>NC_141625.1:45665322-46265322 GCF_047967505.1 Dipteris shenzhenensis
ACGAAATGGCGAAATTTGGCTAGCACACTAATGCCTAAAGAGGGAAGGAATGTTTGCTTAAGCTAAGGCATCATGGCCTCAGAGGGATCAATTGACATTTCCCCTTTAGTGGACAAAAATTTGTAATTAATGTGTATTGTGCCTCATGTAGACAGCTCACTCGGTTTAATATCAAGGTCGTCACTGAGGATAAAGGTGGCGTGCAACCAATCATAGAGAAGGGCACATATGGGTGGAATCACATGAAGTTGATGGTGTGTACTCTTCCAATATGGATGTCCATACATGAATTCTAAATTTTATTTTAATTTTACTTATGTGATATGCAATAAAGAGGCTATGAATTTAATTTAATATACGTATAATACAAAAGGAAACGAGAAATTATGCATATTAATTACGAGTTTTCAATTCAATTTTTGAATTTTGAGTTTTATTTGTAAAAATATGTATTTTTGAAAGTTAGTTATTTGCCCTATATAAAGAAATTGGGTCTTATTTTCATGACATTGTTTTGAACTCTCTCCACTACCCCACTTCCCCCTAATCCCCATCCTACCGTCGTTCCCTAACCCTCCGCCACCCACTCTACCCTACCCTTGGTCTCTCACCCTCTCCCATCCTACCCTTGCTCCCTAACCCTCCCTTTAAGGGGGGAAATGGGAACTATATAGTCCTCTTTAGCTCTCTTAAACCCCCCTACTTGCCAGAGTTCATGGTAGAATCAGCTCATTGAACTGATATTGAGGCAACCAGGAAGGGGTTTTGACAGGAATCAAAAGCAAATGTCCGAATGAAACAAACTTTGGCTAACTACTCCAATCCTTCTCAGCAAAGCTGTGTAAGATAGCAAAGTAGGAAGGATGCTCCAAATTATACACAGATGCAACTTAAAATGAAGGTGATCCAAAGAAATTTAGAGCGCTATGGAAAATGTCTAGAGCTTTGTAGCACTGGCCATATCAATGCAATGAAATCAACAGCCAAGATTCCACATCTTTATTGTCAACTAATACAGAAAATTGCATCTCAGAATATAATGCGAGAGTTAATAAGACCTCGTGGAAATCTCCATGGAAATACAAGAGCCATCATGTACCTGACAGCAACAGAACAAGTGGATCTACGTGGCAAACTCTTGCCTTGCAAGAATCCTTATTGTAAAATATAGCAACAGTTCAACAGTATGTATCTTTTGAATGTGTGTAGGATGCCTTGGGCTAGAGGCAAACAGCCTTTATATATTTCATGGACTACATTAGCCAGCAATGTATATGGGATTAATAATCTACCAATACCACGTTCAAGCTGTCCAATGCCCACTATCAACCTTCCTAAAAGTTGCTACTCTCTTTCACGATCTAGGATAAACTGCAGATCATCAAGTTTCTGTTGTAGGCCTCCTGAGCAAGATTCCGTTATTTGAAGTAACTTCCTCAAAAGTTTCTCCCTGCTCATCCAAAACACAATCTGTCTGCTCCAATGAGTAACCCTTACTTGCTCAGTGCCTGCAAACTGAAGGTGCTGCAGCAGCTATCCATAAAGTGAAAGTATGGAGAGTTCCTGCCTTGCTATTTGTTCCCGTGGATCCTGTATTCCTCCATCTGTGATTTGACTCCCAGTAGCTATTCTACTTGTTTCCTCACTGCATCGATGTCTACAGATCTGTAGCGCATTATTACAAGATTCATTGTCACCACTACTGTCTAGCGGTCTTTTTCATTGGAAGTCAACTTCTATGATGTTTTGGAGGATCCACGAACACTATATGGTCCTACTTACTCGGCAACCTCTTGGCTGTCAGAATCCTTATTGTAATTATAGAAACACTTACACAAAGTCTACCAATACTACGTTCAAGCTATACAATGCCCAATACCATCCTACCTAAAAGTTGCTGCTCTCTTTCACCATCTAGAATAAAATTGCAGATCATCTAGTTGCTGTTCTAGGCCTCCTGAGCAAGGTTCCATTTTTAAAATAACTTCTTCGGAGTTCCTCCCTGCTCATCCAAATTGCAATCTGTCTGCTCCAATATGTAGCCCTTGACTTTATCGCTGCAGAAATTGTCCATAAATTGAAAGCGTGGAGAGTTATTGCCTCAGCACCTGCCTGGAAAAACAAATCCTGATTTGTGGTAGAAGATAAAGACTATGCCTTTTGAGCACTTTGTCTTTTTAACTTTATTTTGAGCCGCAAGATCTTCTTTCAACAACGTATCGCTCTTCTCTTTGGTGCAGACCGGCTTGCTGAGATTATGGCCTCTGCTGATCCTTTCCTTCTCCCTATGCTTGAGTACAACATCACTTTGGATGTTACCATCTTCATTCTCATCTAAGGGAGGAAAGTATGGTATGGTATCTTGGCATAAAAGCTTCTTTTTAATGTCCCTTTCTCAATGATAAATATCTTTGTCACTCAATTCAAAAGCAGTAGGAAGTGAAGAGGTGCGTGAAGTTTATTACCCCCAACTTCATGTCACAGCACTAATCCAAAAGCCATTGGATTTGTTCCAATTGATCATCACTTGGTCAAATTTTTTAGATTCTCTGCCTGGAATAGTACTCCAAAAAGAATGTTATGTGTTTTGTCTTTTGTAAATCACCTCTGGTCACCATATGATGTAGGCCATGTGATATGTGTTTTCTCCCATGGTACCTCTTGCAGACATGAGAAACTAGGTCCACACAAAGGCCTAAGATTCATCCGTACATGCAAGGGAGATAACCATTTGGGAGGGGCCTATCCCATTTTTGTAAACCTTGACCCTTGGGCACCCTTGCTAGCATGAGATCCTAGCCATAGATTTATCCTTGACCACCATGAGATGGCTTGTGAAACTATGTGACTAGATGTACCCTTAACATAGCAAGAGGCAAACCCTTGAGGGGAGGTATGTTGGGATATGTGTGATCAAGGGCTTGCTAGGAGCATGTGTGCATCCACTAGCAATCATATAGTTGTGTGTGTGTGTGTGTGTTTTTTGAGACCCTCATGTTAATCTTGTTGATAATATACCTCTCATGGGTTTACCACCAAAAAAAAAAAAAAAAGTGTGTGTAGAAGAGGCACACTTAGTGCCATAGGCCACGACACAGGTGATGATGTAATACAAAGGCCCCCACATGGGGTGGTGCCTATGATTGTCGAGTTCCTATGATTTAGGAGTTACCTCCTTTGATGAAGGAGAGGTGCCATTGATTTAGGCCACCCTCTCTCCCATTCTATAAAAGAGAGGACTTCCTCTCAACTCAATGAAACATTTTGCCATTTGGTTCCCACACTCTCTTCCATGATGTCCTTCTCTCCCACTTCCCAAATCATAGGAATTACCTCCTTTGATGTAGGAGAGGTGCCATTGATTTAGGCCACCCTCTCTCCCATTCTATAAAAGAGAGAACTTCCTCTCAACTCAATGAAACATTTTGCCATTTGGGTCCCACACTCTCTTCCATGATGTCCTCCTTCTCTCCCACTTCCCAACAAGTAGTTGTGTTCTGAAGTCTCCTAGGAGGAGAATCTCCCCCCGCCCAGAGAACTCCGTGATATCAACATACATTGTATCATATGGATTGTGCCCCTCTGTGGCGACCTCATGATGATGTATCCAAGGAGAAGTAGCATACCACTATGAAAACCGTCCGTGTTGGAGGTGCCTGAACTCGTATCTACATGTGGCACGCATGCTCCTCCTTCCGCATCACTGATATGGACGGTCTCAAATGTGATCTGAAGAGAACTATCATTCCTTCAGTGCTCCTATTCAATGTCTCTCCTCATCCCTCTCCTATGGGCTGACTCCCAAGTGTATCCTGTCACTACGGCATCCCCCTCTATGGGCTCTAATGGAAAAGCTCATGCTTCAGAAGAGCTATAGCTCGCAATCACATGCTAACCAATGGCTATATGTCTTCAAAATGGTCTAGTACATAAACGAGCTTGTATGAAGTTCAACCAACAAGTATGACCGAAAAAATGGAGGACCCATGTATGTGAGTAGTTCGATGTTTGGCATTACACCTGATCAAAACTCAGCAAAGGGGCTGAAAGCAGCGAGGTTCGAGTTCCATCACGAGCAGGATTTTGGCCAACACTTAGAACGTAGATCACCTTTCACCGTAATGACTTTTGGCTGTAACCATACAAAGGAACTGAATACTATGCCGTTTTGTGACATGCAGAACGGCCTTGTGCACAGCACCATTAGATTAAAACAAGGCTGCTCATTGTCAGCGATGCTCTTCTATATTGATGAACTAATAGACTGGATTAAGGCTGATGGAGAACCAGGTGTATCGAATGGATTCCTAATGATTGGTTACTTTCATCAAAAGACAGAAAATATTAACATTAACATTGAAATGCCATTGACATAATCTCATAACTTTTAAGCACACAGCTGGACATAAGATCAAGATAAGGGAAATGGTATGGGAATATAATAAATTTATTTCAAAAGGAAAAAAACAAAAAATAGGTTTTGAAGTTCAAAATAAGTATAGATGATGATATGTGATATGATTTATTAATGCCGATTGGAAACCCAACAGGACCTATGGGACAGATCCAATAATCTATCACCAGATATTGTAGATAACAGCTCCAAAAATACCTGTTAGATGTATCCAAATATTTTAAAACAATATTCTGGAACTATCTATGATGACTGGAGCTTCTCTGGCTAGCCTTTTTGCCATATCCATTTAATATGTTTCGATGCCCAAATACCTCCTTCAAATATGCCGCTAGCTATTTGGCTAGTTGGCCAAAAAGGCCTTGTACGTTGTTGGACAATGTGTTTCCCCCTGATGCGCATATAAGCTTGACAACATAGAAGTGAGTGATCTTCACTTTCTGTTCCCCTATTGCGCATATCTTGCAGGTTTGTCTTCTTGTGGGAGCTTTGGCTTTTTTTCGCCTAACCCTTTCCACTTCTAGATCATTTGAGCTGGTCCTCATTCTACATATCAAGTGTCTCTTGAACACCGATATATCCTCTTAAAGATCATCTTGTCTACCATATTTCAGCATTGGGTAGATCTACACCTCAGTACTCGACACTGAGGTTAGCCTAATTGCAGAGCTTCGAGGATTCAGAGAAGGGGGGTAGGCTTCTGGATAGACCACAGGACTATGGATCATATCACTACTGTCAGGGCTGTTACTGAGGAAGCAAGGGCACGGAGTAAGAGGGTCTATTCTGCTTTGTGGATTTCCAAGAGGTTTTTGGCCCAGTGTCGAGAGCCCGACTCCTCAGATATTTACGGGAGTTGGGGTACGATCGAGAGATCATTTGGGCAGGCACTTTATGAGAGAGTATCGGATAGGGTTCAGACACGGTGCACGATGGACAGAGAAGATTATGAGCACCATTGGGGTTAAACAAGGTTGTCCACTTAACCAACCTTGTTTGATCGATATATTGATGAGCTTGAAACTTTTATTGGGACCCTTGGAATGGCTGGTTGCTCTCTAGCCAGATCTTTGCTCTAGATTCTCCTTAACGTGGTCTTACTACCCTCCTCAACTGAGGGGATTCAACGACACTTAGATGCACTCCACACCTTCTGTGAGACGCATGATTTGAAGGTGAACCTCGGTAAAACCAAGGTTATGATCTTCAACACATCCCGAGCAGCCATGCACAGAGAACACTTTACCCTGGATGGGTTTCCAATGAGGTAGTTGCCTCCTACACATACCTAGGGGTCCTGTTCTCTTGCCCAATCTTTATGATGCAACCAACATTACAGGCTCGTTTGAGCAAGGGATATGCCGCACTGGCCAAGCTCGAGTGACAGTGCTTTCATTCTCATTTTTAGGACCCTCAAACCAAGACTCTTCTCTTTCGCTCTTTGGTCAGACCAACAGTATGTATGGGGAGCCCATGTTAGGGACCAGACCTATCAGATACAGATTGGGCCCGTGTTAAGAGGCTTCAGGTTGATTTCACGGATGATTTGCAGTAAGCCTTCAGTCCTACATAAGATAGTTTTGGCTGAGTTCGGAGCATCCCCACTACAGCTTGATGTGGCATTCCAGGTCATGTGCGGAAGGCCATCTTGAGAGGGAGCTGATCAGGGGTATCATAGAGTGTGCGTGCGTAGGAGTGCCAAAGGGAAGTGTCTGTGAGCGGGGTAGGGGACCGGCGTTCTAGAAATTTCCTCCAGAAATCCTTGGAGTTGCTACTGAACAGGATGTTTAGTAGCGTATCCTCATTCTGGCGCAGGAAGGCTAGCTTCTTGCAACGGACTAGGCGCAATATTCCCGGGTGAGATGTGGGTCAGCCCTAGCATTTCGCTGGGTCGTGAGTCGGAGTGTGCGGCGTAAGGCTTTACATTCGTCATCATACCAGCTATTGCAAGGGGTGGAGCCAACGGGTGGGGGGCGGGTAGACCGAGTAGTGTAAGGAAAGATGTGGCGGGCTGCATTGTGGAGAGAGTGGGTGATGAGGGCGGCTCGGTGATCTAGAGAGGGTATGGTATCTATGTGTCTGAGGAGAGAGGCTAGGTGGGCTGAGTAGTCAGGTGAGAGGTTATGATCAAAGTGTATATCATGATAAGTGGTGTAGTGTGGAGTAGCTGGAAGGGGCTCGAGGCGTAAAGAGATGAAAGAAAAAGTAAGTGTGGTCGGCTCCTGGGGGTAAGGGTGCGGTACGGAAGTCAGTGATATGTGAGGCTAAAGCAGGAGATCCCAAAATGTAGTCGACGACACTGGCTCCTCCGCCATGTGGGAAATATGTGAAACCAGAGGAGGCGGGCCACCGATCTAGTCCATTGTAGATGACCAGATCATGTATACGTCCAAAATCCAAAAGAGCCTGCCCATATGCAGTAACGGGGGCTCGACTGTCGGCCGAGGAGCGGGGGAAGCCCGAGTCCTCTATGTCCATCTCAAGTAATAGGACCAGATCTGAGTGGAAATTGAGGAGGGATGTCTGATGTGTGCCTGTCCGTGCGTTGAAATCCCCAACTAGGAGGACCTCTCCGCGTCTGGAAAACTCCACAATGTCTGGGTGGAGATCTAAATAGGGAGATACCCCCGTATCCTCGCGTAGCACCCGTGCGAAGTGTGACGTCTCAGGGGGGAAGTAGCAGACTGCAATAAAAAGGTCGCGTGTGGAAGGGCATCGTAAGCGGAGCCATAGGTAACGGGCGTGAACATCCCGTCTGACCACGGATATCATACTAATGAGTGCTGAACGGAAGAGTACTGCAACTCCGCCTGAGCCTCGGACCCCCCCAGTATCTCTGGTCTCCTCACGGAATACTGACTCCCAGGTATAGCCACTGACCGAGGGGAGAGGGCGCTCGGGGCTCTGGTGTGTCTCTGTATAGAAAACTATGTCACGTCCAGTGTATGACTTGTTGGGATATCTCAAGGTGTATGCCTCAGGCACACCTTGGTTTCTATGTGTGTGTGCTAGAGGCACAGGGGTCCCATAAGCACAGTTAGGTGGTGATAGAAGCCACATAGGATGATTGAGAGAATCTAGGAGCAGATTGAGGAGATGATTGTGGAGCTCAGACGTCACCAGTGATGTCAGTGATCATGTAAGAGGTGCCTACTTAAGGACCTCATCTTTCTTCATCCCAGAAGTAAGAAATCTGAGTTTGTGTTCACTCCATGCTTTCTTTTCAGTTTACCAACATGGTATCAGAGCCCTTTGATCCCCCTTGAGCCCATTTGTGCCACATCATCTTCTTCTTCTCCATTTTCCTCCTTCCCCAAATCTTTGAGAGCTTTGTTCTCTACCGACAAATGACCTTTGCCCAAACCCTCTGAGCTCCAAACTCCTCTTATATGGGCGAACTTCCAGCTGCAAGCTTTCTCTGAAATTTCGACTGTACGTGGAATGCCAACAGTCACACTGATCGACGAAAAATTGCGCAATTCCGCATGTGTACCTATCTATCTGCAAATTCCTCTCAGCCCGTGCTGGATGACACTGAGGGAAAGCTGCTGTTGAAATCTGAGCAACAATGGCTGCATATTCAAGGAGAAAATAGAGAAAAACCAGTCGACTTTGAGGAAGCTAGCTATGGCGACCTGACGCGGAATTGCGCCTCTCCTCCTCAGTGGATCTTCTCTGGTATAAGAGCTTTCTTTTGCTTCAGAAAGCCCCTTTTTCTTTGCTTTGGAGAGTAAGATACAAGCCCTCCAAGTTCAGGCCTCTGTTTTTGACACTTTTGACAAGGTTGTGAAAGTGATGCTACATTAGATGCTACTTTAGCATTTCTGAGGTTTTGAAGTTTTGAAAAGCATTAGTACAACTGTGGCTACAACTTTCTTGTAAGTTGCTATACCTGGATTTGATTGGAAAGCTTTCATTTAGCCACCTCTGTGAAGCATGTAAGTGAAAGCATCATTGATTGAAATTTGGTCACAAGTCTTTGCTACATTAAATGCTTATATTTTGAAGCTTTTCAGTTGATATTCTAGCCTTGTAAGAGAGAAGACACTGCCCAATTCTTGGGTTAGACCCTCTCATGGCTACCATATTGAATATAGATAACTTCAATGGGAAGGGCTTCCACACATGTCAGATGAAGGTCAAGTTTGCATTAATGAGGGAAAACCTCTGGGGACTTGTCAAACCGGCTTCAACTTCTTCTTCAATAGCCTCCAATGCTAGAGAATCCTCAGCTCCGACAGCAAGGGATCCCGCTAGAGAGGAAAAAGCATATGGCATCATTGCTCTTGCTTTAGGAGATGACTATATTCATCACATCTCTGACTTAGAGTCTCCTTCAAAAGCTTGGCAGAAGCTTGACATTATTTTTGGTGCTAGCTCTCACATCTCAAAATTATCACTTAAGATTGCTTTCTTTGAATTGAAGATGGTTAGTGGCACTCCTTTGGCTGCCCATGTCAATTACATGCGGAGTCTCATGACTCAACTTGCTTCTATCAACTCTCCTATCACTACAGATGATGCTATGGCAGTGTTGCTCAAGAGTATGCCTGAAGATTATGATCATGTTGTTACCACTTTGAAAAATCTTCCTAATCCTAATCTTGAAGGTCTTATCTCTGCTCTTCAAGAAGAAGAAAGGCACATGGAACTCCGGAGAGGCAATGACACAGCCTATGCCATAAAAATCCAGAAGGGCAAGTTTTCACCTTGCAATCATTGTGAGAAGACAAATCACCTCTCAAAAGATTGCTTCAAGATCAATCCATGCAAACACTGTGGCAAAAACAATCATCATGAAAAGTTTTGTAGAGCCAAAAAGGAAGCAACTTCAAAGACAGAAAATGCCAATCTACTTTCAGTTGATGTGCCTCCACAAGATGAGGCATCCTTTGAAGATTATGCTTTTTGAATCATCTCTATGTATGCTCCAGATCTCTCTTTTTGTTGAGTCAAGGTACTCAGCCTGGATAGTCCTCCAAAATGAATGAAATAAACTATTGTGTGTTTTGTAAACACCTCTGGTCACCATATGATGTAGGCCATGTGTATGTGTTTTTTGCTCCATGGTACCTCCTACAGACATTGTGTGCATGTACATGCAGGGGAGATAACCATTGGAAGGCCTTTTGTAATCCTTTTGTTTACCTTACACCCATGGGAACCCTTGCTAGCTTGAGATCCTAGCCATTGATAGATCCATGACCACCATGAGATGGCATGTGACACCTTGTGCTAGCTGTATCCTTGACATAGCCTGAGGCATTCCCTTGAGGGGGGGTTTTGTTGGGATATCTCAAGGTGTATGCCTCAGGCACACCTTGGTTTCTATGTGTGTGTGCTAGAGGCACAGTTAGGTGCCCATAAGCATAGTTAGGTGGTGATAGAAGCCACATAGGATGATTGAGAGAATCTAGGAGCAGATTGAGAAAATGATTGTGGAGCTCAGAGGTCATCAGTGATGTCAGTGATCATGTAAGAGGTGCCTACTTAAGGACCTCATCTTTCTTCATTCCAAAAGTAAGAAATCTGAGTTTGTGTTCACTCCATGCTTTCTTTTCAGTTTATCAACATGACTCTGAGAAATTCCCAGGGTCAGACCATAGGGTACCATTACAGTTCCATATGGTGCATGCCGAGGGTACTGTGTGCTGAGTCTGAATCTCATAGACCATGTCTCCCTATTTGGGGGGGGAGCCTGCTACTGTGTCTTGAGTACCTGGTGGGGCTCGGCGGCGGGGGCCAACTAGCAGGCAGCCATCTCGGACGACAGCCCACTTCCCCTCCTGACGGGCTGCATCTCACTACTGAAGTAGGATGCGCCGCTTCTCTACCTGCATAGGTGTGAGATCCTCATCCATGAAAATGGTAGGGTGGTCCCGCAGTGTAGCGCGCTGCCTGAGTGCTGCAAGTCGAGCCTGAGTGTCCCTGAATCGAATGATAAGTGGCTGTGGACGTGTGGGATCCTGTCCCGTGCGCCATGCATGCTCGATCCCATGCTCGACGAGGCCGAGGGTAGAGGTCACGAAAGCAATCGCGTCCACGAGGGGGGTTAAGTGAATCTGCTCGGGGGATACCTCGAACTCGGATGTTGAGAGCCTTACTGGCCCTCTGTTCCTGCTCGGCAATGGTGGCTGAAACTGCTGCTTTGGGTGCCCGTCTCGCAACATCTACCCATCTGGTAGTCTCCTCAATGGCGGTCTGGATGGTGGCGATCCGCTCCTCCACCTCTGGTGTGGTGCGCGGGACCGCTGTGACTATAGCGATGAGGGAGACCACCTCTTGACGGAGGTGAGCGATCTCCTGGCTCATGCTCTGGATAAGTTGGTCCTGTGCTACGGTACGATCCCGTAGCCGATGCAGCTCCATAAAGATGTAATCAAGCGTCTCAGGTGGGATCCGGGTGGATGCGAACTGGGACATGGCATATGGCTGGGGGGGCGTGGGGGATATGCTGGCTATATAGGGCACGGGAGTCGAGAAAGGCTGCTGAGTGAGAGGTAGAGGGGACATAAGAGTGGTGGAGAAAAAAGGGAGCTGTGTGGGGAGTGAGGAACTGTGACCCTCTCCTATGGGGGGCAGGCTGAGGGCGGTGGTAACGAGGGTAGTGGGTACACTGGTAGGGGAAGCAGTGATCGGAGTCAAGCTTATAGCTGCGGTAGAAAGAACTGCATTGGTGCCCATGGCACCTGATGTTTTCAGGACTGGCTGGCTATCAATTGCTAGTCCACTCCTGGAAATACGCTTTGTGAGGTCTCCCACAATTGGCTTCGGAGACTGTTTGGGTTTGCGTGCCATGGTGGGGGCTTGTTTAGGTGCACGAGAGGAAGAGAGGGAAGAGGGTGAGGGGAAGAGGAAGATAGAAAGAGATTGGGGAAGAGAGTGTAGGCAGCACATAGGAGGAAGGAGGTGGGAATAAATAGGATTCTATGTCACATCAAAAAGTACACAAATAGGGGTGGATGGAGATTTATATAGTCCCTCCACATTTCCCACCTAAGAGGCCTCTAAAGGTCCTCTAAATTGCCCCTTTTTTCCCCTTCATTACAGTCATCCATTCATATCCCACCTTGGTACACACTGTAGAGCCCTCATAAATTCCCCTATGTCATAACCCATGGCCTTAGGTCCAACACTAAAATATTTACCCCCCGAAACATCAGCCATTTCATTCCATCTCTAAAATAGCCCATTGTCTTTTGTTGCCTCCATAGCTCTATGTAGGAGTCTATTTGCATCCATCTTGACCATTATGTTAAGGTATTGAATGTGCTGACATATTGCTTCTCCTTCCATTAGTATCATCCCTACCTAGGCCAGCATGACGGAGTGCCAGCATGATGGGGTAACAGGTTTGTATATTTCCTCCCAACTCTCCTATTTGAAACCTTTTTTTAATTACCTCTACTTTTTTCCTAATATTCCCCAGAAAGCCACAGTGCCTGCGTTTGGCATGAATAGAGGATCACTGTCCACACCAACATTGTGTATGACAACTTCTCATCTCACAATTCCACAAGTGTCAATTTCTAGATTTATTTTGGAAGCAATACATGGCCTTCAAGACAACTCTAAGGTCTAACCCATGTTCCAATGATCATGATCTTTGTCTTCGCAATGTTCACCCACGTTCCCAAATTCTTACAAGACCGACTCAGTCTGTCCACGTGTCCTTGTAGGCAGCATTTATAATTTTGCAAAGAAGACTAGATCAATTGCAGGGCATAACCAGCAATTTGTACTACCTCTCCATTGTGGGTTCTCATCCATTCTTCTCATTCATCAAAAAATAGACCTACGAGAGTTGGTGAGAGCACACATCCCTATTTGACCCCTATATCAATGTCTGATGATTATCTTTTCCTATGAGTCTAATCCATCTATTAGCAACCTGGCCAGTTCAGCTAATATCCTCACACAACCTAAACATGGCTTCTCTGAATTCTTGAGGCACTTACAATTTCTCTATAATTTCCAATAGTTTCTTGCAGGGTCTTAGAAACATGGTGTGAGGGAGAGAGAGAGAGAGAGGCTAGGGAGTGAAGAAGTGATACTCAAATGAAGACATAATGAAGGCTTTCATTCATTCATCAAGTATGACATGATAAGTGAAGTACAAGCCATATATAGGCTACTCACTCACACATTAGCACCATGTGCATATGGGATAAGTCCCATAGTGACACGTGGCACTCACATGACTCACACACATGAACTAGTACTAGAACTCCTAGTACTACACACCAACGCATCACATCACCACACTCCTTGGCTATGATATCTCCAAAACACCCCTTCAAAGCAAAGAGTGTGAGACCCAGCACGCAAAGAGTAGATCGATCCCCCCTCCACCGCAATACTGCAAAGAGTCCCGTGTGATAGTGACTTCTCAGTTAGCTTGCGACCGGCAAGGGCAAACCATCGCTCGTCACCCCCCCTTACTCTGAACAGGGTGGTCAATACCATCAAACCAAAGTAAAAACAATACATTCATTTTTGGGAGACAACCCAAGGCAGAGTACCTCTTATTGAGTCCAAATACATTCAGTTTAGAGGGACAACTCAAGGCTGAGAACCCTTATTGACTCAACACAAACATGCATAGAGCTAAGCATCATCTACCTCCTTAGAGAGGAATAGAGTCTAGACCATGGAACATAGAAGATGAAGCTTCCTACTCAAGTCTAGTAGATGTAGCATAAATATTATTGAGCTTGTCCAAGTTCTCCTTAACTGTAGTGAGGTCAAGTTGATGAAGCAATTCGTTGACCAACCTCACACCAATAAGCGTGCCGGTGCTTTGTCATGTTGCTCATCCCTAGCTGAAAGTGGTGCTGATGAGTCTTCACTAGGAGGACGAGGCTCCATAGTGTCAAATTGAGGTAGCAAAGGCAGCAAGCTGAAATAGATAACCAGCCAATAAAGGAGCTTGAGAAATGCGTGAATAAATGTGTCCAGCTGCTGGTGGATGATCTCGGAGATGCCAAAATGTAAACCCTAATGGAAAAGCAGCAAGAATATGCCTCGAAATGAAGAACTGAATGAACCCAAATCAAAAACCAGCAAGTATATGCCCTGAAATGTAGAACCGAGTGCTGCAGTAGGTCTGGACTCTTCAAAACAGCTCACCAAAGCACTCTCAAGTGCAAAAACAGGCTATACATGTGGAAGGTGGCTCCCTAGAACAATTCAAAATGAAGTGGTGGGCCTCCACAATGCAAACCGGCTGTTGTAGAAGAGCTGGAGGCTAAGAGCAGCTTGAAGGTGATTGGAAATGCAGCTCCAAGGTGATTTAGGGTTTTGAAATGCTGGAGTAGATGAGGAAAACGCTCAAAATCGCCTCTGATGTAGACGGTTATGCTCCAACAGCACCAAAACAGCTCGAAATTGCAGTAACATCTCCAAAACAGGTCGAAAATTGGAGTACTAGAACTCCTAGTACTCCACACCAACACATCACATCACCACACACTCTTTGGCTATGATATCTCCAACACAGGTACAGCATCAAATGCTTTCTTGAAGTCCACAAAAGAGTAGTATAAAGCCTAGTTCTTACCTTTAGCTCCTGCTATTGCAGCTGGTATCAAATCTAGCTCTTCTTCCGCCCATTTGCTGATTTTTTCTCTAAGATGGTTCCATAGAGCTTGGCCATTAAGCTACTTATGATAGCTTTCCCCAATTCCTTCTTTGCTATGAGCGTTAGTATTTCTTTGGTTTCTCCCATTTCAACGTTTCTGCTTTAGTCAGGGCTTTTGCAGTTGCTAAATTCTTCCACCCTTCCAATGTCATCCTCCATGATGGTTTCATCTGTGGCCTTCATAGAGATTTTCTATCGCTCGTTCCCCTCCCCTTCTCTTTCCTAGAGTTCTTTAACAAACATTGGCATGTCCTCCCACTTCACTTCTCCTTTCTGAAATTTGCATGTAGCTTCTTCAAGAACTTGAAGGATTCCTCTTCACTGTTGACTATCAAAGCCTTAGAGTGAGAAATCCTAGAGTGAGTGTCCCTCAGTAGAATCTCAGTCGGAATGAGTCGAAGGTTTAGAGGCACATGTCATCTGTGGCAGTGACTGTGAGTGAATAGGAGTCTAAGGGGGAAGGTCCATATGACCTCACCTATGATGTCGAAGAGAAGGCCTCTCAGCCTATAAAATGAGGTTGTACTTCATTGCATCAGCTTGTGTACCCAATTGTCTACTCACTAACTCTCACTCCCACCATGTTTCCCAACAGGTATCAGAGCCTGGGTAGCTCTAAGCCTTTCCCTGCCTCCATTATCTGTCTACGCGCTGTCTCAAACTTGTCCATCTATTTCTCCAGTTGCGCTCAGCTCTTCTGATGCAGCCTGCCCCTTTCAGCCATGTCTACATGCAAGTTGATTATCAGCTCCATAGAGCCGCTGTTGTTCGTGAAGGAGGGGTCTAGCTAGCTGAGCTTTGTTGCAGCTGCATTCAACCTGCGTCACTGGCATTTCTGTGCATGAAATGGAGCCATCTTCAAGAAAATGGCAAAGCTAAAGCTTCGTGATCTCCTGATTTTGCCACCCGTGCACGGTTGAACAATGTGAATTTTTTTTTCTATGCTGCTACCACAAGTTGTCGCCTCCTTGAGCTCCCACAATATTCTAGTAGAGATGACGCCCAAATCTTGTACACTCCTCCGGTAGTCCTCAATAACAGCACGACGCTGCCATACAACCACTCACTGCCTTGAAAGCTCCTCCTGATGATGATAAGAAGGCTGTAGTTCTTAATAGTCTTGAAGACAATCCTAGCTATGCCGATATTCTTGGTGTTCTTCACTTTGACCGTGAGATGAACATGAAGAAATGGTTGCTGTATTGAGGGACAATGATCGTCGCCCACAACAGACCCACCATTCCAGAATTAGCAGCAATGTATACCAGACACAATGGCAGCACTAGTAAACACTTTGCTAGCAAAACGGCCAAGCATGCCTACTGTAAGAAACCTGGGCATATGGTCAGTCGATGCTTCAGACCACTTGAAAAGCTTGAAGAAGGCGAAGCAACTTCGTGGAGGTAAAGTCCGACACAAAAGCTGACAATCCACCAGACAATGCTGTCACTGTCATGGCAGATCTTTCCATTGGGGAAGATAGTCCTGATTTTTGGGCTTTTTAGTTTAACTTTGTTCTGTCAATAATGGGTTCTCTACCCTTGCATTAGCATAAAATGAATGTTTTTGGTATGTGTCAATAATAGCACTCTGCCTTGTAGTCCCCCTAAAATGATTTTATGTGTGCCTTGTCCTCTACAGGCTTCATGATATCGTCTATACCCTGCCTAGAGCAAGGGGGTTTTGCCTGCAGGGGGTGTTATGGTGGCCTTCACCCCCACTTGTGTTTGCAGGATGGACCAAAGTATAGGAGTGAAGAATAATTCTCTTATCAGGCCTGACATGAGAGTTCAGGTGTTGGCTCATTGAGGAGCAGTAGTAGGCAGATATCTTCAACCTGGTTGAGGTCGTATCTTCTTCACCCTTGCTTTGAAGGATATCGAAGCCTTAGTGTGAGAAATCCTAGAGTGAGTGTCCCTCACTAGAGTCTCAGTGGGAATGAGTCAAAGGTTTAGAGCCACATGTCGTGTGTGGCAGTGGTTGTGATTGTATAGAAGCCTGACGTGGAAGGTCCATATGACCTCACCTATGTCGAAGAGAAGGCCTCTCAGGCTATAAAATCAGGTTGTACTTGCATCTATTATTATCCTTAAATCCTACTTCATTGCCTCAGCTTGTGTGCCCACTTGTCTACTCACTCCCACCATGTTTCCCAACATTCACCTCCTTGTTGGGTCTCTTGAGTTGTATTACCTGCAAAAAATATGTCTCTTGACTTGTATTCCCTGCAAAGATAGCCATCGATATTCCATCACATTATTTGCTTGCTTTCTACTGTTGTAAGCTCAAAAAAAAATTGGCATGAGAATGATAGTGCTATATCTCTCAACCAAATACACACCCCATTCAAGACCACAAATCAGTCGTGGCAGGATCTGAGGTTTAGTACAGACTCAGATTGTGAGCTACATGTGTGATCAAAGTTGCCAATTTTCGAATACTTTGTTTAGAATGTGAGCATATCTTGAGGGATGTGAAAACCTTCAGGGCAATTCCTTCAACATGATGGCATAATACTATATTGCTGAGATGCGTACTCAGAATCATACTCATCCTGGAATCCTCCAGACATGAAAATTAAAAAGGCAAAGCTGAGAATCTCCATGATTATCCCTTTTTTTCCTTTTTTCCATGAAAAAGACTTCTATTAAGTAAGAACAAAAACCCGCGAGAGCAAGCTCAAAGCGGAATACATCATGAAATCATGAGGATAATAAAAAACCCCTCAGAGTGAGGTGGAAAGAAGCCAAGGCTGAGGCTGAAAGTGCCATCTCAACCCTGTAGTAGATTCAGAGAGTAGATTCAGAGAAGAAAGGAGAATCCTTCCATTCCCTGAAGAAAGAAGCCCTCCTACATACAAAGGACCTTATTTATAGTTATTTCAGGAACTTCGTGTGTACGAGCAGCCAATGGTGAGACAGACCTACTCAGTGACGTGCAATCCTTTCGGACTAAGGCCAAGCCCTTTTGCAAATTGCATATAACTTGTATCCCTGCTCACATGTATGCAGGAGAAACAGACGATAAGAGATGCAGAATATAACTATTTGAAAAAATTGCTATACCGTACCATCCTGTAAGGTACAGAAAACTTTGTCTGTTAGGGCATATTGCATCTTCATCATGTCAAGAATAGTTTGTACACTTCCTTTGCCAATAGAGCTGTGCAAAACGCTCGGATTTAAAGATCAGTGAAACACTTATTTATTTTTTTAAGCCTAGTATTTCAACACAAAAACCACTACCTCTTTTTGGACATCTCAAATCTGGAAAGTATAGGTACTTTTGATGCATTTTTGTAAACAGACTCAGCCTTGTTATAGCAAGGCCAAGGATGCTGAGGAAATCCCAGGAGCAGGAGCCAGCCATGTGCTGACAACATAACAGTAGGTTGAAACTGGCTAGTATAGGCAGACCCCCTTTGACAGCCTTGGCCTCACCGACAAGTTACGCTATACAATTAGTTGGATGGGAAATTTTTGCTAGCTTGAGAACAGATGACACCAGTGTCTGATATGCTAAAACAGTCCATTATCTTCCACCGCCCTTCTACAGAGCTGAATCCATTCAATGGGTGAACAGAGTCTCTCTCAGGAAGGTTCACATCTATTCTTCAATTAATTCACTTGGATGCTAGCTGGGAATACTTTTCATTCAGAAAAACTATCCTCCTTCCTCTCGAACATCAAAATAAGTAAAGGTCATCCTCCATATATGAGGTTACAAACAGCCTTTTGCTCCTCTATATTACCGTGAGAAGGTATAACTATAATGTATATCCATTTATCTACTATCATTCACAAATGCTGCCTTGTCTGCACACATCAACTACAGGGGGATCCGTTCATAAGGAAGCAACATGTGAAGTTGATCTGCCAGACAAGAGGTTGCAAGAGTTGGGACTCTAGTGAAACCCTTACCTTATTATGAGACCTGTCTATCGCAATAACCTCTCCTTTATCTTCCATTAAAATTGCAATTGCTGTACTTTTCCCCCCAGGGGCGGCACACATATCAAGAATACGCTCTCCTGGCTTTGGATCTGAGGGACAACCAAACCAAACATGGATATATATTAACAATTCTTGCCTACTATTCCATTGTGTTGGCATTAGGTCAAAAGTTAGTACACATGCTTTACCTCATATTGGCATGCTATCAATAAAGCTAGCAATTACTTTCAGTGTCCTCGTTCAATAAAAGAGGATTTCAGGTTGTCTTTGAAGATGACAAGTGTGCAGTCCGAGATAGGGACGATGATTATGCCTTGAGACTATCTGGCACCCTGTTTCGTGGTCTTTTTCAGCTTGATATTTTTTAGAAAAGATCAGATGATGCACTTGCAGTTTCTACTCCCACTACTGCTATGCAGATGCGGAGATACGGCATGCTAGATATGGGCATATGAGTTATGGCAGCTTGATGACCCTTCAAAAACATTCTATGGTCGATGCTTTGCCTCCTTTGGAGTCACCTCCTCCTCATGCCTGTGAAGGGTGCATACTTGGGAAGATGCACAGGTTTCCCTTCAAGAAAGATGGTGCAGTACGAGCTGTTCGAAAATTGCAGCTCACTCATAGTGATGTCTGTGGTCCCATGAGGGCTCGTGTATTGGGTGGTTATCTCTATTATGTCATTTATTGATGACTACTCAAATTACACTTGGGCCTATGGTTTAAAGAAAAAATCAGATGTGTTTAAGCATTTTCGACACTTTGTGGCAAAGGTTGAGAATGAAATAGGCCTCACAGTTCAGATTCTACGCACAGATAGAGGGGAGGAGTATACGTCTCATGAATTTGAGGCTTATTTGCAAGAGAAAGGCATCACACATCAACTTAAAACGAGACTTACCCCTTAGCAAAATAGCAAAGCTGAGCGGAAGAATCAAACTCTTATGGAGATGGATAGATGCATGCTCACAAGCAAAAAGTTGCATTACAGGTTTTGGCTTGAGGGTCTCATGTGTGCCAACTATGTTTTGAATCGGGCTCCCACTAAGGCTTTGAAAACTAAGTCTCCTTATGAAGTTTGGTATCGGAGAAAGCCTTGAGTGGAACATTTTCGTGTCTTTGGATGTGTTGCATATGCCCATGTGTCTGTTGGGTTTTGACATAAGCTGTCAGACAGGGCAATTAAACGCATATTTGTTGGGTATAGTGCAGAGAGCAAAGGTTATCGCCTCTACAATCCTGCTTCACGCAAGATTTTTGTCAGCAAAGATGTAATCTTTTCTGAATTTCAGCACATGCACAAGCTGAATTTAATGTGCCCGCTTCTTCTACATCAGATGATGTTTTTGAGGGATTAATACCCATTGCTTTGGGTTCCTCTTCTGATATCCCGCTGACAATCAGAATTTACAACAAGCTCCTCATGTTCCACATGCCTCGATCAGCTACAGGCTGATATAGTTCCTCCACAGGCAATGGAAGATGCTAGATTATAGAAATACACGCAGCCAAATCGGTTCCCAATTGGATGCTCCAAACTCTCAGGGAGAGTAAGCTTGATGCTCCTTTGCCTGGCAGAACTCGTAGTGCAGCAAGGCACGAAGGGGGGGCTCTTTCCGTTGAATAAGCTTATGCGGGTACTCTTCTTAATGAGAAAGAGCCTAATACTTTTGAAGAAGCTAAGGACAATGTGCATTGGATGAATGTCATGCAAGATGAGTTGCAGTCCATTGAGAAAAATCAGACCTGGAATCTTGTGGATTTGCCACCACGAAAGAATGCCATAGGTACCAAATGGGTTTTCAAAGTAAAAAGAAAGTCAAATGGGTCCATTGACAGGTACAAAGCACGGCTGGTTGCAAAAGGCTATGCTCAGAAGAAGGGCATTGATTATGAGGAGACATTTGCTCCTACTTACAGGATGACCACTATCACATTAGTTATTGCTATGTCTGCACATTTTGATTGGAATGTTTATCAATTGGACATAAAAACAGCTTTTCTTAATGGAGACTTGTTGGAAGAGGTTTATGTCAAACAACCTCCTGGCTTTGAAATTTCGGGTAATGCACATTAAGTTTGCAAGCTGAATAAAGCTTTGTATGGGCTGAAACAAGCCCCACGTGCATGGTACTCCAAGATTGATGCCTTTCTGACCAGCAAGGGGCTTCATAACAGTCCAACTGAAAGTACCCTCTACATCAAGAAGGATTGGGGGTATCTTTTGGTCATCATTCTTTATGCAGATGACATGCTACTCACAGGGTCACATGAAGAAAAATTTGCAAATTTCAAAGCTGAATTGAAAGCTACATTTGACATGTCAGATTTGGGCATGTTACAATTTTATTTGGGGATCAAGTTTATACAAGAGAGACGTGGCATTATTATGTCTCAATCCAAGTATGTGCAAAAGCTTTTGGATCAATTCAACATGCAAGATTGCAAGCCTACAACCACTCCCATTGAGCTAGGGCTGAACCTTACTATGTATGATGCAGGTGAATCAGTAGATGCCACACTCTACAGCTAGGCTGTTGGATGCCTCATTTACTCGTGCAGTACACAGCCCGATATTCAGTTTGTTGTATCTCAGGTAAGCAGGTATTTGCACAGCCCAAAGACAACACATTGGCAAGTTGTAAAACGCATCTTCCGTTACTTGCAAGGCACAAAGTCTTAATGGCTTGATGTTTCCCAAGGGGGGTGACTTGCATGCATGCTTACAGTGACTCATATTGGGCTGGAGATTATGACACTAGGCAGTCCACAATTGGTAATTGTTTCTTTTTGGGACATGCTTGCATTTCTTGGCTAAGTAAGAAACAATCTACTGTGGCTACTTCCTCATGTGAGGCTGAGTACAATGCAGCTTTCACAGCAATAGTTGAGTGTGTGTGGCTATGCCGCTTATTTGCTGATCTTCACCTATCATTGGAGGGTCCTTCTCCAATTCTTACTGATAGTTAGAGTGCTATAGCAGTTGCAAAGAAACACATGAGGTTCATTATCACTATGTCAGAGAGAAGTTGCATGCAGGGGGAGATCATTATGATCTATGTTTCCACACATGACAATGTTGCAGACATCTTCACCAAAGCACTTTCACCTGAGGCATTTCGCAATGCCCTGAACTTATCTCCTTTTGGTGATTGATCTTTTCCTTGTACATCATCACATTGGCACTACAGGGGGATGTTGGAATTATCACCATAAGTCATGGTGGCAGTGACCAATGTATAGTCAATAAGTGAGTTAGGGGCGTTTAAACCTCATTAGAGGTTTTTCCCTTAACCATAGTTAGGATCCCTAACTACAGTTAGTGGATAGGTTTAGGTTTTGTCACTTTGACAAAACCTTCACCTCTTGTATGTTTTCCTATCTCTTCTATTCTACGTTTGTGGCTTGCTCTCCATCTCTCATTTTGTTTACACCCTTTATTCTCCTCACTTATCATGAGGCAAACCAGGTCACTTGTCAGACATTAATAAACCCCACTTTACATTGACACAGCATTCTAGGTTATCACATATCTCTACCACATCAAGGATTATGGCTCCTCCACTGTAAGGCAACGCAAGCTATCATGATTAGCCCTTTCCTCATCCATGGCATTGGCAACCGCAGGTGACCAGAGATGTTGGTATGCATATACATGCAAGTGGTTTGAGAGAATGGGGCTCAACATAGATAGATTACCTCCTTCCAGTAAAGCATCCAGACCCCATCCGTCCCGCTCACATACCACAAGGTGAACTTGATCATCCGAGAGGATCTCTTACAATAACATACGTTTAGGACCTTATTCTCACCTCGCAAGCTCCATGTGAAGCTCAGTTTTTATATAGACCCTTGCTTGTGGATTTCAACAGAGGGCTTCATTTATCCACCAAAGTACACACAGATCCACCTCCCCCACTCCTTGAGAATATCTATCAGACAGTTATGCGTCTCATCACACCATCTTCGCATTGAGAGAAGGCAGACGAAGGGCATACCCAGAGAGGGTCACATCTGCACCCTGTGCGATCATTAGCAGATCGAGTCGAAGGAGCATTTCGCTCTCAGATGCCCTAAGCACTATGATATTAGAGGTCGTTATTACTATCTCTTCAACGATGGTTTGGGGCCGCTATTCAGCTTCTTGTCCTACCCAAATCAGAGATGCCTGGCGGCTTTCAACCATGAGGCCGTCCGACACAGGGAGCATTTGCTCAGGACACATAGGCGAGATCAGAGAATACAGCTAGATTGCACTCAGAGCGTGAGCACTGAGTTTTTCCAACCAAACAGCACCAACCAGCAAGGCTCGAGGAGAGAGAGGCTCTGAGGACCAGAGCGAGAGACACACCAGACTCGCCTCTACGGGTCGAGGCACAAATTAGACTAGGGGATCTTCCCTCCATGATTAGCAGATCAGAGACACAGCCGACAAGAGTGACGATGGCACTTGTTTGTCGCGGGGCCATAGGTAGGAGACCACAACAGACCACACACAACAACATCACAATTTTTATGCCGCCACAGCAGCCTCGCACATCACTGACCTCCTCTTAAACTTGACATCTCCACCAACTTCCAGATGATCACCATGGTGCCACTAGCCCCCATTCTCTCCATTAGCTCAGAGAGTTCTCACTTATGTATTGACATCATTAAGTTCTTTTGCATTTGTCATGGGTGTTGGTACCCACTTAGAGGCTCCATCCCTTGAGATAGATATGTTGTCCGCAGCCATAGTCGCATGAAAACCCATTTTGTCTTGTCGAAACCTCGAAATGACGTAACAAACGAAACGTTACTAAACAGGACAAAACGCTCTCCACAAAACTTTTGTTTAGCCCAGATCAAAATACACATTTTTGCCCCATTTTTTCTAGAATCCATATGCTTTAAAGTTTTGACTCCATAAATAGTAAATGGTCTAAAGTTGAAACTTGAGAAAGGAAATTGAAAGCTTGAATTTGCAGAATGCGTTTGTGTTTTGAATTTCCTTTTTAGATGTGTTGATTTGTATTTCTTTTTATTCACTCTAAACTTGAATACAACCATATCTTTGTTTGCCCTAAGCTTGTATTTCTCTTTGTTTAAACTCTAAACTTGAATATAAACATATCTTCCCTAATCCTTGTAAATATTCAGTATCATTTCAACACCTATCCGAACTTGAGAAAAGAGATTGAAAGCTTGAATTTAAAAACATTTGACAAATGTGTCCGTGTTTTGAAGTTCCTTTTTAGGTGACTTGACTGATATTTATCTTTGTTCACTCTAAACTTGAATATAACATACCTTATTCACCCCTATACTTGTTTATATTAAGTATCAATTCGAAACCTATCCATTTCGACCAAAGAGATGAAACGAACCGTGTTGAAACAATGAAATGACGAAACAGACAAAATGTTTCTTGTGACTATGTCCGCAGTCCCTCGTGGCCCTGGGCTTCTCGGCTGTGGAGGCACGCACAATGCAATTTGCACATTCTGTGCAGTGAATAAGATGGACGTAGTGGGCCTGGTTAGAGAAGACATATTGGGTAGTGCCTAGATCGGCAGGATGTCATATGACAAGATTGCATAGTTGTGTCAGACATACGACTCCTGAGAGTGAAGATAATTTCCACCCAAATGGAAGCGAGAGTGTCAACCTCCGTGCATAAATGGCCCCCAAGGACAAAAAAACATCGCGAACACCATATCCACCATAGGGTAATGCTGGAAATCACCTCCCAGGCTGACCCTGCAGCTGAAGCAAGCAGGGAATCCTGAGCTGGTACAGGTACCAAAAGCAAATCCTACGGCTCCATGATGCTGGCCTCTGTGGGACCCCATCTCTGGGGACGCTGCATGAAGAAACCGTGGTCTCCTGGCCTGACTCAAAGAGAGTAAAGGCTCCAGATCCTCTCCCCCAAAGGGCAACGCCCGATATCATCAGAAAGGACTCGGATGTAACATGTGAGAACAACCTGTAGATACCTGTCCAGACCACTCTAGAGCTAGGGCAGCTCCATAAACAATGCTTGCTAGATTCCTCTGCAAGCTGACAATGCATACACAAGAGGGTCTACCCATCTGCTAAAGCCAAGTACCCACAGGTATGCCCCTATGTATAGTGAGCCAAAGAAAGTAGGAGACTTTCCTGGCTCTACTGATGCCCCAAAAGTGAGTCAATGCTGGGAGGCAAATGATAGGTGATGAGAGTCTCTCTGCTGAAGCCTGTAACCTGCCCTCGTCGAATACTGGAAAAAGGAAAGAGGACAATCGCCTGCCACCGGAGCAGGCCATGCCCACTCACCTGGGTCCCAGTCGAGCTCCGCAAGAGGTCGAACCTAAAAAATCCAAAGTCTCCATCTAGTATCCTCTGCAATGGTCAACCTGGAAGGATCTGTGGCCCATTCCTTACCCAGGCAACCAATGACCCTGACTCTCTGCCAAAGGAGCTCCTGTCGATCTAGGGGCTGAGTGGGATACAATCTGTGCGAGGAGTCCGTCTCAAAATAAATAAACGGTGCCGGTCCTAAACGAACTCCAATGCATAGCCCAGCCTCACTAAAACAACCTGACCAAGTAGAGATGGGGTGAACATAGGCTGGATCTGTAAGTATATCCCTCCACTGCTGAGGAATAGCTCTCATGAAAAGTAATCTGGTGGCAGCAATCTGTCCAAGTGGCCCGTTTCTATCTCTGATCACCTCCTCTGACATCTCCACACCTCCCTTAAACCAATCTCCAACTGTCACAACCCCCTGAGCATGCCATCGGGCCAAGGGAGTCCTAAGTTCTGTACCAGGGGAAGATCCTTGATACCGAACCAGGGGGTTATGGTAAAGTGGCTGTCAGGCAATTTTCTCTCTGGAGGAGGGAACTGCTCTGATGAGGTACTGTCGAAAATGATCCCAGATCTGAATAAGCCTTTTCACAAGTGGTGAGGAAGACTGAGAATGCTGGTCCGTCAAGAAGATCCAACTGACTCTACCTGCCCACTGGCCTGCTGCTCTGGGGGTGCACTGGTGAATCCCATGCAGTAGGAACTGCTTCCATGGCTGATCTCCTGGAGTCAAACCTCTAACAAGAAGTTTGACTAAAAGGGCTCTGCTCTGCATCTCCGGATCAAGAACCCCAAGTCCTCCCTGCGAGGAGGGTAAAGTGATAGTATCCCATGAAACTCTGGCCCTAGTGTCCTTAGAACCATCACCACCACTCCACAAAAAGTTCCGAAGCAATCTCCTCACCTGACGGATCGAGTCAGCATGAAAGCGCCAACATGACGCAACGTACCACATAGTCGCTAGTAGAACCTGGTTGAGTACCAGCGCTCTTCCGGCCAAAGAAAGTCTAGCTATACTCCAGTAGGCTAGCTTTCTCCAAATACTCTCAAGAATTGGGGCAAACTGTTGCATCAGAGACACCTCAATGCCAACCTGGAAGCCTAGATATCTCGTGGAGGTGCCTCTGGGTATCCATACAAAGCCTCTGTCTCCTCCCCATGCTGGGGTATCCTGCTAAGCTCCAGTCCAGATGCCTTTTGATTTGTTCCAATTGACAAGTCCCCCTGAGGCTAGGCAGAACTTGTTAATTGAATCCGCAGCAGTAGCAAGACTATATGCATCTCCTCTGACTGTCAATGCCATGTCATCAGCAAACTCAGTGTCCAAAAGCTCCTGCTCTTGCCGGATAGGCAGATGAAGGCCCAAAGTGCCATAACTGGTAGCCTGCATAAAGTATCCCATAGCCTCCGCTACGAAAAGGAAAAGGTAAGGTGCAAGCGGGCATCCCTATCGTACCGATCTGGATAGCTGAAAAGCCGGGTCCTCTGCCTCCACAAACCACCATCCTACTAGAAGAGTGAGAGTAAAGTGAGGAGACCCATGAAATCCATCTATCACTGAAGCCTAGCCTCCTCATAGTGCACTCCAAGAAACCCCAATCCACCCTGTCATAAGCCTTCTCAAAATCGAGAAGAAGAACTATAGGAGGAGTTACTATGGGCATATAAGTTAACAGAGTCAAGCAAGGAGTGTGTAATCCGAGTGTGTGAAGAGGTCTACCATTGTGCAACAGACTGGCCTAAAGAGTTGGGAGATGCTTGCCATAGAAAGGCCTATAAGATAGTTGGTAGTCAGGATTTTCCTTGAAAAAGCAAAATGTCGTCGTATTTTGAAACAATAAAGATCTTGCATACATTTCTTGGACTTGTGAACTTTCTCATGGTGCTCGTAATAGCTGATTTTGTATCGCCCTACTTCCATGTTAGTACTTAAATGTTTTAAGTAGCCCGGTGGTTGAAATCTGACGGTTAACAATAACCAGTCTAAAGGGCACTAGCACTATGCAACAAATTTTAGGATAGCACGGTAGTAGTGTAGGGATAGCACGATAGTAATGTAGGATAAGTTATCACCAACGTGATGGTTGGTTACACTAGGATATTAATAGCCACTAACACGATGTTTTGCTTCTATTATTACAAGATGAATGGATTTGTAGGATGTGTGGATTCATTATAAAAAACCAACGCAGTGGTTGTTGGGATATACTAAAAACAAGCATGGGATGAAATTTGATGGTTAATGAAACGATTAATAGTCTAAAGGGCATTGTTTTAGTGTAGCACTATGCAACAAATTTTAGGATAGCACAGCAGTAGCGTAGGGATAGTAGGGTAGTAGTGCAATTATTGCCAACATACCTTTGGCCCTCCTCAAGTGGCTTTACTTGCTTCCCACACGAGGGGGGGGGGGGGGGGGGGGGGGGGGGGCGGGGGGGGGGGGGGGCACTAGTGTAGTAGATTACATCATGGGATCCCCTACCTTCACTTCATGTATCACCAACTTCACCGTAGCACCACTCCCTCCAGGAGCTGATCACACATACCTATTCTTCACTATTGCCACCCCACGCTTAGCCACACCACACACACCACATAGGAAGCACGACACCTACCACAACATACACTTTGATCACAGCCTCTCACCGGCCTACTCTGGACGCCTAAACAGACTCCTAACCTACATCGATCACATACCACTCATAGAGGACCGTGCTGCCCTGATTAGTCGCACACTCCACGAGGCTACCCTCCAAATCTTTCCCCACACCACATGGTCCACTAGACCACCACCTCTTGGTTCTGTACCCTGCAACAATTGGTACGATGCGGAGTGCAAGGCTTATCGCCGACAGCTCTGACTTGAAACCAAATGTCACCTCCCGAACACACCAGACAGTACGCAAGTACTGACATCTCATACATCGGAAGAAGCAAGCATTTCTTCATCGAAATGAGGAGGAGCTGCTGCACATCTTGTACAGCAACAACTCTAAGGATTTTTGGCGGAGATCCCTTGAGCGTAGGTCTCCATCACCCCTCACCGACACAAGAGTCTGGCACACGTATGCACACCATCTTGATGATGTCCCACACCAGCCCACTCCACATCTCATACACACACATCGCCCCACCACTTGCACGTTGTTCACCAGAGGGGGAGTCAAGGACACAACATTGAAACTGCACGATGGCCAAGCTAAGGATCACGGGGGGCTATGCGCTGAGTTTATCGCATATGGGATCAACACGTTAGCCCCGATCCTAGCAAAGCTATTCAATGACGATGTTTACCTTGGCTTCCCCCGCACCTGGACACTCAACACCATCACCCCCATCCACAAGGCAGGGGATCCCATGGACCCAAGTAACTACAGGACTACATTATTGGACATGTGATGTCCACGATCTATGCAACTGTATTGGATGCGTCGGTCAGCCTGTTCGCAGAGATGAGAGGGCTCAGAGGTGAGGGTCAGGCCGGTTTCAGGCGAGACCATGGGACTATGGATCACATACTCACACTCAGGAGTGTCATTGAGGAGGCCAGATCACGGAAGGAGAGGGTATATTGCTGCTTTGTGGATTTCTGCAAAACCTTTGATACAGTATCTCGAGCTCGTCTCATCACACGCCTACAGACACTGGGATTTGATCACGAGATCATCTGGGCAGTCATGGCACTGTATGAGAGAGTCTCAGGCCGAGTTCCGACAGGCACAGGTTGGACAGGGTTGTCCCTTATCACCAACCCTGTTTGGCCTCTACATCGATGAGCTTAAGACTTTCGTGGGGGCGTTCAGAGGGACCGGTTGCTCACTTGCCGGAATCATCATTAGGATTCTTCTTTATGCAGATGACGTGGCACTCTTGTCGTCCACACCCTAGGGGCTCCAGCGACACCTGGTGGCACTGCAGGCTTTTTGTTTATCCCATGATTTGGAGGTCAATCTTGGCAAGACCAAGGTCATGATCTTTAGCACCTCTCGAGTAAGCATCAACGGAAGTAGTTTACTTTTACTTTCGGTAGGTCACCAGTTGAGATCATATCCTCATACACTTACTTGGGGGTCATCTTCTCCGGCTCGATCTTCTCGATGAGACCAGCGATGTAGGCCAGACTGAGCAGGAGATACAGCTCACTACAGGGACTCAGACAGGATATCATGCAGCTCCGACAAGAGGTCACAGCCATACACACTGTCCCAAGGAGTACCACGGTGGTCGAGGCACAGATTGCGAGCATGCAATCTGCTATTGAGGAGACTTCTTGATGGGTTGACGTGGCCAAACAGGAACCCGCAAGGGTAACCATTTCGGCTACCCTCATGGAGCAACAACAGAGAGCTAGTAAGGCTCTCAACATCAGAGTACGCGGGATCCCACGCACTGAGGCTACACCGATGGTAGATGCGACTGCGTTCGTGGCCGCTACCTTGGGTGTGGCTGAGCACAGGATAGAGAGGGCATGGCGGGTGGGGAGAGATCCCAACCGAGAGCAACCCCTGATCATACGATTCCATGACACTCAAGCACGACTTTCAGCTCTACGACGCAGGTCAGTCCTTCGAGATCAGCGATCTCTATGGATGAGGACCTCACACCTCTACAGGTTGAGGCGAGGCGCTCTTTGCTGCAGCAGCGGGATCAGGCCCGGAAGGAGGGAAAGTGGGTAGTGGTACGAGGGGGACGACTTCTTACAGGCCCCCGTAGGGCACTTGCCCCCTCCGCTACATAGGGAAGCGGGGTCTATGAGACCCAGATATCCGAAACCCTGTCCTGCACCATTTGGCACTGTAATGGTACCTTATGGTCAGAACCAGGGAACTTCTCGGAATCCTATACAAGCCACGACATAGTCTTCTATACAGAGACACATCAGAGTCCAGAGCGCCCTCTTCCAATAGTCAACGGATATACATGGGAGTCTGCCTACAGAGATGAGACGAGGGGTACAGGAGGAGTTCGAAGTTCAAGTGGAGTTGCAGTCCTTTTCAGATCCACACTTCAGGGGATCATTTCAGTAGAGCAGAGAGATACACATTCCAGATTTCTTTGGATCCGGATACGACACATGGACAGTCGGGATCTGTTTGTCGCAGTTTGCTACTTCCCCCCGGAGACCTCTTACTTTGCCAGAGATATTCGAGGTGATGATGAGACATCCCCATTTGCTGCCCTTTATCAATCCCTCGTTGACTTTTCTAGCCGCGGAGAAGTCCTTCTAGTGGGGGACTTCAACGCGAGGACAAGGGCCCGCCAGGTACCACTTCTTGACTTCAGAGATGATTCCACTCTACTGGCAGATGTTGACCTTGAGGAGGCAGGTATGCTACGGGTTTTGGCTGACGGGCAAGGTCCATTCTCATCTTATGGGCAGGCCCTATTAGACCTAGGCAGTATACATGATCTCATTATCTATAATGATCTTGACAGATGGCCCGCTTCAGGTGGTTTCACATGCTTTCCACATGGGGGGGGCTCCAGTGTTGTTGATTACATCATGGGATCCCCTGTCTTCACATGTTGCATTACTGACTTCACTGTAGCACCTCTCCCCCCAGGGACTGATCATACATACCTTTTCTTTCGCATCTCCACCTCCCTTCGCATAGCATCTTCCACCCCACTCAGTGCTTACTCCACCTACCACGATATACGCTTTGAACAGGATCACTCACCTTCTTACTCTGGCCGTCTGTACATACTTCTCGCTTATATTGACTTCATAACCCTTCTAGAGGATCGTGCTGCCCTTGTCACCCGCTCACTACACGAGGCTGCCATTCACACTTTTTCCCACACCACCCGCTCCACCCGCCCACCACCCCCTGGAACTGTACCCTCTAATAGTTGGCACAATAATGAGTGTAAGGCCTTACGCCGTCAACTCAAATTCGGAACCAAAAACAGTCTTCCAAGTACACCAGATACGCTACGTGAATACCATAGACTGGTACAGAGGAAGAAACTAGACTTCGTTCGTCGAAACGAGGAGGAGCTACTGAACATTTTGTTTAGTAACAACTCTAAGGGCTTCTAGCGGAGATTTCTAGAAGGACGGTCCCCTCCGCCACTCACTGACACCCAAATCTGGTTTGATTATGCACGCACACTTTATGACATCCCAAATCAGCCAATCCCTAACCTCTCACACATGCCTCGTCCCACATCCTGCACCCTCTTCACTAGAGGAGGGGTAAAGGATGCCGTAATGAAACTTCATAATGGCCGAGCGAAGATTCATGAGGGGCTATGCACTGAGTTCATTGCATATGGGATTAACCTCCTAGCCCCGATCTTAGCAAAGCTTTTTAATGAAGCGGTTTGTTTGGGATGGCCGGATTCCGGTGTTCGGATTCTAGTGTGATCATGGAACCATGGACCACATTCTCACGCTCAGATGTATCATCGAGGAGGCGAGGTCACGGAAGCAGAGGGTTTATTATTGCTTCATGGATTTCCGCAAGGCATTTGACACGGTCCCGAGAGCCCGCCTCATACGACGCCTACAAGACTTGGGTTATGACCAGGAGATCATTTGGGCTGTCATGGCACTTTACGAGAGAGTTTCTAGCAGAGTTTGGATAGGATCCGGGTGGACAGACGAGATCATGAGTACCATCGAGGTCAAACAAGGGTGTCCTTTGTCGCCTACCTTGTTTGGCCTCTACATTGACGAGCTTGAGACAGTGATGCAGACACAGGGGGGTGTAGGTTGCCCTCTTGTGGCACGCTAATCCAGATTTTGCTCTATGCAAATGACGTGGCTCTCTTGTCTTCCTCAACAGAGGGGCTTTAGAGACACCTAGACGCACTATAGTCCTTTTGTGGGTCCCATGATTTGAAGGTCAACCTGGGTAAAACCAAGGTCATGATCTTCAATACATCTCGAGCCATCATGCATCAGGAGCAGTTCACATTTGCGGGGTCATCTGTTGAGATAGTTTCATCATACACTTATCTTGGGGTTATCTTCTCCGGACTGAGCTTCACTATGAGACCCGCGATGCAGGCACGCTTGAGTAGAGGGTATGCCTCACTGGCCAAGCTAGAGAGGCAGTGCTTCCGCTCGCACTTTCAGGATCCACGCACTGAGGGGTTGCTTTTTGACTCCTTAGCTCGCCCAGCGGGGATGCACGGTAGCCCTTTTTGGGGGCCAGACTTATCGGATACAGAGTGGGCCCATGTGGAGCGGCTATAGAATCTCATGTTATCACGAATGATTCGTGGTAAGTCATCCGTTCCTCACCAGATCATTCAAACTGAGTTTGGGCCACCCCCTTTACAGCTAGATGCTACATTTCAGGTCATCACATATCTGTACCGAGTTACGGAATATGGGGATTATACCTGGGGGGTAGCAGGCTACCATGGATAGCTCTATCCTCTTCTATGGCACTTGCAGCAGGAGGAGATCAGAGGTGTTGGTATGCACGTACAGAGAGATGGTTTGGGCGACTAGGGCTCCACATGGATAGACTACCTCCCTTCCAGTATAGCATGGATGCTCCGTTCTCTCGTCTCTTATCACACGAGATCAACCAGGTTATCCGTGAGGATCTACTACAGCTACACACTTTTTGGACCTGGTTGGAACCGAGTGAACTCCCAATGAAGCTTAGCTTCTACAGAGATCACTTCTTACATATCACAGCAGAGGGTTTCATTGACCCACCAGGATACACACAGATTCACCTACCCCACTCGCTGAGGATCTCTCTTGGGCAGTTCCGAGTCTCTTCACATAGACTTCGCATCGAGAGCGGCAGAGCAAAGCAACTACCCAGGGAGCGGCGCATATGCACATTGTGTGACATACAGGAGATTGAGACAGAGGAGCATTTCATCTTCAGGTGTCCTCTGTACTATGAGATCCGAGGACGTTTCCATTGCCTCTTCAGGGATAGTTATGGGATTTTAGCCCGTTTCCTCTCCTACCCAGACCAGCGGTGTTTGGTAGGTTTCATTCATGAGGCACTTAGACACCGCGAGTGGATACTCCGAGCACGGAGACAGGTGCAGACTTCTTTCTCGGTTGATCCCTCTCAAAGCTCTATCACGGAGTTCTTTCAGCTAGATCACATGGACCCCAACGAGACGAGGCCTCGACATGACCGTGACCCGACAGCTCAGACAAAGGGTCGACACACAGATCACACTTGGAGACATCCCCTCCTTGTTTAGAGTCGGAGCTCGACCAACGGGGGTCACAGTAGCCCTGGTTAGACGCAGAGCTACGACCAGGAGACGTGCCAGGACCACACCTCTGAGTGGCCGACAGCACTCTATTGCCGACTTCATGCCTCCACTGCCTCATCCATCCTGATATCTTGTTGTTGCTGGGGATGATGATGATGCTGAGATTGATATATAGTTCACCATCGACATGACTATGTTGTACTTAGGACTTAGTACTGTCATGCTGCATTTTTGCATTTTTTGCATTTTGCATTTTGCATTGGTATGGATGCTCATTTAGTAGCTCCACTACCACAGCTCGTTGTATCAGGATTTTCACAGTCTAATAGACCCATCGGTCTTCCGAAGACTTTAATAATTTTTCTTTCTCTCTCTCTCTCTCTCTCTCTCTCTCTCGTAAAAGAACCTTTCATTAAGAAGAATGTATACACACTTGTTTTTTGTGAAATTAATGCAGAATGTACACACACACACACAATACATACAAGAAACAAAAAATCAGTCACCCCCCCCCCAAAAAAAAAAAGGAAACCCATTATTTTTTAAAATCTCCCAAAAGATTAGAAAAAAAATACGGCATTTCGTGTAGAACCACATGTTTCGTAGAAACGTTTCGTCAGGTCTTGACCTACGAATCCATTCGACCTTACAAATGAGTTAACAACAAGAACAAAATTGTTGCGTTTTTCTTATGCAAAATGTCAAAATCTTTGAGTTATAGTAAACCCAGGAACATATCCTGCCAAAAGAATCACATTAGTGATCAGAAACTTCAAATTAGTTTTACAACTTGTTTGCTTTTTGTGAATTTATACAAACCAAGGTTTTGAGACGTTAGGCATCAAATAAGGTCAAAGCAGGTGTAAAGATGCAGGAGAACCCCTTCATCCCTCTCATCTTGCAGTCACATTGGAGTTTTCCTACTTCACACTCTCTAAACTTTTGCCTGCCTGAACAACCCTCCAAATCTGCATATTCTCTTGCTTGGTTCTACTGCTGCACAATCCTAGGAAGCTACAAATCCAATATTGTGGTGCTGTAAAATTAGACCACAATTATAAAGGTAGTTTTAATTGCCTAGCAATTCAGCCTCAGGATTATCCATGCACAGGTGCACACCACTACGATTATATTGAAGGTGCATAAATACTATGCAGGCTTGCATGTATAGGAGACAAGCATTTTTCGAGCGAAATCTTCCGAGCGTTCGAGCGAAGGAAAAAAAAAGCTTCCAACTATGGAAAAATATGGCAAAAATAGATCAGAACAAAACTTAGTTTCACTCAGAAATATGCAAAGTATATAGCAATGCCTATTTTATACAAAAAAATCTTTACATGAATCTTTGGGAATGGTGAGTAACATAATGGAATGGCTTTTGAAAAAACCCACATGTAGAGTAGAGTTCTCTATGAAAATTCCCTTATGATCCTTCTTACAAGTTTAACTTAATTGGGGGTGACATTGAAAACCCTCTCTCAACCTAGCCTATGAAAGGGTTTATCCAAAGAAACCTCATTGAAATAAGCCTGAAAACCCTCTCTCAACCTAGCCTATGAAAGGGTTTATCCAAAGAAACCTCATTGAAATAAGCCATCAAGATAGTTTCACCAACAAAACCCCTTTGAAGTAGGTCTTCTAAGGTAGTTTCGCCAGCGAAACTACCATGGACAACACTTTTAAAAGTGGCATAACTTTCACATCCAATGTCCAAATATAGTCATTCAGCCACTCAAATTGATCAGAAAACACCATTTGAGCACATCTATAGGGTTATATTTTTAAAAATCTTTCATATATAGTATTAAATATTACATATATTTAATGAGAGCGATATATAAGCCCAAGTTAATACTTATCTAAAGTAATTTAAACTTCTTTAGAAACATATCCATAAATATCTTGTTATCTATGCTATTAAAATACTAGAAATATCTTGTCATAAATGTGTTTAATAAGTAGTTATATATGTATAATATTATTACATTAAGAGTGATTATGAGGGATGTTTCTTAAAGGAATTATTTTTCAACACTTTTCAAAGGGAATAACAGGGATACAAAGGATGTCTACGAGAAGAAAATTTATGTTATGTAAAATTGAATGAGTGACAATTCTATATGTTTTTATGATAAAGGAATCTAGTTCCAGTGAAAATAAAAGTGTAAAAACCATGTTTCCTAAAGAAATACAATTTTTTAAATCTCTTGAAACACACGCTCGGATAAACCTGCTCATAGGTTTTTGCTCGTAAAATTGATGCACCCGACATGTATACTAGGCTTAAACAGTAAACATATAGGTCGAAGAAAGCAAGAAGATACTCATAAATAGAGAGAGTAATTTCATATATTACATATATTTAATGAGAGTGATATATAAGCCCAAGTTAATACTTATCTAAAGTAATTTAAACTTCTTTAGAAACATATCCATAAATATCTTGTTATCTATTTAATGAGAAGATAGTATTAAATATTACATATATTTAATGAGAGTGATATATAAGCCCAAGTTAATACTTATCTAAAGTAATTTAAACTTCTTTAGAAACATATCCATAAATATCTTGTTATCTATGCTATTAAAATACTAGAAATATCTTGTTATCTATGCTATTAAAATACTAGAAATATCTTGTCATAAATGTGTTTAATAAGTAGTTATATATGTATAATATTATTACATTGAGAGTGATTATGAGGGATGTTTCTTAAAGGAATTATTTTTCAACACTTTTCAAAGGTAATAACAGGATGTCTATGAAGAAGAAAATTTATGTTATGTAAAATTGAATGAGTGACAATTCTATATGTTTTGATGATAAAGGGATCTAGTTCCAGTGAAAATAAAAGTGTAAAAACCGTGTTTCCTAAAGAAATACAATTTTTTCAAATCTCGTGAAAAACACACTCGGACAAACCTGCTCATAGATTTTTGCTCGTAAAATTATCAAATCGTGTATAAAAGATAAATGTGATAAGAAAATATTACCAATCACCATAGCTGCAACAATACTTGGGAGATTTTGAAGAAATATCTCGCCCTTCAAGACACCTGTCACCAAAATAGACAAACTGTATCAATTCAAATTTCACAGAAATGTCTATAGTACAGCATGGAAGTCTCCAAGTCAGCAGACGATTAATTTGTGAATTCAACATTTCAAGTTTTGGCAATCAGAATAATCCGTCCTAAGGATGAATTAAATTCTTTGACTAACCTGATTCGATGTTATGATGAGAAAACACTTAAAATTTTATAAAGAGCATCTAAGCTAGTGTGGGATATAAGGACCAAATTTCTTTGTTTGAGACTCCAGGAGCAAATATGTCCTTGGCAGTCCAACAAAGTGTGAAATAGAATGCATACCTTAAAGGAATTAGATCTGGCTGTGGACTTGGGATGGTAAACATGGCAGAACAATTTTATAGCTGAGGTGTTGGATCATCTTCAGATAAGCGATTGATTGATTTCACAAATGCATCAATGCAAGAGAAGGTGTGAACTCACCGGAAATGTAACAATCGAGTGTGAATCCACAAACTGTTCGCAAAAGCGTCCAGTGCTTGCACATCCAGATTTGATCCTAGAGGAGGACAGCCATAGACCAGAATATGGGACAGACACTGTGAACAAGCAGCAAACCCCACATGCTCATGCAAGAGGAGGCAACCAGACTGTAAGACAATGTGGGCAATTCGTAGAACTGAGTCAAAGAGAAAAACAACTTGCTTTGCACTCTTGCCTAGCCAAGTGGAAGGTGCGGACGGTACATTTGTAAGGGAGATGGAAACAGTAATTTTGAAGTACCTGCCCCATGCTTTTGGGGGCGACAGAGATATCCTGATGGACTTATGCAGGGGTGTATCTGGTTTTGGAACACATCAAATACTCATTCTTTGAATGTTGATGAGAGTCTAGGGATTAGGCACGCTAGGCCCCACATGAGTTGTATGGCCGGTGGAAAGGGACAAGTTTGCAGCCACATGAGGTGCAGATGCTTTAAACAAGTGGGTTTGTGCAGAATACCAGGGTTGGGGCTTCAACTCCGAATCAGACAACAAATTTCCCAAAGGTCCCAAGCGGTTTTCAGCCTATGGCAAGGTTGTGAAATGGAGATCCAAGCTAGCAAAAGAATTTTATGATAACATAGCAAAGCACCGACTTTGGATGGTACTGTTATTTGTGAAGCCATTATATTGTGCAATAATCACATGTGTTTGATGACAATATGGATGGATCTAGAGCAATTGGAGTGAATTATTCTGCATCAATACCAGAATTTTCGCATTGAGAACTGCGAGAAGCTTACCCTGGTACGAAAGGACTGGGTTAGGTCAACCCATGGTGCTCCGGTTGTTATGCCAATAACAGCTCCGGGTAGCTAAGTTGGTAGGGAAGACCTGCTTAAACCATCTAAGCACAGTTGCAAAGGGTTTCAGAAGAGAGAAACCAAGCACACGATGTATGCTCCTCACAAGCACTTGTATTTCATTTTTTTGAATGTTTTGGGTTTTGATCCACATGCACAAGAGTTCATGCATCAAGCGGCACTCGTGAAGCTGGAGCTATTTTAGGCCCTTGGCAGGACGAGATGCAGTGTGCTGCGTGAGATAACTTTTTTTGCATGCTCCAAGCCTTAAGTGGCATTTTGGTTTATGTATTGTGCAACTGCAAACTTGAATCTGTTACTATTGTATAGCGTAGTACACTCTTGGTACCTCCTTGCTTCACACTACACTACGTTCTATGATATAGAATAGCAAGCACTCGTACGTGAGTACCCTTTTCCTAGGGGTGCAAGCACGCGTGGTTTTGGATGTACTTCGTGCATCCATTCAAACCCAAAACTTTAGAACTAAAATACATATACAAATTCATGTGCTTTAAGTCTTTGAAAGGATTGTCGAAATGCATGCCATGTTTTGGCGGGTTTCGCTCGAAAAATCTTGGTCAAATTTAGAATTATATTGGCTATGATGCTTCTGATTGGAGCCTCATCGTCATCTATGTGTTTTCACGTGGGACTGACTTCTAGAACGAGTCATCCAAGAGAGTCGAGGGCTTCAGTGGGAGTGGGGCGTCATGAAGTTGTTGCCACTTCGCACCAACAAGCATAGATGCGTCCCAAATCATGCTGACTTTTGATTCCCGTTGTGCACCTTCGTCAATTGAATATCGAGTTGCGTCACAAGCAGCCTTGCCCAATTGTCAGGGTAGCCCTTCAACCGCCTTGAGCACCTTTTGTACCAATTTCCTTGCCATGCAAGTACCCAACGTCTTCAGTTTTGGACCCACTCCCCTAAGAATCGCCTGAAGTTATTCATGTCTATGCTAGCCGCGCCGATTCTGTGAACAATTCATCACATTTATGAGGACTGGAATCTGGTGTCTCATCGTCCACGGCCAGAAGCTCGAGCACGCACGCCACCTCGGCCTCACTGTGGTCACTATCCATCCTCCAGCCAAGAAAGTTTTCATTGCGGCGTCGTGAGATCACACTGCTTCCATTGCGAAGTTCCGGTCGAACACTAGTGCCTAGGGATGCTTGTGAAATTATTAGCTAGCTATGAGGTTGATATAATTCGTTACATGCAAACGATCGGGGGTAAGAGATCAGGTCCAGGGGACCTCTCCGACTTTTTCCTCTTTGAGGAGACCGCTTCCTCCTTTGGCGCAGCCCTCTTCTTTGACTAGCTCATCTATCTGCAAAGGGCTTGCTCTGATAGGAAGGGTTACCGAGGACGCTTGAAGACTGTGGAGTTTGAAGGAGATGATCGCTCGTCAATCGGATGTGTCGCTCTTCCTTCCTGAACGGTTTATATAGACTCACTTTCCTGCTGAGCCTTGTGTCCACGATTAGTTCTATGTCCAGACGCCACCTTTCTTGCCATGATGTCCATCTCTATGTCTCCATCCCCTCTCGTACTTCACTTGGAGCTTGCATGTGCTTCTAGTGCTCTTGCTGATCATGGCTCTGCATAGGTCAGATCTTCCAGCCGGATATAATGCACAACGATTTTGTTGGTGCAGCCACCGGCCACCTGACAGTCAAGATATGGTCTTCGGTTTCGGCCAATGTGAAGTAGACTTGGGGCCTTGGACCTTGTGATCGCCTCTTGCAGCCGTGGTTGGCCGATTCGAGTATCAGTCAATTCTTTGTAAACCCCATCCTCCTCGCAAGACCCCTTTCCCATGGAGCATCTTGTGTCGTTGGGTGCCTTCATCTGTCGGCCGCTATTCGCAAGGCCCTGATTGTCACGCCTGGCACTACATTCATTCCAAGCAACTTCTCTTCGGTGACCAAACTCATAGCATTTCCTAATCTCCAGACACGGGCTCACAATCTGTCACGGGGGCGTGAAATTCTAAGTACTTTAATGTACTACAAGACCGTGATAACTTTGGTTTTAAAAGTCCAAGCGTGGGCTTAATAATGTGTAATTAAACGCGGCATGGTGCCTAGCACATAAGCGTAATTAATCCCTAGGCCCAAAGGCATTCCAAGGAATTAAAAGAGTGGTTGTTGGGAAATGATGACGTGGCATTTTTAATGGGCCCCCTAGAGGGCCATGTACCTTCAGTGGCCCCCCTAGAGTTCCAGGTGGCTCTAGTGCCTTCTACATGCTCCTTTGCCATTCTTGGACCTTCCTGGGCCTTCTGAACTTCACATGTGTGGTTTTCTCTCTCATCTTCTCCCTTTGTTGAGATTTTGGACTGGTTTTTCAGCCTCCTTCAGCTGAATTCCGTTTTTCTTCATAACTCCTCACCCGTTTGGATTCCTCAACTTCCGTTTGGCCCGATGGCTTCCCCTCTGCCTCCCCTTCGTAGTGATATGCTTTCCCTCCGTGCGTTTGGTAGAACGGGCAGAGCTGAGCACTTCTTTTGCTGGTCGAATTTGCAAAAGTGGCTTTTTCTGGATCTTTTTTCTTCTACCGCCTCCTGGGCCTCTCCTCTTGCAAAGCTACAGCTTTCTGTTGAATTTCGAGTGGTCCGACACGCTGGTTGACTGGTTTTTCTCAGTTTTGGAGGACTTTCCGGCGATGAAACTTCTCCAAAACCTTCTCAATGCATTCCTCTCTGAAGCACGCTTCTTTTGAGCCCAAGAACTTCCACTTCTTCGCGACAGAAGTGTTTCTTTTTGCATTTTTCAGTGGAATTCTTGCTGGTCGGCTCTTGTAAATGCTCTTTCTTCATGCCTTCGCACTCCTCTTTGGCTAAGAATGCAATTGGGCATTGGCTACTATGTCCTCTTGGCGATTGAGGACTTGGTTCGAGTCTTCAGGGCTTGGTGAGTTGTGATTTTGCTACTGCAATTTCTTTTTGCCATAAGCTATTGGTTGGCCTCGTGTGCCACCTCTTTCTTGGCTCACAGGTGCCCAGGCAGTGCTACATGAGTCATTGCTTGGTTGGGTACTTTGCTGATTTTATTTTGGAGCTTTGAAAAGCTTTGTGAATGCCATCTGGAAACCACTCAAAGAGAGTGCAGCTGGGGTGCAGTGTGATTGCATCTGGACAGCCGATGGAATTGCACTCGGAAAAGAGAATGCCTTTGGGTTGAGCCTACGGGTTAAGTGCACTTATGTGATGGTGTTATATGCTTGAAAGCCTTGCGAAGGCTTAGTGAATTGGGGCTGCGTGCTCAGTTGCAGGGAAGGTCTCCCAGATGCAACTTGTAATCATTTCACTGTGAAATATAAAGAAATACCGAAAGGGGCGCCACGGTGTTTGGGGCCAATCGGGTGCACTTGTCTATGTCTGTTGAGCAGGGGCATTCTAGCCTCCATCCCTTTTTCAGTGGTTTTGTTTGTGAACAAATGGGTAAATGCCAAATGGTGATCATGCAATGGTTAATGGTTGTGATATATGCTTTGTGAGCTGTAAATAAGTGCTGAAGTGATTAAAGGTTTAGTTCCACTGCCCTCTGAGTGATTAGAGGCCGGTTTCATTGGTTCCATTGCCGGGATACCACACACTCTTTCTCAAGAGGTGGGCCTCGGTAGTTTGGTGGAAGGATATCTTTGCTGCACTTTTTGACAGCTGAATATTACAACCATAAACATGGTGAGTACCCATGAGCAAGAGAGCTCCACAACTCCTCAAAGGAGAAGGCAGGAAAGCCTTAATGATCCAGCTAGTGTACAGCTGCAGGAAGCACAACAAATGCCTTTTGAGCAGGCCACACATGAAGCTACAACTGAGCTCAACGGTGATACTAGTTCTAGCAGTGAGTCAGATGATGCTACTATGTTGAATGCACAGCTTGCAAGTGCAGTGACTGCTTTGACTCAGCTGCCTCAAAATTTGGCTCAGATTGTGCAAACAAATGCCAAGAAGAAGAAGAAATCAAGAAATCACAAGCACGGAAAGAGTGAGTACACACATGCATCAGCTTCTCATGGCGGACCGCACACTCATGCATCAGTTTCCCATGAGGGACAGCCATCAAAAATGACTCAGAAAGTGACTTCCAAGAGAGAGGAATCGCCCAAAAGAGCACTTGAGAAAGAGGTACAAAAAGTACATCCAGTGCAACAGTATGAGCAGCCAACACAAGGCCTTGGTTTGGGTATTTCTACTCCTCAAAATAATAATGTGCAGTCCATAAATGTGGCTCAACCACCTCAGCCATATTTGAGGCAGCAACCTGAATATTTTGGTACAGATTCTATCTTTGATGCTATGTTGATTTCACCGCCAATTGGGCATAGAAAGCAAGCCATGTATGACAATGTGGGAATGCAGCCAGGCATGCAAGCCACAGCATATGCTCCCATGCCTAATGTTCAACCAAGCATGGCTCTCCCTAGTGAAGGGAATGCTGCAAATATACAGCCATCTTTGGGACAGCCAATATCAAATGTATACAAAGAATTTAAGGATGGTGGTTCTCATGTCAAGTTTGATACATATAATGGAGTACAGGACAGGTACAAAGCCCTCACATTCCTTCAACAATTTGATGCTGCATTTCTTGGGGGTTTGTTTACAGAAGCATCCAAGATGAGGAAGGTTGCCACATTTTTGAAAGGCAATGCACTTAAGTGATACACCAACCTTATGCTTCATGGAGATGCACCTGCTACTTGGCTGGAATTTAAGCTAGTGTTCTCTTCTACTTGGCTTACTCCAACTTTTGAAGTTGAAGTACTTTCACACTGGCATGACTTGTCATACAAACTTTGCAAGAATCTTGATGATTACACCACAGAGGTTTTGGGATGTTTTGCTGCCATTGAGCTCTTACAGGCATGTTTCTTTGAAAGAGCAAATAGAGAGGTACTGTTGTGGATTGCCTAGTGAGCTACGTGATTATTGCATCAAAACCAAGGTGGGTTCTATGACTCAATTAATTGAGAATGCAAGGATAGCATATGCATGGATGCAGGAGAAGAATTTGGGCTTTATGGACAGCAAGAAAGAAGACAACAAACGGGCTGCCAAACACCAGGATAAGGACATCAAATCTGAAAATAAAAATTATGGCAAACGACCGTTTCAAAAGGGAGGAAAAGCCCAATTCAAAGCTGGTCAAAGGCGTGGACAGCCTAATAAACAGCCCCGTACCAAGTTATCTGATGAAGAGAAAAAGTCACTCATGGAGCAAAACAAATGTTTTATATGCAAAGGAGAGGGACACCGCTCTTATGATTGCCCATTCAAGAAAAGAGACAGGTCAGATGATGATAAGAATGGTGATAAACAGGGTGATCGGAAGGGCAAAAAGCCTAAACCTTCTGCAGGACTTCTTCCAGATGTGATTGGGAGTTTGCCACATGCACATGATGAAGAGGAAATGAAAAAGACTGAGATGTGCAGAGCATGGGGAAAAATCAGAAATCAGAATTGTTTGTTTTTCTTTGATTCTGGGGCAAAGGCAAATTTCATAACTCCTGATATGGCAGGAAGGCTTGGCATCGAGCCTGGGGAAATGGGGCCATCCGGCATGTGTGATATGGCCAACCCTGAACTCAACACACCTGTCACTCCTATCATTGGCAAGTTGAGGATGCATATCCAGGGATATCAGGATGCAGAGGACTTCTACATTATGCCTTTGCCAGAGTGTGATGCTTTGCTTGGGATGCCTTGGATGTACAGGGTGGGGGCTGATGTGCAGATGAGAAACAAGAGGATTTCTTTAACTCATAGAGGCAAAAATCATGTACTTGATGTAAAGTTGAAAGGGGAGTCCATCCCTGTAGTTTCAGCTTCTTGTATTTCCAATGTAATAAAGCGTCATATTTCAGCGTACTTGATTTTTGTCAAAGAGGACAGTCAACCAGTTCAGGAAGGCTCTACTCTTTCTGCTTTAGATAGAGAAAGGGCTGCTTTTATTTCAGATTTTCAGGATTGTTTCTCAGATGCACTTCCTCAAGAATTACCTCCCAAGAGGCCCGAAGATCATCAAATTGATATAATTCCAGGAAGCTCACCGCCTAATATACCTCCCTATCGTGTCAGTAAGGCACAACAGGAAGAGATAATGTCACAAGTGAAGGAACTCTTGGAAAAGGAATTAATACAACCAAGTAATTCTCCTTACTGTTCCCCTGTGTTGCTTGTGCAAAAGAAGGATGGCAGTTGGAGAATGTGTATTGATTATAGGGCTTTGAATAAAGTCACAATTAAGAACCGTTTTCCAATTCCACGCATTGATAATATATTGGATCGGTTGGAAGGTTCCTCAATGTTCAGTCGTATTGACCTTAAAAGTGGATACCATCAGATAAGGATACGCACTGAAGATGTCTACAAGACTGCCTTCCGCACTTCATTTGGCTTATATGAGTTCCTTGTGATGCCTTTTGGTTTGACTAATGCACCTGCCACTTTCAATAGAATGATGGACAGAATTTTTAGAGCACACAGAAAGTTTGTGGGCACTTTCTTCGATGACATCATTGTGTTCTCTAAAAATGAGCAGGAGCACAGGAAACACCTCACTATTGTGTTTCAAGAGTTGAAAAGACACAAGCTATTAATAAACACCAAGAAAAGTGAGTTCTTTATGCATGAGATTCATTTTCTCGGGCATATAGTGTCAAAGGATGGAGTCAAGATGGATCCTGCAAAAGTTGAGGCCATAAGGAGTTGGCCAATTTTGAAAAATCTGCATGAAGTCAGAAGCTTTCTTGGGTTGTGTTCATACTATCGGAGGTTTATAAAGTACTTTGCAGAAATTGCTTCTCCCTTGCATGCTTTACAAAAGAAAGCTGTACCGTTTCGGTGGGGACCAAAGGAAAATGCAGCTTTTGAAGAGCTGAAGCAAAAATTGTGTTCTGAACCCGTTATTATCTTGCCAGATCTTGCAAAACCCTTTGCTGTAACTTGTGATGCATGTGGGAACAGCATAGGAGGCACTTTGATGCAGGATGGCAGAGTGGTTGCATATAAGAGTAGAGTTCTCAAAGATGCTGAATTGTACTTGCAGACATACGAGAAGGAAATGTTAGCAGTGATACATGCTTTGACCACATGGAAACATTACCTTCTTGGAGCTGATTTTTATGTGCAAACTGATCATCAGTCACTTAGATATTTTCTCACGCAGAGAAAATTATCTGAAAAGCACATGAGATGGGCTAACTTCCTCTCAATGTTTCATTTTCAAATTGTACATGTGCCGGGTAACAAAAATGTCGTGGCTGATGCACTTTCCAGGAAACCACAGCCTGAAGCAGTCTCCAAGAAACCCAGTGTTTCAGCAGTGAGCATTGCTTATAACAATGTGTTAGATGTGATGAAAGATCAGTATGTTAATGATGCTGATTTTTCAACTATTTATGAACAGCTTTCTGATGGTCAAAGGCATGATCACTATATGTTGAAAGAGGGTTTCATTTTGATGCATGGACGACTCTGTGTCACTGATCAAATGCGACAAAAAGTCATAATGGAAAGTCATGCTCCTCCATATGCAGGACATAGGGGAATTACAGCAACAATTACAGCAGTGGAGCAATACTTTTATTGGCCATCTTTGAGGAAAGATGTGGAAGAATATGTGAGAACATGCATGGTTTGTTAGAAAGTAAAGTTTGACAGGCAGAAGGCACCTGGGTTGTTACACCCTTTGCCAATTCCGGATAGACCATGGCAAAGCATAGCTATGGATTTTGTGTTTGATCTTCCACGTACTCCTACTGGACATGATGGATTGTGGACAATAATTTGCAGTTTTAGCAAACAAGCCCACTTTGTGCCAGTAAGAAAGAAAATTACAGCAGATCAAATGGCCAAATTGTTTTTGCAGCATGTCTTCAAGTATCATGGGATGCCTGAATCCATAATCAGTGATAGAGATCCGAGGATGACCAGCCTCTTTTGGAGAGGACTGTTTGAAAATATGGGCACTACGCTGAATTTTTCGTCATCTTTTCACCCTCAGTCTGATGGACAATCGGAGCAGGAAAACTCTACCATCTTGGATATGTTTAAATGCTATGTCTCAGACCACAAAAGCAAATGGGAGCATTATTTACCTTTGCTGGAATATGCTTACAATAATACGGTGCACACATCCACGGGTAAAGCACCTTTTGAAATAGTGGAAGGTGCTAGGAAGATACCTCCCATTTTGCATACAAAAGAGAAAATCTTCGAAGCTGATCGTTTTGTGGAAAGCCTTGAAGAGGCTTATAAGAAGATCAAATATGCCTTGCAACGAAGTCAAGACAAGCAGAAAAGAGCAACAGATAAGCACCGCAGGGAATTGGTATTCACAGAAGGTGATTGGGTTTTGCTGCGTTTTCAGAAGGCAAGGCTGAAAAATAAGAAAGGCAAGGAAAGGTTGTACACAAAGCTGAACATGCGTTACTATGGTCCTCTCCAGGTTTCTGAAAAGATAAACGAGGTAGCTTACAGGCTGAAGTTGCCTCCGCATTGGAAGATACATAATGCCTTTCATGTGAGCTTATTAAAGCAATATCATGGAGATATTCCCGAGGATGTATCTGATGAGGTGCAGCCTGAAGTGGAAGAACAGGATGAACTTCTGGTCCCCCAGAGCAGATTCTGGCACACAGAGATAGAAAGCTCAAGGGTAAAGTTATCCGTCGCTACTTGGTAAAATTTCAAAATTACCCATCACTTGATGCGAAATGGATGGAGGAAGGTGAACTGGCAGATTCACCTGGGATATTGCAGCTTTACCTTGATGCTTTCCAATTAGAGCCGACTGCGGTCCAGGCTCCTACAGGTAGTTCAGCAGAGCGAGCGTCTGGAGCATTACCTGATGTTCGAGAGGGGGGTAGCACCTCCACTCCCTCAGTACAGACGGGCTCACTGTGATTTCATGAGGTCGCTTGATGACACTGTATGTTTCATCCGAGATACTGAGCTGACAGTATTTCTGCTGTGAGACTTCATGATATTGATGCATCTTGACTATTGATCGCCGAGGATCACATAGATTTTGAGCAGTATATATGGATGGATGCATGCCTCTCCTAGCCATATTTTCACTATCTCTGTATACTATAGCTGCGGCTTTCTTGTATACTCTTTTATGCTATATTTCATGCTCGCTCCTGTGTTTTGGGGCAGGAAACTGTGGTTTGCTGTTTCAAGAGAGGGGTATGTCACGGGGGCGTGAAATTCTAAGTACTTTAATGTACTACAAGACCATGATAACTTTGGTTTTAAAAGTCCAAGCGTGGGCTTAATAATGTGTAATTAAATGCGGCATGGTGCCTAGCACATAAGCGTAATTAATCCCTAGGCCCAAAGGCATTCCAAGGAATTAAAAGAGTGGTTGTTGGGAAATGATGACGTGGCATTTTTAATGGGCCCCCTAGAGGGCCATGTACCTTCAGTGGCCCCCCTAGAGTTCCAGGTGGCTCTAGTGCCTTCTACATGCTCCTTTGCCATTCCTGGACCTTCCTGGGCCTTCTAAACTTCACATGTGTGGTTTTCTCTCTCATCTTCTCCCTTTGTTGAGATTTTGGACTGGTTTTTCAGCCTCCTTCAGCTGAATTCCGTTTTTCTTCATAACTCCTCACCCGTTTGGATTCCTCGACTTCCGTTTGGCCCGATGGCTTCCCCTCTGCCTCCCCTTCGTAGTGATATGCTTTTCCCTCCGTGCGTTTGGTAGAACGGGCAGAGCTGAGCACTTCTTTTGCTGGTCGAATTTGCAAAAGTGGCTTTTTCTGGACCTTTTTTCTTCTACCGCCTCCTGGGCCTCTCCTCTTGCAAAGCTACAGCTTTCTGTTGAATTTCGAGTGGTCCGACACGCTGGTTGACTGGTTTTTCTCAGATTTGGAGGACTTTCCGGCGATGAAACTTCTCCAAAACCTTCTCAATGCATTCCTCTCTGAAGCACGCTTCTTTTGAGCCCAAGAACTCCCACTTCTTCGCGACAGAAGTGTTTCTTTTCGCATTTTTCAGTGGAATTCTTGCTGGTCGGCTCTTGTAAATGCTCTTTCTTCATGCCTTTGCACTCCTCTTTGGCTAAGAATGCAATTGGGCATTGGCTACTATGTCCTCTTGGCGATTGAGGACTTGGTTCGAGTCTTCAGGGCTTGGTGAGTTGTGATTTTGCTACTGCAATTTCTTTTTGCCATAAGCTATTGGTTGGCCTCGTGTGCCACCTCTTTCTTGGCTCACAGGTGCCCAGGCAGTGCTACATGAGTCATTCCTTGGTTGGGTACTTTGCTGATTTTATTTTGGAGCTTTGAAAAGCTTTGTGAATGCCATCTGGAAACCACTCAAAGAGAGTGCAGCTGGGGTGCAGTGTGATTGCATCTGGACAGCCGATGGAATTGCACTCGGAAAAGAGAATGCCTTTGGGTTGAGCCTACGGGTTAAGTGCACTTATGTGATGGTGTTATATGCTTGAAAGCCTTGCGAAGGCTTAGTGAATTGGAGCTGCGTGCTCAGTTGCAGGGAAGGTCTCCCAGATGCAACTTGTAATCATTTCACTGTGAAATATAAAGAAATACCGAAAGGGGCGCCACGGTGTTTGGGGCCAATCGGGTGCACTTGTCTATGTCTGTTGAGCAGGGGCATTCTAGCCTCCATCCCTTTTTCAGTGGTTTTGTTTGTGAACAAATGGGTAAATGCCAAATGGTGATCATGCAATGGTTAATGGTTGTGATATATGCTTTGTGAGCTGTAAATAAGTGCTGAAGTGATTAAAGGTTTAGTTCCACTGCCCTCTGAGTGATTAGAGGCCGGTTTCACAATCCCTCTAGATCGTGTCCTGAGGATCTGCCCTTCCCAATCGTTAAGCACCTTGGGACCTTTGAGCCACAGTCGTCCTAGTAGCATTGGGTACCCTTCTTCACTCTCCATCTTCACAACAATGAAAATCACAGTGAAGTAGGGTCCACTAGTCTTGATGTAAACTCTTTCAGCATGCCACGGGCACCAGCCTTTTGAAACGACTAAACCATTAATGCCAAACTTTTCTTGCAAATCACGGGCGTAGGCACAACTATGTTCCACCCAACCAACCCCTACTGTAGCAAGCTCCTAAAAGATACGTGAGTAGGAAAAACCTGCATGCCACACATAGAGCCCACATGTCCCTAGATGGATCTAGTCCGCCAAATGTCATCATTTGAGAGCATCTCCTAAATGCATCATTTACCCCTCTCTTGAGATATCATTGAAATCATTTGCCCCTTGGCAACTTTAATGCATTTAGACCCCTTAGCCTTAGATCCACCTAGTCTTGTGCCATGTCACCCTTACCAAGGACCTTGACCTTGATTCCTTTTGATCATTTACGTGAAACCCAAACAAATATAATACAAACATTGATTCTTTAAAGGAAAATGTCCACTGACCCTTCCGAGGTCATGTTACCTCAACTTGAGCATAACATTTCTTCCCTCTTCAAGCATTAGCGTCCTCGATGATAAAAGTCTGGGAACACTCTCCGTAACTAGTATACGGATTCCCAAGTAGCTTCTGATAGAGGTAAACCATGCCATGCAACCAACACCGTGGGTATCTTCCGATTGCGCACTTGCATTGTTTCTCGGTCCAGGATTCTTATTGGTTTGCGTCCTGCATTATCCTCTATCTTCTTAAACAAAACAACACCCTCGATTAGTGAGTCACATGTATGCAAAATTTTCTTTAAACGAGAATCACGAAACACTAGGTGCACCTTACAATCCTATGGTAATTCTAATTTATAAGCCACCTTGCCTATTCTTTTTAGAATTAACCACGGCCCACAATATCGGGGTGATAACTTAGCACACTCTCCTGCAGTCAAAGACGAGTGCGAAGGAACTCTGAGAAAAACTTTTTCTCTAACGGATCTGTTTTCATCCGCATACGCCTTAGCTCTATCCATAGCTTGGCGGATGTTAGCTCTCGCAAGTGCTAGCATCTCCCGCATCTGAACCACAAAGTTCACGGCACTAGGCACTTTCTGAGTTACTCCAACTGTAGTTGGATTCGCTGGTCTATAACCATAGTTCAACTCAAACGGGATGGCCCCTATAGAGGAATGTTTTCTATCATTGTAGGCAAATTCTAACAGTGGCAACCACTTGTCCCATGTATGTTGCCTCAATGACACATATGCTCTAAGCATATCCTCTAAAATTTGGTTGATTCTTTCCATCTAACCATCCGTTTATGGATGATCCCCACTACTCATTCCCAACTCAGTCTTTAGTGTCTCAAACACTGCAGTCCAAAAATGATTAGTAAATTTGGCATCCCTATCTAACACTATGGATTTGGGTAATCCATGCAAACGAAATATATGTTCAATAAACAAATCCGCCACTTGCGGGGCACTAACAGACTCTCTAGTTGGAATGACGTGAGCCATCTTGGTAAGACGATCAACTACCACAAGGATAGAATCATATCCACCTTGTGTCGTAAGCAGACCTACAATAAAGTCCATGGAATGCTCTCCCACCTACTTAGTGGTATTTCCAAAGGTTGTAAAAGTCCGAGTGGCTTCACCCGCTCTGCCTTACTTACCTAACACGAAAAACAATGTGTCACATATTCATTAATATGTTTTTTCATCTTTGGCCAAAAGAAATCTCGCTTCACGAGATCATATGTTTTCTCAACTCTTGGATGTCCCACACGTGGGCTATCATGGCATTGTTGAATGACTCTCTGTCTGAGATCATTCTGATTAGGTACTACTACCTTGCCATTTCTTTTCAGCATACCATCTCTTATCGTATATCTTGCATAAGTTTGGCCTTTTCTAGATACCAGGTCACCCTTTTCCCTGGTTTTAAATACATGAGCCTTAGGCCAAAGGCTCTGGACGAACTCGTCCACCTTTTGAGTTTCTCTAATCTCGGTCATTAAAGCACTCTCTAATACCGTGAAACTCATAGTATGCATAATGTGTAACAACGCATCATCAACTTTATTATCCTTCCCTCTTCGGTACCGAATCGTCAAGTTAAACTCTTACATGAGTTCTGCCCACCTAGCTTGGCGGCCTCTCAAGTCAGGTTATTTACAAAAATGTTTCAGAGTATCATAATCAACATAAACATAAAACTCTGATCCATACAAATAATGTCTCCATGTTTTCAGAGCATGGACAACAGCATACAACTCTAATTCATGAGTTGGCCAATTTCGTTGAGAGGGAGAAAGTTTCTTGCTTTCAAAGGCTACTGGCCTTCCCTCTTGGAGGAGAACTACTCCTACCGCAATGCCACTTGCATCGGTTTCAAGGAAAAACGGTTTCTAGAGATCAACTATTTTTAACACCGGACGTGAGACCACGGCTTGTTTTATGGTGTTAAAACTCTCCTGTTGATTCTATCCCCATATAAAAGGTACTTTATCTGAGGTCAAATCAATCAATGGCGATACTATTTCAGAATATCCTTTGATATGCCTTCGATTAATTTAGACAAATTCCAAGAATGATCGCAAAGCGGTCAAACTCTGAGGGATAGGCCAAGTCAGTATCGCAGCACTTTCTTTAGTTCCATTTCTACCCTCTTAGAAGTAATAATGAATCCTAAATATTCAAGTCTTACCATACACAGTACAGTTTTCTTTTTATTTGCATAAAGACTGGCTTTCTTCAAAGTATTGAATACTATTCTTAAGTCGTGATGCTCAGCAATACTTTTGCTGAACACAAGAATATCGTCAATAAAATGTACTACAAATTTTCCGATATACGGACGTAGTAAATCGTTCATAAGCATGACGAATGTAGCTGGAGCATTGGTAAGTCCAAACAGCATTACCAAAAACTCATAATGTCCAAACCTGCTTCTAAAAGCGGTTTTATACACATCCTCGGTTCTAATACGGATCTGACGGTAGCCACATTTAAGATCTATCTTACTGAAAATTACGGCCCCATGTAATGCATCTAGCAAATCATCAATCTGAGCCATCGGATACTTGTGTCTAATAGTGATATTATTCAATGATCTATAATCTATACAGAGGCGAAAAGTATCATATTTCTTTTTTTTAAATATCACTGGCGAAGCAAAAGGTGAGAAACTGGGTTGAATCTGCCCCAGCTTGAGGTATTCTTCCAGTTATCTTCGTACCTCCGCTTCTTCGATAAAACTTACTCTATAGGGAGGTCTATTTATAGGTTCTGTGCCCCCGAGATTAGTTCAATCTTATGCTGAACATTCCGCTCTGGAGATAACGAATAAGGTAACTCATCCCTAAAACAATCAAAGAACTCCTCTGCTATTTGATCAACCAGCTTGGCCATCTCTCCATTTTGGGTAACATCAGTGCTAGCCGAAGAACCATCAATCAGCTCTACCGATGCTGTACAAAGAAACAAAAACTATGCTTGAGCCTTTCGAACTTCCATTACGGAAACCAACGGTCCTTGAGGTATATCTTTTTCATCTCGTAAGACATACAGCACATCATTCATCTTGAATTGATAAACGTGCTTTTTCCAATCTATAGCTGGATTCTTCCTAGAATGCCAACCTAGGGCTATATCTGTGTGAGCAAGCTTTGTCATTTCAAAATCAAGCTTCTCTGTATAGTCCTGAATTCGAAGTTCCAACTGGATAACCCTTTGGTCCCATACTTCAGTTAAACTTCCGTCTGCCATTCTGACTGTATATGCATAGTCAAATGGACTAGTCTTTAATTTCAGCCTCTTTACAAGCTTGGAGTTAATTACATTGTGCGTTGACGCTGAGTCAAACAACACAATCATATCATGATTAGCTACTTGCCGTTTCATCTTAATTAACTCCATATCGTTAAAGACTGTATACCCCGTTGCTATGGGCTTTGATAGGACATTATCAGATGCACTGGTTACTAGCTTAGCAACAGACACACATAACAAAACAGGTACTGACCTTTGAGAAGATCCCGCTAGCTGAATCTGCATCTGTTCTACTCTAGGGCATTTCTCCATTTCCACATCGCATTCTGAGATCACCATCTCAGCCATCCGACGATCCTTGTTTCGTAGACAATCTTTCCACTGATGAGACTGAAGGCATCCAAAACACAAGCCTTCTCTTCTTGCTTTTTCTCTTTGCTCTGGGTTCAAAGAAGACTTCGACCAAGCCCGGGCTGCCATTGGTGTTACTTTTCGTTTCACTCCAATGGTGGTACTTGGTTTAGAAGACCATTGAGTCATGATCAGGCCAGTAGAAGGGATAACAGGATAGTGAGATGGAGATCCAAGCTATGTAAGGAGTTTCAAGGCAGGATTCAAAAAGCTCAATGTTTGATTGCAGAAGTGATGCAAGAGAAAATTATATGTCCTAATGAAATGCATATGTTCCATGTGCGAACAAAAAGTTCTATTGCAAAGGGCCTTACCTACACGTGACAATATTAGAGTTTCCATGGTGTTCTTGCAAGGACTTCATTCAACGAGATGCAAAGAAAGGGATGTATATTCCATGCAAACACATGTACTTTGTCTTCATTGGTGTTTTGCAATTGAGTGACAAAGTGCATCAATTTATGCTCCAGGCAGCTCTTACAAAAGTTGAATTATTTCAAGCCCTTAGTTCTCGCAGAAACTAGCCAAGTGTGTCACACGCACGTCAACTAACTTGGCACAGCTAGGCGTCATCTTTTAGCATCGGCAAAAGCTGGAGCTATTGTATCGCATGTGTAAGAAGTTGTCGGAAGACTGTTAGCGTTTAAATTGTGGGATCAGCTGCTTTGCAAAGTTTCTGCGTTATGATAGTGGCTGGCTTTGCTAGTCGTGGGATCTGGATTTGGTAGTCAAGTGGAGCTACATGCATGGGGAGCTTGGTTGCAATACAGTTTGCCCAAGAGAAAAAAAAAAATTGATTAAGGAATTTCCGTCGACCACTGGCGGAATCCTGTTTTTTTTTTCGTCCGAATATTGACGGAACTTGACGGAAAATCAGTTTAGAGGCGCTTTTGAGTGGATTTGGATGTATCGAAGTGGCGTGGTGTCGAATAGAGGCGATCAGGAGCCTGAACATTGAAGTTTGGACCAGGGAGCTTTCTATTTCTTTATGCCTTGGAGTTGTTTGAGTTTCGAAATTTTATTGTGGGTTTGGTTATCTCCCGTTACTAAAGATTGCTGATATCTCCCTAGTATAGGGAAGGCGTGGTTCTTTCAATTGCAAAGTTGTAAATGTCTGGATTGCAGGCATTCCCTAGCATAGGGAAGTTGTGACAGTTTGTACTTACAGTTTATATAGAGTGCTATTAAAGAAAAAAAAAACCCAATCGACCTAAATGGAAGTCGAAGAAGAAGCTTTAAGGGTGGGTCCCGTAGAATCGGGAGTCCGGTTGACCCCGCAGGTGTCGTGCCCAACAGGCCATACACTGTCTGGTAGAATTGCATTATTGGAGGATGCCTTGCAACAGATTTTAGCTCAACAATTGCAAGCAAATGTAGGGTAATCCGAGCTCAGGAAAATGGTTCATAGTATGTCTACTAGACCATCTCGTGAAGAGAAAGGTAAATCTCCAATGGAGCCTGAAACCAGTGTTCATACAGTCGAGCCTGGAGGGCTAAGGTGCCTAATATTGCCAATTATAGGCCAGAAAAGTATTCAGGTCAGATGTCTGACCATAGTTCCGATATCATAGAGACGGTCAGTCTAGGTAAAAGATTTTATCTTTGGACTAAATGATCGGATCAAGATGGAAGTTTGGGCTAAGTATGCAAACACGCTAGATGAAGCAATTGCCATAGCCTTGAACTATGAGGATGCTAAAGGGAACAGACCAAGTGGGTTTGTGTAGGTTGGGACTCGGTATGAGTACCCGAAGAAAACTGGGTTTAAGAAGAAGTGGATTAGCAAAGGGAGTGCCTCACAGCCTAGTGGTCAAGCCAAGCAGGCGAAGCCAGTTTAAAAAGGAATTGTATGGATGAATATTACGTTCACGTCACTTCCTAAAACTCCGGTTCGTCCATGATCAACAACAGACCTTTCTTCATAATATCACCCACGTTCACAACGAAGACATGAATCCAGATATTAACTACCCGTCGCATAATGCATCAACGCCCTCTGATACCAACTATTACGATCACTAACATATAACGTGAAAGCTCCTGCTTGCATATTCCACCAAGCCCCAATTCCCTGTACGTGATAACTCTGTGCACTTCTCCAATAAAATTACGGCAGCAGCAGCAACGCTTCGCCCCAATCTTGGATCGACAATCACCTCAACCACTCTGATACCAAATAAAACGACTAAACCATTAACGCCAAACTTTTCCTGTAAATCACGGGCGTAGGCACAACTATGTTCCACCCAACCAACCCCTACTATAGCAAGCTCCTAAAAGATATCTGAGTAGGAAAAACCTGCATGCTACACATCGAGCCCACATATCCGTAGATGGATCTAGTCCGCCAAATGTCATCATTTGAGGGCATCTCCTAAATGCATCATTTACCCCTCTCTTGGGATATCATTGAAATCATTTGCCCCTTGGCACCTTTAATGCATTTAGACCCCTTAGCCTTAGATCCACCTGGTCTTGCGCCATGTCACCCTCACCAAGGACCTTAACCTTGATTCCTTTTGATCATTTACGTGAAACCCAAACAAATATAATACAAACATTGATCCTTTATAGGAAAATGTTCATTGGTCATGTTACCTCAACTTGAGCATAACACCTTTAGTCCGTCATCTGGCTTTTCAAGGGCGAGGGCTTCAAGCTCCTCAACTTGAGCCTCTTTCGAACTTTGTCCAAAATGATGTTAACACTCAAGCCCCCATTGAATATCACACCCTTCACTGTATGGTTTCAGACCTCGACATCAATTACAGGTATTTCTTCTTCCGGAATCTCCGTTTCAGTCACTTTAATGTTCGACGCCAAGGGTTGCCCCTACTCGTTCGTTCAATCTGCTCCATCAATCACCGTTCAGGTTATCACTTTGATGAGTGGTTCCTTCTACTTCATCTCAGGGCTGATCTTTGGTACCATCTCCTCCTTTTAGCAAAACTGTTACTCTTTCGACTTATTTAATTCCATCTTGGATGGCCCTTGAGACCAAGTGACCATTGTTGCATCCACTGAGGGTGTGCGGTCTTCTTGGTTGCTTTCTAGAGCATATCGAGTTGCTTCTTTCACAATCGGAATTCTCTTTTTTGGTGCCCTTCCTTCCCGTAAAAAAAACATGCCATGTTTGTGATCTTTGACATTTCATCTTAGTAGGCCCTCTTTGGCTCCTATTCCACTTTGTCAACATCCGCATTTGCGTCTATTTATTGTACCAGCAGTCGTTTGGTGTTGCGGCTCGAGCAATCACAGATTTCGCAACATCGGCTCAATCGACACTCGTTGTCATATGACCATAGGTTTTGCATTTGTGGCACCAGACTCTCACCCTTTTCTCGGTTCCCTCAAATGCCCATTTCCTTCGGAACCTTTCTGAGCTCCTCCTCTTTTGTGGCGGCATCTTTCTGAACCTGCATCCATGTGCATGTGGTGTACCATTGATCATTAGATTGGTTGGCATGCCGGTATGACCTTTTTGTGTGTGTGTGGGAGATCTTATTTTTATACATGCTTTGAGAGTGTGGAATGAAAGTGTGTGGTACAATTATTCATGCAATCATCTATGTGTTTAAGCAAAAGCGTGTGAGTGCATGTGACCTAGGAGCTAGGTATGGACTAACTATATGCTTTTTTTTTGTTATGTACGTCTTTGCACATATAGGCAACATCATTCGATTTTAACCTAGGGCTCAAAAGTGATGCCTGAGTCTCATGACCAAATCTCCTTCTGCAATATCTTTCTTCTTGTGTAATTTGGTGTCAAAACAGGCTTGCGTCTTTTTTGAGAAGCTTCCAAGTTTTGTAACGCCTGTAATCTCCATTCATCCAAGGCTTCTAGCTATACCAAGCATTGAGCATAGGCATCCTCCTGTCCTTTTATTCTTGTAACAGTAGTGCGAAGACTGTGTATCTCCAATTCAATGGGCAAAATGTCCTTCTTTGACACCTCTTCTTGTTCTTCTTCTTCTTCTTCTTCATCTTTACTCCCCACCTCTCGGACAAGCGGCTTCTTTTTCTTTCGAGACTCGGAGTTCCCCTTCTTTAACGCAATCACTTGTTGGAGCAATCCATTATAAGTCTTGATTGGGTACGTTATCTCCCTATTGCGCATCTTTTGTCCCCAAGGTGAGGCCACTCGACCTCAGCACTGTCTCGCCTTGCATGTTGGTGAGCTGGTTAGTCAACACCCTCATCTTGGCTACGAAGTCTCAACACCCTCATCTTGGCTACGAAGTCATACACTATTTCGCCCTTTCCTTGGTTGAGATGGTCGAGCTCCACACAATATATCTTCTGTACTGAATTGGTACTGGAATCTCTTCAAGAACACAGCTTTCAACTGGTCCCACGTGGCAAAGTGTCCATCAGCGTATTGGTCATACTATTCAATGGCCTTGCTGGCTAACGTGGTAGTAAAATACTTTAAGTACTACTGCTCCCAATTGACTGCATAATTGCGACTAATCTCAGGAAATTTTGAACATGAGAGTCGATTCTCTCCCTCGCTCCCTTTGAAGTTTTTAAACTTCATCCTTACCTTCGGTCCTCATGCTCTGTCTGCTCTCAGTGTGGGCTGTTTGGTGGGGTACTACAATGCGGTCCTCTCTCTCGTCTTGGCCAAATCAATGCCCCCCTGCATTCCTCTTCGTCACCGCTCCTTTCCTCCTTTGCCTCATCTCTCCACTCTTCCCTTTGTCCACCAGCTCTTTCCATCTCAGCTTTGTATACTTGCTCTGGGTGATGAGAATCCGCTTCCTTGTCCTTTATGAAATTCGCCCCCGAAATTGGAGCTAGGGTTGCTTGACTCGCTTAGTCACTCCTTTCAACCTCTCATTGTTCAGCGTCAGTCATGGTGAACCGGTCGACCTACCCACGTTCCTCTGCCAAGGCTTTATGTCCTTTGACGATGGTTCTGAGCCTTCTTGTTGAATGTCGAACTCCGCGAATAGTCACTCTTGTTGTTGTGAGTACCTCAATTGTCTTCACACGGCAGCTCTGTCATTGATCACAATCGCTCCGATTGCTCTCAACTCACTTCTCCAACGCACAGCCTTCAATACTCCCAAGCAAGATCGCCAAATGCATAAACAATGAACTCCTAAAGTCGAATATGCGCTATCATGTAAATTGGTGCTCGTCCGTAAGCCCTTCGTTAGTGCAAGTGGTAGGGCAATTGCCTTGTCCAGATAACGGGACCAGAGCGAGCGAATGTAAATTGGGTAGTGACAGCAAAGTGCAATTGTGATTGTAGAAGGCACGAACAACTCAAAGGGGGAGAGACACTGTCATAGGGGGGAGAGAGAGAGAGAGAGAGAGAGAGAGAGAGAGAGAGAGAGAGAGATTATTGCAAATATGATTGCCTTCAATTACCAGGAGCCTCACATCTAGATTACAACAGCGCTCTGACTGCACTCCACACACATGAGTACCCTCAGTTGCGAAACCCATGGACCCTAGAACCTAGGACTCTCTGCCCTTTTATACTAGGCTAGCTACTTGGCATTCGTGACAAGTACTACCCGCCGCATTTATAGCATTTATAAGACTCGTCCCACTCGTGTCGTCCTTGCACTGCTCTGAGCTATCTCCTTCCCGCCTTGCACTGCTCTGAGCTGCTCTTTAGGTGTGGCGCTCGGTATTGAGGTTTGGACTTGCACTATTCCGGCTTTGCCAAGTCCTTCCGCCTCTTAGCTCTGAGGCTCCATTTGGCTGCTCCGCAGTTAAGCTAGGTTATTTCACTTTTCTTTGAGTTTAACCCTCAAAACATAAGTTCCAAGGTTCATCATTTTTATTACAAAAAGTAAATATGCAATATTTTCAAAGACAATTTTATAATTCGGGTTGTTCTTTTTGGTGGTGGGGGGGTGGGGGGGGGGGGGGGGGGGGGGGGGGTGGGGGGGTGTTTCTGGTACGTGTTTGTGTGTGTGTGTGTGTGTGTTAAAGGACCAACTTCCTCCCATAGTTAAGTAATGGCAAGCCTTAAGTTAGAGTAGATCAATAAAGAGGTCCCTTTCAAAGGTCTCTTTCATGAGAGGACTAGCTTATATGAGGGGTAAGTTTAGCTAGCCAAAGGTACTACGTTAGCATAGTTCTTCTTAGATAATTAGCTAATTTCAAGGATAACATACATGACTAAGAAGGCTCATTGATGCCAAAAGCCATAGGAAGGAAAGCATATCATGCGGAAGGAAAGCATGTCATCCATAGATATCGTATGTCACCTATTTGATGACTTATTATGACATATATAGGGACGACAAGCCTAGATTGGAGGAGACCCCTAGAATCATTTACTCATATGCTTAAGTATCTTCAGCCAGTACGGCCACAAGAGATTGAGGACCGGCTTCAAAAATTGGACTCTTCATTTGCCAGGGTCGACATGCTGTCCTTTAAGGCTGTCTCACATTATTGTCTTCATTGTATAGAGTTCTTTTACCCTTGCCTTGAGTTTCACAGAGGGCAAATCATCTTTGGCAAACGAGTCGTCCTGCAAAATGGTGGCCAAAGTGACTGCGAGGGATTTGGAATTCTTAAATCTCTCTTCGACAATAGGTTTTCTTGTGGAGAGTCTTGCTAGGAGTTCTTCCATCTGGGCAGCTTTTGGCATGCACACATATTGCTCCGGCTGTTTGCCACAGATGTTTGGCTCCGCGGGAATCAATGCCTCATCTTCTTTGGCATTGCTCTCACACCCATGATTTCTTGGGCTTCCTTGGGCAGCGTTTGAGAACCAGATTTCCAAATGCTTCTTTTGGGAAGTTTTTCTGGCTTTTTGAGATTCACCCACCTCGAGAGGATTTTGAATTATTTTCAATTGGGTTCACTACTGGGCACTCTAGACTCTATGGAAAGGCAGAAATCATAGAGTCTTTGGTGATCCTACTTTTTCTATCTTCTCTTTTTTCAGGCACTCCATGCAGCAATCTTTCTATGATTGTTTGCAAACTCAGTACATAGACTCTCATGTATAATTGTCATATATTGAGATCTTCTCTTGATGTATTTTGGCACATCCCATTTTGGGATAGTGACTCTGCAAAAAAAAAATCCACCCAAAAAAAAGTGTATGTGCATATTTGTATGTGTATGTGTACGTGTATGTGTACGTGTTCTTTACATGGGTTCGCTACTGGGCACTCTGGACTCTCTGGAAAGCTAGAAACCACAGCCTGTTTTCTTTCGTGGTTCTTTGCAGCGATCGCTTTGTATCACTGTCTGCAAACTCACTGCATAGATCAGGATGTATACTTGTCCTACATGGACAGTTTCGCTTGATGTACAATTTCAGCTTACCGGTTTTTTTCTGCATAGCTCTCTTGTAATATAAAGCACTCAAAGTTTTCACCAAAAAAAGTGTATGTGTATGTGTATGTGTATGTGTATGCGTATGTGTGCACTCAATACTATGGTCTATGTATGTTCATTAATTTTTAATGTGTATATGTTTTTGCTTTTTTAATATGTGTATGTGCATGCACCATGCACTGTAGTCACGTGTGTGCACTATGTACTATAGTCTATGTATGTGCACTATTATTTGTATGCATGTATTTTATCATGTGTATGTGTGTATATGTTTTTGCTTTTTTAATATGTGTATGTGCGTGCACCATGCACTATAGTCACGTGTGTGCACTATGTACTATAGTCTATGTATGTGCACTATTATTTGTATGCATGTATTTTATCATGTGTATGTGTGTGCATTGTGCACTATAGCGTGTGTGTGCATGCATGTGAGTATGCGCACGGTGTATGTGTGAAGAGAGAGAGAGAGAGAAGTAGAAGTAGAAGTAGAAGTAGAATTTATTAGCGTCCTCGGGGGGCCAAAAATGACCCATGGGACCCGTCTCGATACAATGTATGTGTGAAGAGAGAGAGAGAGAGAGAGAGTCCATAGACTTTATATATTAATAATCAGGTATACGGTATTTTATATACTTTATATATTATGTATTTTCAATGTATAACTAGAGCGTGTTTCTAGGTAGAACTCCAATCAGAATGTTGAAATGTATGTATACAAACCTGCGAGATGCCTTTCGCAAAGTGTTTCCGGTAACACTGTGTGGAAGGACACTATCGATCAGAGGAGAATTTGAACTTCTTAGGCCTCTTTTTTTCTTTGGGCAATTTTTGGTAAAGTGCGCAAAAAGTCTACAAATGCAGCACTTGTTTTTCCAACCCATAATCTCAACCCTCTACCTAAAGAGAGAGCCATCCGAATGTTGGAGTAAACTGTGGTCCTTAGAAATGTTAGGGTCAAAGACACGGACCTTAATATTGCGGCACCCCATCAACTCTGACTCCCTCTATTGCTGAAGAGGGCAATCTAGGAAGCTGAGATAGCTCACAAACCATGTAAAAAAGAGCTCCAGAAAATCGTATACTTGAGGAAGATCTAATAAAATGGAAATTTATCATCTTCCTCAACCAAGTCAAAACACAGTGAAAAGGGAGAAACAGAAATCTTTCTAGAGCTAATGGCTTGGGAACTAGCCACTAAACCAAAGGAGGCAATCTGAAAGGAATCAAAGACCACCTCAAAGAAACCCTCCCCAAAAGTTGAACATCTTGAAAATGGTTAGAAATGCCCAAGGGAAGGGCCGCCAACATCCAACCTATGGCTTAGCTTCTACAAGATGAGAAGCCATGGATGTGTGCCAAGACATTGGTCACACTTTCAACTTCGACATCCTTCTTGAGCTGCTGCAACTCATCTTGAAGAAAAAGAATGTTCTCATGGCAAGAGGAATCACTGACCATATGAAAGATATTTATTTATCAAGCTCTTTTAAAATTTTAGTGAAATATTTTGTCAATTTCTATTCACTCAATACTCAATCCTACCGTGCAAAGGAGGAAGCCTGTACACCGGATCTAGCATTTCAACAGCAACACCTTGAAGCTCTCTAAACATCCCTGTTCTCGAAAGCATCGCCTTTCCTTTTCCAATATAATAATTTATTCGCTCTGCATAGTTCAATTCTGCAAATACAAAAGGAAAAGTCAAATGAAACTACCATAGTAAATGTTGTAAAAGATCATATTTGCAAAGACCACACTCATCTCACACAAATATATGTCCTAAAAACATCAAAAATGTCAAAATGCTTGAACTATTAGAACTTAGATCCTCATCGCGTTCGATAGTATTTTTTGAACCATAGGTGTGTATATCAATTCATTAAGTTGCGAGTGGTTGGAAGTTCAAAAGTCCTTGTGGTATTTCTTTTAGAGTTTCTCCAATGTTAGTGGGAGGGTACCCTCTTAGTCCTTACAATTAGGGTTAGGATTTTTATTTGATCTTACCTCCCTATGATACACATATTTCAAGTTTTGCTTGGCACTTTTGAGCAAGTCCTCTCTTGAGCGAGAGCTCTCCCTTGATAGGGGGAGGGGGTAGGGGAATCATCAAAACCTGAAGATAGAGCTATGAGGAAGGAAGGAAAACATTTTAGATTAGAGTATCCATATAATGTTGTTCCCATACTGGCTCCAACTTATTTGTTTTGGCCTAGGGACCCTAATTAATCTATTTTCATAGGTTGATTTAAGGTTAATTTATTTTAAACATAGCTTAATCTTTTAAGCCTAAGTCTAAGAGGGTGCACATTATATTATGGGCATAAGTTAATCTTTTGAAGAAAGGATTCGAAACCATAATCTTGTCTTTCTCAAGCATGAGCCCCACCACTAAGCTATAGTATGGTATAGCATACCTATTGCTGACCATAATATTATAGATGGTTCCTCTTCCCCCTCCCCCTTTAGGACATCTCTTCTTTAATACCCCTTCATAAGTGGTCCCCCACCCCCTTCATAATTGGTCTTTCCCCCCCTCCCGAATCTCACCCTACCCCCCCTTTATCCCTTAGTTTAATCATGCCCTTGGCCTCTTCCTTTTGCACCCCTCTTCTTTTCTCCACAACTAATTAATAGGAATTCTGATTTAAAGTTCTCTAGGGGCACATATTGGCATTGTTCATGTAGCAGACTGCATTTTTTTCTTTCTTTCTAATCTAGCACACTTTCCAAGACAAAAATACTTGCATTCTTTGCAATTATGGTCCATAAACACAAAATTCCATTTCACTTTGTATGTAATCCAAATTTACCTCTGCAACCTGCATATTAAAATGATCAAATACACAATAGTGGATAGATGTAGGCAGCAAGGTCTCGCACTTTACGAATTCATACGAAGTCATAAAAGAGGCATGAGTCACAAAGAATACAACAACATGGAATCAGTTCACATTAATAGTGCATAAAGGTAAGCATCATTCCCCCTTGCGTAAGAAGGTGGGGGACTCGTGTGGTTACAATCAACCATCCTTCAACTGGCATAACAGCCCTACTGACACTTTGGAGACTCTTTGTGTCAGCAGAGATGCATCGTAGATCTCTATCCGAGAGACTATCCATGGATCCTGTATGCTAGTGAGACTAGGGGTCTGCCCATTGGCCCCTTGTTGGAGCAGATGTGGGTAGATGGCAGATGTATCTGTTGCCCAGAAGGAGTTCTTGAGACGATCCCGCATTGCCTATGGGGATACCCGGTTGCATAGTAGATATGGATTGTGGCTAGTACACAGAGGATGACGAGGGACTTCACTTGGGGGATGGCAGCCTACTGGTCATGTAAGAAAATAAGGAAACCTCCTCCACTCGGTCCGATTGTCCTACATGGGCTAGCCAAAACTGCTCTCTGGGATCCCACTGGATGTCCCATAGGGGTCTACCCTCCCAAATCCACAAGCGCCAAATTACTCCCTCTAGGGTCAATAAGACTATGGTGGGTCTATGTACCAGATCCTACCCAAGCGACCCACTATCCTAACCCTCTGTCACTCCATACCCTCCAAGGACGCCTCTGTCTCATCATCGGCTATGTATCCACCTGCATTGAGACTCCAGGCCCCACCCTATAAAACTGACAATGACAACATCCAAGAGAATCCCAAAAGAAGCATATCCTAAGAGGCACCTCGGTCCGCGAAAACTGTCCTAACCAGCAAAAAGGACCACTCTACTCTGTCATATGACTTCTCGAAATCCAAAAGAAGAATGGCGAGAGGCTATGACTCCACCCTAGAGCGGTCCACTGCCTCCCAGAAAGTGAAGATGTTGTCCAAGATGCTACGCTCCTGAACAAAACCTGTTAGTGTCTCATGGATGATGTTTGGCACGTGGGGTCTCAACCGTAGGCTCAAGACCTTGGCCAAGATCTTGTAAGCCGTGTCGAGCAAGGTGATCGGTCTCCACTAATGAATATCTGATCTATCTCCTCCCTTCGAGATTGGTGCGGGATCCTATCACGCTATTGCCCCCCTTTCGAGGCTGCAAGATCAAATGGTCACTTCCAAACAGAGGGTCGACACACAGATCACACTTGGAGACATCCCCTCCTTGTTTAGAGTCGGAGCCCGACTGACGGGGGTCACAGTAGCCCTGGTTAAACGCAGAGCTATGACCAAGAGACGTGCCAGGACCGCACCTCTAAGTAGCCGACAGCACTCTATTGCCGACTTCATGCCTCCACTGCCTCATCCATCTTGATATCTTGCTGTTGCTGGGGATGATGATGATACTGATGATGATGCTGAGATTGATATATAGTCCACCATCGACATGACTATGTTGTACTTAGGACTTAGTACTACCATTCTGCATTTTTGCATTTTTTAAATTTTGCATTTTGCATTGGTATGGATGCTAGTTTAGTAGCTCCACTACCACAGCTCGTTGTATCAGGATTTTCACAGTCTCATAGACCCATCGGTCTTCCTTCTTTCTTTCTTTCTTTCCTAGCCTTGCCCTTGCTCAAGGGTGGGGGGTCAGCAATCAATCCAGATATCATGCGCGAGGAAGAGGCACCGAGCAAGTATTGTCGAGGGGGATGGGAAGGGGGGGGGAGGGGGCGAGTGGTGAGGGTAACCACACCATCGGGGTCAAGAGAAGGGGGAGGGAGAGCAGAAGGCTCAAGGAGAGGGATTTGTGGGCAGCTAGGGGAAGGCTGATAAGGATTTGTCGCTATAGTGTTTGCGGGATGCTGCGGCGTAGGTGCCTGAGGTCTCTCTATCTCCTCTGAGGTCGAGGGGAAGTGGGTCTAGGGCGCAGAAGTCCTCGAGGCTCCAAAAACCGTTGGAGCCTGCTATTGCTGCTGCGGGCATGGATTCCCGCCTCCGGGAGGATCTGCAGAGTGGCTTAATGTCGAGGGCCCCCTCTCCGAAGCTCGAGGTCCATTTGTTTGGGGGCCGCCAACCTGATCTCCTCGAGACTGAGTGGCTGCCTGTGCTCTCCGCTTATGGTTGGCACGTTGCTGTTGGTTCTTTTTGGCCCACTTACTCCACTTTATCTTCCCCACCCTGGTCCACTTTCCCTCAGAAGGATCAACCCGTGGGGGTCTGGGACTCGTGCTGCTGTCGTTGAGGCTGAGGAGGCTGTTGTGGCTGCCTAGTGGGCCGCTGGGTCCCATCCTCTTGAGCGTCTCTATGCTATCCATGTGTCTCATGAAGGGAGGGAGAGACCCGGCTCAGGCCTCGCATACAATCCCGGGCTAAATGCCCCATATGTCTGCATCTCAAACTTCGAGAGACTTCCAGTCTCACACGAAGTGTACCTCCCTCGAGAGTCTCTAAGAGGATCACCTCTCGGAGTGACTTCCGGACTCTCCACAAATCAACAGAAGGAGAGGAACCCCATCATCTGACACTATAGATGCAGCCGACTCCGAAGATACTCTAGTAATGTGCCGAATGCACATCTGATGGAAGGAAGGATGGCCTTGTATTCCCTCGGAAGCCCGAGGAAGCAAAGCGCCATTGGAAAACAAGGAACATGGTGAGTCGAGTCCATGTCCTCTACCATAAATCTGTGATACCAAGGGAAAAGGTACACAAAATGTGGGCCCAGAAGGATGGGACTCCTCTCCACGAGTGTCAGAGCAATATCCGGGGAGCCAAGCTGGAGAAGAAACACACCTCGTTCATAGATGGTGACCTACTCTATATTGATGATTTGGGAAGAGTGGATGAGAATACATAGCAAGGAGGGTGTCCAGATTGCAGGATATGCCCTACTAATGCTTATTACACAATTTGTTAGCAAAGAGCACGGAGAACATGCAAGCACATCTGGATGCACTGGGGTGTTTTGCAGAAATTCGAGAATGCAGGTCATAGACAAAACAAAAGTAATGGTGATTGGGACCCGTAACAAACAAATTGTGTCACCTTTGAAGGAGACCCCTTGGAAATATTCAACACATATAAATATCTAGGGCTGAAATTTATAGACAACTACCAATGGAATGCATGTGTGGAAAGGAGAATTCTTGGAGGTTTGAAAGCTTTGTATAGCTTCCAAAAAATAAATGTAGGAAGGCACATCTCTGAAATTTGGAAATGAGGAAGTTTATATAGAACATGCTTGTGCAAACAGTGATCCTTTACAGATGTCCAGCTTGGGCATCCGAGCTATCTAGGACCTTTAGGGAAAGAATATAAACTCTGCACAAATGCTTTCTCATAGGGGAGCAAGGGGTTAAGGGCACCTTACCCCAAAGAGGCATTATACCAATTCATGGCTTACCTCAACAAAGTTGAGAAGATGGACGATAGTAGCATACCACACAAGGCAATGGAAGCTACGCAAATCACAGGATGGCACAGAGAGGGAATGAAATGGATGGAATCATGGAGCATAACAGCATCTGATATACAAGAGGATGCATGTGAAATTAGGGGGATAGTAATGCAGAAAATATTACAGAAATTGTGGCATAAGCCGGGGACAAAAATGCAGTTCTACAAACAGGAAATTCACCCAATGGACAGCTATGGAATGCAAAAGTACCTTGGGAAAGACATCAATGTCCAAAAGGCATCTAATCTGCAAAATCAGGACCAGTTCCCAGGATCTAGAGGTGAAGAGGGGCAGGTGGGCAAGACCCAGGATCCCCAAAGACGAAAGAACCTGCAAAATCTGCCCCACAAAGGAGGTAGAAGATGAACAACATGTGTTCCTCAGAGAAGGAGATGCAGAGCCTGTGCACACATCAGAGAAGGATATGGGGACAGCAGAGGAAATCTAAAACATCTGTTGGAACACCCAGCCAAAAAGCTAGGAAGCTACTTTAAAAAAGTTTTGGAAACCGCAAGCAAGGTACTTGGGCTAGCACACAATCTAGCACAACAAGTGCTAAATGCATAAGAATTTTGTAAGGATTGCAATGGATGTAAGAGACCAGTATTAGTTTAATATTGATCAGTCCCATAGATTTGAAGGTTCTCACGCGGACTTCAATAGAATCATACGCGAGGACCTTCTATAGCTCCACACGTTCAGGACCTGATTGGCACCGAGTGAGCTCCCGGCCCAATGAAGCTCAACTTCTACAGGGATCATTGCTTGCGCATCTTTGAGGAGGGCTTTATTGATCCTCCAAAGTATGCATGGATCCACCTCCCACATTCACTTAGGATCTTTATTGGTCACATCAACTCTGCATTGAGAGTGGGCGAGCTGATCTTATTGTTGTCACAAATTAATTAAGGAAGCATTTATCAAATAATCTATGCGCATGATCTTATCATTGTCATAGATAAATTGAAGTTTGAGATGACAAGTTTGGGACAGCTACATTATTTTCTGGGTATCGAAGTATTTGCAAAACGGTTATGGTAAATTTGTCAGTTATACAAAGTACGCTAAAGGCTTGTCAAGAGAACTCCATGTGTATGTTATGCTCTAGCCGAGATAGCATGACCTCGGATAGATCGGTGGGCATTTTCTCTTAGATGACCAACTTTTGTAATAATTAATGTGCGTAATTAAATGGTCAAGAGAAGTAACTGCCAAGGTCCTAGGTGAGGGCGTAATGGCATTGACTAGATAGTTCTAATAGGGCTAGGGCCTAGGTGCATCTAAATGTGCAAATTGCCAAGGGGCAATTGTTTTAAAAGGAACTCCAAGAGAGGGGTGAAAAAAGGATGCATCTAAGTAAGGGCCTAAAATGTAGACATGTGGCCAGGAACTATCTAGGGAGATGTGGGTCTCAAGGACAAACATGAAGGAAATACGTAGTGATGTTTATGAAGGAAAAAAATACGTATCATGCCCTTGAGAGTTGGCTGGGAGGATCGAAATATTGCCATCGCCCGTGAGTCTGTTGAGTCAGTGCATCGGTTCAGCATCAGTCAGGAACAGCAGAGAAATTCAGGAGATAATTGTTGACACTTGGTATCAGAGCACAAGGCAGAGGAAGTGGTTCGTGAGCTTTGACGAAAGCTACGAACGGACAGTAGGACTGATTGAAGGAAGAAAGGCTTGGAGCGTAGGTTATCATTTGTAGGAAGGTCGACGGAGCAGGTTGATGTTCTACTGCGACGGTGTGGCGGAGTGTAGACGCACGCTTACGAAGACCTTCCCTCACCTAACTCAATCAGCGCGAAGGGCCAGAATAAAGCGCAATTGGAGATATAGGCCTTCGACGAGCGGAACGCATGAACGGTGATAGTGTGGCGCACCCATACGGACGGGTAGTGCTTACGCCAGAAGTTAAGCCTACAGGGATTCAGTTAGTTAACGAATTCCAGGCCTGGACATCCCTAGTGGATTGACGACGTACTGATGGAGTGGGGCGATGACCCGTTGTGACGAAATGGAAGAACCAGAACACAGGCGCCGTTGACGAAACCAGACCACATATTTGCAAGCTAATTCTGAGCGCTGTCACGTCAATTCGTGTATTGCCTACTCAGCCTGCGTGGAGCTTCCAGGGAGTAGTCCTTCCCTTTTTTTTAAATCAAAATCTGAGTTTTCAGTCGAGTGGTCTGTACAGCAGAGGCTGTCGTCTATTCATTTCTGTGTATAAGAAAAGGGGGAAATCCATCCGAAAAAAAAAAAAAAAAAAATCCCTTTCAACAAAATGGAAGCAGAAGGGCAGAGTTCAAGGGTGAATCCTAGTGAGTCTAGAGCTCAATCTACACAACAAATGTCACATCACGCAGCACCTACATTGATTGGTAGGATTTCAATATTAGAGGATGCTTTACAGCAGATTATGAACCAGCAGCTTCAGGTGAATGCTGGTCAAAATGAGATTAGGGAGATGGTGCAAGCCTTGTCGGCTAGACCGTCTAGGATTGACAAGGGCAAAGCTCCAGCAGAGCCAGAGCCCAGTGTACATTCCTTAGAGCGCTAGGGTCAAAGTGCCCAATATTGCTAATTATAGACCGGAGAAGTACGCTGGTCGGATGACCGAGCGCAACTCTGATGTGATTGAGGTTTGGTTGCACAAGTGGGAAGAAGCCTTCGCCATTTGTGAGATTAGATCCGATCTAAAGAAGATCCGCGAGGCCACACACCTGTTTATTGAGGCAGCGGATAGATGGTGGATAAAGCAACAGAAGGATCAAGTTGCTCCAACCACCTGGGAAGGGTTCAAAACCGAATTCAAGAAACACTTTCTCCCACCTGATGAAGAATCCCGAGCTTGGGATGCTTATAGAAATCTTCGTCAGAGGAGCTTGTCAGTGGCAGAGTACACTGACAAATTCAGGGAATGTGTTATGAAAATAACAGACCCTCTCCCTTGTTGGAATTATAGATATAATTCAGCAGTGACCAATGTAATATAATAAGTTAGTTAGGGGCACTTTTCCCTCATTTAGAGGTTTTTTCCCCTAACTGCAGTTAGTTCACTAACTATGGTTAGTGACTACTAAGGTTTTGTCACTATGACAAAACCTTATCAACTCTACTTTGTGTTGTACTCTTTTACACTCTATTTTGCAACTACAGCTTCCAAGCTTTCAACTCTCTCACTCTCTCTAGCTCTCACTCTCTCCATCTCCTTCATTTGGTATCAGAGCAGGTCCAAGAGCCTGGTGCTCCTTGCTCCCTTTAGTTCCAACCTCAGCCTCGACTTTCAGCCTGCGCCAATCTGTCCGTACAGTCCGTACGACTGTACGGAATTCTGACGCCGTACAATTTCGCCTGCCGTACAGCTCCGAGCTTCCGTACATCGACGTACCACATCCGTACCGTCGTCCGTGAAGTGCCGTACACTGTACGCCGTTGTACATACCTGTTCACCGTACCTGCGCGCCGTACAATATACGTACCTGTTTGTCGTGCAGCTCCCGTATCTGCTCGCCGTACCTGCGCAGGAAGCCGTACAAGTCGACCGTACAGCTCTTGCTTCCCGTACTGTACGGCCTGTTCCGTACTTTCCGTACAGTACGTCCAATCAGTACTGACCGTACAGTTTGGACTTACCATCTGTACTTGCAGATATAGACCGGTTGTTGTCAACCTCGGGTGTTCTTTGACAGGCTTCTCTTGCAGAAAAATACAGTTTGGTGCAGTTGTTTTGGAGTACATTTGGGGCATTTTTGCATATTGCAGCCATTGCAATCATTGTGCAATTTTGGAGCTACATCTGGAGAAAAATTGGAAATATAGTCTAAAATTTGGGGCTTTTGTCTTAAAATTGCAGATTTGGGGTTTTTAGCATTCTGACCCCTTTCTGGCTGCAATTTCTAGCCACAAATTGGGGCTTTTGTGTTGGGAGAGCATCTTTTGGAGTATTCAGTACATACTGCCTTTCTTGGAGTGTTTGGAACACTTTTGGCACATTTTGGAGAGTGTTTTATGCTTGGACAGATTTCTGACAGCTCAAGTGCAGAAATCTAAGTTGCATATACAGCCCGTGCTTGGGTGTGTTTTTTGGGAGTTGTGCATTTTATTCCCAGTAAGGGAATTCACCTTTGTATCTGCTTCAATCTCTTTTTCAGATATGGCCCATCAAAATCAGAATGAGTTTCAATTCGGTGGTCTTTCACAGGAAGACAAATTGGATGGTACCAACTACTCCCTCTGGAGTTTCATGGTACGTAATATTCTGATTTCTCGCAATTTATGGGATTATGTCAATGGGGATGAAATCCGACCAGCAGATATTGCACCTGCTACCCCTCCTCACCAAGGAGGTGGAAGAGGTCGTGCACAAGTTGGAGCTGCAGGACAAGTTGTTGGTGCAGCTACAGTCAATACTCCTGAGCAAAAGAGATGGGATTCACGGGATGCCTTAGCCTTGTCTTGCATCTCTCTTTCAGTGAAAAGATCAATCATTCCGCATATCCGGTCGTGTAAGACCTCCAGGGCAGCGTGGGATATTTTGGAAAGCATGTATGCAACACGGAATGATGCCAGGGTATCTTTTTTAAAAAGAGAGTTGAGCAATACACATATGGAGGAGGGTGACTCCATGTCAGCCCACCTCACTAAGCTACAGGATCTCAGAGAGCAGTTATTAAACATAGATGAAATTATTCCTGATTCAGAGATGATTACAACCACTCTGAATTCTCTTCCTGAGTCTTATCTCAGCTTTCATACTTCGCTGAATTTGGTATACAGCCTTCAACGATACGGAGTTGATCAAAATGAAAGGGCAAGTGGCCAGTCATGATGTCATTGTGTTGTTTGACTCAGCGTCAACTCACAATGTGATTAACTCCAAGCTCGTGAAGAGGCTGAAATTAAAGACAAGTCCATCTGACTATGCGTACACAGTCAGGATGGCAGATGGAAGTTCAACTGAAGTATGGGACCAGAGGGTTACCCAGTTGGAGCTTCGGATTCAGGACTATACTGAGAAGCTTGATTTTGAAATGACCAAGCTTGCTCATACGGATATAGCCCTGGGAATGGCGTGGCATTCTAGAAAGAATCCAGCCATTGATTGGAAAAAGCACGTATATCAATTCAAGATGAATGATGTGCTTTATGTCTTGCGAGGTGAAAAAGATATACCTCAGGAACCGTTGGTTTCCGTGATGGAAATCAGAAAGGCTCAAGTAGAGTTTTTATACCTTTGCACAGCATCGGTAGAGTCGGTGGATGATTCTTCGACTAGCACTGATGTTACGCAAAGTGGTGAGATGGCCAAGCTGGCTAATCTTATAACAGAGGAGTTCTCTGAATGTTTTAGGGATGAACTACCTTATGGGTTACCTCCAGAGCGGAAAGTTCAGCATAAGATTGAACTGATCCCGGGGGCAGAACCTGTAAATAGACCTCCCTATAGAATGAGTTTTACTGAAGAAGCGGAGGTGCGTAGGCAATTGGAAGAATACCTCAAGCTGGGGCAGATTCAACCAAGTTTCTCACCTTTTGCTTCACCAGTGATATTAAAAAGGAAAAAGGATGATACGTTTCGCCTCTGTATAGATTACAGAGCATTGAATAATATCACTGTTAAGCACAGGTATCCGATGGCTCGGATTGATGATTTGCTAGATGCATTACATGGAGCCGTGATTTTCAGCAAGATAGATCTTAAGTGCGGCTATCAAGGATGTGCATAAAACCGCTTTTAGAAGCAGGTTTGGTCATTATGAGTTTTTGGTAATGCCCTTCGGACTTACCAATGCTCCAGCGACCTTCGTCATGCTTATGAACGATTTACTACGTCCGTATATCGGAAAGTTCGTAGTACATTTTATTGACGATATCTTGATATTCAGTAAAAGTGTTACTGAGCATTGTGAACACTTAAGAATAGTGTTCAGTACTTTGAGGAAAGCCAGTCTTTACGTGAATAAAAAGAAAACTATACTGTGTATGGTTAGGCTTGAGTACTTAGGGTTCATAATTACTCCACAGGGGGTAGAAATGGATCCGAAGAAAGTGGCTGCGATACTAACTTGGCCAATCCCTCAGAGTCTGACCGCGTTGCGATCATTCTTGAGATTTGTCCAGTTTTATAGAAGGCATATCAAAGGATATTCCGAAATAGTATCGCCATTGACTGATCTGACCTCAGATAAAGTACCTTTTATTTGGGGACAGAATCAACAAGAAAGTTTTAACACCATAAAACAAGCTGTGGTCTCAGGACCGGTGTTAAAAATAGTTGATCCCCAGAAACCGTTGTTCCTAGAAACCGATGCAAGTGGCATTGCGGTAGGAGCAGTCCTCCTTCAAGAGGGAAGGCCAGTAGCCTTTGAAAGCAAGAAGCTTTCTCCCTCTCAAAGGAATTGGCCAACTCATGAATTGGAGTTGTATGTTGTTATCCATGCTTTGAAAACATGGAGGCATTATTTGTATGGTTCAGAGTTTTATGTGGATGTGGATCATGATACTCTGAAACATTTTTGTAAACAGCCTGACTTGAGGGGCCGCCAAGCTAGGTGGGCAGAGCTCATGCAGGAGTTTAATCTAACGATTCGGTACCGAAGAGGAAAAGACAATAAGGTAGCTGATGCGTTGTCTCGCATTATGCACAATCTGAGTTTCACGGTATTAGAGAGTGCTCTAATGACCGAGATCAGAGAAACTCAGAAGGTGGACGAGTTTGTCCAGAGCTTATGGCCTAAGGCTCATGTGTTAAAACCCGGGGAAAATGAAAAGGATGACCTGGCATCCAGAAAAGGCCAAACTTATGCAAGATATACCATAAGGGATGGTATGCTAGTTAGAAATGGCAAGGTTGTAGTACCTGGTCAGAATGATCTCAGGCAGAGAGTCATTCGACAATGCCATGATAGCCCGTGTGCGGGACATCCAGGTGTCGAGAAGACATATGATCTCGTGAAGCGAGATTTCTTTTGGCCAAAGATGAAAAAGCATATTCATGAATATGTGACACGGTGTTTCTCGTGTCAGGTAAGTAAGGCCGAGCGGGTGAAGCCACCCGGACTTTTACAGCCCTTGGAAATACCACTAAGCAAGTGGGAGAGCATTTCCATGGATTTTATTGTAGGACTACCTGCAACACAAGGAGGGTATAATTCTATCCTTGTGGTGGTTGATCGTCTAACCAAGATGGCTCACTTCATTCCGACTAGGGAGTCTATTAGTGCCCCGCAAGTAGCGGAGTTGTTTATTAGACATATATTTCGTCTGCATGGATTGCCTAGATCCATAGTGTCAGACAGAGATGTCAGGTTTACCGGTCATTTTTGGACAGCGGTATTTGAGACGCTAAGGACTGAGTTGGGAATGAGTAGTGGGGATCATCCTGAGACGGATGGTCAGACGGAGAGAGTCAACCAGACTTTAGAGGATATGCTGAGAGCATATGTGTCATTGAGGCAACATACATGGGACAAGTGGTTGCCATTGTTGGAGTTTGCCTACAATGATCGAAAACATTCATCTACCGGGTTCAGTCTATGGTTATAGACCAGCCAATCCGACTATAGTTGGAGTACCTCAAAAAGTGCCTAGTGCCGCGAACTTTGTAGTTCAGATGCGGGAGATGCTAGCACTTGCGAGAGCTAATATCCGCCAGGCTATGGATAGAGCCAAGGTATATGCGGATGAAAATCGGTCTATAAGAGTATTTGAAGAAGGAGAAAAAGTTTTTCTCAGAATTCCTTCGCACTCGAAGTCGTTGACTTCAGGAGAGTGTGCTAAGTTATCACCTCGATACTGTGGGCCGTGGTTAATTCTAAAGAGAATAGGCAGTGTAGCCTATAAATTAGAATTGCCACCGGGGTGTAAGGTGCACCCGGTTTTTCATGTTTCACGCTTAAAGAAATTTTTGCATACAGGTGACTCACTAATCGAAGGTGTGGTTTTGTTTCAGGAGATAGAGGATATTGCAAGGCGCAAACCAACAAGAATCCTGGACCGAGGAACAATGCAGATACGAAATCGGAAGATACCCACGGTATTGGTTGCATGGCATGGTCAGCCTCTATCGGAAGCTACCTGGGAATCCGTATACCAGTTGCGGAGAGCATTCCCAGATTTCATCATCGAGGACGCTGATGCTTGAAGAGGGAAGGAATGTTATGCTCTAGCCGAGATAGCATGACCTCGAATAGATCGGTGGGCATTTTCTCTTAGATGACCAACTTTTGTAATAATTAATGTGCGTAATTAAATGGTCAAGAGAAGTAACTGCCAAGGTCCTAGGTGAGGGCGTAATGGCATTGACTAGATAGTTCTAATAGGGCTAGGGCCTAGGTGCATCTAAATGTGCAAATTGCCAAGGGGCAATTGTTTTAAAAGGAACTCCAAGAGAGGGGTGAAAAAAGGATGCATCTAAGTAAGGGCCTAAAATGTAGACATGTGGCCAGGAACTATCTAGGGAGATGTGGGTCTCAAGGATAAACATGAAGGAAATACGTAGTGATGTTTATGAAGGAAAAAAATACGTATCATGCCCTTGAGAGTTGGCTGGGAGGATCGAAATATTGCCATCGCCCGTGAGTCTGTTGAGTCAGTGCATCGGTTCAGCATCAGTCAGGAACAGCAGAGAAATTCAGGAGATAATTGTTGACAGTGTAGGATATCGAATCTATTTCCAGTCCCATGAAGACAGGATTAGAATTAGAATTTTGATGTAGATGACCAAGATGTGGATTCCACTTTGTATAGGTGATTTGTGGTCAACTTGATCTATCGCATTGTCACTAGGAGGCACATCTGTACCTTGTGTGATCGACAGGAGATGGAGTCTGAGGGCGTAGTTACCAGGGAACGGGGACGTTCCAGAAATTTGGGTGTTAAAACGGGAACGTTACGAAAAGGGGGAGCGGGGGAACGGGAACCGGAATGCTCGCCATACACGACATGTCATCATATAACATAAACTATGCTAGAATATGAAAGAAACTAATATTTTACAGCTTTAAACTTTCCATATAAGCTCTAAAATACCCATTTGAAACTTTCAAAGAGCCCCCCCGAAAAAATTTGGGAGGATGTTCTGGGGCCGTTCTGGTTTCACCTTATTTCCCGAAAAGGCATTCTAGACAATCTGAACGTAGGAACGTCATTCTCTGGGTCTGAGGAGCACTTCATCTTCAGATGCCCTTGTTGGAACATGAAGTCAAAGTGAGTATTTGTGTGTCCTAGGTCCCTAGAATTTATTTTATAGTCTAGTGAGTCCTAGACAGTGCCACGTGTCATATGGGAGATTATCCCATATGCATTGTGACTTTCTAGAGTCTAGAGGCTCACACTATATAGTCTTGTACTAGTCTTGAGTCTTTTCATAGTAGTCAACATCAAGCTTTATCTACATGTGCGTATTTTGGTTATCATTGCCTTGCACTTGTACTTTCTTTCCATTTTCATTATGCTTTCCATTCCATTCCTAGTGTTAGTGATGTTCACCTCTCCACATGACCCTTCATGTGGTATCAGAGCCTAGCTCCTAGCCCTGTCTCTCGTTGCCTTTCCAAGAGCTTGAGGTGAGGGAGGCCAATGAAGCTTCTCTCCCTCCTCCCCTTGGAAGGCTGCCCACTCCCCTCCTTTCCTTAGCCTCTCTATTGAAGTCCGATGCTGCTCCATCCCGCCATCACTTTGATCTTGTACTAGAACCGTCTCTTCAGTGATTGCCGCACCTTCTCTTTGCTGGTCCAGCCTTCTGGAGAGCTTTTGGATGAGTTTCATCGCGAGAATCGCCTGCTGAAACAAGAAAACAGCTTTTCAATTGGGTGGTTTTGATCAACTCCAAATTTTCTTGCATATTTGCAGTCACTACAGCAGGGCACCTCATCCTGGTGCAAAAGCCCCTTCAAAATCAGCTTCCATCCTCAAAACCACTGCTGGTATTGCCAAAACCACCTCCGGTTTTAGGGTTCCAGCCATCTTTTATGACGTTTTCTGCTTCAGAACCGGTCACCCTACTGAGGAGAAGCTTATCCAATACTCACAGCAAGTTTCCGGGTTCATTTCGTGCTGAAATCTGCAAGAAACTGTCAAAACTGTGATTGTTGACCTAAAAATTGACTTTTTGCAATTTTAGCCCAGATTTTCAGTATTTTTTGGAGATTTTGTCATATTTAGCCTCTGATGCACTAGGGCTTACAGTTCTGCATGTTTCTGAGAAAATATCAGAAACCCTAATTCTGAGAAACCCTAATTTCAAAAATTAGGGCTTTTCTGATTCTTTGATTCCTACAGTTGTATTACAGCCTCCTCTATAAACTCTTGAGGCTTGCCAAGAAATTTTGTAAAATCATCACTATTCTATAACATTTGTTCGGGAACATTGTAAAATCAAGTAAAGTTACTTGACATTTGTAACTCCTTCTGGCACATTGAGAGTCATCATGTGATTGCTCCTTGTAGCTGCCCCATGGACTTCACCGACATCTTTATTGGGGCATTCCTGCTTAGTGCTTCATCGACAACAGGAATGGGCACTCATATGTGCCGGCAGCTGCTTGGAGGACATCTCTTACTCAATGAGATCAATGTTTATATATGCTTGATGAATGGGTTCTCTGCCCAGGTTGTCCCCCAAAATGAATGTAATGCAGTGTGTTATTGAATCTTATTGAGTCTATAAGGTACTCAGCCTTGGATAGTCCTCCTAAACTTATGTTATTTCTTTTATGGGTGGTGTGTGAATTCATCCCAGTTTCCCGATATGAAGCCAAGGGGGGATGTATTGGGGAACCATGTATTGGTCTTGATGGATAGATGAACCATGTATTGGTCTTAATGGATAGATGTTTCGAGCTATCAAGCCTGGCCGAGTCCCAGGATGTTGGCGCATCCCCTAGACCGATGTGTTGGTCAGGTAGCCATGCTTCATTTGAGCCTCTGAGCTACTTGGGGTGCACAGAGCAATAGACTCCATCATGTTGTAGATGACCATGTTCTGCTCTTGGTTCCATCAACTCCATCACTACCATGTTCAGCTCTTGGTTCCGTTTCAAAACCAATACGCCCTTACTTTTCCTTCATGGGGGGATGTTGGAATATGATGTCAAAGTGAGTGTATTTGTGTGTCCTAGGTCCCTAGGACATTTTATAGTCTAGTGAGTCCTAGACAGTGCCACGTGTCATATGGGAGATTATTCCATATGCATTGTGACTTTCTAGAGTCTAGAGGCTCACACTATATAGTCTTGTACTAGTCTTGAGTCTTTTCATAGTAGTCAACATCAAGCTTTATCCACATGTGAGTATTTTGGTTATCACAGCCTTGCACTTGTACTTTCTTTCCATTTTCATTATGCTTTCCATCTTTCCATTCCGTTCCTAGTGTTAGAGTGATGCTCCCCTCTCCACATGTCCCTTCAGCCCAGTGCAATATGAGATCCAAGGCCGATACCATTGTCTCTCTCTGATTCCTCCCTTATCCAAATCAAAGATGCCTTGCCACCTTCATCCATGAGGCCATTGGGCACAGAGAGCACCTACTCAAATTGCAGAGATAGGGTCAGGACACGTAGATAGACTTATCTCATAGTATGATTACGGAGTTCTTCAAGCCTGATCACACAAACCACCAAATCACGGGTGGTCGGTTAGATAGAGATCTAGAGCCAGCGACACTCAACACACTCGACAAAGACGGACGCACACATCACGCTTGGTGACATCCCATTCATGTTTGGTACTAAAGCACGACCGATGGGGGTTATTGTGGCCCTTGTCAGACGTAGAGCCATCGCTAGGAGGCTTCCAGATCAACAAATAGCTGCCAACGTTCTACCTTTGACCTCTTACCAACACAACCCCACCAACCGCCGGGTCCATCATGATCTCTCCATGTAGCTACTCTATCTGGCCAAACTTGGCATTAGATCTGATTTGATACGATGATGATGATGATGATGATGTTATGATTATGTAGTACTGATGATGTTATGACTATGTAGTACGTAGTATTTAGCATGGGTGATGATGCTCGTTTAGTAGCTCCAACCCGTTGTATCGGGTTTCTCACACTCTCATAGACCCATCGGGCACATGGTATGCACGCATATCCACATGGTTTATCAGACACAAGATTCGGACAGACAGGCTTCCCTCTTTCAGTACAGCATGGATGCACTCCCTAAGTCGATCCCATGACATGAGAAACCATATCATACGGTTAGATCTTCTCCAACTCCACACATCTCAGACTTGGAGGGGAGATCAGGAGCTCCCCACCAAGAGCCAATCCTACCACTACCACTTCCTGAGTCTCGGAGGAGGGATTCATCATCAGACCCCAGTATCTCGAGGACAGAGGAGTCTCACATGCACTGAGGATTGCCATTGGACACATGCGGGTTTCATCCCATCAGCTGAGGATTGAGACGGGGAGAGCAGCACGCATACCCAGAGAGCAGCGGATCTGCATGTTGTGCACATTGGGAGTGACGGAGACAAAGGAGCATTTCTCTGCACCTGCCCAGCCTACTATGAGATCAAGGGGAGACGATACCACTATTACCAGGATGGGAGCAGCTTCGGCCCATCATAACTAATCCAATTCCATAGGTCTACATTGGGCTCTATCTGCTCGAGATGCACTGACAAAGAGAGACTCTGCTACAACAGATCATAGAAGAGCACGTGGCAACCAGACCAAAAAACACAAAGGTTGACCAAACACAGGGGCATGTTTTATGCTTTTGAGTCAACTCCATGACATAGTGGGGTGGAGAAGGAGGAGCTAGCCAATATGCGAACAGTCTGGATTACCGAGAGAGGAATGCAGAGGCCATCCACAACACGAAGAGCGACTAGAGCACATTCTATTGAGGCCCGACCTATCACAGCTTTCCTCAGAGGAGACTGCCCGAGACAAGGGGTCACTCTGAACATAGCTTAGCGAGTTCAAAGATCAAGGAGACCATGTCCCCCTCCGCTACCACGGCGTGAGACAATCTAATAGACGCAAACCCGAGACATTTTCATCGCTCATAGACAAGCCACCACAGTACTGGGTTTTAGCTTCTAAGTTCTAGCTTCCAACCTATATTTTGTACTTGATTTTGCTTGAGCTATTTCTTTATTTCAGCACAGTACTCAGCAAGGGCCTTAGCGCGCCCTTTGCTCCATTGTATGAGTTTTGCTTTTGGTGTACTTTGCACTCTGTCCCATAGGCCCGCGAGGCCTTCCGCGGATCTCTCTCTCTCTCTCTCTCTCTCTCTCTCTCTCTCTCTCTCTCTCTCTCGGCTAGCATTGTCCTCTTCTATGGCACTATCAGCAACAGCAGGTGACCAGAGATGCCGGTATGCATGCACAGAGAGATAGTTTGAGCGATTGGGACTCCACATGGACAGACTCCCTCCCTTCCAGTATAGCATTGACGCGTCGTTCTCTCCTATCTTGTCACACGAGGTCAATCAGATCATCCGCAAGGATCTTTTACAGCTACACACATTCCGAGCGAGCTTCCAGTGAAGCTCAGCTTCTACAGGGATCATTGTTTACATATCACAGAGGAGGGTTTCATTGACCCACCAGGATACACACAAATCCACTTACCCCACTCATTGAGGATCTCTATTGGGCAGTTTCGGGTCTCTTCACATAGATTGCGCATTGAGAGTGGCAAGGTAGAGGGTCTACGTCGGGAGAGGCGCATATGCACATTATGTGACATACACAAGGTCGAGTCGGAGGAGCATTTCATTTTCAGGTGCCCAGTCCTACAATGAGATCCGAGGACGCTTCTACTGCCTCTTCAGAGACAGTTCTAGGGTGATGTCTCGATTTCTCTCCTATCCAGACCAGAGATGCTTGGCGACTTTCATCCATGAAGCAGTCAAGCACCACAAGCGTATACTTCAGTCACGGAGACAGGAGCATACCTCCTCCTTGGTAGACCCCTCTCAGAGCTCGATCACGGAATTCTTCCAGCTAGAGCATGTGAACCCCCATACTACGAGGCCCCGACATGTACGGGATCCAGAGCCAATGACACGACATGCAGACAGAGGGTTGACGCACAAATTACACTTGGGGATATGCCCTCTCTGTTCAAAGTCGAGGCTCGACCGACAGGGTTCACTGTAGCCCTTGTTAGGCGCAAAGCTATGTCCTGGAGACGACACAGGACCACACCCACAAGCAGCCAACATCACTCATTCGCCAACTTCATGCTTCAGTTGTCTCATCCACCTGGATGAGCTGATAATGAGGATGAGGATGAGGATGAGGATGAGGATGAGGATAAGGATGATGATGATATTGATATGTATGATGAGGATGATGATGATATTGATATGTAGTTGATCACTCTAACATGACTATGTAGTACTTAACACACACTAGCTTTTTGCATTCTGCATTGGTGTGGATGCTCGTTTAGTAGCTCCACCCTCATAGTTTGTTTGTATCAGGATTCTCACAGTCTCATAGACCCATTGGTCTTCCGAAGACTTTAATAAACTCTCTCTCTCTCTCTCTGTGGAATGCAGGTCAAAATTGCCAAAACAAAAGTCATGCCAATTAGGACACAATATAAGAAGATGGCCTCCATGATTGAAGCGGAACCCTTGAAGCAACCACCTCATACAAATATTTGGGACTTGAGTTCAGAGAAAGCTACAAGTGGAATGAGTGCGTGGAAAAAAGAGTCGTGGGAGGGTTGAAGGCATTCTACAGCTTTCAAAAACAAATGCAAGAAGGTAGATCTATGGGGCTGGGAAAAAAGAAAGTTTACGTACACCAAGCTCATACAAACAGTAGTGCTCTACTGTTGCCTGCAAGCCTAGGCACCCGGACTATCTAGGGCATGTTGGAAAAGGATAGAGACCATCCACAAACGTTTTCTCATTGGTGAGCTGGAGGTTAAAGCCCATACTCAATAACCCATCCTACTTGCAGAGACAAAGATTACGTCTTGGAGGGGATGCATTATGTCAATACATGGCCTACCTCAACAAGCTCGCAAGATGTATGCAAGCAAGATCCCACGGAAGGAAATCAAGGTCAAAAGAACAATAGAATGGCACAAAGAAGGGGGCTAGATTGGAGCAGGGGGGACAGCCAGCTGCCAATATCCTAGAGGATGGAGAATCTGGTCATGCAGAATATACTACAAAAACTATGGCAAGACCTGGTGCCAAAAAATGACTTCTACAAATGATAAATCAGTCAAATGGACAGTTATGAAATGCAGAAATATATCTCAGGGAGAACATATCATTTAATATGTAAAGTAAGGACCAGCTCTCATGAATTGGAGGTGGAGACGGGCAGGTGGACAAGACCCAACCCCCCGGAAGGTAAGACTTTGTAAAATCTATCCCACAAGTATAGTACAAATGCGTTTCATTAGGCTATCAAACGTTTGGAAACATTTGAAAAAACAGCATTTGCAAACACCAATCAAACTCTGCTTTGCCTACACACGTACCAAAATAGTGTAGATTTGATTGTTTAAAGTTTTTAGATGCTAGCTAGTAGCAATTTAGTAGCTAGTTAGTAGTTACGAGCCTTAACATTGAGGTTTGGGGACACAATCTAGTATTGGTAGCTGGTTTTTGGTTTAAAAGTCTAAATTTTAATGAAATTTGTAGCTTGTAAGCTGTGTGCTATTGTTTGTAATGAAAGTATGTCAAAATTTACAGTATAGCATACAACCTCAGTATTTCAAACTTTTCAAACGTTTGGAACCTCTAAACATTTGATTGTAACTATGCCCGCAAGGGAGATTGAAAATGAGGAATATACGCTCCTCCTTATGCACATGTCCGGGAAAATTATAGCAGCAATGCCACCAGCCTCCTAGGGATGCTGACTAGGCAGAAATACAGGGCACCACAGCAAAGTCCTCGACGTAGTGCAGCAGTTAGCTAAATATATGGTTGCAGCATAGCAAAGCAAGCATTATATAAAGTTTTCTCAGATTTTTGGATGTAACGAACCACTATCATTTTGATAGTGGTCACTAGTCCAATAGATCTTGTAGGGTCTCCAAACAAACAAACACACACACACACGCGCGCATACATATTTGCATTTGTATATGTATTTGTAAATGTACATGTACATGTACATGTATGTATATGTATATGTATGTATGTATATAACGAAGGGTCTCCAAAGGACTTTAATACAATACTTAAATATGATCGTATCGTATCATATCATCTCTCTCTCTCAGCTTGTTTTGAACACTATGGGTAGCAAGAAGGTTAAGTCCTTCGCTCAGGCAGTGGCTTCTCCCTCATTGCCTCGTACTAGACTAAACAGTCTGCAACAGCACATTGAGTACCTCGAACAGGAAAACCAGCAACTCCGAACACTTACGAAAGAGCTTTAAAAACGTTTAACAACACTAGAGGACCAATTCAACAAGCAGCATGATCAATTCCACAAGCAGCTCGGCTCTCATCTTCTTGAAGGACCTGGTAAACAAGTTGTCATATACGAAGTAGTCAAAGCTTGCAAGGCTTCTCCTCCTACTCCTCAACTAGTCTCCACAGTCAAAGATATAGGCCATACTGAAGTACAAACAATCGAGAAAAGTTACTATGGAGGTTGATAGAAAGGAAAACAAAACTGATATTCGGGAAGAGATCAAGGAACACGAAGCTAAACATGATAATGCACTAAAGATCAGAGTGGGAGGACTCCCAGAAGGCTGATACAAAGAGCAGGATTCTTTTAGTGAAACTTTAGAACAGATCAAAGCAGCAATGCCTAGCATTGAATGGATGGTTGATGAGGATGATGATGATGATGATGATGGAGCAAGTAATATCCGACACTCAAGAGGACATGCTATTATTACGATCAAGTCACAAGATCTACGGGTAAAGCTTCTCCGCCAATCTTACAAGTTGAAAGTGACTAAGGTATGGATAGCCGAGGAACTTACACGAACTCAGTTGAAGAATAAGGCAGCAGAACTAGCCAAAGTCAAGGCTGCTAGGAAAGATGGGAAATGGGCAGTATACAGTGAAAGCATAGCAATCATCAAAGACTTTAAATCTAAACCAAAAGACTCAGTATTAAACTGATGTATTGCCAATCATGGTTTTCAGAATACTATGTAGGTGCTCTAAATAACTGGAGCTGCTTTGTGCACTCCTTGGGAGCTGCCATGTGCCCTCCCTCAGCAGATGTACTAGATGGTTTTTCCCTCTCCCATAGACCTATTGGCCTCCAGTGGACATTAATAGAGTCTCTCTCTCTCTCTCTCTCTCTCTCTCTATCTATATATATATATATAGATAGATAGATAGATAGATAGATAGATAGATGGTTACATTAGCACACAAATGAGCTCAGCAAATACTCAACACATAGAAAAAAATTGTGAGAATTGTTCTATCACTAGAACTTTGCTGCAGTGATCGAAGATTTCTTTCATGTAGCTTCCAAGCGTGTGGACATTTCAGATTATTGCTACTATCCCATGTCTCTCCCTGATGTGTGCATAAGCTTGGAAGATAAACAGATTACAATAACACAAAAAAAAACCATCCCTTGCATGCATTTATTTGCTATAGATCCTAAAGAGAAAGCTCAAGCTTTATAAATGTGGGTGTGACTTACGGGATTCTTTCTTTTCTAAAACAAGTGTAGTCCCCCGGGTAACACCAACAACCCAGTCACCATTCGCATCTGCATGTTCTACAGCAACAGATACAGCAACTATATCACCCCGCTCTACATGCCCACTGCATGCTAGTACGCCAGGTACAAACACCTGAACAAGACAACAAAGTCCTGCTAAAGGTTCAAATTTGATAAAACTTCCATGCCTCAATGCTATTCCCACACTCGACATAGCACATACTTTTCAACTATGGGTCCTTAACTCCATCAATCAGCCGCGTTTCACAGGCATGCAATACTTTCCTTGAAAATTCCATCCTCACTTAACAGAGCATAGGTACAGGAAACAGAGAGGCTCACCTTCAAGGGACTGCAACATTTTAAAACGAGGTCATGATGCCAATCCATTCTTTTTTACATAGAGTGGAAAGGGAGAGGGGGAGATTTACAGTTTTGTGATACATAATTATAAATGACGTATCTTCCCACTCCATACAATGTGACAATCAATCATGTTACATATTCCAAGTTTGATAATCAAAGTTCCAGGGATTACCAATGCGCTCATCAACAATGTTCACCTTCATTAATGTGTTTGGCGTGTGTCTTGCTTCTCCACTCTTTTGTACTCCTCATACCTATATACTTTTGTTTGGTATCAGAGCATCCCTCTCTCAGCTCCCACTTGCAACCCTACCCTTGGTGGTGCAAGTCCGCCGTCAAGAGAAAAGAGGAGTGAGGAGTCATTGACGACTTTCCAACACTCAAAGCCACTCGTTTTTGTTGTATAGCAGCTGTTCTCAGCTCAGCACTGTGCAAATTATGCAAGTGTTGAGCGCTTCTAACACTATCGAACACATTTGCGATGCATTTTGGTTTTTCATGCCTAATTTCTACAATAAAAGTAATGTTCTAGAGTTTTGGCAACTTTGCCCAACTGAGTATATCCCTCTAAGAAATCAAAAAGCAACTGAAAAGCTCAAGAGACATGCAAGTTACCCTCCTTTTGCTCTAAATCGGTTTTCAAGATTTTAAAGGCATAATCAGACTAAAGTCCAGTTCAAAAGTTTGTTATGGGTTTAAAGGCTAACCCAATGGTATAGCTTTTACAAGTTTGGAGTACTTTGGTCCAACTGCCACATTATCGAGCCGCATCAACGAGCCACGTCAGTAGTCAGTAGTTAGCTCGTGAGTGTTAGCGCCCAGCATATTTGCAAGTTGAAGGAGCATCTTTAAGTGCTTTTCGGTCAAAAAGATTTAAGGCATTTGTGCTGTAGTTACCACAAATATCACCAGATAAACTATTTCATGCATTTCTAGGGTACAAGCCCAAGGTGAATCTCTTTCTAGTTTTTTTATCAGTGGCATATGCTTTGGTTCAAAACAAACAAAAGCCAAAGCTTGATGAGAGGATCACATGCATTTCTGTTGGCGATAGTAAGTGCTCTAGACTTTGGGATCCTAACTAGACACATCATTATCAGTCGGGAAATTGCCCTTAGTAGGGAAATTGCCTTTCATGAAAATGAGAGCATGCAACCTAATATCATGCCAAATGGAAGATGATACTCCTTTGGATGATTGAATTTGAGCCTGATGAGAAGCCACATGCTGAAGTAGAAACTCCTGCTTCAGATCCTTCTTCATGCCACATGACTTTCAAAAAGGATTGATTTATTCACTCGAATATGGGTATACATCTGGATGATCCAGAGGTGACATATAGCAATGGACATGGTGAAAAGTAATACACGACAAGACATAGCTAAAGGTATCAGGCAAGGAAATCTTTACAAGCTGTACACTGCTATTCTGACAGCAAATGCCAGTACTTCTACTGAGGATGGGAAGATTCTTCTATGCCATAGGAGATATGGTCGCCTGAGTTTTGAAAACTTGGCAAAGTTGCATTGGAAACAGATGGTTTATGGGCAAAGTCAGAAAAGTTTGCCAAGCTTTTTGCTTTGGAAAGCAACATAGAGATCCTTTTCCAAAAGAACTGGGCAAATGAAATTTTGAAACTATTGCATAAAGATAGAGACCCATTAATACTAGTTCTTCAGATGCAACTATCTAGTTCTCTAGGTTTCTCAAAGATGGCACTCGTGGACAAACAAGGAGAAAGGCATGCAGCACAACATAAGTGGCAGAATGATGGTGATGTACTCGGATGCTCAATTGTGAATTGGCCACCAATAGTACCAGAGATGCGTTTGTTCGACGGATTTACTTTCCGTGTCATAGACAAGCTTGCAGACCGGTTTAATTTTGTCTAGGCAAGGGGAATGACCCCCAGATGTGTTCGAGACATATTTTTTGTTTAATATTCTATCCTGTATCAGGATGAAAGATGGTGCAATCCGGATTGCATAAGCTTGGGTGTCTCAGTTGTTCTCCTACTAAAGATTTCCTCAGTTTTTTATCTGAAGTCAAGAAACCCCACGTCAAGATTTTTCGTAACATAGTTTTACAAATCAGTCGATTGCAAGGTCATGTGAAAATAGACTGGACAACCTGCACATTCTATCAAATAAATTATAAATGACTTGCCGCACATTGACAGTGACAGAATGAAAGTTTTCCCACATTGCTTTGCTCTCATTGTTTTACTGTCAAACTTGAGAAAAAGATCGACAGTAAACAAAAGGAGAGCAGAAGCCCTCCGAACAGAAGAGCCCTCCATACAGAAGAAGATCATCTCACTCCCTTTTCAAGAAATATTATTATCGTTCATAAATGGAAAAGTGGTATCTTGTACATTGGCTCCACGTAGAACTGCTTCTGCACACTTCCGGCTTACAATGACCTCCTTCATGAGTCCACACTCTGCAGAATAATCTACTTGATGCGGACCATCTCCTTGAAGTATTATAACGTTTTGTAAAAGAGGGTGCTCAAAACATGCGCTACATGTTGACATTCCATCTGTCTTAGAAGAAACCATGCCTGCACGAATTGCTTGATCTTGAGGCTTTGAAACCAGGCAAGGCACACTTCTAAGACCTGTAGCTTGACATTGTTCTGACAATGGCCGGGGGCAGCACCTTGACGCTTTATTCACCTCTTCATCTGGACAGCACCACTCAAGATCTCAGTCCATTTCCTGAAATTTATATTACCATACAATGTACAAAGTACACCAAGAGTGGAACCTGCCTCCAAGTTCCAAAGGTCACTGCAAGCTTACTCAAATTTTCACAGCTTGCATTGCTGCAGTCCCTTTCCAGTATTTGAAGGAGCTTAATGATAACTTCTCTTCTTGTTGCCTGGAGCGTGTTCACTCTGATGCATGAATATTTGGATGGGCAACTGCACCAAAATTAACAAAGCGATCAATTCAGATATGACAGACAAACAAAACACCTTAATAGACAGAAGTGTCCTTTGGAACATTAAAAAGCACATCAATAGCCTGGTGTTGCCTACTGCACTGAGCTATCTGGTAACTTTATAATGCCCATTTCAAATTTCAAAACTCAACCGTATCCTGTCTATTACTTTTTCATATGCGAACAAGAAGCACAGAAAAAGTATACTGCATAGTACGAAGAGGATAAACTGACGTTAGAGCTTGACAGATTTTCTTAAAGTGCTCGATACCAAAGGCTCTGGCCAGGTATTTCTCTACAGCATCGTTGAATTGGAGCTTGGGCCGGTACCCGGGATATGGATCCTCGGGTGTCCTGTCGACCATTGTGAAGAAAAGCTTGCGCGCTCCCCCCTTCCCTTTTTCACCAGCTCTCCCAATACATTTTTGAATTCTTTTCAATTGCAAGACTGCTCCTTCACATTCATACCCGCTAATGTCCCCCACCCCTCACCTAATTCTTCCATTAAGACCTTTAATCTCATCAAATTATTCCATACATATAACGTAGCCTAAGGAGAAAGGTAAATAGAGCGAATAGAGTGAATAAAATAGCACTTTAGCGTTTGTTTTTCAATGGAGAAATCCAATTTATTAGCTATGTACACTTCTGCCAAAAAAGTGTCCCACACACTTTGTTGTCACGTGGCCCCCTTCTATTTTGGTTCTTTCTCTCTCCCACACACACACACTTTCTTTTTTTAAGAACTCTCTCTCTCTCTCTCTCTCTCACACACGGAGTTTGCAAATCATTCGAACTTTCCTATACACGGCTTCCATCACATGTGTTGCAAATTAATCATTTATTCATCTTGACAATTGTTTTCCTTTGACAGAACCAACTTGAAGGCAGTGCTCACGAGTACTTGTACTCACTTGTTTCTTAAGTGAACAGGTGGAGCACCCCGGCCCCTTCCCCAATAAATAGAGGGACTACCTCATTAATCACTCTACCTACTTACCCCTCCTTTTGCCTTTCCATCCCTCATTTTTCTAATAGTTAATTAATAATACATTTTTTTGTTTTTTTTTCAATTGGGGGAACCTATTTAGCTCATGTTTAACCTTTACTTGTTCACCTATGCTTGTCTAGAGCATTAATGTTTTCAACCTATGGATAAGAGCCAGTTTTAAAATTTCATAAAATCTATAAATTAGCCTAAATGTAGGTGTAGATAATGTGTTTATGATCACGTTGTTGGCTTGACTGCATCTATAGACATCTACTCCCTCCTATTTGCGATCGCTACCTTTTGCTCAAACCGTCTATCTCTTGCTCTATGCTCCCTTATAGGCTTTCTACTATATTATCATGAATGGCATTCTACCACCTCCACGACTCATAGGTAGGATGATCCACCACACTTGTCATACTCATCAAAGCCCCTTTCGAGTTTGGGTGATTTGTGAACCAACCATGCAACATTGTGAATCACTTGCAGGCACAATCTACAAGCCGTGCACCTTTCCTTCGTGTAGTTTGTCACAATGTCGATCTATAGTCTTTGTTACATTGCTTCGTGCCGTACATAGTTGAGTTCTTTATTTTTAAATGTTTAATATTATAAGTTAAATGTGATAGCATATATGCCTTCTAGTTTCATTTGATTTTAATGTTAGTGGTTTATATTTATTAGCCAATGGCATCATTGAAAATACAAGCAAGGTTGTCCCAAGTTAATGAAAAAACATCATAACCCAAGAGAGGGGGTGGCCACTCGAAGAAAGATTGTCTCTATTGAAGATGTAGCCAAAGACTGAAGTGCTAATTTCTCCTATCAAAATAAAACAGATTAGTGTCCCAATCAAGAATGGTCGGTCATATATTCATTTGAATATGGTCCCTAAGTTAGATAATGAATTCATGCAAAAAAGCACATTATTATGCTTTCATTTACAACTGGTATGGCGGATTGAATCCAAAACTATTTTTAAAAACTTACAGAACTAAAGTACATAGTTTGGGATAAAGAGTAACCTATTAGAGGACTTGAGTAAAAAAACATGCATCTATGCCATGAGATAATTGTTGTTAACAAACAACACTTCCAATTGTTTTCAAATAATGTTATTGCACGACATAAAAAACAAAATGAGAATTTATATGCAACATAGTGTAGAAGAAATGAGGATCACAGCATGCTTGACACAAACTAACATTTTTTATCGTAACTATGTGTTTGGAAACTCAGAATCAAGCATCCCCTATGTGCCACTTTTATTGAGAGTGTATTGCAAATGCTTTGTATAGGGAAGTGCTATTTGACTTCTTTGGTTGTGGCTAGTGATGGCGCCCCTTAATAGCTCCTTCTCAAGATTCTGGCCCTCCTTCCCCTCCCAAGCATCCCCCTTCCCCTTTAGTACTATAGGTAACTCTTATTGATTGAGGGAAGGATGTGGCCTCTGGCTTTGTAGCCTTGTTGTAGGTAGGGATCTTATGAACTTTGGTGCCATGTTTGGTTCAAAGGAACTCTTTCTCACCTTTGGCTGATTTTGGAGAGGCATAGAATTTATGTCCTCTGCCTTTGTTTTGATGCTATTGTTCCAGTTCCTACCAACAGAGCATCCACTTCCACAAATTCCCCTTGTGGACTTCCCTCCCCTCCACTAGTCCTCTTCACAAGAGTAGGATTAGATTGCATATGGCATGCCATAGATCTTTGTTTTTCTTAACTTCCATACCTTTGCCTTGACATGGTGTGGCCCACGACTTTAGGAGCGTCTTCCTTACAAATGAAGATCCACATACAACAATGTCTCACATTGATTAATACTTCAATAGCAAAAATACTACATCATATTGCTTGGTTTATGATGTCACGACATTGATTAATACAACGGGTTTTTAAATTTTGCTCTTTCTACAATGGATTCATTTTATTTATTCATCAATGCATGTCTACAATGGTTTCATTGTATTAATTCATTAATGCAATAATTTTTGAAAACTTTATCCATATACTATCATCTCATATGGCATCAAACAATTGTTTTAGTTGAGCATGTATATTCTTTAGAGATTAATCCCTCCAAGTGCCAAAGCATGCTTCATTCTAGCTTCTAAATGTTCGGTCATGGGTTTTTTACAATTCAAGACACATTAGGACACATTAAGGGCCATGCATTTTTGGTTTTGGAATTTACATTATTTTGCTCTATGTTAGGAAGCGCTAAATGGGGAGAGGGTAAATATCGATTCTCTTAAAGGAGGAAGATCCCCTAAATAAAGCTATTCAACTCACAATCTCCCCTTCCACAAACTAAGCGCTTCCTTTAAGGTATGGACTATGTTGGTGTTCTTAATAGGAACTAATAAGTAATAATTAAATGACGAAAGTTATAATTAAATGAGAAAGCATATTAATATTCCTCTTCCCACCTTAGTCATTAAGGCCACCCCTTAATTAGTGTTTCCCACATTACTCTGCACCCCCTTAGATTGATTGACACATCCTCACCCTCTTTTTCACCTAACTCCTCAAGAATTAAATGGAATAATCATTTCTTTTTTAGTAAGGGGGCATATTATTTGTGCTTGACTTACCTTTACATCAACTGGCTTTCCACTCCTAGGCATCCCTCTTATAGCTATGGTACTATTACTATGTTTTGCAAGCCATGGCTACCCAAATAACGTGATGTGCAATACCTAATCCTCATAATCATGTCCCCCCATACATTTATCAATGTATGAGGGACATACTCATGCAATGAGGCAAAACCTTGGTGCTAAATCAAAGCATTTTGAAAGTCCAGAGGGTTGTAGTATACTCTCTATTTCCAATGTTTGGCCTCATTTATGGGTGCTCTAAGAGTGAAGGTGTGATTGAGTGTCGGATTAATCTTGTATTAAACATGCCTACCCAATTGCTCATATGCTTGTGCTCTTAGCATGTTCTAGGGAGCCTACATAGCTATGTGTAGCAACATATCTGCTTCTAGACAAAGAGGGGAGGCATCTAAATGTTCCATTAGAGAAGCTTGAGTGTTAATAAGCCTAACTTGATAAGGTAGCTTGATGAACACATGCTAGAGGAATCATAGATTTTCACTTTGGGGCCTTTTTTATTATGAGAATAGGCTCCACATTTCATTAGTTGTATGGGATTTCTTATAGCGACAACACATTCTATCTCACATGAATATGCCCTTGGCTAACAAGCACAAAAGAAGGCCAGCTAGCCATTTTTGCATCTTTAAGTATAGCACTAACTAAATAATATAAGTAGATTGAAAGATTCAAATTTTGATAGTGGAGTACGGAGGGATTATAGAATGGCATAATAAAGGTTACTACTAAATCCAACCTAACATCCAAGAATGATCAATCATATCCTCAAATAGGATGGAACACAAAAATATGATTTTCAAGCATGACTTGTGGGGTCTAATCCAGATTCCCAACACATTAGCATGTTGCATTATCCAAGCCACAGGCTATCCCATCGAGAATTACACGAGTCATGGAGTCAATTATGAATCACCAACATGTTAGCATGTTGAGTCATGTATACCACAAGCTATACTACTGAGAATTGTTGCAATGAGAAGCTTTGGTTAAAGTTCTATTCAATATCTTATAGCAAGTAAGAGACATCATATCATGGCGCAACAACATTGTTTTACTGAGCAACCATGGAAATAGTAGATAGTGAAACGTATTCAAAGATTGTATTTGAGGGGCAATAGTTATGGAGCAACCATAGAATAGCACATACAATATTATGTCTAAGATGTATGTGTAGTGTAGTAGCTTAAATAGCAAAGGATTATGATTTGTGATAATTTATTGCAAAGTAGTGTAACATTATGTTTGATCTGAGTTCAACTTAGATTCTTTAGATGTCACTAGTGAAATCTTATTTCATTTGTTTTATTGATAGGTAGCATAGAGGTGCTTTGAGTTCTAATAAATTCATACTTTATATTCCTTTGCAATTCTCTTTGATATGTGGCTTATACTTTATTGATAGGTAGCGTAGAGGTGCTTTGAGTTCTCATAATCAATTCATACTTTATATTCCATTACGATTCTCTTTGGCATGTACTGTTCTATCCACTTTACAAGACCACAAAGAGTATTCATGATCCTTCTTTTATAGCAATGACAAAGAGTTAATGGCATTGATTGTCATAGAAATGACTAATTTAATTCACTAACTTCAAATTCAAATTGAGATTCACACTTTACTCATCTTTTCCAAACATATTTCATGTATGGCTTGAAACCATGCATGCCTCCATGCTTCTTTGGTTTTGTGAATTATATCCCATCATATCAATGTAAACATTAGTGCTATATGATGTTATTATTTTTTGAATATGTTTTCTATCTCCCCCTCCCTCTCTCCCTTATGTGAATCTTCATAATTGGTAGAGGAGAATATCTAAAATTGCTCCAAGTCCATACAGAGCTATTAAAATCCAATGAAATAAATTGAGGCATGAGAGTCAATTGAGTGCATGCAATCATCTTGATGCTCTAAAAATGTATCAACTTGTGCGACTCATGTATATTTGGCATGGAAATGTATGGCTTCAACTTTGTGTGCTTGTAGCAAGGCATTCCTTCCTAGTTTCTCAATTCACAATCCCCAACAAGGAAGCTTGTGAGCTTCCAAAGGTTACACTATCAAGTAGTGGGTAGATTAGACAAATTAAAATTGATGGGATTAGTACAGAATCTTCCACGTTCTATGGACTTGCATCTCATGAGCACTTGCCAACATAGAGGCTGTTGTGATCGATCACTCAAAATAATCTCATCTAGACTTCTTAAGCAAAGAAGTCACAAATGAATTGGTGATAGTGATACATGAAAAGTTTTTACAACCTCTTGGGAATCTCATGAGATACAAATGATAATGGAGCACTCCTCACCCAAGGTGGTCTACACAACAGTTAGTAGAAAGACAAAAGGGAATATGGCCTTGACCCTTACACCACTAAGATAATTCATAAACTAAAGAAGTAGGTCATTGATTTAGTTGAGCCTCTACAAGATCCATCTCTTGCCTCATGCAAAAGGCAACTCAAGAGCTCTACACAAGGGTTAACTCCAACCCAAGCACAATGATGTCCTACTAACCTAGCCGAACGAGTAGTAGCTCTAGGCAACCATAATAGACTACAAGCCCAGCCTTCTGCATCAACTACCCCATCCATGCAATGGCCCCCCAAGGATTTAATCCAATTTGAGGAACACACTAGTTTCAAGCCCTTGGGATCCAGCTTTCCCCACACTTTTCAAAGAAAATAAAGGAGGCTGCTCTATGCTATTCTAGCTTTAGACCTTATGGATGCTCAATTGGATGTCCACAAAGTGTAGTAAATTTATCTAAAATCCCATCAAGCAATGCACATGGTACTACATAAGGTATATGTATCAAACAATAAGATCTAAAACTCCTGAGCCATGAAGATAGAGCTGAAGAAAATTGGAAAAGCACTTCATTGATACTATTTTGAAGTCCCCACATGGAAGTTGAGGAAGGACAAACCAATCTCAACATTTTTGGCAACATTGCCAAGGATTAGAGCATTCTTCGTCTACACTCTCTTTCCTACCCATTTTCGCTCCACCTTCTAGGCTAATGAATGGTGGTAGGAAATGCTCAAGAGTATAAAATTTGGTATTACCTGTGCCATTGAGTTACATTTCTATGCTCATCGAAATATCTTAGGTTATGTGAAGTAAATGCACATTAATGGGAATTGATCCTAGGGTAGTCAATCATTGAACCGTAGTCAAGACTAGTACACCAACATGTCAAAACCATTGATTGAGTCACAATTACACTAGTACACTAACATGTCAATGCCACTATACAACATCTTCATGCATGGAAATTGTTCACACCCCCACTGACAAAGAATTAAAGAATCTTTATTTCTCATACCAGCCCTAAACCATTTGAACCTTATCCTAATTTCATTGCTCCAAAACATTTCCATGCCAAGGAAATATTTATATCCACAGTCAACATTTTGACTTGAATTTTAGAATGATTATCCATTAAAGAAATCAGCCAAAGTTTTAAAAACCCCAAAAAACTCATACATTTGAGGAAATATATTTTAGTACTCTAAAATTGTTTGCTCCACCAAACCTTGCAAAAGTTGATTTTAGAGCTCATAACATTAATCTCTTTCCACAAAACATTAATCTCTTTCAATATCTCAATCAAATACTTTTAGATTTGATCAATATCTTTCCACGTGATGAAATGTTTAATTGGCCAAAGTCTTGTTTGAGCTCAAAATTATATTCACACCTTCGACAACCCTCCCATCAAACAATCATAAGGGGTTTCCTTTTATTCTTCCATAATCTTTTGATGGGATTCTTTTTCCCACCAAATGGCGGGCTTCCTCCTAGTATATACCTATTAAAGCTCTTTATGAGGGGAAGGGCTTTGAAGATAGCATACTATTCTTAAGATTTCCATCCAAAGTGATTCCTTAAGTCCAAGAGCATGTAGAATAATTAGTGCATTCTTCATGCTCTATAAAAAATTCATGAAGTTGAAGAGGGTTGAATTCACCTCATTGATTAGTTCTAAATCCTTTTATCTTTAAGACTATTTGATTTTAAATTTAACTTTTTAATTCCACAAAACATTGGAAGGCTTGAGATTTATGTGTGACAAAATACTACCATGTTTTTCTTGAATAATCATCAACAAAGGAGACATGATTCTCAAAACCACCAATGGAAACCTCTAGTGCTAGTGTCCATATAACACTATGAATGAGTTCCAATATTCAAGAAGCACAAGTTATGCTTGGTTGGAATGGATTTCAGCTTGCTTGCCCATCATGCAAGAATCACATAAGTTGGAAGTTATGGTTATTTGGTGAAGCCCATGCCACCATGTTTTTGGAAAGCATATACATGAAAACTTTGATAGTTGATGTGACCCTATCTTTCATGCCACACCTGATGAGAGTCCTTTGTATCCTAAAATTGTCTCTAACTTGTATAGTTTATCGTCCCATTATGTGCCTTGAGCCACTACTTTGAAAAAGTATTTATATCCTTCACAACAAACTTATAGTGAATGGATTCAACCTTCATTACATGACTAGTTAAGCCTCTAATGAGGGAAAAAAATGACAGACCAAAGATGGCACACATAGCACATATTAGATAACCTATTATCTTCGCTTCAAAGACAAAGAGACATGGTCCGTGACAAGATATGCACTCAAAATAATACAAAATTATTCCCTTCTTCTCTTACAAAGAGGCAATATACAATTAAGTGGTTTTTAAATCATGTAATCCCTACAGGTGCTATGGTCATTGTTGGGATAAATGTGATTAAGGGCTTGCTCTAAGGTGCATGTGTGTATCTAGAGGAGTCACATGTGTGCGTGTGTGTGTGTAGTAGAAGCACACCTAGAGCTATGAAGTGTCTAGACCATGACATAAGTGACGATGTAAGTACAAAGGCCCCCACATGGGAGGTTCCTTTGATTTAGGCTGGATCACGAAGGACTTTGCTAGTAGGGTAGCAATCACCTCAATGATGAAGTGGGAACCGCAATCACTAACAATTTCTAGGGGACACGTAAATCAAAAGCACTTGATCATATAGGAATTTTGCTATGGATCAAGCATCTACTATCCTTTTTTTCCTTTTCTCTACCCATTTAGTGCAATGGTCCATAGCCATGATAATATATCTCACTTATGTATGCTTGGGCATTGGACTAATGGGTCCAACGGAATCAATTCTCCACTTCTCAAAGGATTGATTTGCCATTATGGGTGTCAAGGGCATTCTTTCCATTCGTTATGGTATTATTACCCATTGACACTAGTCACAACACTTCACAAAATCTATGGCATCCACTCATAGGTTTGGCTAGAAAATGTACAAGAGTGAGAATGCAAACAATGCTAGGCACCATTGAGAGAATGTTGAGAGGAATCTCACATTAGAGGAGCATGAAGTTACTGCTCTATGAAGTCCATGCATACTACAATGACTATTAGCTAGATGTTATGCCAATGAAGTTCTAACTCGAGTGTTGGGTAGGCCTGCATGTCCTTCAGGTCATTCTTGGGTCCCTCAAGGTGGCAAGGTGGGGAAGCTCCATAAGGAAGTAAATGGTGGGATAATTCAATTCATCCACAAAGGTGGTAGCAACAAGGAAAATTAAAAATTGTAGACCTGTGATAATGCTCAATGTATCCAAGCTATTGTGTCCCTTAAGGAAGAGTTGGATTTGGCTAAGCAAAGCAACCATAACATTTTCATCTTACATATAGATTTTGAGAAGGCTTACGATAGAGTGGAATGGCAATTTATATTATAGGCATATTCTATTGGTGCATGTGACCATAGGTAGGGGCAGTTTTTCCTTAAGAGGTTTTCCCCCCACATATGTTTGTACACTTGATCTACTTTATGTACTCTTGTTATCATTCATTTGATTAATCGCAATATGCACTTCATTCTATTTTTATCTCCTTGATCTCTGCTCCCACATGTTTCCAACAAGTGGTATTAGAGTTGGTCAACTTTGTTCTCATTACTTGCCTCTCCACTTGATATCTATGGCATAGTTCACTCAATTGACCATTTTTATGACCTTGAAAGTTTCTTACAAGACTTCTTTCCTTTGCAAAGTTGTATTGTACTCATTTTTTAGGAGCCATTGTTTTTTTTCTAAGTTCGATCTTTTGGATCATTTTTCTCACCTCTACAACCAAAGATTTTGGTATACTTTTGCAATTTATGCTCAATCTATGGTTCAGCTTGTTCTTTGGGAATAAAAACAACAGTCACCTTTAATCTTAATATGCTTGTGCCTCTCTTTTGTTCTTTAAGACAATGTATTAGACTTTACTTTGTTACATGAAAGAGAAGCAACATCTATTTCTTTGGCATGCTAGGCCCTCTTATGTTCAACTTGTTTGCCCACTATTGAAGCAAATAGTTCACTTTGCTTTGTAGGCATGCTTGTTGTATTTTTGAATTCTCAAGAATTACCACAAAAGTCATCTCCTTTTCTTAGATAGTCTTGAGCAAACTCTTTCTTGTTTGAAGGCCAATTCTCACTCAAAACAATATAAGTCTACCTTGTGAACATGTATAGTAAGGATGACTGCATTTTGTAGTTTATCTCAAGTTGTCAACATGTCTCCTTCCACAAGTTCTTATGACCTTGAGCCTTAAGTACTCTTTCCCTCTTTAATGCACTTTTACTAAAAACCAAACTCCATACTTTGAATTCACTAGGCATGCCTTAGTGACAATGCCTCACACCTTAAGTTTTGACCTTTATCTGTCATTGTTCTTATGCAACCGTTACTTGTCTCAAGGGTGATTTATGTAGTTTGCATGGCTCATGCTTGACCAATTACAACTTTTATATGGAAGGTGTAATTAAATTGGTATACAGCCTAGATAATTTTGAAAAGAAGAAAGCCATGGGTGAACTAAAATATCAAGTCAAAAATCTTTAAGGGGATTAGGTTTTAATGTACAATTCTAGGTTCAAAGGATTTTTGGGGAAACCCAAAAATTTGATACGACGCACCCTCTTGGATAGTCCTTGATTTGGGACAGAGAACATTATGAATTACAGATCGTTACAGAAATGGGTTTGAAAAACTAGTGAATGGGTTTTGTCAAAAACCATATGATGAAATCCACTCGAGCATAAACTTAGTCAGTGGTTTTAGTTGAATGTTTGGTTGTGATAAGACGTGGCATAGTTTTCCATGTTTGTTTAAATGTAGATTTGTGAAACTAGATGTTTGAGATTTAAAACCCCTCAACTTCATCTTTTAACTTTGCATGTCCTAGCTTTTATTTTGAGGTGCAATCCATCAGATCCATACTGCATTGAGTTTGCAAGTAGTGTCAAATTCCAAGACACTGTTGGAAATGATGGGGAAGCAAAAGTTTCCTTTGCTATTCGCAAAAGTTCACGCTCCCATGCTAAACATGCAATTAACACGATAGTGGAGTCTACTCAGTAATCTGCCAAGAGGTTAGCTAGCATGATGCTTTTGATCATTTTCATGACTTCAAATTTCATAGTGATGATTCCATCCCACATAATGTACTCTGGCTAGAAAGAATAGGTTTGCATGAGCACACTTTTTTGCACTAGTGGAGATGGGCAATGAATGAACATGTAGCTATATAATTTCATAGTCTACTATAACTTAGGGGGTAATTAACTCCTAACCTTTTCATCATTGAGGAGCTTCTCACATGTTTATTAAGATTGCCATTGTTTTTGCATGCTCCAAGTGAAGTGCCCACTCAATGTTCAGATGATTTGATGATTAATGAATTTATTAAGCCAATTACTCGTTGGTTTTTGGAATGGGTCCTACTTCTAGTGAATTATGACTACATGTCCAAAGATAATTACTCATTGTTATACACAACAGAATAGGGTGACAAGGTTAATTAGGCCAAAATTGTGCATTCTCAAAAAATGTGTGAAATTCAAGGCAAGGTTAAAAGGAGGAGCGTACAACATTCCAAATTGAGACCAATATTAGCAACATACTTTTTTGCCAGTAGTTCAAGAGGAGAACCACAAGTTAATCATAGAATATGGGTTGAAATGGATTTGAAGTTATAAGAACCCCAGTTCTTAATACAACAAGTAGAGTTTCAAAAACACGATCCAATTGAGCTTTTGCTCAGGAGTTGCAAGGAAAGTTGGAACACAAGACAAATATGCTATCAAAGATTAAGGCATCGCTCTCTGATATTCATAATTGATTTTGAATGCAGTTAGATGAAATCACTAAGAAGAACGCTAAGGTGATAGTAGCTAAAAGCTTAATGTTGAATGATAGATTGGAAGCCTTGTCTATGGTGGAATCTCAGATCAAAATAATGGCAAAAGTGTATAGTGTAGAGATCAATGGCATGCTTGCCAATAATGCTGAATTTGAAGATATGTAGAAGCACAATCTTGTTGTTGAGTAGGAAAATTTGAGGAGACTTTTAAGTATCCTCCAATAGTTAGTGAATCGCACTCTTCTGACCAGCTTATGGAAGAGGACAATGTAGCACTAATTTGATGAAAAATCCTATGCGCTATAACTTGATGCCACTTGAAACAGATATGTGATCATATAAAAGGTATTTGGTAGAACATGAAGACTAGATTGTTTCATCTCCATCAAAAAACTTTCGGGGTGTGTCTCTGTTAATGTGCCAATAGAAGAGAGTTTGGTGTCTTCAAATTGGTTGAATATGATAATTCAAAGAAAAATTTACCCATAGAGACTGAATCTACAAAGAAACTTGAGAAATAAAGTCAAATAGCTGCTATAATTTAGAAGGGGGCTATATAGGATTACACTAGTTATTGGTATGTGCCTCTATGAGGTGCATGGTTTGCTTCAAAGCAAGCACATAGGTAGTACATTCTGGTATGTATTTGATATCATTAATTTAAGGCTTTATACCATGTTATGGAGAGAATTTGCTCTTCATATGTCTCACATATTGCGAGATTGGAAGGAATTGGCCTTCTTCAAATGCAGAAGGGGAAGTGTGGGTGTTCTTCAAATCTCGGACATAGATTGCTTGTAAGGTGATTATGAACAAGGTGTATTGAAGCCAGAAGAATACTCGATTAAGAGATTAGGCAGAGTTCATGGTGCAAGTAATCTGAAGATATTCTTGGGATTTCTTTCTCAAGATGGTTCCTTTGTTATGGACCTTGCCAAAGGAAGGATTGGTTGAAACAGACCCTAAGAGCTTAGTGCCGAGAGAACTCCAAGTTGTTCACTCATTTATGAGGGACACAACTTGAAAATGGTGGCATCTGAATTGCTCGAGTTCAAAGGCAAGAGCATGACTAAAGGTTGGGATGCCGTCTGATGCTACCTTGGATAGACCTATGTACCAAGATGGTTTGTAGGTGCAGGACCAAACCTAGAGCAACAAGTGCCACAGGTTGAAAAACTTTAACTAGAATCGATACCGAATTGTTCCAGAGGGCTCCATCATGGGAGCTTCTAGGGCAATGTCATCGACATCTTGGCATTGGGCCAAGATGTGCCACCTCCCCAAATGTAAGCCCCCAAATGAGGAGAGTGTGGGGGAGGGAGACAGTGTGCAGGATAGGCCTAAAAAAGAAAGGAGAAGAGATTGCCACATGGATAGTAGCTATGTTGCCATGTGGGAAGCACATAAGGAGATCCACCTAGAGCCTCAAAGGTTGCATCAAGGGGGTAGATGTGTAGGAAAGATGGCAGGGCAATGTGCCTTGGATCTAGCCTAGTAGGAGGCCACTGAGGAGAAGAAAGAAGGCACAGGATGGAGTTGAAAAGGGAGCCCTGGAAGATGATGCAATTGAGCAAACCATGGCCTGGAAAAAGGTAGATGTGTAGAGCACACAAGAGTCAAGATGGTGCAACAAAGGGAGGGGCTGTAAGTGAGCAGCACATGGCCCTTATATAGGACTAGTAGAGCCGGTCAATTGGCCAGCCGAGTCGGCCAACACACAGCCCAAGGATGGGAAGCCCACAACCCCATAAAGGGGGGCATGGGGGGTTGGTTGGGACCAGTCTGCCAGAGGGAGCCTCCAAGTCAATCAGTTTGGATCCCCAATGGGGCCTATAAAAGAAGCCCCTTGGGGAGCCATTTCATATCCAGCAAGACAACAGTTTGGGAAGCAGTAGGAGTAGTTTCAAACTCACTCTCAGAGGCCTACATCTAGGAGGTAGAGGACTCCCAGAGGTGCTACAAGCTGAGGTCATCTAGGGCTAGAACCTAGACTATCTTCTATGGTAGCAAGGTGCTGAGGTCTTTGGACAAAGAGTCTACATATGCATAAGGTGGGGTACATGGGTGAGACATGGGCTCAGTGATCTAGAGATATCGGACAAATAGTAGAAGTACCTTTTGTAAGATCAAAGGACCATGATTTGGTGGGACTCTGGATCTATCTTTTGTATTGTGTCCATAGCTTTGGATGGAAATATATTGTTTTGGTGGTTTCTATATCGAGCTTCAATCATTGTCTATTTACTAGTCTGCATGTCTATGTGATGCAAATAAGGTTTAGAAGTTTGTGATTCCATACACTACACACATTGTGTGAGCTCCTAGGCTATTTTATTAGTCTTCCACTGTGCGTTGGTTGATTTCTAACAATCCTAAGGTTAAGAGAGTCCTTACGTATCTTATGATATGAAGAGTCACCTTTGTGGGTGTGTCTCTTAACTTATATAACATACGGTTGTAAATGTCATTCTGTTCATGTATGTGAGTATGTAGAGTCTCGTGATAGATATGATTTATGAATTTCAAAATAGAAGTCTCTAATAAGGCAACATTTGAAATGCTCATTTTTGATTCAGCTCCAATGCTTTTTGTAATGTTCTAAAGTATTTTGTAATGCGTATCTAAGCATGTCAAGTCATGTACATGATTCTATGTAGCTATAAAGAGGCGACCTCCCCAGTCCATTATACCAGATCAGATCTTCCAGCAAAGATCTTTCAACTAGTAGCTCTTCACCTAGTATCTGTCTAGATTGCCACCTAAGCTCCACTATGGGTGCACACAGGTGGACGGAGCCATCATGTGTACTACATCAGTATTGAAGGAAAATTTTGCTCGTCTCTAGTTTGCTGTGTACTCTCTATTCTTTATTCAGTTTCTATTCTACTGCGCCGTGTAATTTAATAGAGGGTAGATTTGGCTTCAAAGAAGAAATCTTTTGAGCGCAAGCAACTGGTTCTTCTATTCAACACTTGCCTTGGAAGGATGCCGGGGAAGTTGAAATTGTGATAGTCGGGTCCATTCTAGATTTTTCATGATTGTGGATCAACATTGTTTTATCTTGCAGATTTGCAAGGGCACGTACGTACTTCAACATCCAGTTAATGGTTTTTGGCTTCGTCCATACCATCATGACAGCAGTCTTTAGTGCCCATTTCCCATCTGTAATGAGGGTGCATCTAATAAGGACTGCAATGCATCCAAATGCCTTATAAATCATCCACTGCAACCCAATGCACACCACGAATGAGCGCACACTGCTCAAACTGCAACCAGAGTGATCTGTATAAGGTATGCTCAAGAAATCATAATCCCACGGTAATGACTGCTACTGAAAATAGAACCTGAGATGCCTCAAAACATGGGCGCCATTGCATAATTGGACTCAGCAAGAAAATTTGCAAATATCTCTCTTCTACCGGAACTCCAAAATCCCAACCGATGAGTGAGAAATGGGAGTCAACACTTATCCACTGCCATGTGGCATAAATCTAAGGTTTCAAAACCTTAGAATGAAAAATGCATAACAGAGAGACAAAATCGAATACATAGAGATCTATAACTCTGAAAATCCTCCACCGAATCGCATAAGAATTGACAGATAGGGGTTTTTGGGTGTCCGAAATGCAATGGGATAGATGGTTTTGGAAACCGTGGTCTCAATCACTAAGTCCAACACATGGACTGAAAAACGTTTTTGGAAACAAAGCTGTTTGTAAACTCCACCGGAGTGCAAATGATGAGCAACATAGAAGTTTTAGGACTTCTTGAGTCCACCGGAACTGACAGATCTGCAAATGGTTGCTCTAAACTTGAGTTCCAACACCCGGGCAGAAAAACGCAGAAACTGACACAGTGAGTCAGAAATCTAATGAAATGATCCCAGATTCAAGAATGAAGGTGTTTCCAAGCTCCCGAAGTAAAGTGGACACCCAAAGCAAGCAATAGTTGCCTCTACAAGTCAATACAGAGTCTCTATCCTCGAACGAAACAGGGAAAAGCTCAAAAAACGACTTTTTCTTTGAAAACACTTAACAGGCTCTCAAAACCACTTCGCAAAACCAAAGTGACTTTTCCAAAGGTTCCTCCAAGATCTCTGCACACTCGGATGCAAGTGAAGTCACCCACAAAGCTTCCCACAGAGCTTCTCCTTACTCCCACAGAGCTGCTGAGCTTCCAGGCATTCACGTATGCTCAGCTAGATCACCCGGGCTCTGATACCAGTTGAGAGTGCTCTCAACAGAAGCAAGAACGGAAGAGGGAGAGAGAGAAACAGAGAGCCACATAAGTTTTAGTGGGTGCAGAACACCCGAATCTTCTATTTCATTCATTTATATATGTGTTTGAGTATTGTACATAACCGGGATAAAGGCATAGTGACCTTTAACCCCCACACTCATGCTCAATGCCCGACACATACTCCGAATGCAACTACTGAGTGGCCTCCGAATGCGCTTCTACTGCTTGAACATGGGCTTTAAGAACTACCACTGTGTCCTCGAGTTACCGTACCCGCTCCTGCTGACTAAGCAAAGTCTCATTTTCCATCCACAACTGCGTGACTTTTGCCTCTAGACTGGTCACTTGCACAGAATCACCCCCCGCACCAATTTGTGATGCCAGTCGAGTGAGCAACTGGGAACAAAACTATAGCTGAACATTCATAGGTTGTGCCCGAAAACAAAACCCAGTTGATGACACTAGAGAAATGCCCACAGACTCATAAACCACTGTGGAAACCTCTGGTGTTGTCACCCACACCGCCTTCAATACCAGCACTACCATTGTAGAGGCCAGCGCAGTTGTCATTGCTGAACACTGTTGAAGTTGCTCCATCTACCGTTAAGGGAGCCACCCACCAGTGGAGTGCCTCCAAGAATCACCAATGCAATGGATGTTGGAGTCACCCATTCTACCATGACCGGTAATGTCAGTGGTGTAGACACACTGATTTGTATGGATGCCACCCCATTGGTGAAGACAGCCCCTGTGCCACCTGCATGTGAAGGAGTCAAGGGTGCAAGGGTAGAGACCACCCCCTGACTAAGATGAGGCTTTTTTCTCCGCTTCTTCATAGCCACTCCTCCAGCAGACCCCTCAGCTTCTTCCTGTGCAGGCCCCTCAGGCTCCAGATTAAGTACCAAGGTAGAAGACCGTCGAGGCAAAGACTCCAAATGCAGGGGGAATAGGATCTCCAGAATCTGCCCAATCTTGGAATTCACTGCCTGCTTCTTCTCCACTATTGTCACCACTTGTAGAGCTTCTACATGAATCCGCTCCATCAGAATCCACCCCCATGGCACCACCTGCTACTCAGCCACTACAATCACCTAGGAGTAATTGTATATGTTTTAGCTTGCAAGAACACCGACTCGAGTATCCACCGATAGAGATCCCTCATCTGAGCATCCGGGCACCCACTCAACTTGTACTCCCCTCGATCATGAACTCCAAACTCTACGTCCATCGCCTCCATGGAACATAGTTGCACGATCATTCCTCCATCCATAGGCAAGAACAGGCGCTGATAAACCAATTGCATTGTCAGCTCCCAATGCTCCCCCAAAAACTCCACTGCAATTCCTACTGACAACTGATGGGGCAAAGCGCCAACGCTACTGGATGAACAAGTACCCTCTGCCAAAATCAATGCTGTTGAAACTGCAAATATGTAATTACCTAAGGTGAGCATCAATCAACTGGAAATCAATGTAAACTAGTGGCAAAAGAGGAAGAAACTAGGCACGAGCCATCCCCATAGCTATGTGAAGGAGAAGGAAAGAGAGAGCGCTGAATACAGAGGAAAGCTAGAAGGTGAATGAACTCAAGAGAACTGTAAGTGCGATAAAGAGAAAGTAGCAAGTGACTGGTACATGCAAACAAATGCTCAAGAACTGCAATCTAGATTGCCAATACCCTGCCCTTATGATAGGTAGTTGCATGGCGACTAGGCTAGGACCTCACAGAAGACTGCTGTCATGATGCCGCGAACCCTTCTGCCACATGTCCTCATGCAATAGCTCCACCTCAACCTAGGCCTTGTGGGATGCTATTTTTATGGACGCTTTGCACATGGATGCCATTTTATGCTGAGGGACAGCTTTGACACATTGTAGGTGATGCACTGATAGTGCTATGCTCTCTTGGATGAAGCAAAAATCCCAAATGCTAGTGCCTACAAGAGAGAATCACAAATACCAGGTGCACCCAAATGTGTATGCCACAATAGAGTGAAATATCACCAAAACTCATGTCTCAAAGCATCTGACTCATGTGCATATACTATGCATCCATTGAGCAAATTTGGCCCAAAAGAAAATGCCAACTGCAATGGCAATCCAAAATGCCAATAAGTGCCAAATGACTCAAGCATAAACACCGTCCACTGGCATATGCATTAATAATATCTCAGAACTGCGGCAATCTGCTGCTCTTCCAAAATAACCCACCTAACATTTAAGTATCTCTCTATCTACCCATGTGGGATCCACTTGAAGCCACAGGCTGCCCCCCAGTCCCGGATCTCCTGGACCTCCTCCATGCCCATGAAGAAGCCGATAGATTTGGTCTACTTAATCCGTGCTCGCATCGGCCTCCACAGACAGATAGGGGGAAGGGAGGCCTAGGGTGAATGAGGCCATTAGGGGCAACCCAAGGCATGGGCTACCACGTGGCAAGCCCATCCAGACCCTTTTGGAAAGGAAGCCCAAGGAAGGCCTTGGGCAAGGAAAGGTTGGCGACGAGGGCTTACGGGGAAAAGGAAAAGAAAAGGCCACGCCGGGAGCAGGAGCTTGGCTAACAGGAGCTTGGCTGAGGCCGTATGAGTACGGAAGGCATTGAATGCAGGGTGTACAGGCACCCCCGAGAGGGGAGTTGGTCTTCTCTTACTGAAGCCGTATGATAGTACGGTCGGGTACGGTAGATCGTACATGTGCATTCAACACATACGGGACGGAAGAGCTCCTTGCATGGGCTATATGGAGTAGTTTGGCCATTAAATGCAGGCTAAATGCATCATGGCATCCTCTTCCATGTCTGAAAAGGAGTTTTTTAGCATTAAAAAGTTTGATGGGACAAACTTTTCTTTGTGGAAAGAACAAATAAGGGATGTGCTTATTCAAAAGAAGCAGATTAAACCCTTGGTAGGGATTGAAGCTAAGCCTGCAAATATGTTTGAGGATGATTGGAATGAGTTGGATGCATTAGCAAAATCTACTATTAGACTTCATCTTGCAGAGTCAGTTTATTTCACAGTAGTAAATGAGCAAACTACGGAAGATTTGTGGAAGAAACTGTGTGCCACTTATGAAAAGGAAACTGCCTCTAATAAAGTTTACCTCATGAAGAGGTTGTTTAAGCTGTAGATGAAGGAAGGGGTCTCCATTGCTTCTCAGTTGAATGAATTCAATATTATTTTCAGCTAGCTTCAGGCTCAAAAGATGAATTTTGATGTGGAGACTAAGGCAATATTTCTCTTATGTTCATTGCCATCCTCATGGGATACCTTCCGTATAGCTGTCAGTAACTCTACACCTAGTGGAGTACTAAAATTTGATGATGTTGTGGGTAGCTTGTTGGCCGAGGAGATTAGACGGAAGTCTATGGATGGCAGCAAGCAGGATGCAGCCTTAAATGTGCAAAGGGGTAGATCACAATTCAGGGGGAAGTCCCAAGAAAGAGGAAAGTCTCGTAGCAAATCCAGGGCACAGAACATTGAGTGTTACCACTGTGGCAAGAAGGGCCATATGAAAAAGGATTGCTACAAGCTGAAAAGAGAGCAAAAGGATAAGAAAAAGAATGCAAATTGGGGTGCAAATCAGAAGGAAGAGAGTCCAAGGGAGGACAAAGGAAAAGTGAAGATCGAGGAGATCAATGCAGTCACACATGATAGTGACAATGACGTTCTCTTCATGTCTAGTTTATCTACAGAGTTTCTTACCACTTCAGATGATGCATATTCCCAAGATTTGATTTTGGATTCTGGTGCTTCATTCCATGTTACTCCCCATAGGGAATGGTTCTCCACTTATGACAGTGGAAAGACACATTGTGTGCATCTTGGAAATGACTATGCATGTGACATAGTGGGAGTAGGTGACATAAAGTTTTCTTTTGCAAATGGGTCTGCATTTATTTTGAAACATGTGAGACATGTGCCTAAGTTGACCAAGAGTCTTATTTCAGTGGGTCAGCTGGATGATGCTGGTTTTCACACCACTTTTGGCTTTCAGAGTTGGAAAATTCAGAAGGGCTCTATGCTTTTGGCCAGGGGTGCCAAGTATGGTACTTTGTATCCCTTACATGTATCAGGGGTGGTTGATCATGTTGTTGCAATAACCAAGCAGCCAAGCACTTCTTTGTGGCATTGTAGGTTGGTGCACATGAGCTAGAATGGAATGAAACTCTTATGCTGTTTGGGTTATGTACCGCATTTGAGTTTCTCTGATTTTGAATTTTGTGAGCACTGTCTCTATGGGAAGAAGACTAAATCCGCCCATAAAAGAAGGGGAAAGAAAGAGTTTGAAAAGCTTGATTTGGTGCATTCAGATGTATGTGGTCCCTTGCCTACACGGTCATTAGGCGGGGCTGAATACTATGTGACATTCATTGATGATGCAACTAGGAAAGTGTGGGCTTATGCTATAGCTCGGAAGAGTGATGTGTTCTAGGTATTTCAGAAATGGCTGGCCTTGGTTGAGAATCAATCAGGTAGAACGCTTAAATGCCTACGGATTGACAATGGTGGAGAGTATCTCTCTCATGACTTTCAGCATTTCTGTGATACACATGGGATTAAGAGGGAGCTCAGATCCCCTCGTACTCCAGAGCAAAATCCAGTTGCAGGAAAAGATGAACCGTACCATTCAAGAAAGGTTGCAATGCATGCTTTCCAATGCAAGTCTTTTTGGTGGTTTTTGGGCTGAGGCAATGAAGACTGCAGTGCATGTGATCAATAGATCACCTAGTAAGAGTTTGGATGGTGGTATTCTTGAACAGGCATGGAGTGGCAAGAAGCCCTCTTACTCTCATTTGCGTATATTTGGGTGTGAGGCATATGCACATGTGCCGAAAGAGCTTCGAAAGAAGCTAGATCCTAAGTCTAGGAAATGCATCTTTCTGGGTTATGGTGAAAGTGGAGAGATGGGCTATCATCTCTGGGATCCAGAAGCAAAGAAGATCATACGCAGCCATGATGTAGTCTTCAATGAGAAGAACATGCATAAGGCACCCATGAGGGATGTGGAAATGAGGAGAATCACTTTCCAGGATGTGAATCTACCTGCATATGTTGATAGACAGCAAGCTGTCCATGCACCAAATGTGCAAGAAATGGTACCATCGAGTACTCCCACAGGTATACAATCAAGGGTAGATGATGGATCATCTATTGGTGGAAATGATGAGCCAAATGTGGCTGATATGCAGGTGGGACAGCAAGCTGAAATGCCCTTGAGAAGATCATCTAGAGTGTCTAGACCGTCTGATAGGTTTGTTCCAGGGGTAGACTATGTGATGCTTACTGATTGTAGGGAGCCTTCTTGCTACAGAGAGGCAAGGAGACATGCATGTACTTGGGTACACAGATTCAGACTATGCAGGGCATGTGGATAGTAGGAGATCCACTTCTGGTTATGTGTTCACCTTTGCAGGTGGTGCAGTGTCGTGGATGTCTCGCGCACAGAAGTGCATTGCTTTGTCTACCACAGAGGCTGAGTATGTTGCAGCCACAGAGGGTTGCAAGGAGGCTATATGGCTTGATCGGCTAGTGGGAGATTTGGGGATTCATACAGGTGTACCGACATTGCATAGTGATTCCATGAGTGCTATTCAGCTAGCACGGAATCTGGTCTTTCATGCAAAGACCAAACACATTGAGGTCAGGTACCATTTCATCAGGGAGGTACTTGAGGACAAGCGCATAGAGCTTGTCAAGGTTCATACAGATGATAACCCTGCAGATATGCTGACGAAGAGTCTACCTAGTCAGCGGTTTGAGTATTGTCGTGTATTGATGGGCATTGGATAGTATGCTCACTGGTTGTTCTCCCTTAAAGGCACATTGTCCTTTAAGTGGGAGGTTGTGGGGTTAAAGGTCACTGTGCCTTAACCCCAGTTATGTACAATACTCAAACACCTTTGCCACATGGAAAGAAAGCATTGCCATGTAAATGGGTATACAAAATGAAGGTCACAGGTGATGATGTGCCTAGGTACAAGGCCCGTTTGGACTTAGATGACCACACTTAGATGCATGCTTGGACTAGTGGCATCAGAGGATATGGAGCTTATGCAGATGGATGTCAAGACAGCTTTCTTGCATGAGGATTTGCATGAGGAAATTTACATGGTGCACCCGGAAGGCTTTGAAGAAAAGGGCAAAGAGCATTTAGTTTGCAAGCTGAAGAAGAGTCTCTATGGTCTTAAGCAAGTGCCTAGAGAATGGTATTAGAAGTTTCATGTTTTCATTTAGTCCCAGGGTTTTAGAAGGAGTGAAATTGATCACTGCCTCTACACTAAAAGGGCTAAGGATAATAGCCTGATAATCTTGGCACTATATGTGGATGATATGCTATTGGCTAGCAAGAATACTTATGAGCTAGATGCATTAAAGGCCAAGTTGCATGAGGCCTTTGATATGAAGGATTTGGGACTTGCAGGTTATATTCTTGGTATGCGCATCATGCGTGATTGGAGTAAGAAACTCCTTTGGCTTTCACAAAAAGAGTATGTTACAAAAGTATTGCAGCGTTTCAATATGGAGGGGGGGAAGGCAGTGAGTACTCCATTGCCTCCATATGTGAAACTGAGTCATACAGATAGTCCCAAATCAGATGAGGAAAGGGCCATGATGGCCAAGGTTCCTTAATTGCATCAGCAGTTGGGAGTCTTATGTATGCTATGATAGCTACTAGACCAGACATTGCATTTGCAGTGGGAGTTGTTAGCTGGTATATGGCTAATCTAGGAAAGAGGCATTGGGAGGCAATTAAGTGCATCATGAGGTACATGAAGGGTACCAAGGAGATGTGCATCTGCTTTGGTAGAGGAGACATGCATGTACTTGGGTACACAGATTCAGACTATGCAGGGCATGTGGATATAGTAGGAGATCCACTTCTAGTTATGTGCTCACCTTTGCAGGTGGTGTAGTGTCATGGATGTCTCGCGCACATAAGTGCATTGCTTTCTCTACCACAGAGGCTGAGTATGTTGCAGCCACAAAGATTTGCAAGGAGGCTATATGGTTTGATCGGCTAGTGGGAGATTTGGGGATTCATATAGGTGTCCCGACATTGCATAGTGATTCCATGAGTGCTATATTCAACTAGCACGGAATCTGGTCTTTCATGCAAAGACCAAACACATTGAGGTCAGGTACCATTTCATCAGGGAGGTACTTGTGAGGACAAGCGCATAGAGCTTGTCAAGGTTCATACAGATGATAACCCTGCAGATATGCTGACGAAGAGTCTACCTAGTCAGTGGTTTGAGTATTGTCGTGTATTGATGGGCATTGGATAGTATGCTCACTGGTTGTTCTCCCTTAAAGGCACATTGTCCTTTAAGTGGGAGGTTGTGGGGGTTAAAGGTCACTGTGCCTTTACCTCGGTTATGTACAATACTCAAACACATATATAAATGAATGAAAAAGAAGATTAGGGTGTTCTGCACCCACCAAAACTTGTGTGGCTCTCTGTTTCTCTCTCTCCCTCTTCCGTTCTTGCTTCTGTTGAGAGCACTCTCAATGAGTTGCTATGCCAACGTACTACTGATGCACTGACGGAGTACTTAAGGGCATTTTTATGGAATGTCAGTGTCAATATGGAGCAGATGGGCTCGCTCCTGGAAGCTCTTGAGGGAGAGGTGCGGGTAGAATGGGACAGACAGATGGCAAGATGGAGTGCGATTGTTGTTCTACAAACATGTCGAGAGCTGGTTCCACACTAAAGCCAACCAGGAACAGATGGAGATGTAGGGCCTGGTGCAGGTTCCAGTCTACAAAAGGGTATGCAGGTGTAGATTGATCTAGACCAAAGGGGTCTAGTTCATCTTCTAGTGGTGGTGATGGTGGTGTAGATAAGGGGAAAGGAGTTGTCATGGAGTCAGTGCAGATTGCAGAGGATTGGCAAGCCAAGTATGAAGAGTTGGCCGATGGCATTATGGAAGCCATTGTTTGCAAAAGCAAAAGAGTGGATGTGCTAAAGCAGCAGAGGCGTTCACTATGTCTATGGTTGGAATTGTGCACCCATTCCTTTAGTCTGTCACTACCTCCTCGTCCTCCTTGGTGGAAAGAAGCAGATAAGTTTTTGGGGAAGTTTTATAATAAGCACACGCCTTTTCCTGGATTGTCAGATCTTCCTTATGAATTGATGGTGATTCAGAGACCAGCGATGGCACAGGAACAATGGCAGTAATAGCTACCACCAAGTGCGTGGATAGATGAGGTGCTACCCATGGAGCAGTGGTCTGAATAGCAGGTGGTGGATAGATCCAAGCCACATCCTTTGTAGTGGTTGATGGATTTGGAGCAAGATCGTAGACTAAAAATGTGGTTGTGGAAGAGGCAGCTAGAGACTATTGCGGTGGCTGGTTCAAGTGGAGCGATGACGCAATTTCAGATAGAGTTACCCGAAAGTGTTGATGCGGGACTGAGCAAGCTGGGTGTCATTGATGCACCTATTCAGTACATTTCTAGTTTGGATGAAGAGTAGAAATACGGCGATGGCTGTTGAAGGGACTCGCAGAATAACGGTAAGAGATGTCCAAAATGTGGACTTCTTTTAGACAGACAAAATCAAAGACGTCGGAAATGTGGAGATGCTTTTGGACAGGGAGGAGAAACAACAAAGGACGTTCAGACATGCATTTCGACTAATAGGAGTGGATGTTTTTCTAAGTGTTTTCGGAATGAGATGCTTTGTAATTCATGTGTACTGAGTGAAGGGTGAGAATTAGCTTACCGCACTTGGTTCTCTACCTAGGCTATGCCTAAAATGATTGTTGCACATACATTATGCACCACGTAGGCATTTGACTTCAGTTTCGAGGATGTGCATGTGTGGTTCACACAGTCCACCATGAGTGGTGGCCTTGTGGCCATGGCTCTACATCTGAGAAGGGCCATGGTAACCCATATCAGTCGTCGTGCTTCTATTGTAAACATGGATGGGATGTCCCCAAGCATGATCTATGCATTCACCCCTTGTCGAGTGTGTCATGTGGCTAGCTCTAGATCTTTACCTTGCCAACTATCTATGATTTGACGGTTTATGTGATTTGGCTAAAAGAGTTCTGTAATCATACTCTAAGATGAGTCTATCTATGTGGCTTGTTTTCCCTGTCTCTATGTTCAAAGTAAGTGCTCTTTGTGCCTAACTACTTCATGGATGAAGGCAGCAGGCATCTATAATCTAGATAGGAGAGGAATTGAGAGAGGAGTCCAAAGCCATCTCTAAAGTGACAATGATAGCGGCCTCAAATCTCATAGTACATAGGGTGAAGATGAAATGCTCCTCTGATAGGATCTCTTGTCGATCAGATAAGGTGCAAATGTGACTCTCCCTAGGTGCTCCCTCACCTCATCCACTCTCAATGTAGAGTTGCTGTGATGAAACACAAAAATGTCCATGGAGGTGGATCCAGGTATACCCTATATGACCAACCAATAAAGCCCTCCTTGGAGATGCACAAGCAATGATCACTATAGAAGCTGAGCTTCACCAGGAGCTTCGCTCAGTGCTAACCAAGTTTTGAATATGTGTAGCTATAGAATGTCTTCATGTATGACTTGGTTGACCTCACGATATATGTGTGGGAGAGATGGTGCCTCAATGTTGTTCTGGAAGGGAGATAATTTGTCCATGTAGAGTCCCAATCTTTCAAACCACCTGCATGTGTGCTCATACTAGCCATCTCTGATTGCCCTCAGCTACTAGGACCATAGAGAGGATAGTGCTAGCCATGGTAGTCTATGTCACCCTAAGGTGTAGTCACCATACCCTATGACACAGTATAAATTGGAATGCCACATCAAGTTGCATTGGAGATGACCCAAACTTAGCCTGGATGATTTGGTGGGGAAGTAATAGCTTATGGCATATCATCCGTGATAGCATGAGAACCTAGAGTCACTCTACCCTAGCCTAGTCTGCATCTAAGAAATCCGAACCACAAGGGCTCCAGTTGGACAGACTAAGGAATCAAAAATGTGTCTTGGTCTGAGGGTCATGAAAGTGTGAGTGGAAGAATTGTCTCTCCAGCCATGCCAACGAAGCATATCCTCTACTTAAATGGGCTTGCATCACCGGTCTCAAGGGAAAATAGGGCTAGCAAAGAGAACTCCTAAATAAGTGTATGATGAAACAATCTCCATTGGTGATCCATCAAAAGTGAACTAATCTTTATGTATAATTGATTGGGATGTGTTGAAGATGAAAATGTTGGTCTTACCAAGGTTGACCCTCAAATCATGCGACTCATAGAATTCTTGTAGTGCATCTAGCTATCTCTGGAAGCCATCTACATAATAAGATAATAGCACCACGTAATCTGTGTATAATATGATCTAAATCAAGGAACCAACAAGAGAGCATCCAACCCCCCAAGTGTCTACTCGAGTTTGTTTATGTAGAGGTCAAACATGGTTGGTGATAGTGGGCACTCTTGTTTGACCCCAATAGTGCTCATGATCTCCTCTTTCCATCCAGCGCCTATCTGAACAATAGTTGAGATCCTATCATAGAGTGCCATGACAACCCTTATGATCTCTTGGTTGTCGTATTGTGTTCAAAGGCTTTCTGAAAATCCGTCGAGCAATAATAGACCTTTTCCTCCCTACTCGATGGCACTTTTGAGTGTGACTATGTGATCCATGTTCCCATGGTCATGTCGAAAACTAGCCTGCCCCTTTGCCCTGAGTCCCTATATCTCTACAAATTGGTCAAATTTTGTGTTAAGTATTGATGGATATATCTTAGACATGACATGTCCAATCATGATGGGCCTATAGTTTTCCAGGCTCATAGGATCCCCTACCTTGTGAAAAGTCCAAGTGTGTGGAAAACCAAGACAGATTGCATCATTGAAGAGCTTTGCTAAAGGATGTTTATCCCATATGCAATAGACTCAGTGCATAGTCCCTCATGATGTTTTACTCGGCCATTATGGAGTTTTCTACTCTTGTGGGGCAGATTTTACATACTCTTTCCTCTCTTGGTACCCTGGGTCTTGCCCATCTTCCCCTCTCCACCTCGAGATCATGTGAGCTGGTTCTGATTTTACAGATTAAATGTCTTTTAAATATAGGCATGTCTTCTCCGAGGTATTTCTACATTCCATAGCTGTCCATCAAATTGACTTCCTACTTATAAAACTGCATTTTTGCTCCTAGTTCTTGCCATAGCTTTTGTAGCATTCTCTGCGTCACTAACTCCCTGATTTCACATGCATCTTTGGGGATGTCAACCATAATTCCATCCATTTTAGCCCCTCTGTGCCATCTAGCAATTCGTGTAGCTTCCATTGTTTTGTGTGGTATCCTATTGGTGTCCGTCTTTCCAACTTTGTTGAGGAATGCCATGAATTGGCACAATGCCTCTCCTTCGAGAGGTATCATACCTGTCTCAGCCAACAAGATGGGGTTTGGTGTTTGTGCCTTCACCTCTAACTCCCCTATGAGAAATCGTTTATGCAAAGTCTCTATTTGGTTCCAGTACGCCCTAGAGAGCCCAGGTGCCCAGGTTGGACACCCGTAAAGGACCACTGTTTGTAGAAAGTTTTCATCAATGGACAGAGATTTCCATCGATGAAAACTTTTTCTTCATTAATGAAATTTGGTATTTTGGAATGGTATACAAAAACTTTCTCATTTCCTAGTTCCACAAGTGTACCTTTCTGCACTTGTTTTGGAAGCTATATAAATCTTTCAAACCTCCTAGGATTCTTCTTTCGACACATACATTCCACTTGTAATTGTCTACAAATTCGAGCCCCAAATATTTGTATGTAGTGACATTGTCCAAAGGCTCCCCCTCAAAAGTGAAATCAACTTGTTTATTCCGAGTCCCAATCGCCATCACTTTTGTCTTGGATATGTTGACTTGCATTCCTGAGTGTTTGCATAATTTTCCCGGTGTATCCAAATGTGTTTGCATCTCTTTCTTGCTTTTTGCGAAGAAGACTACATCATCTGCGTAAATAAGCAATAAGAGGGCATAGCCTACAATCTGGACACCTTCGCCGCTATATGTTCTCATCCACTCTTCCAATTCATCGATGAACAGACCGAAGAGAGTTGGTGAGAGGGGGCAGTCTTGCTTGACTCCTATGTCACTGTTTATGATGACTTTTCCTTCAGCTCCTCCCCTTGCTTTTTGTAAAGCATTCATGAGCTGTTTTCTGCAGTAAGTTTGTCATCCATTCACTCATTTCTTGGCATGTGGAAGGCATCTGACAGTGTGCTATTTCTTCTTCTAGTTTTTGTTCATATATGTGTGCCTTTTATAATCCAATTTGAGCCTGGGTTGTGCAGGAATTTCCTGTTTTTTTACTATATGCTTTGCCCCTACAATGCCCATAGATATTGCTCTATGATCGGAATCAATAGAGTCCTCTTCAATCTTGAAGTGCTCAAGTATGTGTCTTTCATGCATGTTCATGATTACATAATCAACTACGCTCGACCCTTGAGGAGTTTTGCATGTGTATCCCTCCGTTTCTTTGAAGTACGGGGTGCCATTACAAATTTGCATTCCAAAGCATCCGCATAGGGTGAGGAGTTGTCTTCCCATTTGGGTGATTTCCCCGTCATCTCTGAATGTCCTTTTCCAGCCTTTTCTTTCTGCATTGTCCTTTTCCATTTCCTCCATCCAAATGGGATCTTTCCCTTCCACTGTAACGATCCCTTGTAATGATCCTATCCTTGTGTTGAAATCTCCAGCGAGGATAATTACATACTCTTTAGAGAACTGAGCTATGTCTTCTCCCAAGTGCATAAGAGGGTCCTCTCGGGATAGATGGTTGTTTTGTTTGTATATGGGTGATTGCAGGGGTGCAAAATAGCATGCTGCCAACCTTATATTTCCCTCTTTTGCTGCTATCTCTAACCACATATATTGTTTATGTGGATCCTTCTTTATCACTCTCATTGATTTCTGCCTTGTTATGCTAATATAACATGCAATCCCACCAAACCCTCTCCCCCCCATGTGTGTTTTTGCATTCCACATTGATGTCTTCAAGAACCCCTTGATTTTTGGGGATTGATTTCCCATGTTTCCAACACTATGAGTATGTGTCTCCAACACCTCATCTTCTAATGCAATGACCTTATTTAGATTCCATCCTTCCACATTCCATATTTTGATCCTGAGGGTCTCGTATTCCTATTTAACCTTTTGTTTCTCTCCCCCTTTGCTCTTTGCTATAATTACTGCTTTCCCATCCTTCAAATAGGCATTCTTTCCTTCCTTTTTTGCATTCCTAATGACTTCTAGTCTTTGAGTTTTTGGGCATATTGATTTCTCATGAGGTCTTCATTTATCCATCTGGAGTGCCCTTTGAGATGATGTATCTACACCTCAATAATGATCTTTTGGCTAGTTTAGACAAGTTGCTTGTCAATGCTCTCTTTGACAATTTGGTTACTTATCCCAACATGATTGTTCTCTCTCAATTTCACTTGCAATGTCAAGTTCCACTAACAAAGCTCATTTAGCATGTATGATATTGAGTCCTCAGAACTCTAAGTAGTTTGCTACCCTTGTGCTAGTAAAATGCTAGTAAATCATTTACATAAGTGCCCTTAAATCTCCACTTCTTTGTCTCTCAATTGATTTTGCAAAGTGTGCAAGTTTGACAAAACATCTTCAAAAGTTCTTTAGTATAAAAAAGAAAGAGGGAGACCCTATGGCAAAAGGAGAAATTAAACCTTTTGATGAAACCTTGAACCTTTAGAAAGAACCTATCTCAGCAAACTCTTTAGAAACATAATAGGCCACTCTGAAAAAATCCATTTCGATATTTGGCTGAGGTCTTATCTAGGAAAGTAAAGAGAGTTTCACATCAAACATATGAGGATCTCTTGGATAGGAAATAAGGCAATGCAAGAAGGGTGATGATTAGTTTTTATGGAGGCAAAGTGTGAGAAAGTTTGTCACTTGATGATTCATGCCAAAGAGACAAAGGACATCAATTGAACAACATAGGTGGCAATATATGAAGCCTTAAAAGCATCAAGGATCACGGTTAGCAAAATTTACGAGCACAATGTCTTGAGATTATCAAGGAAAAATAAACATTTCTCATGAATACGATATGGTTAACAAGGTGTGCAAAACTCTATGTAAGCTTTTTGCACAATGTTCCATTTGGGGAAAGTTTTCTAACATTTGATCTTTCAAGTAATCATTCTAGATGGTTAAGGATGGATTCTCTTGGAGATTCACTTTTCTTGTGACACCCATATACAATATTTTTGTGCACTATTCACAAAGGATTTGTAACCAATCAAAGGTTGGGATGTAAAATCCACATTGGAAATCAAGGGAAGACTTTATAAGAACAAAGAGTTTACAAAAGGTGTGTGTGGAAAAAAGATGATGCGCATACACATAAAACTCTACTTGCATTATTTTGTAAAGGATCTACAATCAAATCTATGATAATGTACAGTGAGCTACGTAACCAACCAAATTAATTGAAGTCATGAGACAAAATAAGAAGATAGACAACAAAATGTATTGTGTGATGAAGATATCCAACATATTTCTGTTCAAAAGTAAATGCAGTCACCTCAATCTCAAGATAATTGCAAAGGTTTAACTGAAATCAAAGAGCCACAATCGAGAGGGAACATAAAGTGTGGATAGAAAAGAAAAAGCATGCATTACAACACAAAAGACATCAAGAAGCATGGTGCTCACTAGCAATGCCTTCAGTTTTCAAGGGAGACAACAAAAAAGGTTCAAACCAAGAGTAAGCCCATTTCAGGCCTATTGGCTAACTAGGCTTTCCCTCCTTGCACTATATTCTCTTTCCTTGTTCTGCACTATATTCTTTTTCCCTGTTCTGCTCTTCTAGCCATTGCTGCTGCTCCTCCCCTTACCCACCTCTAGTATCGCGTTCTTCCTCATTTGCTGGGCTGCTCCCTTGACCAACCTCTTTGATTTCATGTGTTGTCAGCATTGTATTATTTTGATAAGTGAGCAATCAAGGCTAATTAAACAATCGCATGGGTAATGAACAAAATGATTCATTTTGAAATTGTTTCATTTGATCGTTATCTTAATTTAACTTGCACTTGAATTGATCAACATCGTTGTATCGATTGTGTCTACTTACTTCAATGTAGTTATGCAAGTTGAGTTGTGTGATTGCTTCGTAGTGTGAACTTATTGTTTCACACACTTTTATTTTGTTGTGACTTGTAGAGAGATTCCACAGTGACAAATGCCAAAGCAAACCTCCAATTGTGGTGAAGCTCTTGTAGCACACACTTATATGCGAAAAGATGTAGATGGAGAAGCCTCATCCTTGAATGCATAGTGTGTGGTTGTTAGGTTTGTGGTCTTACTTAATGTTATGATTTTTTTCTAACTTGTGTACCCCATATGATATGAACATGGTTTTATATTGCAAACAAATTTTCTTTTGTAATCCCAAGCAATTATCACTTCATTTGGAATAGCTCTATTAGGCATGGAGATATAAAATTTGGACGTTTTTAGGACCCAAATATGACCCAACATGGTCCCTTGGTTTGACGAAAAATTAAAACTCATCAATTAGAAAGAACTTCGAAGTGGAAAAGGTAAGGGGTGTGACATAAAGTAAAGCTAGGTTTTTTTGCTTTTGATTTGCGACCAATGCACTGGTCTGCTACCACATCTTTTGTGCATCTCTATTGTCCATGTTTTGTTGGTGTTTTCGTTGCTACCACTCTTGCATATTATGTCGAATTCTCTTTGTCAAAATATAATAGTCATTTGTTGAGCAAGTGCCCATCCATGCCCCCCCTGTTCGTTCATCCTGACGCTGGACTTGGATGCGGAAAACATTTTTCTCTGCCAACTCATCAATTTGTGTGAAGTGTGGGTTCATTGTGAACATGCTGACACGGCAGCAACCGGGAAGTTTGGGCATTGGAAATGGCCATGCACAACCCCTCAAAGGCTTCCCTAGTAGTTCCATTAACACGATAAGTGCGCGCCCCCATAATAGCCATCCTTCAGTTGGCCGTGTACGTTGGCGCCATTTTGATCCAACTTCTGTCCCTCTCACTGCTCACTTAGCCCTGGCCTAGACAATGGCTTCAGGAACAGCACGAGCCCGTGCTGATTATGACTATCTCATTAAACTTCTCTTGATTGGGGATAGCGGTATGGTTCTCGACTTTAATCACGCTTTCTGTATTCTGCTGTTCTGATGGTGTGGGTTAAGTCGGTATGTACCACTGACATGAGCAATGCTATCTTAATGCCAGGTGTTGGGAAAAGCTGCCTGCTTCTCCGTTTCTCGGATGACTCTTTCACTACGAGTTTCATCACGACGATAGGGTACGAGGTGGCGAACTTTTCTTTGGATGAGGGGTGGAGCAGGGCTTACATGCAAACTGTAGTATTTCTAATGCGGGCTTGTATCCTTGATATATTCCAGGATAGACTTTAAAATCAGGACAATTGAACTTGATGGAAAACGTGTCAAGCTGCAAATTTGGGATACCGCTGGTCAAGAGCGCTTTCGTACTATCACCACAGGTCAGCAACAAAGAGATTTGCGTCTGCTGTATAAGTTAAACCTGATGAAATTCCGTAATTGGGTTAATGTATCTGCAGCATATTACAGAGGAGCGATGGGAATTCTCCTCGTTTATGATGTCACTGATGAGTCATCCTTCAATAGTATCCTTTTTGTGTAACTTTTCACTTTTGCGCTGTTGGGTCCAAAAAAAACTGGCCTGTGCAATTACATATCCTTGACTTCAGCACTTCAAGATATTCGGAATTGGATAAAGAACATTGAACAACATGCCTCTGACAACGTTAACAAAGTACTGGTCGGAAACAAAGCAGACATGGATGAAAGCAAGAGGGTAGTGCAACTTTCAAGCCCTCATATTTTCATCTTCTTTCAATATGATCTACCAACTGCCTATATAATAAGGATTTCAGATTTTTGGTATTTTTAGGAGATTCGATTTTTCTTTTTCTCATCAAGATAGCGTGCTAACAGGCTGTTCCTGCTGCTCGAGGTCAAGCACTTGCAGACGAATTTGGCATCAAATTTTTTGAGACTGTAAGTATTCTGAATGGGGACTCGGGAGCTTCTTAAAAAACCCTATCTGTTTTTGTGGGCTGATTAGATAGATGGTCAAGTTTTTTTTAGAGAACCTGATTGACGTCATGTTGCATGTTCTGTTTGATCTGATTTGTAGAGTGCCAAAACGAATGTAAATGTTGAAAATGCCTTCTTTACGATTGCACGAGACATCAAGCAGCGGCTTGCTGAAGCTGATTCTAAGCCAGAGGTGACCTAGATATCTGAGCAAGAGTGCAATGCTTCTTTTCACTTTCATTTTAGGTAAGTGTATTTGATTGCCTGACCTGTGATTTCTTTGCAGCCTTCAAGCATCAAGATAAACAAGCCTGATCCCACGAAGGCAAATAAGGTTGTGGAAAAATCAATGTGCTGCAGCTCCTAAACAAATAAATGTGTAGGGTGATAAACACATAAACTGTGCAAAACTTTGGCATCCAAGATCAAAGGTCATGAAGTGGAGCTGTCATCTGGCTTCTTCACTTGGAGATGGAACTGTGTAACAAAGAGCACGAATATGATGAATGCTATTGATTGTTTGGCAACACCGCAATTGGAATGAACCGTTCACATTATCCGTGGCATGAGGAGATTGGGATCCGGTTTCCCTGATGCAGATGCATTCTCTTGTAATTCTTTCAATGGTGGGACATTGGCAAACACCATTTTTGTTTCACTTCGGCATGGCCTTGGTCTGTTCATGTTTGTCATCTGTAGAACAGATCTTTTGGTGTGCCTGCAGGTTTTTATAGATGACTATGGGGGATGATTGTACTTTGATGTTTGTTTACTGCACCCCTTCTGAGAAGCCTTCAAATTGTGGAGTTGAGTCCAGGATCTTTGCTTTTTATGCTTGTGAAATTTTGTTGATGTATAAAGAAGAATTTCTTATGCAAATCTTTTTTTGCTCTGCAACTTCAGATTTAGATTCATTCAATTGACTTCTTTTCAAGTACTTCGAGGGAAGTGAAGATTCTAGATTTCCCTACGCTATCAACTTAAATATCTCAGTGGATGTTGTGTGCTTCCTCATCGATGTGTGTAGTAGAACATGTAAAGGTACTCTGTGCATCTATCCTTCGGTGCTGGTCTTCAGACATCAAGTTTTCTGTTGATCGTCAGGATACCTTCTTCTGAAGTTTAGAATTGAGATAGTTTTATTTTATCTACCAATGTATACCATGGACCTCAGTAAGTTTGCTTAGTTCTTCCTGTCAGTTCAGGTTCATATTAACTTAGCTTTTAGGCCCGTTCAAGAGGCCTGAAATGAGTTAAGTACATGCTGATGGGCTGAGGAATTTCCGCTAGTTGCAGTCTTCTAATCAACTCACAAGCTGATAGATGACAATTGTTTGTCATAGTAGGTTTAGTGAGCCTAACAAGGTTTTAAAGATTAGTGACATAGTAGTGGTCTATGATTGGAATTTAGAGTATCAAACACATTGGTTAACAATGACTCCTCCTCTTCCAAATTACAAGTAACAATGTCACAAAGTGAAAGCCAGGAAGATATCGGACTGTGGAGTCTCTGTATTTCATTGAACGGCTATTAAATGATGAAAGTTTGTGAGGTGGCTTGAACAAGCTCTCTCTCTCTCTCTCTCTCTCTCTCTCTCTCTTTGTAAGCTCAAAAAGCTCAATTTGTTAGAAGGGAATACCACTGTGCCGTCTTGGCGACTTCTATTAACAGAGATGCTTGCCTGAGCTCAATTGCATATATTATGTCTGTGTCTGCATATTTCTCCCCAGAGGAGGTGGTACAGTTGGAATGCCCCATTTAGTTACATACCAGACTTGCCATACTACTATTTGTATTATTGTTGTGAGGCTGGCCAATTTCTCATACATAGCTGTGGAATGCAGTTCTATTCATGGAGCTTGAGAGGGATGCCTACGACATTGAATGCAGTGGAAAAACAGCGAGTCCAAAGAAATCTAAACGTAACCGGATTTGCAGAAGACAAGCAAAAGAAGGAAAGCAAAGCTATGCCAAGGAATGGTTAAGGAACGGCAATGGAAACAGAGCCCTTAGGGCTCACTTGAGCAGCAGAACTGGAGCAAACTGGAGCAGCAGACCAACAATCTTTGGGCCTACATTCAGGCGGACAAAGAAGGGCTAGAGAAAGAAAGAGAGAGTTTATTACAGTCTACGGAAGACTGATGGGTCTATGAGAATGAAAGAAAGTTTATTATAGTCTACGGAAGACCGATGGGTCTATGAGATTGATAGAAAACCTGATACAACAAGCAAAAAGTGTGGGGCTACTAAGTGAGCACCATCACCCATGCTGAATGCTACGTCCTAAGTAGAACATAGTCATATCATCAGTAATGACATCATCATCATAATTACAATCCTCATCAATATGTTGATCAATCCAAGTCACCAGGCCATGTTGGCTCTGGCCAGTACAATGAGGCTTCGTAGGGTGTAAATCTGAAGGAAGGGGGGGAGGGAGGTCGCGCTAATGCATAGCCAATGATGGAGCGCTAGCGATTGTCTGTGGGTGTTGTTCGTCTCGATCTCTTGGCAGTGGCTCTCCGCCTAACCAAGGCTACTGTAACACTAGTGGGTCGTGTCCTAGGTCAAGGATGGGAGATCGCCCAATGTTATTTGTGTGCCCATCCACTGTTGGATATGGTGAGCCTTGATCTTCGAATCCCTACCATGTATGCCATCGGTGATTGTGTGGCTCGTACGATTTGAATGGAAGAACTCCGTGATCTTGCTCTGAGAAGAGTCGGGCGGCGTATTTGAGGCCTGTCTTTGTATCTTGAGTAAGTGCTCTCTATATTGAGCCGCCTCATGAATGAAAATAGCGAGGCACCCTTGGTCTGGATACGAAAGGAGTCTAGAGAGGGGCCGAAAGCCGTCTCTAAAGAGACAATGATAGCGAGACCACGGATCTCGTAGTACACGAGGCATCTAAGTGCGAAGTGCTCCTTTTACTTGACCTTATGCCGATCGCACATTGTACATAGGTGACACTCCCCAGGTATCCCCTCAGCTCGTTCGCTCTCGATACGGAGTCAGTGTTGATGCTCGAAACTGCCCGATGGAGATCCTCAATGAGTGCGATAAGTGAATCCGAGTATACTATGGCGGAACAATGAAGCCCTCCTTAGAGATGTGAAGGTAATGATCTCTATAGAAGTTGAGCTTCACTGGAAGCTCTATTGACTCCAACCAGGTCTTGAACGTGTGTAGCTGTAAGAGGTCCTCTCGAATGACTTGGTTCTCGTGGTACCCAAGTGGGATAGATGGAGCGTCTAAGCTATACTGGAATGGGGGTAATCTATCCATGTGGAGCCCCAATCTCTCAAACCACCTACGTGTTTTTGCATACTAACCTCTCTCGTCCCCTCATCTGCAAGACTCATGGATGAAGCCAGAGAGCCTACATCTCCTTGATGTGCAGTCTTCGCTGTCTGACATGGTGTAGCTAACAACTGCAGACAAAGCTTGGAAGGGGTTGCACACCTAGGCTGACAGTCAGGGCAGCAAGGTGCAAGGATCAAGGTGCGGTGACAAAAGTCTACAAAAGCTCGGCAAGGAGCACATGGGCTCTAGGATCTAGAAGTGTTGAGGTAGGACAACTTTCGGACTCTGGGATCTAGAAGCGCTGAGGTAGTAGGACAACTTTTGGTAAGGACAGAGGACCACGGTTTAGTGAAACTTAGGACTCTTGTGTATTGTGTCATTTTGGGGGTGGAAATATATCTTATGTTGATTCTATATCTCTCTTGGAGCATTGTCTATTTACTGGCTTGCACACATGCATGTTAAATACACTAAGTAAGAAGTTTTGGATTCCATAGTTAAACACTTCTATGTGAATTCGTGGGCTATCTATCAGTCTTCCTTTGCATGATACTCTTTGTTTGGTCATTTGTAACCACCTCTACGTAGGCATGTCACACACCTAGCTTATGTTCTACATGCACCCCACATGCATGTCGCACAGCTAGCCTATGCACTACGCACAACGAGCTTGTACTACTTGGATGGGTGATGGGTGGAGTGTTACTTAATCCATTCAGGGTGGTTGTCCAATGAGGCCTTGAAAACAAGATTTTAGAAGGGGAGAAGCAGAGAAGCTTTAAAGTTTGTCAAAGAGGAATGAAAGGCATTTGGGACTACTTGGAGGAGTGATAGGTGGTGTTATACACAATTGATCTATTTAGGGTATTATTGTAGATTGCAAGGGCAAGTCATGCTTCTTGAAGTTCATTGATAACTTAGATGGTGGAAAGATAGTAGAGAGGTTGGCAGGTTTGTTGAGTGAGGCGATTCACAAGGTAGGGGCTGAACATGCCATTTAATTCATTGGGGAAGGGGGAGAATTCCAATAGGGCAGCAAGTCGGATTCTGGAGGTACGACATCCCAAGCTTACTTTCAGTACTTGTGTGGCACATTGTTTGAATGACCTGCTAAAGGACATAGGGAAGCTTGCAGGCTTGCACTTGAAGCTCTGTTGAAGCATTCAAAGATGCTTTACACCTTCATTATGTTGGAGCATCTTCAACAAGTTAAGGCAGCTTGTTGTTTGTAATGAAAGGGGATTCCACCTTGGGAGTGCGAGTTTGTATGTTTATTTGATGCCTTTTGGGAGGATGCCAGTCATATTTCAAAAATAGTGAAGCCCATCATTCTTTTGACGAGGCTTATGGATATCGATGTGAACAGTGCATTGGCAAGGTTTAGGAATGGATGGGTAAAATGATTGAAAACCTAAAGGAGGTGGTGACCATTTTCATAGGAAGCAGTTCGTCGTGGAGCGGTGGGACTCTTATCATTCATCCTTGCATGCTTATATCTTGGACCTTGAGTTTCTAGGAAACAAGTATGTGTTAGATAAGGAGGTGATGAGAGAAGGGGAGAAGGTATTGAAGCAAATGGTATGTGACACACAAGAGCAAAAGAAGGTGAATATGAGTGAGCTTTTTGTAGAAAAAAATATGGAATGTATCATTTTCATAGGATGCACATAGAGACAAGCTATGGTGGAATTATTATGGGCACATACACTTTTGTTGCAGAGTTTGGCTCTTCGCATTTTTGAGTCAAGGAGCTAGTGCATCACCTTGTAAGTGCTTATGGAGTAGCTTTGGGCACATTTCATCAAAGAAGAGAAAAAGGTGTTGGGACACAAAAGGCCAATGACCTTGTGTTTATGCATGCAAACTTGCGTTTATGAATGCTGGGTACGCCGTGAGGATATCATTGGATTAAAGCGGCAGGATGGCCAGAATATTGGCCTATGGTGACCATGGTTCATGTTATTGTCTCCCCTCAAAGGGAGAGAGTGGAGTGCAGAAAATAGATTGAGGGGAGAGAGTGGAGTGCAGAAAATAGATAATTGTATACTATGCACTGTACACTCAATGTATAAGGTGTTGGGACATAAAAGGCTAATTACCTTGTGCTTATGCATGCGAATTTGCATTTGCTTTAGAAGATGAATGTTGGGTACAGTTGTTAAGCATGTCATTGGATGGAAGCAGTAGGATGGCCAGAATATTGTGCGTATGGCGATCATGGTTCATGTTACTATCTCCCCCCAATCCTTCAATAGATAGGGGGGAGAGAGTCAAGTGTAAAAAATAGATAAATGTATATTATGCACTGTACACTTAATGTATTGATCATAAATTAATATATACATGAGAACCCTTAGGGTTAGCATTTCATCCTAATGCCCCTATGGTTGGAGATGATGTAGATGATGGAGATGTTGAAGAGGAACGAGAAGGTAGTACAAAAGGAAAGGCCTTAAAATTCAATCATTTGATATCAATTTGGATACGACCTTCTACACAATTAGCTGCTACATGCATGATGTATGGTGCCATGTGATCCACATCAATCTAAATCTGCATCAACATGGTGCCATGTGATCCGCCTATAGTTGGCCAAGTTAGATGTTGGTTTACAATCAATTACTGCATACTTATTTGCATGCATGCTATGTGCATGTACAAAATCAAGGAAATATGCATGCCACCTAACCATATGTTGAAGTGTTGAATGGGTATAAACTTTGTGAAGGTGTTAATTTTAGTAAGTTTTATGTAGGATTTTGGGCAAAAGGTCACCGTAAGCATAAATGACTCTCATAAGATTTTCATGGAGACACATTTCACCAAAGGTCTCTTAAATCTAATTCCACCTCGAGTATACAATCTTCCCAATCAACTATAAGGACTTGCCCCACATTGGAGTCCTATTTCCAGTGTCAAGCTACAACCTCATACTGCACAGATATCCTCACAAACTGGTGTTGAGAGTTCATGCTCAACATCATGTGATCATGTGTGCATAGCACCATCACGTGATCATATGTGCATAGCACTAACCTTATAGAGTGCTATAAAGGAAAGGGTTAGATCCCCTAACCCTAACCCTAAATGGGTTTGTATATATTCTATTTTTTCAACTAAATCTAGTATACAATTAGTCATTTGTGGTGTGCTCTCTAGCTGTGCCCTCTCTCCTCATCTCCACTCTTCTCCTCTCCCCTCTTCATATTTTGTCATGGTATCAGAGCTTCCTTGCCTTCCGCTGAGGCATTGAGATCATTGTGAGAGTGATCGAGAGATCGAGAGATTGAGTGTTCTTTCACTTCCGTTGAGTGATAGAGAAAATTCTGTCCATTGAGTTGAAGATTTCCGTTCACTTGTTTTATGAGAGATCTAGTTCTTGAGAGATAGATAGTACTCTAAGAGAGAGATAGGGAGAGATCATACACTTCATGAGAGTTCTATTGAGGAAGAGTCTCTATTCTTTCTATGAGAATTGAGAGAGGATCTTTGTAGAGAGAAAGAGAAAGATTGCAACTGCTTCAACTCACTTGACCTGCAAGCAGCAGCTCGACTTGCCTCCACTTCTATTGAAGCATTTCCATCTCGGATGTCCTAGTCGACTCCTATCTACAACGCTTTTGCAGCACATCAATGAGCAAGCCATTGCTTCCCCTACAAACTACATACAAGGTAGATCTCTAGCAGCAAGCTCCTTCTCACACGTAGCCTCTTCAACTAGCAGCTCTAACGACCTGAGCTTCTGCCAGCACTAGCGACTTCACCGGCTAGCTCTTTACTCTAGCACACACAACAGCTTCCTATGCTCAGCTGCCAACTTTAGCGACCTCTGAGTCCTCCAGTGACTAGCGACTATCCCTTCATAGCTCTCTCCATATGCGGCTACTCCGAACTACAATGACCTTGCCCACGAATCTCTCCAACCAACCATCATCAACCACCTATGATCTTCATAGCGACTCAATAGCTTGATGGGCATCTACAGTGATGGTTCATGAGCCAACGGGCTCTAAGGCTCTGACGCTCGGCTCCTATGACAGCATGCCTCGCCAAGTTTCCTCGACTCATACAACAGCTTCCAAGCGTAATGCCACGCTCCAAAGGCCTTCAACGAGCTCCAAAGTTGATCTCCGATGACCGACTACATTGTCATGACTGGCTCCATCTACCTCTACAACAACGGCATGCCCAAGGGCCCGACTGCTCTAGTAGACATGTGCGGTCTCAGACGGCCCTCCTTCATGCAAATCCTTCGATGGCTCCTCCAGATCTCTAATCGATTGTGCCTCTAACGGGCCATGAGACTCAACAGGACACCTCCATCGACGGAGAAGACGACGGAATTGAAAGATTCTATCAGAATCTACAAGATTCTAGCTGCCCACGAAGCAACACGTGGCAGCTTCTTATCCTCACCACAACCTCACCTCAAAAGGGTTGGATAGGGTTGGTTAGCCTAACCCTAGTCAGTTAACTAGATAAGGTTGGCCCCCAACTGTGGTTAAACAATTGTGGTTAAGTCAAGTAAACCACGGTTAAATCAGTTGGTTATATTTTTACCACGTGGCAATCCTTATCTGCCACCTCAGTAGTGCCACCTCAGTAGTCCAGTCAGCACTAACCTCTGCAAGCACACATAGTGCTTCACAGTCACTGCATATGACCACTTCTGCCACCTCAGCACAGGCTCCATTGGCACACTCTTGCTAGGCTGCCACATCATCACTGCATGTGACACAGTGACACATCATCATTGAGCACCATTTGCACTCCTTTTGTCCCTCCACCTAGATCAAGTCATATCTCTTGATCCAGGAAGAATTTGAGGGTGCTCCAAAAAAGAAAGTCGCTCGTTTTTTCGTGCTCTACACGCTCGTCACATCATGTACACATTTTGGTGCAAGTTACACTCACATTTGAGCCTCGCCGACAAAACCACTTCCTTCACACACATTTGCCTCTACATCGACGCATCTGACCCAGCACTTAAAAAGAACAAAAGAAAAGGAATTATTTGCTGTTCTTTCATCGATCGATGGTTGGTTTAGATCTAGATCAGAGTAGACTAGATCGCCATAGAGGGGACGCTTTGAATTTCCTCAAGTTGCCAATCTAAGCCATGCCCGAAATGCCCGACTAGATTCTACTCAGAGTCAGTCCATACGCTCACATATAGTTTCACATCATTACATTACCTGAAACCTTACGTTCATCAGTTCAGTGAGCATAATTTAGAGTTCTGAGGCATTGCAGATTGATTCAGTGGGCAGATAGCATTTGATTTCACACACACATGCCACCATTGTAAAGCCTATTCGGCTATCTCATGGCATCGTGCACATCATTTCAACCTTGTAAAGCCTCTTGGCTATTCCCAGCATCATTGCCACAAGCCTTGTAATGCAGATTAGATTTTATATACTGTAGTTCTATCTTCACCGACAGTACAAAGATTTCACTTGGCATATTTAGTGTATTTGCAGTTGATTCATACAGAGATTTTCATGACACTTTTGAGTACATTTCTTACACCATGTCGACTAGCAACCTCAATCTAGAGGCATCTGCTAAGTTAGACAACTCCAATTACGGTACATGGAAATACCAAATGGAGACCATTCTTGTGCTTCAGGACAAATGGGAGTATGTCAATGGGTCTACACCTAGACCATTGGACAATCCAACCATCAGTAGCTCTACTCCATTTGTTGTCACAGCACCAGCAATGGGATCTTCATCTGGATCTACATCTACACAAAGTTCAAGCCATTCTGAATGGACTAGGAGAAGGATACGAGAATCTAGTCCAGAGTATTGCCATCCAACGGCAAATTTCGACACTGGAAGAACTTCAGCCAGTCCTACTTGGTGAAGAACTTAGGACTCAGGCCATTCAAGCATGTAAAGGTCATTCTAATGATCAGGCATTCATAGCTTCAGATTAAAAGCAGAAGAAAAGGCAAAGGCAGAGGTAGATCATATAAAAAAAGTGGTCATCATTAGTAACAAAATCAACATCAGCATCAGCATCATCCTCAACAACATCAAAATCAGCAAAGAGGAAATCATTCCAATCAAGGAAGATTCCAAGGGCGAGGGAATGCATCCACCAATGTGTCAAACATCTAGTGCAACTACTGTCACAAGTTTGGACACTATGAAAGAGATTGCCACAAGAAGCAGTACGACCAAGGCGGTCAATCCAGCAATAATCGAGGGAATTCTCGAGGCAGAGGAAATCATCGTGGTGGACATTCTAGTCACAGTCATTTTGCAAATGAAGATGGAAATATGTTTCGAGGAAATGCATCAGACTGATACAGTGTACCTAGTGTACCTAGACACTGATTTCAATCCCAAAGAGGATTACAGCTGTCAAGTCGACCAAGTGGAACAGGATCCTTGGTACATCGACAGCGGTGCATCATCTCATATGACAAATCATCAGGAATAGTTCACAGAGATGAAACCATTAGAAGGATAGAAAACTGTCATCTACACAGCAGACAATACATCGAATCCAGTTCAAGGGACAGGTGCTATCCCTATGAACAATTGCACTGGTATGAAAGGATTAGTGAAAGATGTGCTCTATGTTTCGAAGCTCAGCAAAAACCTTTTGTCAGTAGGTCAAATGACAGAACACAATTGATGAATGCACTATTAGAGACAAATCCAAAAGATGTCAGCTAGTAGCAAAAGTGTCAAGGAAGGACGCTTATACAGAATGCTAGCTATAGTACCAGATAAGCATGCCATGTCAGCTCAAATGCAATAGATGCCACTATCTGCAAAATGGCACAAGAGATATGGTCATGTCAACTTCAAGTACTTGTTAGATCTCAGGAATCAGAATATGGCAATTGGGATTTCGAAGCTACAGTTTCTTGGAAAAGTTTGTGAAGCATGCTGCTTCAGCAAACAAAAGCGAACCAGCTTTGTTAGAAGTACCTCTCATGCACGAGGTATTCTTTTGATACATACAGATGTATGGGGTTATGCCTAGACCCGCAGCATCAATGGTTCATTTTATTACTTGACCTTCATCGACGACTACAGCAGATATTGTTGGGTCTACTTTCTGAAAGAGAAATCTGAAGTGTTTTCCAGATTTCAAGAATTCAAAGCCATGGTAGAAAACCACACAGGCAGAAAGATCAAGGTCATGAGATCAGATAGAGGAGGTGAATACATGTCTTCAGCATTCATGAACTTTTGGAAGACAATTCACATGTGCAGCTCAGCAGAATGCAAGAGCTGAAAGGAAGAATGGGACTTTAGCAAACAGTGCTAGAGCAATGCTTAGTGAAAAGCATCTTCCGAATCAGTATTAGGCAGAAGCAATAGCTACAGCAAACTACTTGCTTAATCGGCTTCCTACTAAATCGATATAGGGTATGACTCCTTATGAAGCATTCACTAGACACAAGCCACACATTGGGCATCTCCGCATATTTGGTTGCATAGCATATGCCCACATATATGATGATCATCGCAGGAAATTATATGCAAAGTCACGTAAATGCATCATGGTTGGCTATAGTGAAGAAAGCAAAGCATACAAATTGTATGATCCCATCAACCGCAAAGTCATTATCTCCAGAGATGTAACCTTTGATGAGGAATCAGAATGGAAAACCTCACCTACACAAAAGATAGAAGCATCGACTTCATAGTCATCTATAGAACAAGTTGATGAAGAAGAGCAAGAATTGCCAGCAACACCCCAAGCAGAGCCACAGTAGCTCAGATGGTCTACTAGGGAAAGCAGACCACCAACCAGATTGACATATGCTTAGAAAAGCAAAGCAATTCAGGTGGAAACTACCAACTATGCTCTTATGACTACCATCATGGCTACAGAAGAAGCTAGAATGGCAAACTGCTATGAATGAAGAAATGGATGCTTTGTATAAGAATAATACTTGGGAATTATGCGACCTTCCACCAGAAAAGGCGGCCATAGCAAACAAAAGGGTATACAAAGTGAAGTACAATCCAGATGGAAGTATTCAGAGATACAAAGCCAAGTTAGTTGCAAAAGGATTTGCACAACAATATGGTCAGGACTATGATGAGACTTATGCTCCAGTAGCAAAGATGAATTCCATACAGTTCTTGATATCACTAGCGACACTCAGCAAAATGGAATGTGTATCAGCTTAATGTCAAGAATGCATTTCTCAATGGTTATCTAGATGAGGAAGTCTACATGCAACAACCAGCAGGTTATGTTCAACAAGGAAAGGAGAATAAGGTTTGCCATCTCAAGAAAAGTCTCTACGACTTAAAGCAAGCACCCAGAAATTGGTACAACAGAATTGACAAGTATTTTGCTGATCTGGGATACATGAAATCCAATGCAGATCATACTCTCTACTACAAAGTTCAAGGGGAAGACATTACTATTGCACTTTTGTACGTAGATGATCTGATTGTAACAGGAAGCAAGGATAGCTTCATCAGAAAACTAAAACAAGTCTTATCTGTAGAGTTCGACATGAAAGATCTTGGACTTATGCACTATTATCTTAGAATTGAGTTCTGGAGAGATTCAGATAGCACATTCATGAGTCAGCTCAAGTATGTTGACAGTCTCCTCAAGAAGTTTCATATGGCAGATTGCAAGATTGCAGCCACTCCCATGGAACAAAATTTGAAACTTAGTAAAGATTCAGAAAAGCCTACAGTCAATGACAAATACTACAGGCAGCTCATCGGATCTCTTATATATCTAACAATCACACGGCCAGATATTTGTTATGCAGTAAGCTCACTAGCACAGTTTATGGCAAATCCAAAACAGTCTCACTGGAATGCAGCCAAAAGAGTCTTGAGATACATGAGAGGTACAAGATAGTTTGGGATAGAATACAAAGGAAGTCATCCACGGTTGCATGGATACTGTGATAGTGACTATGCTGGAGATCATGAGACCAGGAGATCGACATAGGGATATGCATTTTTCCTTGGTCAAGGTGCTATATCATGGTTGTCAAACAAACAACCAACTATTTCTTTGTCTTTGACTGAAGCAAAATATAGGGCACTCACTATAGGTGCATGTGAGGCTATATGGCTCAGAAGACTATTGTCAGAAACCGATTACTTTGATGAGTCAAAACCAACAACAATATATTGTGATAATCAATCGGCTCAAGCATTGGCCAAGAATCCAGTATATCACTCCAGGACAAAGCACATTGATGTCAGAGAGCACTTCATCAGAGAAAGAGTGTTACTTGGTGACATCACACTGCAACATTATGATAGCAAAAAAAATGTTGTAGACATCTTCACCAAACCACTCGGTAAAGAGCTATTCGAGAAACACCGACTAGCTTTGGTTTGACGCAAAGGAAGGACATTCCCATTAAAGGGGTGTGATGGAATGTAATGCTCAGTCCTTCTTCGATTCCCCAAAATCATCATCTTGAGGGAAGGCCTACTTCATGATGTTGATCTTGAGGGAAGGTGTTGAGAGTTCATGCTCAACATCATGTGATCATGTGTGCATAGCACCATCACGTGATCATATGTGCATAGCACTAACCTTATAGAGTGCTATAAAGGAAAGGGTTAGATCCCCTAACCCTAACCCTAAATGGGTTTGTATATATTCTATTTTTTCAACTAAATCTAGTGTACAGTTAGTCATTTGTGGTGTGCTCTCTAGCTGTGCCCTCTCTCCTCATCTCCACTCTTCTCCTCTCCCCTCTTCATATTTTGTCAACTGGGTCACTTGTAGTATACAAAGTGGAGAACACATAAAAATATTTTTTTTTCAATCCATACTTTTGCACCAACATGCAAGTTGCTCAACACAACATTTCTACTAGCATAACAAAAGTAATAGCTCTATCATAGTTTAAAAAATCCAAACTTCAAGCCAATCATTAGGTTAAGATGACCATACATTATTTCAAAGCAGTGGCTCATGGCAAAATGAACTAAAGACCTTATTGCTTTCATAGGAATGAGCATGGGCCAAGGTAGTTGCAACTTTTGGCTTTAATATAGTACATGCAGAGTGTCCATACAAGCAGGCGCAAGTCATAAGTATGATGTGTGCATTTGCCTCATTTGATTCCCCACAAGCCCAAAAAGTTTGTTTGATGATACTAAATCATGGCCAAGATCACCACACATAAGATCCTAATGCCAGAAAAAGAAACAAGTCCCGTTTTTGGTGCCAATCACACTTGATAAAAAAGTATGGCTACCTAAAAGCAACTTCCTCAACTTCCTACAAAGGGAGGAGTCAAGCTTATCCTCTTGAAGAATAAAAACATCAATAGGATCTCCTAAAACACTTGGTTGTAGCTAATTATAGATCAATTATAAAAAACAACAATGAGAATGCCATGCACAAGCTCCTAAATGTCTAGCTAGCTATCCTCATCGGGGTGGGAGGCTAAACCATGGAACTGCTATCTATATGTGTAGTGGAAGCATTTGTGCCCTTCAAAACTAACCTCCTAGCATAGCTCAAGGGTGGACACTCCATTGGAGGAAGAATAGCATGTTGTGCAAGGCCCGTGGAACTAGATTTGTTTGCGTAACTATGGGGCTATGTAAAGGACCAACCTCCATGAAATCTTTGAATTTGCTAACAGACTTGCGCATTGAAGTCTAAACGTATGGAGGCACCCTCGGTATGGTGGCTCTGTTGTGGATGGGGATAGCCATAAAATTTGACCAAAACAAAGACTCTACATTGGTAGAAAAGATCCATGGGCCTAGCTCTTGAGGTAGGAGATAAAGTGGCAGCTCCACTAAGAGGAAGTACATACTAATGAGCAAAAGGAGGAGGAGTTGGGGTGGAATCACTAGTTTGTCCTAAGTTGAATTGCTTGAAGTCCTACCATCTTATCCCACAACCCAACACTGTTGAGGAGCGGTTGATGGAGGAGCATTTTGTCACTTGAAAATGACAGTTTTTTTTGTGTGTCTTTCTAGGATGCACTTTCTCCCTTGGTCAATCCTTGGTGAAATGACCAAATAATTTATATATCTAACCCTATCTTATCGACTTGCAACCCTAATCCTAAATTTAAAAGGAGATCCATTTGGACGTGAAGTAAATGTGATTATTTATGATATTAGGGTATGAGACAAAGACCCTAACATGAGGCATTCCATCTGACCTAACTACCTATATTGCACAAGATGACAAGCAAGGAATGAGAGGTACCTTAGCGACCACCCCGAATAACGCTCCAATGGTAGGGAGAAGGTGATAGTGGACTTGTGGGAGGCTAGGAAATCTAATGAACATCAAGGTCACCTTTTGTCTTCTTCTACTGGTTCAAAGCCCAAGGAAAAGGCATAAGTAAGATCCTTTTGGAGCTTTAAATGGCTAGTGGACCAGCTCCCTTCACTTGTGATGATGTAATATCTGGGGAATAAAGAACTAGCTGGAACTAATCTCTTCCCAAAAGACTAGAAGTTTCCCTCCAAAAATGTTAATAAAAAACAATTTCTTAAAGAAATGGAAAGCTGAATTAGTTGGTGAATTGCATTGCAACAAAGGGTAGAGAACCTATTTAGGATGGATGTTGTATTTGAACATATGTACTTATTGGATGTTCCTTATTTAATGTTCGACATGTATTTTAAGAGTGGCATCCTAGTAAGAGATCTATTGTATTTAATCTCAATGTTCATGTTCCTTGTTGGATGTCACTTTTGGATTTATAAGTAAAAAATTGCTTTTTATGCGCAAAAAATCGTTTCATATTGAGATGTCAGATGCCAAGTCAATCAACAACCACATGATGAATGGTGTAATGTGATATCATAGATGCACTCCCATAGACATCAATGCACTCCCATAGACAACATTGATGTATAGATTGTGTTGAATATCCTTCTTGGAAAACGTCTCAAAGAATTGGGCCACTCTCCCTGTCACACACACACACACCCCCCCCCTTGGGGACCCTTGTATTTCTTGGTGTTGGTAATATCATTGCATTTGCCCTATGCCAATTGGTGGCTCATTACACATTTCTTTTTGGGGACCTTTGCGATCTTCACACTTTGAGGACCCTTTGCAAAAATTATTGGCATTTGCCCCCAGAATATGTTACAAGTAAGGAAAGTGACAAGATGTGCTCATAATCCTCTGTACTTGATTTTATTAATTCCTTATGTGGTTTGGGATCCCCATTTTACATTCGGTATCATAGGGATGTAGTTGGAGATACTAGTGCCATTCATCTACTATATAAGGATTATACAAATCTACGTGGAATATATCCACTAGATCCTCCTTTAGATATCTATACCTATATCTTTAACCTATTAACCACGGACACCCAAGAAAAAAAAAAGAGGACACGTGGCAGCTTGGAGGAGAAGAGCCTGCCACGTGTCATAAAGAAGGAGCTCTTGGATGGAGGCTTGGAGGGGGGAGGAGGTCAAAAGACGAGGTAGGCTTTGGGAAAGACAAGAGGCAGCTTTAGGGGCAAGGAGGAGATAGAAGGTCAATGGAATTGAGGAGATGGAAGGTCACCCTCGGGAGGAAGGAGGAGATGGAAGGTTAATGGAATGAAAGGAGGAGATGGAAGGTCTTAGAGCCAAGATGACTTAGCCAAAATTTCAAAATCCAATCCAAGTATGGAAGGTGAACCGATTAGCAATTTAAGAATCAAAGATCCACCTTCAGATGGGGAGTGGTTGAGGATGGTCATGCCTCTTTGCTCGGGCAAAGCACGGGTTGAGTACTCGTCTATATCTATATCTATACTTCTGTATGTGTATCTCTATCTCTATACTTCCTTGAAGAGAAACCTTCCGCGTGGCAACAGATGGCACCACCTCTCCTTGGAAGGTGAGGCCATCCACGTGGCACCCTTCCTCTCCTAAATTCAAATTTCATGAGACCTCCTCCACCGCCTTCCAAAACAGAGATCCCCGTCATGTGTATCGCACAGAGATGCTAGAGAAAGTAATCTCAGCTAATTTCTCGCTCCTCCTGGCCCCAAATTTTTTGAAATGGGATGTATTACGCAGGGCCATGTTTTACGAGAGAAACAAGCAAACAAACGCAGGTGGAATGGGAGAGGAAAGCATTTGAGCTCCGAACGTTCATATGGCACGTGCAATCGCTGGCTCTTCATGTTTCGCTGGTATTGTAAGCAACAAAATTCAAAAGCCTCAAATAGACGTGGAGTGGAATTCGAACGGAAGCTGGAAAGAGACGTGAAAGCTACAGGTGTAATTGCTGGCTCTCAATTTTGTGTTTCTACAGTTTGCACAAGAAATGTTCTTACATTACGACTGGAGGTTCTCCACGAGATAAGTATCAAACGGCATCCATCAACTCTTTGTTATTCGGATTGAAGAATTCCGCCACTTCAACAGATTTCTTTGATAAGTGCGCACTCATTAGTAGTGTTAGAGCACCCGAAGCATGAAGATAGAAATTTTAAGAATAGCCTTAAGCATGATCGGGGAGGGCTCAAGTGATAGTGAGCAGCAGTCATGGTGGAGGGAGATTCTTTGAATTTGTGTGGGCTAAAGGTAGTGCACGGAATTCAGCTTTGGCAGATAAGGTGTAGCGGATCGATGCAGTCGATGATATGCGTAAAAGGTGGGAGGCGATGAAGGGAAGGAGGATCTACGAGAGGGCGGATTATGGAGCTGATCGAGGAGCATGGCAACATTGTGCTAACCACCACAATAACCACCTGTGCCCATAGCTTCCTTCTCGCAGCTGATGGCAGAGTTGTATATGCTACCATGTGTAAGGGTGACAACCGATGCCTTGCACTATGGAGAGGCGACATCGATCAAGCCTGCAAAGTATCTATAAAAAAACAGACTGGAAGCTTGCTACGTGTTTTTCGATTGCTCAATGATGGGAGGAATGGAGGACAGCAAGAGGTGGTGGCGATGGCCGAGTATTGCTCCTCTCACAAACTCCCGTCCTGCCTTTCACCACCTCTCATGCGATCTCACCTAGCCGAGTATTGCTCTTCTATCTATATATCCTCATTCAAAGCGGAGTCCATGGCCAGAAGAAAGCTTGACGTGGCTAGAGGGACATAAACATCTTCCAAAGGATCGGGTAGGAGGTCATCAATATCAATGAAAGAGAGTAAGTTGTGGATTGATTGGACAGCGAGTTTTTGTCTTGCATTAGTGAATATTCAAAGAGCAATCCTACTTGATGGGTGCAAAAGCGTATTACAACATGATGGAAACTATCTTCCGTATTCGCATCCATAGTTTCGGAGGTCTACCTCTCAAAGATTTCTACAAAAGACATTCGCAAAAGGCATTCGAAGAGCTTGGAAAGGACACTCCTTGAGGCCTAATTGGAGACCATGGTGAAACAAGTACAAATGCACCGCTGAAATGTATGTCACCCATATAACTCTTACAAGTCCGCGCAAATATATACAAAATTGCTAATTGATAGAGAGAGACATGTTGTAGCTGATTTTTCTAGAAAGCCTCAAGGTCCTTTGCTAGAAACACTTCCTTAGTCATACTGCTATGTTCACCTGCATAATGTAATCAATTTTGCACCTACTTTCCTTTGAGTTTTCAAACCAACAAAAAGAAACCTTTCCATTCTTTCTCGGAAATCCATGAGACTCTGAAGCCTTTACGTGGCGAGTTGCATATTAAATGTATGTAGGCATCATAAAGTGTAACTGTGCTTCAATTTCTAAATCATGACCATTGGCAATCGTTCTTTGCCTTTGCTACCTAAAATGTAAGTTTGTGAATCTTTTCAAGGATGAAGGGTTTGATGTTTTTTTGTTACTTTGAAAAATTGTTGTTGTTGCATGTTTAGTTTGATAGGTGCGGCTTCTATGAACATTGTCCCTAAATTTTGCACGAGAGGCAGGTACCAAAACCCTATAATGTGTTTGGTGCTATTCACGATGTGAGGTGGACCCTACGTTTTAATGAGGCAATTGTGCTTATGTCAATGTGCATTGCGGCTTAAATCTTGACATTATGCTTGAGATGCATGATTTGTGCTTGAAATGCTTAAGAGGTAGCAAAGATCTCAACCTTCCAACAACCCATCACCTCATATGTCAACCATTCTCACTTACGTATATGTTTGTCTCCTACATAATGCCTTTTTTTAATATGAGGAGAGGCTACGAAGAGGGGAACAACATGGCATTCCCATGTGGCCCCTATATCCACCTTTTGAAATGGACTAAATTTTTAAGTAATGTAAATGATGTGGTGTGTGTTGACCTAAGTGGAGTTGCCTTAACGTTGCAATCTATGTGTTCAAAATTTTGCCAACTATACTCCATTGAGGTTGAGTTATAAGGTGTCACCACCAGTGAGTTAAGATCTCCTTGAACAAATGAAGAGAGAGGGATATATATATGTATATATGTATATATGTATATGTATGTATATATATATATATATATATATGTATGTATGTATGTATGTATGTATGTATGTATGTATGTATGTATGTATGTATGTATGTATATGTATATGTATATGTATATATATATATATATATATATATAGATATATGTATATGTATATGTATATGTATATGTATATATGTATATGCATATGCATATGCATATGTATATGTATATATGTATATGTATATGTATATGTATATGTATATGCATATATATATCTATATATATATATATATAGAAAGATAGATAGATAGATAGATAGATAGAGAGAGAGAGAGAGAGAGAGAGAGAGAGAGAGAGAGAGAGAGAGAGAGAGAGAGAGAGAGAGAGTTTATTCAACGGTATTCTTTGTCTTTACTTTAAAAAGTTTGGTGTAAGTAATGAATGGCATGTGGTTTTAAATGCACACATAGAGTTTGAAAGTCAAAATAGGATATACATGGAAAGAAGATTGTATGTTTCAATTTTCACTCTCACGCGTGTGCCCACGTGTACATAAGCGCGCGCACACACACACACATTCAATGAAATAGAACATCACTACACAAATGCAACCCCAAAACAAAGCTTTCGACTCTATTGAAACATTCACCAGATGGTCGATTTAAAGAGCGTGATATTGGCGCACCGAATTATGTCTAGTCTAACATGTGAGCATGGCAAAATAACATATGTATGCATTAATTTCTATGTATATAGATGTTAACCTCTCTCTCTCTCTCTCTCACACACACACACACACACACACACACACACACACACACACACGCATGCACACAGAAATGGATGCGAATCTAATGCCTTTATGTGGTTAGTTGCATATTAAATGTATGTAGGCGTGAAAGTGTAAGTATGTGAATCTTTTCAAGGATGAAGACGTATGATGTTATTTTGAGAAATTGTTGTTGTTGCATGCATAGTTTGATAGTTGCAGCTTCGAGGAACATTGTCCCTAAATTTTGCAAGGGAGGCAGATACCAAACCCGTATAATGTGTTCGTTGCTATTCACGAGGTGAAGTGGACCAAGTTTTGACCTTGTGGCAAAAACCTTTTAAAGAAGTACACTTGGTAAAACCTTCTTCATGTTGATCGCTACATTGTAATCTTTTCAAATAATACAAATTAACGTTCTTTGGGTGTCTTTTTTTTGGGTTGTGTATATGTGTGTGGTGGAAATTTTTAAGAAGGCAAACTTGGAATGCTTTCAATTAGTAGGCTCAAAACTTTTGTGTGTGTGTGTGTGTGTGTGAGAGAGAGAGAGAGAGAGAGAGAGAGAGAGAGAGAGAGGCGGGGGGTGAAAGGGGGGCGAGGGGAAACAGACATTCAAAGAGAGAAGAGATAAGATAGAAGAAAGAGGATACAAATAGGAGAGAGAGCGTTGCAATTTTTGGGCAAACTCACCAAAAAATGTCCAATGTAGATGATGTGGTGTGTGTTGACCTAAGTGGAGTTGCCTTAACTCTGCAATCTCTGTGTTCAAACTTTTTGCAACTATACTCCATTGTGGTTGAGTTATAAGGTGTCACCACCAGTGAGTTAAGATTTCCTTGAAGGTGTCCACCATTCCTCGGTCATGAGTTAAGTTTTCTTTGAAGAAATGAATAGATAGATAGATAACCCCTATTTCCACCATAGGCTCCCTTCTCAAGACCTTATTACCCCTTCCTCAGGTGGAGACTGGGAAGGCAGCACTAGATGAATTTTTACTTTAACACACCTCAGATCTCCTTCCTCTCCTCTTATGGATGCTATTTTGAAATTTTGGAATAGCTTAAAAAATACTTTTTGGAGAGTTTTCCTAGCCTCTTTGGAAGAGATTGATAGGTAGCCTATCACGTGGAATGATAGCATACTCAACAAGCATGGCAGACCACTTGGCCACTGTCATTATATGCGTTGGTCCACATTGGAGAGAGGTCCTATCTTCTCTATAGGATCTTGGAAAGATTTCAAAAAGCATCTAGAGGATTGTCAATAGCAATTGGTGTGGCACCTTAGAGAAAGTGTACGGAGGATTCAATAGATAGATGCAGCCCTACCCGAGGATTGGGTGGAGAAGTGAGACTTCCCATTGTGACACTTTCCAAATATGGTTGTCTCAGCCAAGAAATAGAGCAATTACAAATAAACGCAATGATAGGTCACAGTACTGAAAAAGAATGGCAAGGTTAGGGTGTGCATTGATCTCAAGAAAGTGAATGCCTCGACTCACAAAGACCATTACCCACGGCCATTCCAGGAGCACATCTTGGAAAGGGTCGTAGGCAAAAAGGGTTTTCAAGATGGGTTCTCAAGATACAATCAGGTGTCTATTGCACCATAGGACTAGCACAAAACTGCATTTGCCACAGAATGGGGAGTCTATGCCTCAAAAGTAATGATCTTAACGCTCCCGTCACATTTCGAAGGTTGATGATCATGGCCTTCAAAGGATACCTAAGAGATCTTCTAGAGGTGTGTTCATTCCAAATGGGATGATCATCTCAAGAATTTGAGACTCGTATTCAAGAGATGTCATCTTTGTCGAATCTCCCTCAACCCCCTGAAGTGCCAGTTTTGGATGAAACACGGGGTATACTTGGGCACGTAGTGTCCAAAAATGGAAATTTCATAGACTGTAACAACATCAAACTTAACCTGGAATTACCTCCACCCATTAATGCAAAGGGTGTACAATGATTCACCTAGCATACGGGCTATTACCGCAGGTTTATTTACAATTATGCTGAAATTGCCCGTCCCTTGTACAAATTGCTAATCGTATTCCATTTGATAGAAGAATGCCAACTATCCTATGAGACCCTTAACCTAGTCTTGGCATCAGCTCCAATTCTACGAGCACCCAATTGGCACTTAATCTTCCATGTCCATATTGATGCTTCAAAATTTGCAATAGGATGCATATTGGCATAGCCAGGTCATTGTGAGTGGCCTTCATTGTTGGGTGTCTTGTCCTAAGGAAATCCATTAGCTAAGAAGTGTTTGATCTCCTACGCCCATTCTAGAACCAAGTCAATAAAAAATAGCACGGCATCTGGAACATCATCTTCCACCCTTGTCAATCGCGGGTTCATCATTGGGGATTCAAGACATATGATTGGCCATGAAGTGTGTACGTCCCTTCTTGACAGCCACTCTGAAATCTAATTCTAAGAGGATGAGCATCCTTTGCGTTATTCGATCGGTCATGCATGGTTTTTTGACAAGATAAAGGAGATCCTAGTGATCCACGAAGAAGACAAAATTGTTTGCTAACAAGTAATGCCTAAACTTTTTTAGTGCATACACCATGGCAAGTCCTTCATGTCTGGTTGTGGTATTGGCGACTAGCAAAGTATATTAGATAGTCCAAGTTGAACTACCTTAGGAGAGTTAGGATATGAGGACAAAGCCCTAAAATGGACATATGATGTTGTTCTTGACCCCAACCCATGCAAAAACTTTCCCCCCATTAGTGAAACCACCATCACTACACTTGGAACAATGCAGGAGGAGGTCGAGGAAGAAGGTGATACTACCAATGAGGACAATGAGGATGACGTTATTGGTCTCCAAACCACAATGATGATGAGAATGACGAGAAAGTTGAGGATGATGATGATGACTCTGATCCTTATAGCCTTGATGACTAATTTTATGGGTTCAGGGTGTAAATATTAAAACTCTTTTTAAGGAGAAAACTTTAATAAATGAGATAAATGGGTTGCTCCCTCTCTCTCTCTCTCTCTCTCTCTCTCTCTCTCACACACACACACACACACACACACACACACACACACACACATTGTCTCACACGAATCTACAGAGAATGTACTAAGGATGTTAATGCATTTGGAATTTGGAATTTTTGTTTGAAAAAAGTATTTGCATTTGGTTGTGAAAGTGGTCAGTTGCTCCAATATGTAGCATGTTGGGGTGAGGGTCAACTACAGAATCCTTCTTTCTCATTTCTAGACAAACTTGTTATCACATTTGTGTTAATGGTTATTTGCTAGCATATTTGTTAGAATTCATTCAATGTTAGCACGTATGTGACCTAATGATTGTCTACATGCTTACTTTAATGGGTTGATTTAACTTTGATGGATTTGATTGATGCACCATTGTGTATGCATCTTGAACATAGTATTTTAAAGGGTTAAGAGTTCCCGACCGATATTAAACTTGAAATATGTTATATCAAACTATTACAAACATTTCAATATTATCAACTCAAGTAAATGTTGAAATATGAAGATATCATATATTCAGAAAGATGAGTTTTTGGTTTACAAGAGTCAAGGATTATAAGCCATGAGCTATTGTGGGGCCATCAGATGCCAATCCTGAAAACCATATACAAAGAAGTGAAAACTCAACACAACAAAGTGGGCACAATTTGCATTCTTTCATGGCTCGTAACAAGTCAATTAAATGAAACCTATGGTGGCAAGGTCTAACATAGAACTCGATAGATGCATCAAAAACTGCCTCACAAATAGGGGACACTAATGCATGCTCTCTTCCTTGAGGAAGAGGCTCCACTGAGCATGGTTGTCTTGCAAGATTACAAGATGGAACCCACTGAAAATTGGCTCTATGTTCCATGCACTCTTGTTGTAGACGTGTGTGCAATTCCATCAAGCTTGCAAATTGTGCATTGAGATCCGTCATAATGTTGTGGGCCACAACATCTGTCACTTGGATTTTAAGCACTAGTTCTCCTCAAAAAAAGATTTTTTTCTTAACAAAGTCTCAGTCCATAGTATCTCGTGCTCCCACCAATGCATGTGAGAGCATGTCTTGTGTAATGGTGACATTTGTTTGAGGCCTCACCTATTTGTCGTTGTAGGAAGAGAAGTCAATAGGAGTCCTTTTACAAAGTGCCAATATAACATCTTGCAAATTATAATGGGAGATCCCCATGGTAAGGCTCCTTGGCATATACATCAATGAGAATATCACATGCTCACCTTGAATCTCTGGGTGCCTTCAGTCACTTATCTTCCATCTATCATGCCTCAACAGCCTACAATTCCCATGTTGAGTGCCTTCACCTTCTTTGGCTTCCCTCACCTTCTAATTTCTCCCCCTCTACTTGTGTGGGTTAGATGGAAAATACTTCCTCCTTGGATATCAATTTTGTATGTCCTTCCATTGGGAACCCTTAGGATCTGCCCACTACAAGGTACGTTGGATAATGCCAGGTAGGCGTTGGAGGCATAGTGGGAAATTCTCTATGTGTGCTCAAAATGTGCCCAAATGTCACATGCACACTATTCTTCTTCATTCTTCTCTTGTGTTAACAATCTCCACTTGAGGGTTTAGAATGCTTGTTCGCATTCGTCTGTCTAGATGTTGACTAGGAGCTTATATAGGGGTCTTGCAATCATGACATACGTAAGTACAAACCTTCTATAGTATCCGGTATGGCCCATGAATGACCAAGGCATCATTAAGTTTGTCATGTTGCCCTTCATATGTCACATCACCAATGACATCCGCATCATCATAGCTAATTTCTTCCAATGATTTAGTCTTGAACTAATTCCAAATGGCTACATGTAATCGATTGATTGGTACATCTCCTTCAAAGTTGCAAACAAGCATTGCAAAATCATGATAATTTTCCTAGAGTCGTTTCATCATGATGCTAAACCCCATAAACTAAATGCAATGATCATGACTTTGAAAGCAGCTTGTAATCCCATCTTTTCTCTCTACCCATATCGCCAACTTTTAATTCCCAAAACAATATGGTTACTTCTTTAGCCTTGAAGCATATGATGCTTTAAATCCATAGGATAATCCCTTCACAAAAGTCACAACATCAATAGCACATTGCAGCTTTGCAACATTCTGCTAAGTTTCTTCTAAGTAAGCACTCTTTAAATGACAACTCCTACACCATCATGCTTGCTCTTCTCGTTACCAAAGTAATAAAAGTTCCACATAATTTACAATACCATATGGTAGGTGTACATAGATATGAAGTAGAAAGGCCTTTATCTTGGAATTGGGAGGCTACTCCATCAAACCATACTCACTGCCTCTTGGGGAGAAGACCAAGCTCTTTAAATAAAAAGACCAAGATAACAAGTGCTTCTTGCATAGTACAGTGGGCACCTATGGTTAAATCAAAATCCATTGTTGAGCACCCTCATCCGCCACTAGAAGGTCATGATCCCCCTATACCCCATCAAGTCTCTTAAACCCCCTATTTCCTTTTAGCAAATGAGCATGCCCCAATTTTTCTTATTCACATTTGGTTTTATTATTGCAGGCATTTAGAACTTCGAAACCCTATGGAGCATGGTTGAGTAATAGGTTCATTAGTCTAGCATCTCGATGAGCTTCTCTATTAAGAATGGAATTTAGTGATGTTGGTTACCTTTTTTTATGACATGGTACTCACATGACCCTTTGTAAGAGGAGCTATGCTCCTAGCTGCATGGACTATGAGGGACAAGTTTACAATCCAAAGAGTATATGTAGAAATAACAAGTGCCCCCTTCTTTATGACCCCCACCTAAGAGCTAATCTCAGTATGGTTCTCAATGTATGTCGATAGCATGCCTCTACTTCTCCTCACTCTATCACATTGCTCACCTAATCTTAGCATAGTTCTCAATGTATGTCGATAGCATTGCCTCTACTTCTCCTAACTCTTATCACATTGCTCACCATACCCATTGTCCCTCTTTTATTCACCAAGGACATTTTTACACCGCTCCCTAAGGGGAACTGCATGAAATACATACTCATATTCTCTAACAAATGCCAACATAATGTTTCTAATGATAGTTTCCATCTTTGTTGAAAGCATGCATGCTTGATGCATTGGGTGTTCATCCTCCTCCTCCTCATCTTCATTGCTTCTACAAAAAAATTATGTGTCCAATATAAGAGGCATGTGTACTCCTTGATACCATCTCACATCGGTGAATTCTTTCTCTCTACTTGTGCCAAGATTCCTTTGAACCAATTACATGTCACATGACTAGTACTAGGCTAAAAATCAATGGCTCCAATCGCCAACAACCACTTTATCCAAGGCATTTCTAAGTGCTGAGAATTTATTCAAATTTACAGAAGCTATAATTACAAATTGAATAGTTTCACAAGCAATGCTTATCAAGACAATTAGGAGTTTGACAAAAGTGTCACACCTCCAATCTTTGCACTCTTTGACCACATAGGTTGCATCCAGCACTACTAAACCAACTGCCATAGGTTTTCTATAGACATCTTTTAAGAACTCCAATCCCTCTAAATCTTCCCCACTTGGTAGACAGTCCAACTGAATCCTTATGAGAATTGTGGATTTCCTTGTGTGACATTTTTAATAACAGGGTTACGATACTGGGATTATATTCTTTCCAAACCTGATTTATACCATCCATATCTACTTTTCCTTACATACATTCTATACAGTGACTACAAGTCTTGCAGTGTATCAAGTAGTCATGACATTTATAAACCCTATTAACAAGCATGCACATCGATCTTGAGACGTGCCAACTCCCTTTAGTAAGAATATCTATGAAAATTTTGAGTATGAGATGAATTTAACAAAATTCCATGAGTAAAAGTTAGTCAAATTAGAGTGATTGTGTTCTGCACTAAATGAGCTTCAAAAATATCCTTACAACTTAAAATTTGGGTAACACATGAAAAAGTTACATGAAGTTGAGTTTTGTTTAAGTGTATTTTGTCTTTCATATTTTTTAAAGTATAAACATTATGCTTTATGATAGGGAGGATTGGAGTGTCATATTTTTCCCTTGCATATTTAAAACTTTTGTGGGAAGCCCATGCAAATTATGTATGGACCTTGTCCCTCCATACCCTAGAGTTTGGACAAGCGTAGTAATATAATACATATTAATCTGATGCCCTAGGCATGGGATAATACTTGGTGACTCGATTGTGCAAAGAGAGGGGAAGGTATGGTAAAGGGAAGAAGGGGAGGAAGGGAAGGGGGAGGGGAGAGAGAGAAATGGGAAAGGGGAGAGGGAGAGGAGAGGGGAGGGGAAGGGAAGGGAAAAGGGGGGAGGGAAGAGGGAGAGGGAAGGGGAAAGGGAGAGGAAAGGGGGAGAACGAGGGAGGGAAAGGAGAGAGGAAGGGGGAGGACGAGGGAAGGGAAGATGGAGAGAGAGAGGGAAGGAAGGGAGGGGAGCAGGGAGAGGGGAGGGGAGGGGAGGGTAGGGGGAGAGGGGAGAGAGATAGTCTATGGTAAGGAAACCAATGCTGAGGCTAGGTAGTGTGTGCGCTTCTAGTAAAATTATGTCTGCTCTCTCTCTCTCTCTCTAGGCGAGGAGGGAGAGAGGAGAAAGGGAAGGAGTTTAGAAAGGTGAGAAGGGATACTAGACAACAGAGGAGAGGGGGGGGAGTCTTTCACATCCACCGCATCGCGCGGGCTGCACTCATATATATATTGATAAGCTCCATGCATGAGATTAATTTACCATGAGAGTCCTCCAAAACATTCAAGAATAACCATGTTAATAAACATCTTCAAAGTTTCAAAACTCTAAAGTCTCCAAGACTTAACAATGGTGCCAATAAACACCTTTCAGAGTTCAAAAAGCAACAGTGGTAAAATCTCAAAGGACTTTATAATGGTGCCAATAAAACACCTTGCAATAGTTACAAAGGTTTCTTAAGACGTGGCCGTAGCAAGTGAAGCATGATTGATTGATATGACGATGCATGCGGGGTTTGTTGGTAGTAGGTCATTGGTAGATATGGGACTCGGGTGTAGCATGCACACACATGGCATGAGCATGCCCATGGGCATGGTTCATTGGTAAAAGGTCATTGGTAGATATGGTGGCACGTGTGACACGGACATGTCTCTAGGCCTTTTAATTCATCCATGTCGACATGGGATCTCACTCTCACGATGGGGTGTTTTTGATAGGGGGTATGGAGGGGAAAAGAAAGGGGAAGGGAGGGGGAGGGGGAGGGGGAGAGGGGCGAATGGATGAAGGAAAGGTGGAGACGGAGGGGAGGTGTGAGAGGAAAGGGAAGAGGGAGAGAACAAGGGAGAGGAAGGGAGAGAGGGAAGAGAGGAGAGGCAACCACCCTTGCTCTCATCATAAGCTTGCAATCATCAACTTTCTTAAGTCATGCTTACAATATCGCAAACAAGGGGGTTAATCTTGAAGATCCCTCTCAGCTACAGCATCGAAACTAACCAATGTAGCCATTAAATTAGTTCTAGCCACCTCGGCTTGTTCATGATAGCCTTCTTGAGATCCTTCCTCCATTGACTCCAAAAAACAAAGAGGTGATTGCAAGCTTTGGAGATCAGTGGTGTCCGAGACTGCATTAGGTATTTTTTTAAAAACTCACTATCAAAAGACAACTTTATGTTCTATGTTGCATTGAGTAGTTGTGTTCAAGAATATCTTTGCAAAGGTGTTGAGTAGTTTTGTTTACAAGCGCTTGTGAAGAAGAAAATGTTCAATTACTGTGTAAAGAGATTTAAGTTTATGATAGCAGCTCTTCTCTTAAGATAATGCTTAACCAATTTAAATGTAATCTATGTTCAATGTTGGGTTGTGAATGGAGGCTTATTAAATTTATAGTTGTTACCAATGCGAACCTAACTTTACATCATGTGACCAAAACATGAGAAAAACTTGAAATGCCAATAGCTTTACAAGTTTTGGTCACATGTCCAAACCTTGGAGAGCACACACAAGACATGGAGCCTTTATCACAAGTACTTGGAAGTTTCTAATATCACACTTAAAGGTCGGGTGACCTTAACATGAGCCAAATCGTGGAGATACTCACTAGACATGGAGCCTTTATCACAAGGACTTGAAAGCAATGTCAAAGGTCTTTGTGGGATTCATTTTCAACGTGCACCCATGTATGAGTTCCTTGTGTACTGATTAGATGTTTAATAGATACAAAGTAATATTTGGGATGCATACCCAAGAGTGTGATCACATGAGCTTTCCATAGATATGCATCTTTTGTTGCTTTTTAAGAATAAAGTGTAATCTTCTGGCTTTGCATGATCATGATTCCCTTTACTAATACAAACGTGGCAGCAAAATATGGTCATGGTAGTGCTGACCCTAAAGCAAACGAAACAAATGTCATAGTGACAAGTACAATTTGTTCTCCTCCTACTCCAATTAGTATCGCACAAGTGATGATATTGAGAACAATCCCACGAGTTTCTACACTATAGGAAACAGAGGAAGTCGAAATTTGATGTCAAGGTTGTCATCTTATATTTATAAGTAGTATGTCCCTTGATGTTATTTTTTTACATTTCTATAACAATTTATCGATATTCAACAAGGATCTATTCCCAAAGACGCTCCATGTCATTGTTCACAAGATAGTCATGAAAAGAAAACCACAAGTATGATATCTCATCAATGATATGAACACCACATATTAGGTGTGATATTTTATCGATGACTATCAATTCTATTGCTTTTATTCATGGACTTTACATAATCTTCTATATATTGAATTCAAAACTTCTAAATCTTGTAGTATTTGTCAATGGCCCATTATCAAGTATTATTAATGTATACTTTGAATCTATTAATTCATTGATCTATTGGTATAATAACGCTTTGAAAACTTGCATTTTAACGTACTAAAGTGGGAATTAGAATATGGTGCTATTGGGAAACCACCAAGAAGACCCTTGGGTATTGATGGTCTATTCTCTCCCAATGCCTTGAACGATTCACACTCATGTAGCCAAAGGACTTCCACTAAATTATCTTGATGGTTTAGTGGATGTGTCCGCTTCAGATCCACTCTAAATCACGACCTTTTCCTTTTCCCTTACCTACTACCATTGCCTTCATCTTTGTGGTAGCCCACCTCCGGACACCCTTGTGCTTTTTCCCTCTTTCTTTAGTGCCTTTGACTATAGTTAAGTGATTGCATTCAAGGAAATACTCACTACTTGTCCTTGTTGTATCCCTCGACAAATTGACACTTTTCATATTTGGGGTTACAAGTGTTGCTAGACTCCTAAGTGGGCAATCGTTGTAGAAATGCTATACTCCACATCCATTGCATAGAGATGTTGGTGAGGTGGAGTTCTGGTTCGCATGAAGGTTATATCTTGGGCACTCAACAATTCTGTGTGGCCCTAAGCAATATAAAGATGCAAGTGCTGCCTTTTTTTGAAGGTAAGACAAGTTGTTGCCTTGTTGGATATTGGATGATCTGCTATTTACATTGGGTGGCATCGTGATGCCCTAACCTTTCGTAGTATGCACAATAGAGAGCTTCTCTGGCTCAAAGGTGTAGAAATCCAGTGCTTGTGTGATTTGGGCAACATATTGCACTCCAAACTAGATCTCTTCTAGTGTACATGTGACAATTCCCATAACCCTCTCATCTGCACCCAGGTTGAGTTGGTTCATTTGATTAAAGATGTTTGCACTCAATTGTTCAAGCATCATCTTGATGATTGGAGTGTTAGTCTCCTCAAGCTCTGTAGCCTTTGGAGTGCTAGGCACGAGAGACACTTCTACTGGGGCAATCATTGATGTTGTGTTTGAGGATATCACCTCCATCTTGTTGTCCTCCATGTGGAAAACCACCTTACAACATAGCTTGAAAAAGTGAAACCAAAAGCTTGAACATAGGCACTCTAGTGTATACAACCAAAAGGTTGAGCGGTGATATTGAGTGGAATTTAAATATTTAAGGTCTCGGCTGCCCATCTCCCTACCATTGTATTCACCCATTCCAATGATGCACCTCATGGATGGGGAGGGCTTGCCCTTTCTAATTCTATAAATTCAATCGTATCGAAAAGTTTGGAGGTGCAGAGGACTTCACACCAACTGCATCGGGTAAGGGTTATGGGCTGCATATCTAGTTCATATAAGTTAGTGGGGTCGAAGAGGGAGATCGTGTATTCGTTAGTGTCAAAAAAGGGCTTGTGGTGGGACCTTCCTCAGGTGCCAAGAGAAAGTGTTGTGGTTGGAGGATGGCGGTGAGATGAGGGGGGGGAGAAGGTGTTAATGCATTAAAATACATGGCGAAGGCTTGTGATGCGGTGCCGGGAGCCAAGAAAAGGTTTGTCATTTCTGATGTTGTTCCTATGATTGTGTCAAGGCGGGCCTTGAGCTCTTCATTGACAGTCATCTCGCCTAGAAGGGCCAGGGGCTCTTGCTCCAACTGCTCAGTGAGCTCTGCAAATTTCTGATATTTCTCTTGCAGCCATATGATTTGCAGCAGCGATTGTCAGCTCCTTCAACTTGCATTCAAATTTTTAGAGGTGGTTTGCTGCTGTTGAAGCGGTCCTTCCACTTCAAGATACTTTCCAAGGCTGCCAGGTGCTCATTGTAATCGGCCTTTGCTTCTCGTTGTACCTTGCCTTGCCCTACAATGCTTATTCGTGGGCCTCCTCCTATGCCTCAAGGAGTTGTGGTAGCGTGACCATTTGTGCTTGGAGCTCTTGATTCTGCATTTGGGCTACTTAGAACTACTCCTTGAGTTGGGCGTGGTTGTGAAAATCCTTGGTAACCCATTCTGCCTTCTCCTTTTGTTGGAAGGCCTAGAGCCAAGCCTCGATCAGCTGACCTGTTGTCTTCATTGCCCCTTCCCTTTGGTGACTGAATGAATTGGGCCACAAGAGCACACAAGGGCACATCACAAGCATATGTTCATGTGCACCTACATGCACTGCACAAAGCACAATATTCTGGTGTGCATGTAGATGTGCATGCCTTAGTAGACTGACTGAATTGCACTGTGCTGCAGAACATTTCTCCTTTAGCAAAAGGATTCCTATTTTGTTAATAGATTACAACATATTCATCCACCTTATGGATATACCTCTGACAAACATGCCTTACAATGCTGCATAATGACATGCAGCAAAAGTCACTACACAAATGAGGCACTCAACTATGCCTTAGGCTTTCCTTTTTCTATGGCTGATACAACCAGGCAGAACACGTGCAAGCAGGAGGTCTATGCAGCAGCTGTCAAGTTGCTGTTACAGACCCAATGATAAGATGCTCAAGATCCTTCTCCACATCAACAGCATACGGCATAGCAGTTCCTACAAAAGACAAGATTCCTGACCCTAGTTAGTGAAAAACTTGGAAGATCCTAGTTAGTTAAAAACCTGAATTTGTGGTTTGTGCAAATTACTGCTACAAAGCATCATAGCCTCCCTTGCTGCACAGGTTATGGGGGACATCTATGCCTTGCTCCTAGACCAGGGCTGCCTCTTGGGTTAAACTAACCAAACTCCTAGTTTTAAAGTATCCAAATGTTAAAATCTGAAGCAACTGAGGGTGAAGCATTTCCACATCCTTTTGATATACATTTTGGTATTGTACAGGAAGAAGAAAGATACCTGGCGGAAGCATGTGTTTGTGTAGAAAGTCAAGGCATGCCCTGCTATTGATGTTCTTTGTGAGAACAGGATCCAATGTCCCTGCAACTCTGCATCCATTGCAAGTAATCTTAGCACTATTCCATGTGTACTAAACTGAGACATGAAATTATAGCAACCATTTGCAACGATCAAAATAGATGAGAATAATGATAAGCAGTGCTCCCTTAAGGAGTCACAAGTAGCAACACAAATAATAGAAACTTCTCTCTTTTGAGATCTGATTCCTGGAGTAGCAAAAACTTGCCAGGTTTCGCCTTTGGTACTTTGGTAAGGCTAGAAAAGGAGTAGGACCAAGGCCATCAGATGAACATCAGACTGAGATCTAGCCGATCATAGCTCAAAAGCGTAGTCTACAATCGCGGGTACATGAATAAGTGTAATAATAGTAGGTACTAAACAAACTACAGGCAACTCAATTTTTTATCTTCCCTTAAGCACCCATTCTCATGACTTCTTTCGCCGTTGCAGCAGGATCTAATAAAAGAGTAGAAGTCACTCATTGTGAATCGTGATGCCTTGTGGATCGGCCGACTTTGAATGCTCCGAAGAGAAGGGAGTGGCGTTGAGTCAGGAAAAATGCAAACATTGGTTGAAAGGATGAATTAAGCAATCTTTAAAGGGGTCGTTCGAGCTCCTAATGGACATAAAAGTCTGAATTCTGAACAGAAATCTCATTTAAAAGTGGAAATGGGTGATTTTTGTCACCCTTCTGTTTTCCGTCAAGATGGATTTTCATGTATAACTAACCTCTATTTGCTGAGGCCTGCTTTAATCACGTTGTTTTTAATCTAACAGCCGGAACACAAGCATGTGGATCAAGCAGGGAACAAAGAAAAAGTGGTTCATTGATGCCTGCATGACGACAAGTTCGCTTGGTCTGTTTTGATTGATTTACTGTAGAGATACGGTCTCAACCCTTAGAATGTTCTGTTCTCCCTTTCGCCGCAAAATGTCTTTTGGGCATACACATTATCCATACGATTACTCTGCTTTTACAGTATTTTGGTGTAGCTCCTTAATGAGACAACATTGAACACTCTTTGTGTTCCTCTCCTGTACTGATTAAGATGGGGTAATGTTTTCATGCCATAGAAATTATCAATATAAGCAGATACATTTCGTAGTCTTGCTTAGCATCATGTGTCCCACAGATTTTCAGTAATTAGTATGTAAGTGGAAATGTACAACTTAAATATCAACAAGAAAACCTATATTTGTCATTCTTCTTTTCGTGCATTTAGCTCGTCAATTTTAATGATGCCAGACTTCTGGCTCATTTTAATGGAGGTAAGATTCCATCACAGCTATTGACCTTTCTTTTTCAAAATATGAGTTGCTGATTTAAATGAATATATGAGTTGCCCCGTGGCTGGCATGAGGAATGCAAGTTATTGCACGTATTATGTATATGGATATGGCTTAAGACGCATACAGTGTGGGTTGTAATCTGTCTCAGTCAATCAACCATTGCTGTAGCTAATTCTTCAGCTTATTTGATGTATCAAGTTATCAGAAGAAAGGCCCTCCAAGTACGGACTCCCTTCAGGCTTCAGGTTATAGTGAGAATTTTTGTCATTTTTGGGGTAAAGGCACTGGCCACCCTTGTAACAGTATTAATCTAGTACTACTAAGTACACTAAGTACACATTGTACTTAGGTACTTAGTGGCCCTAGTCTTATCCATATATATACTAGTGTGTGTACTTGGGGAGGTACCACTCATTCCTTTATCCCCACCCACTGGTGTGTGACTACTGTGAGTGTGTCTCTCTACTCCCTACTCTATCTCTCCCTCACACTCTCCATCAACTGGTATCAGAGCCAACGGGCTCTCTCCCTCCGCTTCCACCCCCTCTCTCCCTAGCCTACCCCTACCGTACGGACAAGTCCGTACGGCCGTACATCGTCCGTACAGCCGTACGGACGGATTGCGACAGCCAGGCTGCAAGGCGGGAGCGCGGGCGGCGTAGCCAGGGAGCGGCTGCACGTCGCAGCCAAGGGCTGCTGCAAGGCGGGAGCGCGGGCGGTGTAGCTGGAGCGGCTGCAAGGCGATGGCGCGGGCGGTATAGCTGGAGCTGCTGAAAGGCGGGAGCGCGGGCGGCTCAGCCAACGCGTGGCTGCACGACGCAGCCAAAGGCTGCAAGCAAGCGCAAAGGCGCTGCTACAAGCTCGCAGGGCGCGGCTGCGAGCCAAAGGCTGCAGGTCGTAGGGCGTGGCTGCACGTCGCAGCCAAGGGCTGCATCTGCGTAGGCCTGGACTTCAAGGCGTGGCTGCATCGGCGTCGACAAGGTCTCCGGGCAGCGTGCACGCCCGTACCAGCCCCCCCCCCCTTTTCTTCCGGCTCCTTTTGTTACAGATGAACAGCAGCAACGGCCAAAAGTACAGCCAAAAGGCGGGGTACCGCAGCAAAGGTGTTGGTATCTACTGTGGCAGGGCATCACTCAACTCTGAGGCTTAGCTTATGCCGCAAACAGAGTTGAGACAGGTTATTCACTTGGCCAGTGAGGGTTGACACAGTGTATGCATTATCAGATTTGCAGTGTGTATGCTTGACACTTGGGCAGAGGTTTATGCTTTTGTCAGTGTGTACCCGCACATGCCTTGTGAGCAGTAGCAGTTGATGCCATTTACTGTGTTAATGCACGGAATGTGCAGTCAATTCAAGGGGCTTTTGATGCTATTATGCTTGGGACAAATGCTTTAGTTTGTTGCTGCAAGTACATCCACATTTGGTACAGATTTGGTCGATTTTGACCAAGTTTGACTTTAGTCAAATTTGGGGCTTTTGTAGCCTGACCGGAAATCTGTCAAGTGGGAGCACTCTACATGCATCAGGCTATCTCGTAAAGCACTACTATGCTTTGAAAGTGCAAATTTGACTTACAGTTTTTTTTTTTTTTTTGGTCAAAGGTCAATCTTTTTAATTGGAGGTCAAATCTCTGATTTTCTTCATGCATTCAAAGGGCTTTTGAGCAATCTCACTTCCAAACTGTGAATTCAGTTGGGGGGGAAGTTTCTGCAGCATATGGAGGTCTAAAATCAGAGATCTTCATCCACAATCAGAGATTCACTTTTTTTTTGACAGTCCGGGACTGTCAACCAGCAAGTTTGACCAGATTTCACTGTCAAAAAGCTCAACAAGTACTGCTACTTTTTCAGAAAACAGTTCTGGGATTTTTCTGGAGCACTTTGAAGGAGCTGTACCGCACTTTCGCCAGCAAAAAAGACAGGAACAGATTGCTGTACTGTTTCTGCAGCAAGTGGGAGAAAGACTTTCAGTTGGTTTTATGCCACTGAAACAGTACCAAGTTCATTTTCTGATCGTACTTCCGCTGCGGGGGAATTTTCTTGGAGTAACTAGTGCTTAATCGCACGACTACAGGGAGTCAAACTCTATTTTCTTTACCATGAGTTCCGGCAGCGATGTGTCGTCCTTGTTTCAGATAAAGAAGCTCGAAGGAGCTAAAAATTACGACATATGGAGGACACAATGCTACAATGTGTTGATGCAGAAGGACCAGTACAAACCTATAAAGGAGAAGGGTGTTAAGCCCTCCAACATTACTGATGAGCAGTGGGAGAAGATGGACGGCTTGGCCAGGTCGACCATTATGCTTACAGTTGTTGATTCACTGGTTGTAGGCATCAGGGATGAACCTACTGCGTGGGAGATGTGGCAACGTCTTGAGGATACTTATGCCAAGAAAAGTGCCACGGGAAAAGCTTACTGGCTAAAAAAGCTTGTTGGTCTTCAAATGAAGGAGGGGACAGCTATGTCCACTCATATTATTGAGTTTAACAGCATATTCAGCCAGGTGATCAACCAGGGGTTGAAGCTCGATGATGAGCTGAAAGCTACACTCATCCTATGTTCTCTACCTGAGTCATGGGACACATTCAGGACTTCTACCAGCAACTCAAAAACCATTCTGGTATTTGCAGATGTGGAGAGTGCTCTTCTACAGGAAGAGATGAACAGAAAGAACAATGCTATTGGGAAGTCAAATGCTTTGAATGCACGCAGCAGGTCCAAAACACGTGGTAAAGACAAAGAAAGAGAGAGGAGCAAGTCCCGCTCTAAGAGTGATCTTGTATGCAACTATTGTGGCAAGAAGGGACATATTGAGAAAAAGTGTTTTCAAAAGAAGAATGACCAGAGAGCCAAAGAAGGCAAGGCTCAAGGCAAGTCTAAGGGCAAAGAAAAAGAAGAGCTGAATGTTACTTATGTTAGTGACAGTGACAGTGGACATGAGATATGTTTCACCTCTTCACTGGAGGCTCATACACTTCATGCTGGTGATGGATCAGATATGTTTTCCTGGATTATAGATTCAGGTGCTTCCTTTCATGTGACATCCTACAGAGATTTGTTTGTCAGATATGCAGGAGGGCAGAAGGGAGTTGTCTTTCTTGGTGATAACCATGCATGTTCTATCATTGGTATAGGTGATGTCAGGCTTGTTCTTGAAAATGGCCAGCAGTTAATGCTTAAAGGGGTCAGGCATGTTCCTGAGGTGAAGAAGAACTTGATTTCCACAGGGTTGTTGGATGATGATGGTTATCTTACCACCTTTGGTAATCAGAAATGGAAAATCAGCAAAGGGGCAATGGCTATTGCCAGGGGTCCTAAGGTTGATACTTTGTACTCACTTCATGCTGGACATTGTCCGCATTCTGATGTAAATGCCACCGAGCTGCCAAAGATTTCATTGTGGCATAGCCGGCTTGGCCATATGAGTATTAAGGGAATGGAGCAATTGGCTCATTTTGGTTACTTGCCGAGTCTAAAATATTCAGATTTGCAGAAATGTGAATTTTGTCTCTACGGTCGTCAAGTACAAATACCTCATAAGAGAAGGTCAAATCAGAAATTACAGCTCTTGGAGCTAGTACATACAGATGTGTGTGAGATGCCTACACTCTCTTTAGGAGGTTCAAAGTACATACTGTCATTCATAGATGACGCCACCCGCAAAGTGTGGGTTTACACTCTCAGAAAGAAGAGTGATACGTTCAAGGCTTTCACTAAGTTTGTTGCACTAGTTGAAAATGAGACAGGCAAAAAACTGAAAGCCTTACGATCTGACAATGGTGGAGAGTACTTGTCCAAAGAATTTCAAGAATTCTGTGAGGCAAAGGGTATCCAAAGGGTTTTGTCTGCACCATATGATCCTCCACAGAATGGTACAGCTGAAAAAATGTTCAGGACCATTCAAGAGAAAGTCAGATCCATGTTGTCACATGCTGCATTGCCCCACACATTTTGGGCTGACGCTGTAAAGACAGCTGTGCACCTTATTAACAGGTCACCAAACAAGAGACTATGTGGTGGTGTGCCTGAACAAGCATGGACGGGCAAGCCTCCGTCTTACAAACACCTACGGGTCTTTGGTTGTGTCGCGTATGTGCATGTACGCAGGGAGGACAGAACTAAACTGGATCCAAAGTCTCTTAAATGCATATTCCTAGGTTACGGTGACAAAGGTGAGATGGGCTACAGGATTTGGGATCCCAAGAACAGAAAACTTATACGCAGCAATGATGTCGTGTTTGATGAAACCATCATGTTCAAGGAACCTGTTGTACAGCAGGAACCTTTAAAAGTAACTATTGATGATGACAGGCATCATGGGCAACACAGACAGGCTGTAAATCAGCCACAACAGCAGCATAATCAGCCATTAAATGATGCTGCAGCAGATCCTAATGGACAGCCAGTTATGGCAGAAAACATCCCAATGGATGAGGCACAGTTAGGTGATCTTCCTGACATGCAAATGCAGCCAGGAATCATGGAACAGCCACCTTATCTGGGTGATGAACAGGCTGGACAGCCAGCTCAAGATGATGGTCTTTGGGTTAGAAGGTCAACCAGACAGACGCGGCAGCCAGAAAGATTTGTTCCAGGCATTGATTATTTGATGCTCACTGATTGTGGAGAGCCTTCATGCTACAAAGAGGCTAGGCAGAGGGCAGACAAGGTTCAATGGGATCTTGCTATGAAGTCTGAAATGGACAGTCTTCACAAGAATGGCACTTGGGAATTGGTACCCTTGCCTACTGGTAAAAAGGTACTGCCATGCAAATGGGTTTATAGACTTAAAGTCACACCTGGTGAAAAGCCAAGGCATAAAGCCAGACTGGTTGCCAAAGGGTTCAAGCAGGAATATGGTGTTGACTTTGAGGAGATATTCTCTCCCGTTGTCAAGATGACAACACTCAGAACTGTATTAGCATTGGTTGCACATGCAGATATGGATTTGGTCCAAATGGATGTCAAAACAGCATTTCTTCATGGTGATTTACATGAGGAAATTTTTATGCAGCAGCCAGAGGGTTTTACAGTGAAGGGCAAAGAGAAGCTTGTATGCAGACTGAAGAAAAGTCTTTATGGTCTAAAGCAGGCACCCAGGGAATGGTATCATAAGTTTGATACATTCATGCGAACCCAGGGTTACAGGAGAAGTGACATTGATCACTGCTTATATACCAAGAAAGCTTCAGATGGCAGTTTACTTATCCTCATTTTGTATGTGGATGACATGTTAATTGCTGGAAAATCTCATAAGGAAATGAATGCCTTGAAAAAGAGATTGCACCAGACCTTTGATATGAAGGATCTTGGTGATGCCAACCACATATTGGGTATGCGCATACTTCGGGATAGGGAAAAGCGGTTGCTATACTTGTCTCAGAAGGAATACATTGGCAAGGTCTTGCAGAGATTTCACATGGAAGGGGGGAAGAGTATTGGTACTCCATTACCTCCTTATGTGAAAATCAGCGCTTTGGACAGCCCTCAGACAGATGCTGAGAGAGCTGAGATGTCAAAGATTCCGTATGCATCAGCTTGTGGCAGTCTCATGTATGCTATGGTTGCAACCAGGCCCGATATTGCGTTTGCAGTGGGAGTGGTTAGCAGATACATGGCTAAACCTGGCAAGAAGCATTGGAATGCAGTGAAAGGTGTCATGAGATACCTAAAGGGTACACAGGACTTGTGTATATGTTTCGGCAGTCAAGATGCAAAAGTGCAGGGTTATACAGACTCTGATTATGCCGGTCACCCTGATACCCGGAAGTCTACTACCGGCTATGTTTTCACTTTCACTGGAGGTGCAGTGTCGTGGGTATCTAGAATGCAGCAATGCGTTGCTTTGTCTACTACAGAAGCTGAATATATTGCAGCCACTGAGGCGTGCAAGGAAGCTATATGGCTATCTCGGCTAGTGGCAGATTTGGGCTACTCTAGTGATACTCCATTGTTGCATTGTGACAGTCAGAGTGCCATACAGTTGGCACGAAATCCTGTTTTTCATGCAAAGACGAAGCACATCGACGTGAAGTATCATTTTATCAGGGAGGTGCTTGAGAACAAGCAACTTCAGCTTGTGAAAGTTCACACTGATGACAATCCAGCAGATCTGTTGACAAAAGGATTGGCTGCTGAGCGGTTTGCACACTGCAAACGGCTTATGGGTATTGGATAAGCAGACCAACTGGTCCTGTACATGATGATGTATATTGCTGTTTTTTCTTTTACTCTCTTATGGGCACACTGCCTTTAAGTGGGAGGTTGTTGGGGTAAAGGCACTGGCCACCCTTGTAACAGTATTAATCTAGTACTACTAAGTACACTAAGTACACATTGTACTTAGGTACTTAGTGGCCCTAGTCTTATCCATATATATACTAGTGTGTGTACTTGGGGAGGTACCACTCATTCCTTTATCCCCACCCACTGGTGTGTGACTACTGTGAGTGTGTCTCTCTACTCCCTACTCTATCTCTCCCTCACACTCTCCATCAGTCATTAGCCGAAGTAACGCTTGCTAGATGTAGACTCTTGTGTTGTTGAAGGTGACTTCCACAATGTAAAATTTGCAGAAGACAAGCTTGGGCCGCTTCCTTCTCAGAGATCCTCCCATAGGAAGAGGGTCTGGGGAATCATTTCATGCTCCTCATCAAACGTAAGGATCCTTGGCGAGAGCCAAACATCAACCCAATTGTAGGGTAGCCTCAGACATGATAAACTTCAAGAGAGGCTGTATAATTTTTACATTGGGAATTGGTCTCTGTAGAAGGAGCTTCATGGCAGGTATGACAATGTCCTACAACATTGTCATACCTATGCCTAAAGCAATCACAACAGAGGCTACCACAGCATGGATTTAGGATCCTCAACTACCTCTACCAAAAGGAAGTTTGGGAGATCCTCACTTAGATCTGGACCCCCTCAAGATGGATGGGCACTGGGGATGGTAGAGTCCTTTCTGAGCCTATCTGAGGAGCAGTACAGAATTTCAGGAGCAAGCACTTAGTCCCCATCAATCTCTCTGGGAGAAGGAGCATCTAGGGAGCAGCAACCAGGCTACACATGGCTGGCATACCAGTATAAGAGTATGCAGTTGTTACCAGACGAGCAGAGTACTCATTCTTTCCAAGCTAAGTGCATGCAGCACTGGCCACTTGAGCATATTCTAAATGTTCTCACGAGTCCAACTTGCTCATGTCAAACCCCAAACACCATAGCCCAGTGTGATTTTCTGATTCACTATTTTTCTGAAACTCAATATCCATGCAACCACGGGACATTGGAATCTTCTTGCCACCATCAAATTAAATTGTGCAATGAAAACATTGCTGACACTAACTTCTTTTTTTTAAACTGTGACTTATAACATACCCGAGCATTTTCATTATCCTTGGAAAAAGCATGGTAAGATCAGATTGATCTTGATGGGATGTACCCTGCATCCAGCAAAATTCAAATGATGTAAGAAAAGTACAAGGCGCAAATGAATGACACCAAATTCTGTCAAGCACGGTCACCACTCGCAGAAAGCATAGGGTAAACTTTTCATACTCACTGTAAGACTTATTTAGAAGGGAATTTACCTTTATAGTTTTAAGTTCAGTTATTAGTGTTTTTCCATCTTCTGTTGCTTCTGCTCTTGCCTTGAGAAACATCATTCTTCCATCACGTAAAGCTTTCCAATCAAAATTTTCGGTGTTTAAGAGCAATACAGGCACTTTCCCTGCCAGTCTGTCATAGTCCACCTGTGGGACACAGATGCAACTATCAATCTGCCATCTGAAAGGAACAAATCCATTGTCCAAACAACTGTAGGGTCTAAAAGAACACACAAGCAGCACTATATTCCCTTTACAACATTTCTTTGGCTGTGATTCAGACTCTTATCAGAGTTGCTATGCATCGGTAGGAGAAAAAACTGGCATCGATATACGAAGCAAGCTAGATTTTAAAAACTGTAATTCAGACTCTTATCAGAGTTGCTATGAATCAATAGGAGTAGAAAACTGGCATCCATATACGAAGAAAACTAGATTTAAACAAACTGTCCCCAAATTCAACGACACAAAAAGGAACAAATCCATTGTCCAAACAACTGTAGGATCTAAAAGAACACACAAGCAGCACTATATTCCCTTTACAAAGTTTCTTTGGCTGTGATTCAGACTCTTATCAGAGTTGCTATGCATCGATAGGAGTAGAAAACTGGCAGCCGTATATGAAGAAAACAAGATTTGAAAAAAATCCATCCCCAATTTGGCAACACAAAAATCGGCTTCTCAAACCAAACCAAATGGATACAAAGCAGCAACATCACAATGAATATTAATGAATATACCTCACCATCGTCATCCTGCCATATTCTGGACTGCTGCCAATTTTAAGCATTCATTAAAAAATTCTCTTTTTACAAGATTGATCATTCGCTTTAAAAAATTCACAGATATGTGGTGGAAAAATCTCAAGTGTGCTTGCAGGAATAAGAATGGATAGAAAGCACAAGTCCAGCCATATACTATATGGCCTAACTTAGGACTAAATGTCCTAAGTGTCCTAAACCTAGATAGAACTAGTACTACCAGTGCGAACTGTCCTAACAGGGCTAAATCTAGCCTACAAGGCTCATACCATGGAAAATGTGGCAACAAACCACCCTCCCTGTAATGGCTTAAATGTCCGAGAACATCACAAAAATACCTAGAAACTAACAAGGATAGCAGTATCACATAACAAAAGGTAGAAAGTGTAAAGCTTGCCAAAAAGATTTAAACTGGGGTCATAGGTAGTAGAGCCTCCATGAAGAGATATGCCAAAGTTATCCTCCATCGGAACATAGGACAAGTGTATGTCTCCAGCTGACACTCGCTCTTGGACATAATGATAGTGAACCTCTATGTGCTTGGTACGCACATGAAACACGGGATCACGCACAATAGCCAAGGCAATCCGGCTTTTAGTGTAGATGGTAGTAGAAGATATATGGCCAACATAAAGATTTGCAAGTAGCGTACGAAACCTAACACACTCCACAGTAGCTGTAAAGGCTGCCTTGTGCTCAGCCTCCCAAGTGAAAGTAGTAGCTGTAGGCTGCTTCCTACTAAACCAAGATATGCATGAAGCCCCAAGCAATAAACAATAGCCACTGTGCGACACCTTAGTGTCATAACAACCAGCCTAGCCACTGTCTGTATAAGCAAGCATGATCAATCGAGATTATCATCATACAGAAGCCCCAAAATGATGTGTGCCTTTCAAATAATGGAAGATACATTTTAATGCCTGCCAATGCTGTGTACTGGGTTTGTGCTAAACCTGCTTAACTGGGTAACAGTATACTACAGATCAGGCCAATGTGATACAAATAAATCAGGCAATCAATAGCCTGCTAATATAGAGTGGTATGACATGGATCGCTGCCATCTTCTGAGGAAAAACGGAAGCCAGGCTCCAAAGGTGTTGCAACCATCTTACAACACTCGAACTGAAAGTGATGCAAGAGCTGTCCAATATACTTAAGACTGGCTCCTCATAATGCCCCCCTCGAGTCAACATTATACAGCCCTCTAGTAAGTACAATCCTGTTATCATGCCCAAAGTCATAAAAATCACTCTATAACCATTTGTAGCAATGGCTGAAATAGAAATCAAAATTTTCTTGATGCCTGGAACATATAAAACTTCCCAAAAAAGTGACTGCATCACCTAAAACTGATGTGACTTCCACTTGACCAATGCTTTTAATGAGGTAAGATGCATTGTTGGCACATGTGACTATGTCCCCCTTAGGTACATCCTCCAAGAACACTAACAGTTTCTTGCAAGAGGTAATGTGCTTGGAAGCATACTAGTCGTACATAGAAACAGCTACAGATAAACTGCATCATGCTTGGAGGATCATAGTGACATGTGACAACAAATGCCCAATCATCAAGAGCAATAGTTTTTGCCTCATGGCTGTGTTCACCTGCAGTAGCAGAATCTGAAACAGCAAGTCCTGATTACTTTTCTTCTTCACTCAAGCAACGCACTCTAAAATGTCATGTCAGGGCTTCCTGCAGTAATTGCATCTCTTTTTCTTCTTGCCATCACCTGGCCAGAAGGAGATGAGGTACCAGTATTATTGTTAGGCTTGCTGAAATTCTTGCCCCACTTACCTTTCCCTTTATGGTCACTGGCAAAGGCTTGATGGAGGCAATTAAATTTGCATGGCTCTACTCTTGCAAAAGCAATGTGACAAGCTGATCAAAAGTATAGTGGTTGGGATTACCCATGGCCACCAACCTCAATGTCGTGGCAAAGCCCGGATAAGAATCAAGAAGTCCTGTACTAGACACAACCTGAGGATTTGACACAATCTCATCAACATTAATAAGCTGCTCTCTGTAGTCCCTCATCTTGGTCAAGTAGGCATCCATGTTGTCCGTTGTCCCTTAGAACCATCAGACTGCTTTCGCAAAAAGGAAACTCTAGCCTCCTTCCTTATCTGATACAGAGATGCCAATTGATCCCATGCAGCCTTTGTTGTCCTGCAAGACTGATATGAGGAACAATAAATCTCTTCATTGACAAGGTAATCAAAGCATGTGCCTATGCATCTCTTCAATCCCATCGGATCTGGTCCTAAATTTTGCCTTATTTAGTCTCGATATGCCTCTTCAAGCAGTTAATACAATTTCATCTGTAGGCATGTCCCTACCTGTTTCAGTTAGCCCAACACTTATTACAGTCTGCAACAGCAGTGCTGGATGATCCGGGGTAGCAACCGTACCACCACCCATAAAACCGATGAAGTGGCAGCGGGAGCCTAAGACCCAAGTCTCACATCCATTCCTGTAGCACTACCCCAAAGATTTCTGGCAAACAAGTGGTGCACCATGTATGACGACATAGGATAGTTGGTCCCATCAAGCTTATCCTGTGCTGAAATCATCCTAAGCAAACCATTGCTGGCCATTGCTTTCAAGCAACAAGGCTAAAGAAAAAGTGATCTGCACAAATACAAATGTCCAAGCCTCAAGGCTATCACTGCAAATGAGCTTGCTACCCACAGAAATGTGAGAGTGCAGCGGAAACGGAACAAAAAGAGAGAGCACACACAAAAGAACCAAACTCCAGGAATGGAGAGAAAGGAAGAAAGAAAGATATATTAACTCATCGGAATCCCTCACGGGCCTATGGGACAAAGTACATCAACAAAAGGAACTCATACAAGCCTATGTGGGCAGAAGCAAAGGGCGCCCTAGGACCCCTTCTGAGTGCTATGCTAAGCTAAACCGCTCAAGAGCTCAAACTCAAAACTCAAGCTGAGACTGAAAGTTGCAACTGACAAAACTGAGACTCAAAATCCAAAACCCAGTGCCGTGGTGGCTCTCCAGTGGGCTGCAAGTATGTCATGGATCTACATCTAGCAGGCAATCTCTCGATGTGGCGGAGAACATGATCTCCTCTATCTCTGTATCTGATGGGTGATGTCAAGAGTGACACCTCGTCTCTAGCGATCTCCTTTGGGAGGAGGACTGAGATAGACACACCCCGATCATGTGTGCTCTTGTCACTCTCTATGACACGTGTGGTCTCTGAGTCTTTAGCTCGTCAACGTCGCGTCTTCTCTCCCTTCTGATCCACACTTCCCTTATGTCAACTAGCTCCTCCTCCTCCACCCCATTATGCCCCTGGAAGCTGACGCAAATGCATAGAAATTTGTGACATGTCGTTGTGCTCGGTCTACCTTAGCCTCCTACGGCGTGGTCACCTCTTGCTATTGTCTAATGTTTCTCAGTAGTGTCTCTCTATGCCCTCACATCTCCATCAAATAGAGCCCGATACAAACTTGATCATGGAAGTGTATCAGCCATGAGAGTGGAATCTGTAATTTCAGATTCCCACTTATGCCATGCAAGGTTGGGTCACCTCAACTACAGAAGCTTGATTAAAATGCATTCACACGACATGGTGGTTGCTCTCCCACCCATGCATGCACCGGTTAAACATGTTTGTGAGGGATGCTTGTTGAGCAAAATGCACCGTTTCTCATTTCCAAAAAATGGGATAGTTGGTGCATCCAAGATGCTTCACCTTGTGCATAGTGATGTGTACGGGCCGATGCGGACAACATCTCTAGGGGGCTACCTTTACTTTTCTACCCTTGTGGATGACCACACCAAATTTGCTTGGATATATGGCATGAAGGCCATATCTCATGTGTTCCCATGCTTCAGACATTGGCTTGCCATGGCTGAAAATGAATCAGCGCACAAGCTCCTTACTCTACGCACTGACAGGGGGGGAGAGTACATGTCCCGTGAATTCTCTGATTATTCATCAATGTACAGTGCCTTATACTCCGCAGCAAAATGGGCTGGCAGAGAGAAAAAATCGGTCAGAAATGGAAATGGGCAGGTGCATGCTCAAAGGAAAGTCTTTGCCAAATAAGTTTCCGTTGGATGCTGTCATGTGCTCCAACTATGTGCTCAATTGGGTACCCACAAAGGCATTGAAGACTATCACACCTTCTAAGGCATGGCATGGTGTTTGGGTCATTGGCTTATGCTCATGTGCCATCTCAGCTGAGGCACAAGCTTGAAGACAAAGATGTAAAATGAATATTCATTGGTTATAGCGTAGAGGGCAAGAGATACGGGTTGTATCAACCAAGCACGGGCAAGGCCAATGTCAGCAGGGATGTTGTATTCACTAAAAATGTGCCTTTACCTTGGCTGGAATGCAAAAAACAGCCTACTGTTGATTCCTCAAATGTCTTTGATACATTGTTGCCTCTCTTTCAGTCGCCCACAGATTTAGAGCAGCTAGTGCGTAGTATTGTGCCATACACTTCTACCAGTGCACATGCTCCACCGATAGCTCCTGCTCAGCCTAATATGCCTTTAGTTGATGATCATGCTATTGAGTAGGAAATTGCACAGGAGAGTGTTGTCATTAAACAGCAAAATTCAGTCCCGAGATGGCTTTTGGACACACTCAGGGGCACCTCTAGTGCGGGTTGGCAAAGGCTAAGCTTTGGCCGTAGCTTTGGCTGCTACTGCTTGCAATGAGGAACCTTATGTCACAAGGATGCCTTTTGACAGCAAGGAATGGATGGATGCCATGAAGGCTGAGCTTGAATCCATTCATGCAAACAACACTTGAGTTGTGTGATTTGCCAGCAAGCAAGCGTGCCATAAGCACAAAGTGGGTCTACAAGGTGAAAAGGAAAGCTGATAGCAGTGTCAACCACCTCAAAGCCCGCTTGGTTGCAAAGGGATATGCACAGCAGCACGGCATTGACTTTGAGAAGACCTTTGCTACCACCTCACGCATTACTACTATTAGGTGTGTTATTGCCATGGCATCTCATCGGCATTGGGAGGTTCATCAGGTGGACATCAAGACTGCCTTCCTTCATGGTGATCTTCAGGAAGAGGTCTATGTCACTCAGCCACCTGGTTTTGAGCAGCTAGGTTCTGAAAATATGATTTGCCGGCTCAAAAAATCCCTCTATGGCTTGAAGCAAGCACCCCGGGCATGGTATGCAAAGATACATGCATTTTTAACAGTCTGTGGCTTTTAGAACAGCCCAACCGAGGCCACTCTTTATGTCCGAAAGAGTACATCAGAATTTTTAATTCTGATTTTATACGTGGATGACATGCTTATCACTGGCCCAGATGTGGAACAAATTGCAGATTTCAAGGCTGATTTACAGCAGTCTTTTGCCATGACAGATATGGGCCAGTTGCACTATTATGTGGGCATACAAATGCATATGTTAAGGGGGGTATAATGATGAGTGAGTCCAAGTATATTGGACAGCTCCTTGATCGCTTCCAGGTCGAGGATTGCAAGCCGGTTTCTACTCCATTCGAGCCTGGCTCTTGTTTCTCCTCCGAGGATAAGAATTCGCCATTTGATGCATCCCTTTATCAGCATGCTGTTGGTTGCCTCACATACCTTTGTCATACCCGGCCTGATCTTCAGTATGTCATTTCCCAGCTCATCACGTACATGCACAAGCCTAGTACGCAGCATTGGCAAGCAGTGAAGAGGGTCTTTCGATACTTGAAGGCCACACAGCATTTGGGTTTACTCTATGGTTCACAGGCCCCCCTTGTTTTGCATGCATTCACGGACAACAACTAGGCAGGATGTTATGACACTAGGAGGTCACACAACAGCAACTGTTTTATACTTAGAGCTTCATGCATCTCTTGGTTCAGCAAGAAGAAGCCTACAGTTGCCACATTCAGTTGTGAAGCTGAGTACAGAGCAACTTTCACAGCTACAGTAGAGTGTGTTTGGCTTCGCAAGTTACTTGCAGATCTTGATATCATTCAGCCCGACTCTACTACGACCTACATCGACAGCCAAAGTGCTTTGGCGGTTGCTAGAAACCCCGTGTTTCATGCGTGCACAGAGCATATTGAGGTCCACTATCACTATGTTTGAGAGCGACTGTCTGGTGGAGACATCCAGTTGTCCTATGCTCCCACCGCGGACAACTTGGCACATCTTTTCACGAAAGCTTTACTACGGCCCAAGTTTGAGGCATTTCAACATGCTTTACACTTGGCTCCTTTTTTACGTGATGGATCACTCTGTACATATCATAGGTTGCTATATTCCCCTGAGACGAATATGTGCAACCATGCTGTAGTTTCCAGATATTCCTAAGATATTTATAGGATACTTCAGCCATACCATGGAGGGGGGTTTTTAGCACTTAGCCCTGGTATGAGCCTTGTAGCTCAAGTCAACTCTATGAGTAGACGTCTCAGCTCAACCATATGGTTGACTTGGGGGCCATATAGGCAACCCTTTGTATCCTTTTGAGCAGTAGTTCGCGCTTGCTTTAATCTGTTGTTTTCCTCCCTTTGCACTTCATACTCATTCCATTGCTTCCTGCACCCAACAACGGCTAGTTGACATTCCTATGATACATGAGCACACGTTTTCAGTTTCACATATCAGATCAAGGTAATGTCTCCCCCCAAGAAAAGATCTAGAGATATGGCCTCCAGCGTGGGCAGGAGCAAAGATGTGCACATTTCAGTAGCCCCAACAGTGTTCAATCAAGGTGAGCTCATAAGAGGACCGTTGTGTAGATAGGCTTCTCGGGGAAAGCTCCAGAAGTATGGTCTCTAGTGTGGGCAAGAGCGAGGGTGTATGTATTCCAGTAACCCAAGCCTTAGCCCCAAGAGGTGTTCCATCACAGTGAGCTTAGGCTGTGTGGAAAGACTTGAAGATATGGGAATCTAGGATGGGAATCCTGAACGTGTATGCGCCCGAATGTCGTTAGCAACGTACACCTTTCTAGAGATGGCTTACCGAGAGCATCTTAGACGTGGACTCTTGGATTGTTGGAGAGGCCTTCGACAATGTGAGAGTTTGGAGATGGACAGATCACAGCAACGTGGAGCTCGGCTAAAATGATATTGCTACAAGAGGAGTGTCAACATGACAAAACCCTTAGAAAAACCTAGGGTTTTAGGGTTTACAAGAATGAGATTGCAAGAATCAAGTACAAGAGAGCTTTCAACATCACAAAACCCTGAAACCCTAGCTTGACAAAAACAAGATTACAAGAATGAAGTACATGAGACTGTCAACATAACAAAATCCTAAAACCCTAGCATGAGCTGAGAGTGAGTCAAAACTCACACAATTGCTAACTCAACCACTAGCTATGGTTAGGGAAAAAACCTTACAAAGAAAACGTGTCCCTTACTCTCCTAATTAACTAATAGATGGGCCACTGCCTTCAATATTACAATATTTCATACACCCACTACAGTGACAATGTCCTGGTGCACAAGGCGTTACCTCAATCACCAAATGGAAGTAAGCCTAAAGCTTTGCAGGAAGCTTCAAAATTTTCTTTCGAGAGGCCCTTAGTGAAAAGATCTGCAACTTTTGAAGTATAGGACAGTAGATCATACTGATCTTTCTTGCATATAACCTCTCTCAAACATGATGATAATGGATCTCAAGCGTGCATGAAACACCGAATTCCGTGCCACTGAAACAGCACTCTGGCTGTTAGTGAGTATAGGAGTAGATGGCTGCAAACCACCATGAAGATTTACCATCAATCTCCTAAACCATACACATTAAACTGTAGTTGTTAAAGCTGCCCCATACTCAGCTTCACAAATGAAGTGGCCACAATGGAAAGGTTTTTGCTCGACCAAGAAATTTGCCAATAAAGCAACATTTTCCACTAGTGGAATGTCTAGTGTCATAATCACCACCCCAATCTCACGCATGAACAGCCTCCACCCTGGCTCCATGAGAGTTGAATAGGCTTGCAGTCCTGAAAATTAAACCTTTGTAACAGTCCTTGAATGTAATTTGACTGCACAATGCCTTCATTTGTTTGCATAACCTTGATACCAAAAAAATAGTGTAACAAAACCAAACCAGAAATCTCAAATGAAGCTTCAAGATCCTTCTTGAATTCTGCAATTTTCTTTCATTTGTGCCTGTGAGCAACATACCATCCACATACAAGATGACAATCAGCAAATCCTTTTTGTCTTTCTTGACTGAAGGGTACTTCTCAGTTGGACTATTCTATAGACCCTGATTGGTCAAAAATGTATGAATTTTCTCATACCAAGCCTGTGGGGCTTGTTTCAGCCAATAAAGTGCCTTGTGGAGTTTCCATACTTTAAGTTCCTGACCATGCACCTGAAAACCAATGGGCTGACTCACATACACTTCTTCCTACAAGTCCCCATTGAAAAAGTTTGTCTTATGCATCTGAAAACCAACAGGCTGACTCACGTACCCTTCTTCCTACAAGTCCCCCATTGAAAAAGGCTGTTTTAATACCCAATTGATGTATTTTCCAACCAATATGAGCAGCCAATGAAACAACACATCTTATCCTGAAACTGGGGGTAAAGGTTTCATTATAATTTAGCCCCTTCTGCAAAGAATAGCCCTTGGCAACCAACCTTGCTTGTATCTATCAATGGTACAGATCTTCTTTTAATCTGATAGCTTTTTTCCCTATGGGAAAATCCACAAATTCCGATGTGTTGTTCTTCGTGATAGAATCCAGTTTTACCTACATGGCCGTCATCCAATGATCATCATCTTCAGCATCCTCAAAACTGCTTGGTTCTTTTGTATCATAACTGAAGTCATCCAAGTTCAACAACGAAGTTTGCTTCACATGTCCCTCTTAAACCAGCCCTCATCTACTGGATAGAGGGGCTGAAAGTATGCTGTCTTGCAGAGTCTATAACAGCCATCTAAGGACTGTTCTAGCTTCCTGTGAAGCAGCCCTCTCTTCTCTGATCAGTCTATAGGCTGATCCTGTACCTAGTCTGGAGCATCCTATGTATCAGCATGTGCAGGCTAATATTCTATGCGTTGCCCTGAAGTGCCTTCAACTACCAAAGGAGTTGCCCCTTCAAACACATCCTGAGTGCCTGTAAGCAGCTGTAAATCAATATCAGTCATGGACTGATCTGAGTTTTCTGCAAATATCACATCTCTACTAACATAAATCCTTCTCATCTGAGGATTGTAGAGATGGTAATCCTTGCTCTCACTGCTAGCCAACCAAAATACATTTAACTCCCTTTTCATCCAGCTTGCTTCTCAACTGACTAGGCATATGTACATAGGCTACACAGCCAAACACCTTAACGTAGTCCACCTTGGGTTTTCTTTTGTACCAACCTGGCAACCTCTTCCCTTTGAAAATGCATCTGACCATTTAGACATGTGCTTCTCTGCAACACCATTTTGTTGAGGTGTATAAAGGGCTGTACATTGATGCATAGAACCCACTTTCCTTCAAGGATTCTTTGGAGGCATCTGAGATGTATTCCCCCTCTACCTATTCTCAAAGGCTGCACTGTGCACCCAGACTCATTCTCGGCCATAGCAACAAATTGCTTGAAGCACTTAAAGACATCAGATTTTTCTTTCGAAGGATACACCCATAAAAATGTGGAAATTTCATCTATGAAGGTAACAAAATATAGATGTTATCCCAAGATGGTATCCTCATAGAACCACACGCATAGTGCTGTGTACGAACTGCAGTTTTCTCTCAGCTCTAACAGATCATCTCTAGAAAAGGCATTGCTGTGCATTTTTCCCAGTATGCACCCTTCATAGACATGTCTAAGAGGAGTCGCCACATGAGGCATATCATGTGCTGTCCCATGTCTCTAAGCTGAATCAATCATGGATTGAGAGACACCAAAGTGAAGATTATTTTTGCCTTTTGCTGACGAGGTTGATAATTATCATGCACCATAACATAAATTATTTTATTTGTCTATTCTTCCTGCAACAACAACAGCCCCAACAAGATCCTAAAAAATGAGCAAAGATGTACAACCCCTCATGGACAAATTCAAAGATGTATGAAAATTCAAATACGTCTCTGGCAAAGAATTCACAATTGTTGATATAAGATGACTATCAGGAATGACTTCGTCAATGTTCAGCAACTATTCTCTAAGATCTTAGTCAAATGATTTGACATTGAGTCACTTCAGCATTTTCACATTATCAAGTTCTCTATTCAAGAAAGAGACCCTAGCCTCATTATGGTATGAAACAAGCACAGGCTTGGTAGAGAAAATACATACTTATTTAACCAGACAGGGTTTTAAAAACAACCAACTAAAAGTACCCTCTATGTCAAGAGTGATGGCAGTTGTTCTCTTGATGCCACTCTATAAGACCACACTGTTGTCTACCTCATTTACCTATGCAACACCCATCCTGAAATTCAGTTCGGGGTGTCATAGGTGAGAAAATATACCTAAGACCACACATTGGCATGAAATTAAGTCAGATACTTACAAGGCACTTAGCATCTTCGATTGTTCGATGCCAAGGGGGTGATTTTCAGTTTATTGCAATCAATGATTCAAATTGGGATGGTAGTCGGCACTTGGCAGCTCATGCCTATCTTGGTCAAGCTAAAAGCCTCCTCATGAGGCTAAGTGTAAGGCAGCCTTCACAAGAACAGTTGAGTGTGTATGGCTTAGGAGATTGCTAGGGAGTCTTCATGGAAGTTTGCAGTCACCCACTCCTCCACTCATAGTCAAAGCTCTATTGTAGTAGCACGGAATCCTATGTTCTTGCTTGAACGAAGCATATTGAAGAACAAATTGATGTAATGGGGTGTACGAAAGGGTACAAGGTTTGTGTGAGGTTGTGTGTTGGTTAGTGTGACCAGGTTAGGTGGTAGAAGGTTCTATTAGGTGTAATTGAGAGATTCATGGGCTTGGAGTGATTTGTGGATCTGGAGGTGCTCTCCTTTGGGGCACATGCATTGTATCAATAGCCCTTATAAGGGCCTCTCTACTCTTGAATAAACTATCTATTCACTTCATTGTTGATCTATTATATTCCTTCCTTGCTGTTCCATCATGTGGTATTAGAGCTTGGATCACCCTCCTTGATCCCTCTTTGAGTGCCATGTCATCATCTTCCCCAAATGAAGGTTTTCTTCATTCTCTTCCCATTGAATTTGCTTAGGCTTGTTCTCCTCATTCTCTGAGACATTTCCCACGTCCGCTGAGCCCAAGCATGGGAGGAATCCCTGGCTAGGAAAAATTAGGGAATAGTTGCTTCTTCTGCCCGTGCTGACACCTATTCCAATCGTCGAAATTTTGAGCAATTATGCCTGTAGAAGCCATCATTCATAAAATGGCTCTGGCTGCTTATGGGCGACACTATAAGGAGAATTCTAGTCTAAGCAACAATGCTCCAGTACATGACTGAAGAAATAATGGAAAAACAAGTCGAAAATGGCACTATTCTTTCTTCTCTAGGAGGTCCTCTCTGGTAAAAGAGCTTCCATTCCATTGTAAAAGCCCCTTGAATGCTTGACTCTACAGCTCGAATTTCAGCCTCCAATCTCTGCTCATTTTTTAGTTCAAGTTTTGGCAATTTTGTGGATTTGAGGGTTGACCAAGTCAACTAAGATTTGGGGCTTCTTATATTGACTGCAAGATTTTTGAGCACTAACTATGCTGGAGTGCTAAAGTTCAGTCATTGCACTTGTGGGAGTCTCATTCGCCTATAAATATTCTACTTGGTGTATTGACAATCTTTCCTTCATAGCTTTGTATTCATGGAAGGTTGTTATTGAAAATGCCTTCTTCTTGTGGTTCTAGCAATACTCCATGTGTTAGGAAGATAAAGAAGAAGAAAGCTCCAAAATACACCAATAGGAATGTCACTAGGCTTCAAGACAAGAAACAAGTACCTCACTACTATCAGTATAGAAAGGACCTTGGCTTTTCAAATTTTAATGCTTGCAATATGCATCTATATATGGTGATGGTTCATTTTGAAGAATTGTAGAGGGATTAGACACTACCAGTACTGGTAAGACCTTCCCTATGGCTCCAAAACAAAGATAGATAAGTTTGAAGAAGGGGTTTCACACATGGCAGCAGACCAAACTCAAGTTTATTCTCATGAAGAAGGGGATCTGGAATATTGCTAATGGGAATGAGAAGAAACCAACTACTAGGGAAGGAGGCTTTATGGATACATAGGGATGAAAAGGCACTAGCTATAATTGCGCTTGGATTGAGTGATTCCTATATTCATCACATTGATGATTGTGACACTGCATAAGCTGCATGGAGTCATCTTGAGATTGTTTTTGGAGCACAGGAGAAGTGTTCCAAGTATAGTATCTACAGAGCCTTCACAACTCTAATGACCTAGCAGCATCTACGGAGCTGCAGCATCAACAAGCTCTTCAACAGCTTCCAAATCTACAGACAAGAATGACAATCAGCTCTAAAGCAAGGCCAGCGAGCCTCGAAGCACTTCACACAGCGCCTTGCAACTCGGCGTCATGCTGCGATGCTTCATCAACAGCCATCACCTCCCCGAATCCTACCTCACTGCTCAACGACCACTCGACCTAGCTCATCCAAAACGCCCATGCAAAGGACTATGCTCAACTATCTGCCCATCGGTTCCATCTCAGAGACCAAAGCCTGGACATTTTGAGAAAGAGTGCTACGCAAAGAAGAAATTTTTAGCAAACATTGTGGAAGAAGCAAAGAAAGAAGAAGAAGAAGAACCAGAGCATGTTAAATTTCTCACTGCTTTCACCACCCAAGTCAATCTTAACAAGGGCGATGACCCATATATTTCTAAGTTGTTTTGTGTGTGTGGTCAATAAGGGTTCTCTACCCTGGGATGTCCCCCTTAAATAATTCTTAGTCTTATGTTTGGGTTTTACCTTCTTAGACCCATGGAGATTTTCATACATAGTCATTGTCCAATCTCCCAGTTGTAAACCAAGAGCCATAACTAGAGTGAGTCACAGGTTGGGGTCATGAGTGTTGTTACTAGGTGTGAACAAATCATGAAGCTTCCCATGTACTACTGCTAGGGTGAGGTCATCAATTTGTGGGGGGGTATGAAGGACAAATTGATGTAATGGGGTGTACCAAGGGGTACAAGGTTTGTGTGAGGTTGCGTGTTGGTTAGTGTGACCAGGTTAGGTGATTGAAGGTTCTATTAGGTGTAATTGAGAGATTCATGGGCTTGATTAAGAGAGATCAATGTAGTGATTTGTGGATCTGGAGGTGCTCTCCTTTGAGGCACATGCATTGTATCAGTTGCCCTTGGAAGAGCCTCTCTACTCTTGAATAAACTACTCTATTCACTTCATTCCTGATCTATTGCATTCCTTCCTTGCTATTCCATCACACATTAGATACATTATCACTATGTCAGAGATGTAAGAGACATCAGCTTGATCTATTGTCCTACACATGATTATGTCGTAGATCTTCTCACCAAGGCATTATCCTGAGAAAATTTTGGAGCATTTCGCAATGCTTTAGGCTTGATTCCTTGTAATGATTGATCTATTTTCTTGTACATGTTCGAAGTGCCACTACAAGGGGGATTTATTGAATATTAAGTAGTGTGGTGTGAATACCCATTGGGGCACTTTTTACATCTAAGAGGGTTTTTGCTAAGGGTTAGGATATTAGGTTTGAAGTACATAACATTTTTTGTTATACTTTTGTACTTTATGCATTTTGTAAAATATGTACAAGCTATTGCATGTGTATCCAGGCTTCGTCCTTTTCTAACAAAATTTGTAGAATAACCTCAAGTTGAGACTAGAAGTAGCATGGATGAGGTTTACATCCCATGGACAAAACTAATATAGGAAAAAGAAGCCTACCCTAGAAGAGCAAGGCGCTATGAAGAAGCGAGTTCCGATTTTAAATACAAGCAAAGGGCTTAATTCATGACCATCTTGGGAGAAGGAGTTCCCAAAGACCATAGGACAAATTGGCCTGGGAGGGATATAGGCTGATGGAAGGGGCATGTGGTCTAGGACACTTGACTTGACCTCCAATCGGACTAGCTTCCTAGTGGTCTAGCCTTTGGCTTGGGAGTGGTTGGAGAGAAGAAACCTATGGTTAAGAGGTAAGCTTGCTAGCTCAATCCTATGGGGTCTTGCTTCCTAATTACCGTTGCTCCTCCACCTCGTCCACCTCCAATCTAGAACACATTGTATAAGCCTCCCAAACATGATAAGTCCGACCACTGCTCCCTCACGTCACTTAATGGAAGCTAAGTCGTGACAAAGGGCCACTTCTCCTTCCAAGAAGACTCTCGTAGGTTGATAGCCTGCTCTTGTATTGTCGCACTGCAACTTAGGATGGCCTTTGCTTTCCATTGCGCTCGACCTTCTGAAACTGGAGCTGGAATTGACATCTCGATCAGGCTTTCACATTTTCCGTTTGGTAAGAAGAAACAGAAGTACAAACGTGCACCCCCAACAACCCCTTCCGCACACATGTGAGAAACAAGAACATCGGAAAACAGCTTCTTCCAGCCAGGAACTTTGTACATTCTTAAACACACAATTAGCCTTGAATAAGAGCAATCCTAAAAACTTCCTCTTTACCTTATCTATAGGTTCCCACCATACATCCATGGCAAGGCAGCATTTTATCCTTTTATCGACTCCAGCTGCAGCTACAGCAGTCGCACCCCCAAAGGAATGGCCTGCAATTGCAATGAAATGAAGATCTAGCCGAGCTTGAAGCATGCTCACATTTAATCCAGCCTTGCCACTAACAGTGTTGGCATTTTGTGTCAATAATCCTCTATCAAGGCTTTCAAGAACATCCACCACTTTACGGATTTCCAAGACCCTCTGCAGTCAAGTCAATCAAAGTGTTTTCAGAAAACAAGAGTAAAACAAAAACTACACCCTTGCCCATTCCATAAAAGATGCACTTAAAGAAGTCTAATGTCTGCTTTAAGTGCATTTCACAGCCAACGCTGGTTTTTCAGATTAGCAAAAGCTACATTGCAATCGCTTGTCGCAATTCCTAGGCAGACATCAAGAAAACACATGTGATAAAGAATTTATTCTTTGAGCTTTTAAAAATTGACTTCACCCTAAAAAGTGTTGACATGACTGTTAATGTCCTCTACAAGCATTCCTGCCGCAAATCATCCAGCAGAATTTTAAAAACTATACAATATCACCCATAATCTAACAGCCAAAGTCATCATTCAGCCTGTTTCAATAATCATCTGAATTTGATATTATAGCGCATCCTTATATGAAAGAGTTTTCTACATTAGCAGCATTCCTTATCCTTGTCCTCTAAGCATGCAACACATCAGTTCTGCCATGATGCGCTTCAAATGCTTGGCCACGCAATTCTCTTGTGGAGTGTGTGCCTGTGTGATCTGATGAAAAGGTTAAAATAATATTCTCTTTCTCCATGGGATCAAATAGTGAGAGACTAGCCTATGCCTCAACTAGAGCCTTAAATAGTTGACAATTTTCAAGGACTTTCCCTTATAGTGAAGAAGATGTATAAACACTTTATGAGAATGCTCATCAATAAAGGTCAAATACCATGCCCCTCCTAACCAAAATGTTTTCATTTCACGGTGCGGAAGCTAGAGAACAAGAGAACCACTGCACTCATCTTTACATATTGACGATGGCAAGACATGCAGCAAATTAAACAAGGAGTCAAAGGACCTTCAAGAACAAGCTATGCCTGTATAGAAACTAGCATCGTGTAGCATGCTCTCCTAGAATCTCAAATAAAATATGTGGCAGCATCAATCCAACTACTCAGTAAACTCTTGGACTTGCACTCCATGTCAGTTCTCGCACCTGCAACAATGGTGGTTCCAAGATGCATCCATTAGAACCTCTCTAAATGTGTCCAATACACTTCATGCTTTGGAAGTACTTCCCCATGGTGCAATCCAACCGGCCAAAAGCGAAAGACAAGTCCAACTACACAAATTTCGATCAAGATAGCTTTTTCTCCTAAGCACTTACCGAGTATCTATAGCCAACCTGCTCGAGCATATCCCTAGCCCTTTCTTGATGACTATTGAATGTTAACCAATCCCAAGTTCTTGTCCAATCCTAGGCACCTAAATCCATCAATTTGCAATAACCTTAAACCAATCCAAAATCCTGTGCCAATATTGGATACCTGAATCAATCAATTTGCAATGTTCAAAGCCTCTTCCTCCCTTGCAAAAACCTTAAGTAGATACAACAATTGAGGCTTACATCCCTACCAAATGCACATATAACTTTCCAATGTAATACCACTCCACTGTGACATCTTGTACAATAGAATGTGCTACAAAGTTTATGCCAACCCTAGTTTTTATTATCAATCCATTCAAATTTACCAATCCCACCAGTAGACCACTCTTGAGGCTAGCTCACCCCAATCTACGACTCTATCCCCTCTCCTACTGCCTCCCTCATGTACCACTTCCCACTTCCCCACCCTACCGTGCATCCAGTTGTTGTAGGAGGATTCGGTCTCTCCTCTACTTCAGAGGAATAGGATCCTCATCCATGTGAACTTGTGGGTGATCTCAAAGAGGTGCACGCTTGCGTAATGCAGCCAGTCGAGTCTCGTTCGACCCACTACGTCCCCTTAATGCCATGTTCTAATACCCCAAGGGTGGGGGTCACGAAGCTGGTAGCATTTGAGACGATGAAGGTGGTACCTGGACCCCACAGGCCCTAATCTTGAGAACCTTATTGGCTCTCTATTGTTGCTCAAGCAGGTTGGCTGAAAGGGTTGCCTTTGCAGAAATGAGTTTCAAAACATCCACCCACTTGGAGGCCTTCATAGTTGCCAATTGCATCGTAGCGTTGCGCTCCTCTACAATGGAAGTGCTCGGTGGGGCCACCTCTACTTGACGTGATAGGTCCTCTACCTCCTTTCGAAGATTAGAGGCCTTTGCTTGGATTGTGAGAAAATCACGCATGAGGGCATCTATCTGGGTTTGCTACTCCATCTCTCGGGCGCGCATGTTGTGTATCTTCATGAGGAGCAGCTGCATCTTGAGTGGTCCTAGATGAAAGTCCATTGACACACTCGCCTAAGGAGGTGGGGTTTATGAGACTCACAAGACCGAGACCTTGACCTGTACCATTTGAAACGGTAATAGAACCTCATGGTCAAAGCTAGGGAACTTCTTGGAGTCATACACAGGACGAGAGATTGTATTCTACATAAAGACTCGTCAGAGCCTAGAGTGCCCAATATGACCGGTTTGTGGGTACACTTGGAAGTCAACCTATTGGGAAGAGACTAGGGAGACGGGAGGGGTACAAGGATCTAGTATGTTGTTGTTCTATACCGATCCTCTTCTTTAAAGAGCTTTTATGCGCCAAAGTTCAAATCACATTGGATAAACTTCTAAATCTTGTTCTAGCATTCAAGAACCAATTATGTCAGAGTTTGCATTCTAGGGACATTTCTCAAACAAAAGATCATCCATAGAGTGAAGATGAAGATGAAACATCAGACATTTACACATCCACCATTGAAGATGTGGATTACCAAGTCCCACTCACAGATGTGGATTATAAAAGGCAAAGGATACCAGAAGTATTAGTAGATGGAGAATCAGGGGTGAACATCCTCTCTGAGGATCTATTTAAGAAATTTTGTTGCAATGAACTTGCACCAGCCCCATTTCAGGTCAGAATGGCTGATCAAAGAAGAATACAACCTCTTGGCATACTAAGAGGACAGGAAATTAGCATAATGGGACTATCCTTTACAGTCATATTTGTGGTACTCAGAATGGAGGAAAGAGTTTGTGCCTATTTCATGTTATTGGGTAGGCCATGGCTGAGAGCTCCCAAAGTGAAACAAGACTGGGGATCAGACAGAATAACCATCAGGAAAGGCAAAAAGAAGTTTAAGATCAATCTCTCTTCAAAGAGAAGTTTCCTAAGACAAATTCATCCACTACAAGCAAAGGGCATCAACATGATAGCAGAATTTGAGGAAGATAAGGAGGAGATTTTCCTTAGGAGAAATCCTACTATTTTTTCCATATTTGAAATTGATGTAATCAAAATCATCGATCAGTATACATGCTCGAATCAACAAATACAACAGCCTAACCTACAGCCGGCCACTGCAGAATAGAACATTATCAGAAAGCAATCAGAGGCAAATTCTACCAACCACAAAATGACAAATGACAATCATGCAGAGACAAATGACGCCCTACAAGAGAATAGTCAAAAATTAACTGCACAAGCCATCCTAGAGCTGAAACTCAATTTGAGGAGCATATGCAAAAGAGTGCCAAAGTCCAACAAGATGACTTGGAAGAGATGAACCTTGGAGACCCTGCCAACCCTATGACAGTTTTGGTAAGTACAGGTCTTCCTCCACCTATCAAAATGGCACTAAAGGACTTATTGACAAAGTATAAAGACATATTTGCTTGGCATTATACTGATATGAAGGGAGTAGACCCTAAGATTGCTAGATGTTGTCCCAGTGGTGCAAGGAGATACAAAATGAATCCCAACTATGCAAAGCAAGTCAAAGAAGAGATTGCTAAGTTGTTGAGAGTTCATTTTAGATATCCTCTCACCCATGTTGCATGGCTTTCACCTATTGTCATTGTGTCCAAAAAGAATAGAAAGCTCAAAATATGTGTGGACTACAGAAAGCTGAATGCTGCTACCATTACTGACCCTTTCCCTCTACCATTTTGTGACTCTTTGCTAGATGCTGTAGCAGATCATGAAACCTATACATAGTTTTCTTGATGGTTTCTGTGGCTACAACCAGATAAGAATGGCACCTGAAGATAAGGACAAAACAGCATTTGTCATTGAGTGGGAAGTATTTGCTTCTAATGTCATGACCTTTGGTCTTAGAAATGCTCCGCCAACATTTCAAAAGTACATCCAAGAGGTGTTTGCTGAGTATCTTACATCTCTTATGAAAGTCTTTCAGTATTTGGGAAAAGAATGGAACATCTGCAACACTTGGATTTATGTTTTGCAAAGTGTAGAGTGGCTGGTCTCAGCTTAAACCCAGCCAAATGTGCATTTGCTATGAGTAGAGGAATTCTCCTAGGGCATATTATCTCACAGGAGGGAATGGAGATAGATCCAACAAAGTGTCAACCATACAACATGCCAAACCACCCAAAAACATAAAGCAACTTCAGAGATTTATAGGCCAGATTAAATGGCACTGCAGATTTCTTAGATACCTTGCTGATATATGCTATCCACTCACAAAACTCACAAGGAAAACTGAGCCATACATCTGAGGTGATCCACAACAATATGCTTTTAATATCCTGAAGAAAATGTTGATGGTAGCACTTGTACTACAATCCCCTGACTGGACTCTTTCATTTGAGGTTTTTGTTGATGCTTCTGGTGCAACACTGGGTGCAGTGCTTATGCAGCAAAAAACACCTAAGTGGTTCAGACCAGATTACTATGCCAACAGAATCTTAACAAAGCATGAAAAGAACTATGCAATCACAGAGAAAGCACTTGGAGTGATCTATGCATTGCTCAAATTTAGGCATTATTTATTGGGCAACAAAGTGAATTTTCATGTAGACCATCAAGCTCTCATTTACTTGGTGAATAAACAGAAATTAACAGAAAGATTGGCAAGATGGATGCTCTTGTTGCAAGAGTTTAACTATAGCATTGTGCATAGGCCTGGAAAGCAACATGCCATTGCTGATTACTTAAGCAAGCTGTAATCAGGGAAAGCTCCAGCAAGTATAACAGATGAACTTCCTGATGCAAGCATTTTTATGGAAAGAATTAAAGAACCACCAAATTGATACGATAAAATGCTGTTCTTTCTTGCTGATGGTTTGATCCCTGAAACATTAACTAGGGATCAGAGAAAGAAACTCGTTTTATAGAGCAGACCTTTCCTAGTAATTGCTAGTGTTTTGTATAGAAGAGAAATTGACCAGGTGTTCAGAAGATGTGTGCAAGATCATGAGTAGCAGGCTGTCCTAGCTGAAGCCCATGGAGGACCAGTAGGAGGACACTTCTCTGGAGATATTACAAGTAAAAAGATTTTGCAAGCTGGTTAGTGGTGGCCTACAGTTTTAAAAGATCCTCATAATTGGGCCAAAGCATGTTTGCCATGTCAGAGAAATGATAAGCCACTTGACAGTGATAGGATGCCACGTCAACCAATTCTCCCATTGGGATCTTTCCAAAAATGGGGACTAGATTTTACTCGACCCATCAAACCTCCACCAAAGTTTTCAGGTAATCAATACATTTTGGGTGCCACTAACTATTGTACAAAATTAGTTGAAGCTATAGCACTCAAAACATGCAAAGCAAGGACTGTGGCACATTTCCTTTATCACAACTTTGTCACTAGATTTGGTGTTCCTATTGAAATAGTGTCTGACAAAGGGACCCATTTCATCAACAAAACAATTAGGAAGATGTCTAAAATGCACATGATGTTGCATAAAAAGTCTACAACCTATTACCCACAAGCCAATGGGTAGGCTGGGAGCTCCAACAAACTGCTGAAAAAAGTGTATAGAAGAACAGTAGCTGATCACCCAGAGGATTGGGATTAACACTTGGATTTAGTGCCATGGGCACTTAGAACAGCACACAAGGTTCCAATTGGATTAACACCTTTCAGATTGGTGTATGGCTGTGAGGCAGTAGTGCCTATAGAATTTCTTGCAGGTAACTTAAGAGTAGCAATAGATAATAGACTATCCCCAGAAGATTCCATCAATACCAGATTAGAACAACTTCTGCAATTGGATGAGGATAGGCGCACAAGCTCACATATTGCTAATATTATTCAAAAAAGGAGGGCAGCATGGATTAATAGAAATATAAAGTTTAAGTTGTTCAAAAAGGGTGATTTAGTGTTGATGTTCAACACAAAGTTGGAAAAAATGCCAAGGAAGTTTAAGCTGAGATATGATGGCCCATTCAAGGTACTTGAAGCTTTTGATCAAGGCACCTTCCAATTGGCTGACCTTCATGGCAATGCATTTGACAGACCAGTGAATGATTTCAAGCTAAAACCTTATTTTGGGCCTGATCCCACTCAAGCAAAGATAAATACAATCTCTCTGCAGCTCTCTATTGACATTAATGAAGATGATGTTTGTGTTTCAGCTATTTAAGTTGAAGGATTTGTGTACAACAGACTCCAATAGAAGTCCGACGCCAATTCGACAAACGCAAAAGAAACGAGTTGTCTCATCTCCAACAAAACTCAGTTATGCTCTAAACCATACAGATCCAATCACATAAGTGGTAAAGGTACACGGAAGTTAGCAGACGCGGCCACAGTGGAAGCTTGGACCCCACGGCGATCCGACGCCAGTCCCACTACAAAGGGTCCGACTCCAATCCAACTACTATGACGCCCACGACTAAGAACTACGAGTACGATCCAAGTCCGACCAGTGTGTCCGACTCCGACTCCAATCCGACACGCACGCGCAAGTGGACAAACAACTCCGACTCCGATCCGCCCGACACATGCGACATGAATCCTACCGTACGACCCGACTCCAACTCCAATCCGACGAGTCTATCTCATCTCCAACAAAACTCAGTTATGCTCTAAACCATACAGACCCAATCACATAAGTGGTAAAGGTACACGGGAGTTAGCAAACGTGGCCACAGTCGAAGCTTGGACCCAACGACGATTCGATGCCAGTCCCACCATGAAGGGTCCGACTCCAATCCAACTGCTATGACGCCCACAACCTAGAACTCCGAGAACCAATGTGTCCGTGTCCGACTCCGACTCCAACCCAAGATGCGCGCGAGTGGACAAACGACTCCGACTCCGACTCCGATCCGCCCGACACGTGCGACATGAATCCTACCGTCCGACCCGACTCCGACTCCGATCTGACGAGTCTTTCTGAGTTTGCTCTGACAACACAATCCGATTCCGATCCGACTGAGACGTTCGATTCCAATCCACTTCAGGCAAGAGAAAAGACTGCGCATCCAATCCGACCACTGATTCAGCATCTGACCCAGCTCCGACATTCAAACGAGACTCTGATAGCGCCCTGACTCTCCACCAAAACCAACACAATCTATATGCCACTCCACCCACACCATCAAAGTTCAGCTGATGGTTTACTTCCAGTGAAGGGTTCAAGTCCTCCACTTTTTTTGCAAAAAGGTTTTACCACCAGGTGTGCCAGGTGTTGAGGATGACTCCACCCGCGTGGACCTCAACCAAGGAGGGTTAGTAGACCTCTAGTAAGGGGGGGTTACAATAGCAAGTAGTGGATACTTTTGTAACTGTAGGGACAGTTATAACTGTCCCTACCAGCATGTAGTAGTGGCCTTATCCACCACATCATTTATGGGACTATGTCTCTTTTCTGACTGTTATCCAACTGAGGTCGGAATACCATCGGATGTTGTTATAAGCTGGTCATCACCTCCTGCATGGAGTTGAGTTGTTGCTATCTGCTGTAATACAAACTATATACAATATTTTCACTCTACAAACGATTGTCTCGGCTATTTGTATGCTTTGTACTGTCTCTTTCTTTTCCTACATTAGTCAGATTTAAGTCCGACCCTGGCATTCCCATTGCCAGGAGTGGATGTGTGTAGGTGTTTTTCAATCTTTTGGAGACACCGCTAACAGGCATAGTGTCACTTCAGAAGTACATACAGAATTGGTTTTCATGATTACAAGCCCATCTCTACTCCATCGGTATCCAGGCTGAGTACTTATGATGCAGAAGATACATGTCAATGCCCCACCTGTGAGCCCCCAGATGACGAAAGCTCAGGGGGGTGACACCTCCGCATACATGTGGGTAGATGAACAAGGGCTCAGGGTGCCATGTGAGCAGCAACATGGCTGCCACATGGGCAGCAGACCATATTCCTTGTTATGGTTCATTTGGGGCTGCCTAAAGGGCAACCAAGGAATGCCTACATGGGTTGGCTGTGGGCTGCAAAGAGCCCAGCCATAAGCCCAAGTAGGGAGCACAATATTGCACAGAAGCAGCAGGAAAGAATGGGTGCTGAGGACAGCCAGTGGAGAACAGCATGTACAGGTCAGGGCTGGAGCAAGCAGCAGACTTATAGCGGGTACACATCAGAGCAAGAGGCTGACGGACAGCAGGTCGAGGCCCAGCAAAGAGGCCTGGAAAAGGGCTACAGACAGCAGTAACAGACTGGTCAGCAAAGACCAGTCTGTGGTCAGTCTGTTTCCAGGGGGATGCACTTGGACATGTCGGCTGATCTGGTTGGCCACAGGGCCAGACTCCCTACTTTGGAGGGCATACTGTCATTTATAAAGGGCCCCAGGAAGGGGGCCAAAGATGTTCCAGAGAGCTTGGATTGGGCTGCATACTAGGAGTCTACTCAGCAGGCGGATCACCTCGCATGAGTGAAGAGCATTGGGAGCACGACATACAGAGTATTCTTGCAAGGTGCATACCTAATCACTGTTGGAGAGCATAAAGGTGCAGCAAACTTGCAAAGGGAGCTTTGTCTGCAATACATCATTGGAGCATATCTTTGCAGGAGTGCTCAGCCTTCAGCAGCTACTGAAGTCTATCACAGAGGCACATCGCAGAGAGGAGAAGTTTCCTTTAGAGGGTGCAGCAAAACAGAGCCTTGTTTTGGTACCTTGCCTCAAGGATTGTTTCTAGAGGTGTTGGTACATTTGTAGGCAAGTATTTTGTACTTGAGATTCATCTATATATCTATTAGATTTTGGCTACACATCGGAATACTATTTCAGATCTGAGTAGCACGGTGCTCCACATTACTATCTTGTGATCTCGGGGGAATTTTCCGCTGCGGAGTAGTTCTAACCTTAAGCAAGCAACCTACCTCCACTATTCTAGCAAGGTATCAGATCTCACATTCAGAGGTGCTTGTGAGGCTTGCAGTTAGCGCAAAATAGGTCAGCAGACTTCAGGTCATCCACACCAAACCATGGGATCAACCCCCAAACTTCAGAGAATCTGGGAAGCTCGACCGAACCAACTATCCGATCTGGAAAGTGAAGGTTCATAGCCATCTAGTGGCCAAGAAATCTAGCAGATGACGGAAGGCACAGAGCCGAAACCCATTGATGACACCTCAGGGAAGATCATAATTGTTAGGTTGCTCGGAAGCAATGGATCAGGAAAATTGAGCTAGAGAACCAAAACCGAGCTGTACAAGTTATTGCAGCAGTGCAAGAGTGCAAGAGACGTACAAGTGAATTGATGGTACATGAATTTTACGTCTAACCCTAAAGCCCTAACTCGGTCAACAAATTTTTTAATGTATAATGTTGACTTTATGCTAATGAACGAATGGTGAACAATGTGCACACTAGCACACAAACTAGTCCAGGCCATACCAAGGGCTAAAACCTATCAAACGCCCCTCCATGGTGTGGGTGAAGTACTCTAGAAACATCTTAGAGATACTTGGAACTAATGCTATATATGTTCCTCCAAGAGGATATAGCAACCTAAGGAATACAGGGAGGCAGAATCATGTAACAAATGGAATCAAGTGTAAGCTTGCCGAAAAGCTTCAAACTCTGGTTGTCGAAGCACCTTGGTGAATTGTCTTGGGTAAGAACATAAGACAAGAAACATCCCCTACTGACAGTCTGTATCTAGCATAGCGATCATGAACCTCAACGCGCTTCGTGTGTGCATGAAACACTGGGTTCCGTGCAATGGCCAAAGCATTCACACTATCACAATCGATAGTGGTAGGAGATATTTGACCAACATCAAGATCTGCAAGTAGTTTCCATAAACACATGCATTGCAGCGTGGCCATTAAAGATGCCCTCTAATCAGCTTCACAGCTAGACGTAGCAATTGTAGGCTGCTTTTTGCAGAACCAAGAAATGCATGAAGCTCCAAGCATAAACCAGTTGCCACTGTGCACTCTCGTGTCATAGCATCCAGCCCAGTCACGGTCTATGAAAGCATGCAGGATAAGTGAAGAATGGTGGCCACAGAGGGAGCCCAAACCATGAGGGCCTTTCAAGTATCGGAAGACACACTTCACAGCCTGCCAATGCTCTGTACTGGGACAATGCATGATTGTGCACAACTGGGAAACAACATACCTAAGATCTCACCATGTGTGACACAGATATATCAAGCATCCAACAGCTTGCTGATAGAGAGTGGCATCAAATGACTCAACAGCATCATCCATGGAAAAATAGAAACCAGGCTTAACAAGTGTAGAAACTGGTCTGCGGTCCTCAAACTGAAATCTCTGTAAGAGCTGTCAAACGTACCCCCCTCAACATGAGGCAACCCGATTCCGAGAGAGTAGTGCAGTTGGCCCAAATCTGTCATAGCCAATGGCTCCTGCAAACAGCCTTAAAGGCTGCAATATGCTGTGTAGAAGGTCCAGTCAAGAGCAGATCATCCACATATAAAATAAGAATCAGCTACCATGCCCGGTGTGACTGCTTCCAACCATATAGTGCTTTGTGCAACTGGCACACCTTACTTTCAGATCCTCTGACTTCAAAACCAGGAGGCTGAGAGACATAGAGACCTGCTCTTGTCAATATCAATGAAGAAACGCCGTTTTCACGTCAAGCTGATGCGCTTGCCAATGATGCTAAGTTGCTATGGCAATGATGCACGCAGTGGTTGTAATACATTACGTGGGTGCAAAAATTTCCTCAAAGTCAATATCATACTGCTGAGCATAGCCTTTTGCAACAAGGCAGGCCTTATAACGGTCAACGTTGCCATCGGCCTTCCTATTGAGTTTGTAAACCCACTTAATGCCTATCACACAATTACCTTAAGGCCAATCACACAACTTACAAGTGCCCTTTTGATGTATTGAATTCCAACTTGGATTTCAAAGCATCCATCCAATCCTTACTCTCAAAATCTTTGTGACACAGTGGCTCATTCCATGCTGTAGCAACAATGCATGTGACAAGAGGCGGCCCTCGTGCGGCCTGACAAAGGCTCAGCTTGTTTGCTGTCCATTAAGGTATCTAGGGACTGTCTTCTGCTGTCTTATGACAGCCCTCTCTTCAACCACTGCATGATATGAGGGGGTGAAACCAGCCTCAACAACGTAAAGGGTGGTAGGATCCCACTTAATTACAGCATACACAGTAAATTGACAAGTAAATATGCACCACAGAACAAATCACAGGGGAGCTAGAGCGCTCCTACTCAGAAACAAGACACCGATTGGCCCCAAACATTGGCGTCCCTTGCATTTGAAGCCAAGCGGCTGATTACAAAGGTCTTTGGGAAGCTATACCACAGGCAAACCAACACCCGCAAACTCCTCGTCTAGCCCACCCTGTAATTCCCTGCTCAACTTCAAACGATGAACGGCATCCAATCACTAGACAATATTATATCCTCAGCCAACCAAAGTATGCAAAAGAGACCCCAATAGCATCCACTATCTGAGCCACACTTGCAATCGCACAACCAAGTGCCCAACCAGCGAAACACGGTTAAACAACTGCAAAGACAAAGCCCTCAACAACTGAACTCAGGTGCAATCAAACAACCAAACACTCCCCAGGGAGTTGCCTCAATCTAGAGCCTCCCTGGCCACTGCCCAACAGCATAAATCAACCCTTCTTCGCAAGGAAAGAAACCCAAACGCAATAACTAGCCAGCAACCAATCAGGAAACGGCAAAGACAAGCCTTCTTCTACCCGGAATCCACAAAAGAAAGGTCACCCTGGCTGGAAAACCCTAGATCCTGCGGAGATAAGCTGATTCTGCTCTGGCACAGCCCCAAAAGCAGCTTAGAAGCGACCCACGCCTGAAAAGTTACCAAATCAGCTGGCACAGCCTGGACAGCCTAGAAACAAAATCACAATTTCCCTGGGACCGCCTAGACAGCCTGGAAACTCCTGAAAACAGATCGCTGTAGCAGCCTGGAAATACCTAAAAACAGCACCAAAACTGGACACAGTCACCTAGCACAGGCTGGAAGACCTGGAAATGGAATCGCAATTTGCAACAGACACCCTAGCAGAAATCGCAATCTGCAACAGGCTCTGAATCTGGTGCATTTTCCTCTGGTAGGCCCTAGATGCACTGGCACAAGCCCTGACTGGTGACGATTTCCTCTAGCAGGCCCTGGCAGCTCACAACTGATGATCTGGCTCCTCCTCGAATTGATTTGGCCAACTGAACCCAAAATAAGAGCTCTGGGCCCTTTTTGTAGTCTTGTGCTAAAAATAGCAATTTTTAATTGCACCACTCTTTTGGCCCCCATGTTGCACACTTTGGCCCTAGGAATTAATTGCCTAGTAATTGGGCGCACATTCACTATTTCCAAGGGCCCACTAGGACTTTTAATTCTCCAAGTTCCCACCCAATGGCCGGACCCTCGCGCCTAGAGGCTCAAGGCAGTCACGCGCAAATCACGGGAGTCGCAAATCAAAAGTCCCATAATTTCACGTTCTCATGACAGGGGGCACGATCAATGGGGAGGCATATCAGGCTGTAAATCAGATACAATATGTGGCTATAGAGCACATGCCTGAGGCTGAGTTGAAGTCTTAATGGGCTCATCAAAATGTAATAGAAGCAACAATACTTGGCTGTTTTTGAGCAACGGAGGCATGACAATGTCTTCAACAAAGACAACATCTCTGCTAATGATAACTTTGTTTGTACTACGGTGATATAACCTGTACCCTTTGCTTTTTGAAATGCATTTGGCCGCCTTGTTCTCAAGCTTAAGTCGAAGCTAAGATGTAAAATCTACATATGCTAGGCATCCGAACACTCTCATGTGTGAGACAACCAGCTTATGACCTGTCCATGCCTCATAAGGTGTGATATCTTAAATGCCCTGGTTGGTGATCTACTTAAGACATAATTTCCATGACAGCATCCAGCCAGAATCTATGTGGCAAAGACTCCCCTTTCATCATACACCATGCCATCTCTATCAAATTTCTATTCTTTCGTTCTGTAACACCATTATGTTCTGGTGTGTATGGCATTGTAATGCTCCAGAAGAAGCTCGAATAGTCAAGGTCGGACCTCAACTCTGCTCTGATACCACTGTTAGGTTGTTGTGAAGAAATGGAGTAGGAAAAATTGAGCTAGAGAGCCAAAAATGAGTTGCAGAAGTTTGCAGTAGCACAAGAGTGCAACAAAAGTACAAGGGAAGTGAAGGTACACCATTTTAGGTCTAGCCCTAACGTCCTAGCCTGGTGAACCCACTGTTAGGTTGCCTTTATGCTACACAAACTAGCCTTCAAGGCCATACCAGGAACTACCTATAAATAATTCTAGTAGACCCAAATAAAGTGAAGAAGTGGAACTTGAGACATACAGTTGCTCTTCCCTGATTATTGTGTCAACTGCGGATTCGGTGATACCTCACATCGAACTAGTGGACACAGCACAAGAGACATGCAAGACCTTACACAATCTCTCTGAGACAAAGAACACAAAAAGGACCATCATGCTTTAAAGTCAACTATTCAACTTGAAGATAGATGACGGAGAGTCAGCTCACGACTTCCTAATGAAGGTAAAGACACTCAAGGATCAACCCGGAGCAATTGGTCACAAGGTGGACAATAACCATTTAGCCATGCTCTTGCTGGTCAGTAAGCTTCCAAGGAGCTGCTGAGGGTTGGTGATGACTCTCACTGCCGAAGAACAAAGGAGGCCGCTCAAATTCGAGGGACTAAATCCATTGTTGCTTTAGGAGGAAGCTCAAACGAAGTTGTAAGGCGAAAGGGATAATAAGTATGGCAACGAGAGGGCTCTCATAGCAATGAGCAAGCGTGGCAAATGAAAGCCACAAAAAAAGAAGCATGCTAGGAATGACGACGGGACAATTCTAATGGTGAAAACAAAAGAAAAGGAAGAACCACTTCTAATGGTGGAAACAAAAGAAAAGGAAGAACTAGAAAAAGTGCTTCTATTGCGACACACCTGGACACTTTGCTAAAGATTGCAGAAAGAAGCAAGCAAGCCACACAAAAGAGGAAGACGGCATCTCTTAATGTGGTAATTGAGGAACTCTTCTTAGTGATGATGCCATGTCCCATTGAGATAGAGTATGCAAACCCAAGGTAGGATCAAAGGACTACTACAGTACCACCTAAAGACATAGTGTTTTTCAAACGTTACCATACACATATGACATACGGGTACTGAAGTATGATTGGAGTATGGATCAACCCCTGGGGCTGAATCATATACGTGACCCTAATTTTACTACAACAAAAAAAGCAGGAAAATATACATTGTACTAGTTCAGCCAACCATACAAGTACGGAACCAACTATGCCTGCAGAAATGGCGGGGCACACAAAGAGATGGAGCTTGATGAGCAAGCCCTCACTAGGAGTATAATGAGATGGTTACACACAAGCACGGAGGATCATGGTACTTATGGGTGTGGTACCTAGCTTGCTTAGATAGCAAGCATCAATAGACTGAATTACGGAGCATGTGATTGCATTATGTTTTTATGAAGATTTCAGTAGATTGCTTTGGGACCATTGTTTCTATAGGTATTCTTAGTTCAATGGAGAGCGCCTTGTTGGAATGGTCATCTCCCCATCTGTAAGCCCCCATATGAGGAGAGCATGGGGGAGGTAGACCTGGAGAGAATGGGGCTGCCACATGGGCAGCACATGAGCTGTCATGTGGGCAGCACAAAGCTATGGAATCCAGGTGCCAAGGAAGGGCCTGGCAGAGGCTGTACATGGCGACCTGCTTGGGCAGCTTGTGCACAGGGTTAGTGCCTGCAGCAGGTCCTGAACATGGCACGGACCTGTACAGCTGCAGTACGGCTGCTTGGCGGGGGTCCATGGGCAGGTATGCAGCCTGCAACAGGGTCTCCAGCAGCAACAAAAGGGCAGCCTAGCAGGAGCCCAAAAGGGCCTGGCTAGGGCTAGGGCTGGTTGGACCAGCCAACCAGGTCGGCCAGCAAGCAGACTGGTCAGCCAGTCTGGACGGCCAGGATGAGGCTGGCTGGTTGGTCCATTCAAGGGGGCCTTGTGCCCTATAAAAGGAGGGCTTCCATACCCTCATTAATCATCACCTGGAGCAGCCAAAAGTTAGCAGATTGGAGCAGCAGTAAGACCTACCTTGGGCCTATCTTCTGGAGGTGAAGGAGGTACATCATAGCCTGCATACAAAGCTGAGAAAGCGCTGCCCACCTAGGCTGGCTTCCAGACAGCAAGGTGGAAGGGATCTAGACAAAGAGTCTACATATGCTCGAGGTGGAGCACGTGGGCTCAGAGATCTAGAAGTGCTTGACATTTAGTAGGAGAACCTTTTAGTATTGTATCTTGTCCTCCTTTGTGGACTGAGAAATATAAAGTGTTGCTTCTATTTTTGTCTCTGAGCATTGTCTATTTACTGGCTTGCACATAAGTTTGAGAAGTTTGTGATTCCACACCCCACACCACCGTTGTGCGTACCCTGTGTTGGGTAATTTATAACATGGTATCAGAGCCCAAGTAGGAGGCTCACAGGTGTGGGAGCCTAAAGGCAGTTAGGGACCTTGCTGAAGGACCACACTAATTCAGAAGCTCTTGGAATCGACTTCCACGACTCGAGGACAGTGCCCTTGCGAGAAGGAGGGTGGCTCAGGTTCAATCAGGTGCGTTCGGAGTTCTGGTCTACTGAAGATTGAGTTTGGTTGACTTTGCCGTAAGGTATAACAGCAGAGATGTCGACCGCTACAAGCTCTTCAGCACCTGCTCTCCCTTCCTCCTCCCCCAATTTTATCTCATTCACACTGCTGAACGACCACACTAATTCAGAAGCTCTTGGGAATCGACTTCCACGACTCGAGGACAGTGCCCTTGCGAGAAGGAGGGTGGCTCACGTTCAATCAAGTGCGTTCGGAGTTCTGGTCTACTGAAGATTGAGTTTGGTTGACTTTGCTGTGTGGTATAACAGCAGAGATGTCAACCGCTACAACCTCTTCAGCACCTGCTCTCCCTTCCTCCTCCCCCAATTTTCTCTCATTCACTATCCCTAACTTCGGAGAGTCTAGGAAACTGGACGGGACCAACTACCCGATCTGCAAGCCTGCTGCTACAGATGTGGGTAACTGGTTGACAGGAACCTTGGGTGGTTGCTATGTCAAAAAAGTTCACTATGCAGCAAGGGGCTTTTTTGAAGTGACCATGGCAGATGAAGAGAACAGGCAGATTTTGTTTGAGCACTCCCCTCTTTTTTATGGGCAACAGATGGTTCATGTGTTGCCCGAGTCTCCTACCAGAGATTATCAGGCCTTAATCCAACACATATGCCCTATCTGGGTGGAAGTTGTGGATTTTCCTCAATGTATGGCTTCTCTTTTGCCAAAAATTGCAGCCTCTCTTGGCAAAGTGGTTTGTCCACCACGGCCTAATGGCAATTCAAATAGATTTTGTATTTTGTGGGACACAAATAATCCCACCCCGGACTCTTATTTACAATGAATAATATTTTGATGGATAGTGCCTTCTATAAGCTGAAATGGGGTCTCTTTGCAGGTGCTTGCTTTGAATGCAAGAAGTTCGGACATATAGCTTCGCAATGCCCTTCACATATTCCCAAAATGCCATTGCAGGCTGATTTGTCACCGCCTCCAAGCAAGACTTCTACTACCTCCTCTTTGATGAAGACTAAGAGGGTGAAACAGTTCTTTGCTGTCCAAGATAAAGGGAAAGCACCGGTTGCTTCGAATGGTGATGTTCCTCCTTCTGTGCCTTCAGCCTCTCATCCTCAGGCGAAGGAAAAAACTTTGAATGATGCTTGGCAAACCCCAAGAAAAGTCTTCTCACCTAGGAGACCGTTGCCCTCACAGACTTGGAATGGTGCTTCCTCTCAGGGCAAAACACCGGCTAAAAATTCAAGTATTGGTTTGACTTGGGCTGAGGTGACTACCAATCGTACCCTCTTTCCAGAAGAGGAAGTTGCTGCCTTATTGTCTTCTCCTCAGGCTGAATTTTTCTCTCAGGGCCGAGGCCCAGATATTGAGGTGGAAATGCAGATATAGAAGGAATTTTTGATGTTGTACATACCTGTCCTATATCTGTAAATATGCTTGATCATCTCAAATGTGTCACTTTGAATGTACAAGGCTTGTGTGATGGTCGAAAATGGAAACTGGTCTGGCTGTATATATGCCAATTGCAGCCTGATATAGTGGCTTTATTGAGGTGGAAATGCAGACATAGAAGGCATTTTTTATGTTGTACATAGAAAATGTCATAACCAGCAAAATGTCCAGATTTGCCAGCATACATATGCTGATTATGTCTTGTAAAGCCACTATATCAGGCTGCAATTGGCGTATATACAGCCAGACCAGTTTCCATTTTCGACCATCACACAAGCCTTGTACATTCAAAGTGACACATTTGAGATGATCAAGCATATTTACAGATATAGGACAGGTATGTTGGAGAGCACTCTTTCTTTGGGGTAGCCTTTTTGGTTAAGCATGATCTTCACCCTATTGTGGCCTTCAATGATCACCATGGTCAATGGATGATCATACAATGCCTTGCTCAAGGCAACATCTTTGAATTTGCATTAGTATAGCTTCTCAATCTTCTGGGAATCCAGCTTTAATTTGGGATGCCATGCATAAATATCCATGGCGGCATTATGCTTTTATCTGTGGTGATTTCAATAATGCCCCACAATCAAGAGATAATACCTCAAGCCACACTCACATGATGGCTTCTAAAAAGTAGACATGGTCTGATTTTTTGCTTCAGTTGTCTCTCGTGGATCTCTAGAAGGAATTGCAGCCCATGCTTCTAGGCTATACCTTTCAGCATAATGCTCAATCTTCATATCAGGCACGCTTGGACAGATGGTATCGGGTTGATCCGCTCACATGATGGCTTCTAAAAAGTAGACATGGTCTGATTTTTTGCTTCAGTTGTCTCTCGTGGATCTCTAGAAGGAATTGCAGCCCATGCTTCTAGGCTATACCTTTCAGCATAATGCTCAATCTTCATATCAGGCACGCTTGGACAGATGGTATCGGGTTGATCCGCAGCATTCTAATGCCTTCACTTGTCAGCTTTGGATAGACCATGCTTTTTGATCATGCTCCTCTTTGGCTCAGGCTCTCTTTGCATGACTTTCCACATGACAGATTGGCTTACAAACGCCTTTTGCTGATAAATAATGGTTACCTTGACCATGCTGATTTTAAAGCCATGGTTTCCGATGCCATTCAGCCTCTTTCTAATCAAATGCACATTTATGCATGGCAGGCTTTTGTTGCAAGCATGCAAGCTGTTATTCGGGATTATGGTAAATCTTACATGCAGGCCACACAGGAGACCGTGAAGCATGCCAAATACACTTACCAGAGTTTGATAGACCTCAGTCATCTTCGGCCTTTGTCTTCAGAAGAAAGCATGCTATTATATCAAGCTAAATTTTCTCTCTAATCGAATGATCAAAGAAAGCTTGCTAAATGGGAGACCCAATCTAGGCAAAGGGCTTTTTTCGATAAAGGTTGCTCTTCCAAGCAATTCTTTAAAAGTTTGCATTACAAAAGACAAGCTGCCAATATTTGTTGGATCCAGATGCCTCATGGTTCTTGGTCCTCATCTCCGTCAGAGCTTGCTGCTTTTTGTGTGCAGCACTTTTCATCTCGTTTTGGGCATGTGGACATTCTTTCTCCTCAGGTTGTGTCTGCCTGCTAGCTTCTTTTGCAGCATGTCCATCCCATCCTCTGATGCTCAGGCTTTGGAATTGGAAATTCCTTTCACTGAAAGAGAATTGTCAGATGCTGTTAACTCCTGTGGCAGATGGAAATCTCTCAGATGGGATGGTCTCACTGTGGAATTTTTTCTTGCCTTTTGGGATATCCTCAAGCAGACTTTGCTGCAAATGGTTAATTCAGCCTGGAAAAATCAGCAAATGCCTATATCGTGGAAAAAAGGACTTGTCAAGCTCCTTCCAAAAAAGCAGTTATGTGATTTGCTCACTGATTGGAGACCAATAACGCTCATGCCAGTTATTTACAAGATCATAGCCAAAATGGTTGTTGATCGTATTAAAGGTTATTTGCATGATGGGCTGCATCCTTCGCAATATGGCTTTGTTCCCCATAGGCATATCACAGATAATATTGCCAATGCTTATATTGAGATTGAATATGCCAAGTACACACATCACGATGTTCTGCTCTTACAGGTGGATATGCAAAAACCTTTGATGGAGTTCAATGGGAAGTCATCTCGCAAACAATGAGAGCTTTGGGGTTTGGAACAAAAATGCAGCACATTATTTACTAGCTTTACAAGGACAACAATGCATCTTGCATTCTTTCTGGGGATCTCTCCGATTAGTCGACTCTTCGTTGTTCGGTCCATCAAGGATGTCCCCTTAGTGATTTATTGTATGCCATTGCTACCCATCCTATGCTGCAATATATTGATCATTTCGTGGCTACAGGCTCTCTTCATGGTTTGGAATTAGATGCAAATCGCAGCATGGTTGCTCAAGCCTATGTTGATGATTCTTTCTTTACCCCGAAGAATACGTAGAATGATCTTTCTGCTTTGATGCAGGGTCTCTCTGTTTATGGTTTGGCAGCTCGTCTTCATGTAAATTTTCAAAATTCCAAGCTGCTCCCATTGCATTCTAAAGACTAGCATAGTCTTTTATGGCCCGGGGAAATCATTCCACCCACTCAGATTATTCCTCATCTTGGTTACCCTTTGGGGTGGGATCTCACTCGTCGTCAACAAACTGATTGGGTGATGGTCAAGCTTCGGAAAAAGCTAAACTATTAAAAATTGGCAACCTGGCCTTTCGCATGTTCAACTTCTGATAGTACAGTCCATCCTTGTGGCATATATTCAATTTTATTTGCCTTTGATCATGTTCACCAAGGCAGATCCTTGGGCTTTTATGATTAGATCTCTAGTTACACATATCAGTATTTCTGCCTTTAATCACTAGTAAATCAATTACTAGGATTTCTTATTTGGTCGCATCGATGGCACTTTGCATGGCTGCCCTTTGGTCTCCAATTTGCTTCTTGATTGGAAGCACATCCTCTCTCATCTGGAATGGAATGGTCGACAGTCTTTGCTGGGAAATTATTTGTGAGCTGGAAGCATTCACTGGTCGACAGTTTTTCAGTCTCCACTGGCTGTACAGGAACCTCGTCGTTCCTATTTTCTTTCTTTTAAGGACATAACTTATGTTGCTGATGTTATTCAGAATGATGGCTCTGTGCTACCTTTTTCTCTGAGAGCTACACAGTATGGCTTGGGCTCTAATTATCGTGCTTTGTGGAAACAAATTGCTTATATACTTTCGCCTTTTGTTCTGATTCCTCCTTTGGAACTTCGGGACAGGTTGGAGCATTGGACTTTGACTTCACCAAGGTCCTCTTCTTGCCCTTTGAGGCTATCTCAGATTACGATGCCTGCATTGTATAAAATCCATTTGCCTCAACCTTGGGTTTCAGAGAAAGGCAATTCTATTTGGTGAATGCATCGCACAGCCAAGTGCTGGAGAAAGAGATTAAAGCAACTTTGGGCTTACAAAACTCCTCTTCGACAACAAGTTTTCTTCTGGCGAGTGCTTCTGGGCATTTTTCCATCTGGACAGATGTTGGCCCGTAGACACATTGCTCTTGCTCGTTGCCACAGATGCTTGAGTCCTCAAGAGACTATGCCTCATTTATTCTGGTTTTGTCCATGTTCTCATGAGTTCATTGATCTTCTTCGGCAGTGCCTGCGAGTGAGATTCTCGACTAGTCTTTTTGGGAAGTCTTTCTGGCTCTTTGGTTTTCATCCACCTAGACCAAAGTTTCATCTTTTCTTTGTTTGGGTGCGCTATTGGGCACTCTTGACTTTATGGACAAACAAAAACTGTAAAGTCTTTGGTGATCCCGTATTTTCCTTGTTTAGTTTTTTTAAGCGTTCTCTGCAGCAATCCTTCTTTGATTGCTTGCAGACGCACTGCATAGATCATGATGTATATTTAGCATACACTGAGATTATCAGTTGATGTATTTTTTAGTACCTCGTTTTGAGGTTGCTACTCTTCTAATATAATCAATCAAAAGTTTTCACTTTAAAAAAAAGTGTGTGTGTGTGTGTGTGTGTGTGTGTGTGTGTGTGTGTAGTTAAGTGGTGGAGAAAAAGACTGTGGCAACTTTGAGCATACAAGGTTCCACTTCGGCAACAGGTTTTTTTCTAGCGAGTGCTTCTAGGAATTTTTCCATCTGGATAGTTGCTGGCCCGTAGGCACATTGCTCCTGCTTTATGTCATCGGTGTCTCATTCCTCAAGAGACTATGCCTCATTTATTCTAGCATAGCCCGTTTTCTCAATAGTTTCTGGATTCTCTTCAACAGAGGCTACGAGCGAGATTCCCGACTCTTCTCTTTGGGAAATTTTTCTGGCTCTTTGGTTTTCATCAACAGCAACTGGAGTTTCATCTTTTCTTTGTTTGGACTCATTATTGGGCACTTTGGACTTTATGGACACACCACAATTGTATTTCTTTAGTGATCCCAATTTTTCTTTATTTGCTTTCTTTAAGCGTTCTCTGCAGCAATCTTTCTTTGATTGCTTGCAGACTCGCCAGATAGATCAAGATGTATATTTGGCTTATACTAAGATCTTCAGTTGATGTATTTTCTAGCACCTCTTCTCTGAGGTGACTATTCTTGTAATATAATCAATAAAAGCTTTTACTTTTTTTTTTTGGAAGTGTGTTTACGGTTTGGCAACTGGTCTTCACGTAAATTTTCAAAAGTCTAAGCTGCTCCCATTGCATTCTAAAGACTGGCATAGTCTTTTGTGGCCGGGGGATATCATTCCTCCCACTTAGATTGTTCGTCATCTTGGTTACCCTTATCCTTTGGGGTGGGGTCTCACTCGTCGTCAACAAACTAATTGGTTAATGGTCAAGCTTCGAAAAAAGCTAGAGTAATGAAAATTGGCAACGTGGTCTTTGCATGTTTGGCTTCGAATAGTGCAGTGCATCCTTGTGGCATATATTCAATTTTATTTGCCTTTGATCCTGTTCACCAAGGCAAATATTGCTTCTTTCATGTCTGCCATTATGGAGATCTTTTGGCGTTCCAAACATGGCAGAAAAAGTATCAAGCTGCTTTCAGTGCATCAACTTTGTTCTCCCAAGATGCATGGTGGTTTGAACATCACGAATATCCAGGTGTACATCCTTGCTCACCGGAGAAAATGTTGCTGCAATTTTTGCAAGGTGATCAGCCTTGGGCTCTTATGATTAGATCTCTAGTTACACATATCAGTATTTCCGCCTTTGGTCACTAGCAAATCAATTACTGGGATTTTCTTATTTAGTCGCATCGATGGCACTTTGCTTGGCTGCCCTTTGGTCTCCAGTTTGCTTCTTGATTGGAAGCATATCCTCTCTCATATGGAATGGAATGGTTGACAGTCTTTGCTGGGATTGTGAGCTGGAAGCATTCACTGGTCGACAATTTTTCAATCTCCACTGGCTTTATAGGAATCTCACCGTTCCTGCTTTGTTTCTTTGCTGGAAATTTATTTGTGAGCTGGAAGCATTCACTGGTCAACAATTTTTCAATCTCCACTGGCTTTACAAGAATCTCACCGTTCCTACTTTGTTTCTTTTAAGGGCATCACTTCTGTTGCTGATGTTATTCATGATGATGGCTCTGTCCTACCTTTTTCTCTCGCAGCTACACGGTATTGCTTGGGCTCTCATTATCGTGCTTTGTGGCAACAAATTGCTTATATGCTTTCGCCTTTTGTTCCGATTCCTCCTTTGGAACTTCAGGACACGTTGGAGGATTGGACTCTGACTTCCCCAGGATCCTCTTCTCCCCTCTGAGGCTATCTCAAATTACGGTGCCTGCATTGTACAAAATCCTTTTGCCTCAACCTTGGGTTTCAGAGAAAGGCAATTCTATTTGGCAAATACATCACCCAACCAAGTGGTGGAGAAAGAGATTACAACAGCTTTAGGCCTACAAAACTCCTCTTCGACAATAGGTTTTCTTCTGGAGCGTGCTTCTGGGCAATTTTTCCATCTGGACAGATATTGGCTAGTAGACACATTGCTCCTGCTCGTTGCTTCTTCGGCAGCGTCTGTGAGCGAGATTTCCGACTGTTCATTTTGGGAAGTCTTTCTCGCTCTTTAGTTTTCATCCACCCAGACCGGAGTTTCATATTTTCTTTGTTTGGGTTCACTATTGGGCACTCTGGACTTTATGGACAGACACGAACTATAAAGTCTTTGGTGATCCTATATTTTCCTTGTTTGGCTTTTTTAAGCGTTCTCTGCAGCAATCCTTCTTTGATTGCTTGCAGACGCGCTGCATAGATCATGATGTATATCTAGCATACACTGAGATTTTCAGCTGATGTAATTTCGGCTACCTCGTTTTGAGGTCGCTACTCTTGTAATATAATCAATCAAAAGTTTCCACTTTTTTTAAAAGTGTGTGTGTGTGTGTATACATATATGTATATACATACATACATATATATATATATACAACTCCTTAGCTTACAACGCTACTCTTTTGCATATCTTTATCTGCACTATTGCGAGTCTAGAAATCTTCAAGAGCATGTGATTGTTTGATTTTACCCTTCCCACGACATGCTTACTACCTTTCTACTTTTCCTCGTCCTTCTATGAATTGCCAGTCTTCATATTTCTCCAGACATAGCTATTATATAGAAGGACGCGCGTGAAAATCTTGCAATTGCTCGTAACCTTTGTTGAGATTCTCAGGAGTGCAAGCAGGGATATCATGTACTTGTAGGTCCACAAGAGCTGAATGGAGCGGAATTTTCTTGTTCCGGAAGTTTACAGTAGGGTCATCCTTCAAGGTAAGCAAGGCAGCCACTCCTCTCGCAGGACTGACACCATTTTGTGTACGCTCCTTCACAATCGCCCCCCCTTCTTGTGACTTATTTTGCCTCTACGAATTTTGATGTCATGTTTAGACACCTCAGGCTGAGCATGACCAGGCTCTCTAAGCTGTTGGGGACTCTTTTGCAAAGGCTCACTAAACTGTTGGACTCTTTTCAAAGGCTCATATACATGTTTGGCTTTTTTGAAGCCACGGAAGAACATCCGAAACAGACTCTAGGAGCACCAAGCGCTTGGACCTCCCAGTTATGGGAGCATTTCTTGCTAGTATGCGTAAAACTTATGCATGAGGAGCACGAGTTGGGGATGTTTTCGTAATACAGTTTCATATTTTTACCACTCTGCCTGGCACATTAATTTGTATAAGTTCATGCACACTTTTGCTGTAGGCCACATGGAGAGAACAATAGCAACTTTACCTCTCCTAAGGGTTGAGCTATCTTTGTGACAGTGTCTTAATCCTACAGGACACCAGTGAACACGGGCAATCACCTTGTCCGTATCCTTGGACTTGATGACCACCTCCAAACTGTTCCATAGTTCAAAATCGCTTGTATACCTTTGTTATATGCAAATTGTTTGCGCAGCTTCCGCAGATTGAAGCCTGGGGTCCAGGGCCATATTTCCATGTTCTGTGATCCCAGTTTAGAAAAAATGTCTCCGATATTTTGTTATTTTGTTCTGCACTACTACAGACGACCTGGACAAAGCCTGTGCCTACAGCCTATACTTATGCCTTATCTTAGCTTCAAAGCTTTTCATCCATTGGCAGTAACCCAATTCCCTCAACAGTATAGAACTGTTACAAAAGAATGTGAGGTCTTCCTGTTTAGGGCTATCCTCCCTCATCAGGTAGGTGGTGGGGCAGCGCACATGGATTCTTAATATAGTCAACTGGAGCACGATCAGGGGATCTAGGAGAGTGTGTGGGTTGACTTAGGTGATGGCTGGAGGTATTTGACATTTTGCAGATGAGGCCTTTTTTGGTCACATAGGGTTGAAGGCCAGAATACCTCTCTGCATGCATCTCTGCATGCATGGCCAGAAGAAGTTAGAGCGTTAATGTTAAAAAAACTAGGAGACCAGATTGAATCTATGGCATCGCTGAAAGGATGATGGGAAGGAGCAGCCAGACGAATACGACACGAGCGGCTGCCCAAGATGAGTTTTTTGGTTTAGATTTCAAGTCCCTTAAAGTTGACATCTTCATGTCCAATGTACCAAAAGAGCAGAAGAGAGGAATTTATAGAGCAGAAGAGAGGGATTTATAGGAAAGATCGAGGACCTGGCACGAACAATAATTTAAGATTGACTGCTACACCTTTGTTACCTGATGATTGAGTGTTTATCTACAACTCTACTAGTGTGGACCATTGAGCCTATAATGGCCAGATTTGAGACATTCAATGACCCTGTAATGCATTTCAGAGAAATCCTTTGCCAGGTTAACTTTACATCCAATGCCTACAACTGTCTATTTTAGTCTGGAGCTGGACATATTGCACAATACAACTATTGTGACAAGACATTGGTCTCTTATGAGTACAATAGGTAAGTATCAAATCTGTAGCAATTACTTTCAAAGAACAACTATAGAACGCTACAACACAATCATATCTGCAACATGCATTCACAGGCAGCTTAATATGTGAGTATTTATGGCAACGACACTCTAAATAATAAGGTATTGTATCAAAGTTACCTGCCTGAGCTGTTTGGCACGATCCTGCATTGAGATTTGATCCACAGGAATACTAGCAAAGCTGTTCTGCAGCCACTTTCTTTTACCATTTTGATCAGTATAGCTAGCCATGTTGGCCGATCCATCGAGGTGCTCCGGGGCTACAATAACTGCAATTCCAAAAACAAATATTCAATCATTTGAATCATGGTTCTGTTACTGAAGACATCTCAATTTCAAGACCTCTTTGTTAACAGACTGGTAGCTAACAGACAAAGCAGCTGGTTAGAACTGCCACAAGCTAATTTAACAGTATTTTCTGCTTGTCCCACAAATCTTTATGGTCTCAAGAGAATAATTGTCTAACATATCTTTTCCTTTTCATTTTGTGTAATGAACCAAAATAGCTCAATGAAATCCTTGCCAATCATATATATCTAGATGAATCCACCAACATAACCAAACGGATCCTCTGAAACAAGCAAACAGTGCAGTTTTCACCTCGTGCCAGTGAAACTCCTTGCCTATCATGAATACTCCCATTTTGCACATGCCCGATCCCAAGCCACCCTGGATGCAGTATGTTGTTAACCAGTCGAGCTACTGAACCAATTCTGGAATTGGATGACACCAGATACTCTTTGTTATCTGGGCCTTGACTGCAATTATTCAAACTGTGATCCACTCTGCCATTGACAATACGCAGAACTTCTTGCATATCACGATTAGCACCCGAGACGTACAAGTTAGAAACTTATCAACCCTGTTAGCTATCCACTCTTTGAGTTTTGTACCTATCATCCTACCTCACCACTCCAAAACAAATACCATGAATGCAGTTCTTATGACTCCATTCAGCAACAATGGCCATGGAGAGACACTCTTTCCAAGCCTCAGTAAAGCCAGACAATTGGATAATCAAACATGGATTACTTTCAAAATTAAAGCAACGATACTGTGCTATCCTGGGAGTCAGTCTCTTGGAGGACCATATCCCAGCTAATCACAGCTGCCATGTCACCAGATCATACAACCTGTAGGCCATGGATTCTATTACTGCAGCTGATGAAGATGTATTTCCAGTTACTTCAATACAGCTTGTTCCTTGTATCACTTGACATCCTATGTATGCCTCTAGAGGTGTCTTTGCTTCAAGTGTCTTCATTGCAGTTCAGTTCAAAACATGAACTGCTGCATTGATTGCCTCTGCCAAGAACGAATGTTGAAGTTTGTTCCCTTTCAGCATGCTCAGCCCCATCTCAACAATCACTCGATTCCTTTGTTCTGCCACCCCGTTTTGTTGGGATGTCTAGGCCATTGCATCTTGATCCAGAGCTCCCTGCAATAACTGTCAAATTCGATCCATGTGAATTTGTTAAAGGCCAGAGAATTCTTGGCCAGAGTATATATAATGTCCTCCAACTGAAGTCGTCCACCAATATGAGGAAGGACACTGCTCCCGCATGTGACTTCATAGGAAGCGGCTCACAACCATCAAAGTGAACAGCCTGCAAATGATTTCATGGCCCGATTCATGGCCATTGTCATGGATGAATCTCAATGTTGCTTGATGTCCTCCAACTGAAGTCGTCCACCAATATGAGGAAGGACATTGCTCCCACATGTGAGTTCATAGGAAGCAGCTCACAACCATCAAAGTGAACAGCTTGCAAATGATTTCATGGCCCGATTCATGGCCATTGTCACCGATGAATCTCAATGTTGCTTACCCGATCTCCCATAATTCCTCTCAATGGATTCCATCTCGGTTTCCATTGCAATTTGCCATATCCTAGTTGTCCTCTGCCGCTTCAAAGGACCTTGGTGCTCAACTTGACTTGAGCCGTGAGACCTAGTTTAGTATCATCCAGTCACCTCGATCTTTGTATCCACTCAAAACTTGTCTCCCGGATACGGTATTGTCGGAGTCTTCCACTGTCTTTTTACACCAAAGCGGTCTTTGAATCTCCTTTGCCGATACCTCTCTCTTCCCTAAATCCCGATCCTAGGTTGCACGTGTCCGTCCAAGATGGATATAGGAACCTATCATAGTACAAGTAGATCAACATCACCTAATAAATGGTGCCAAGAGTAAGGCATGACAAAAAGCCTCAAACTTGGGTCATGATAGAGCCTTCATGAAGAGATCTACTAAGTTCTCCTCCGTGGGAACGTAAGACAATTAAAAATCTCTAACTGATAGTCGCTCTCGAGCGTAGTGGTAGTGTATGCGCTTCGTATGCGCATAAAACATTGTATTACGCGCAACAACTAAAGCACTCTGGCTGTTCGTGTCAATGATGGTAGAAGATGGCTGCATAATGTCAAGATTTGCAAGCAACTTGCATAGCCAGACACACTCTTCTGTTGCTGTGAAGGCTGCCCTGTACTCAGCTTCACAACTGGAAGTAGCTACTCTAGGCTGCTTCTTGCTAAACCATGAAATGCATCCAAGCATGAAACAGTAGCCACTCTGAGACACTTGTGTTGTAACAACCTGCCCAATTACCATCCATGAAAGCATGCAAAACTAGTGAAGACTCATGACCATAGAACAGTCCCAAACGTTGCATGGTCTTCAACTAACGGATGATCCGCTTCACTGTTTGCCAATGCTGTGTGTTGAGCATGTGCATGTACCTTCTTAACTGGGAAACGGCATACTGCAAATCAGGCTGAGTATGACATAAGTAAATGAGGTAGTGGGGCACTCCTATTTCGAAGGAGAAAAGGAAGCCAAGTTCCAATGGAGTAGAAACCAGCTTACAATCCTCGAATTGGAAGCGCTCCAAGAGTTGTAATATATTTAGATTGACTCATCATTATGCCCCACTCAACATTAGCAAACGAGATGCCCAAATAGTAGTGCAACCAGCCCATATCTGACATTGCATTAGTTTCAAAGTCCTATCAACAGCTTGCAAATCATTATTTACACCAAGTAGCTTCTGAATCTGATCATTTTATCAACCTCCCTCAGCCCACATAGGATTGAACCCAAGTTCTCCTTCAGCAAAGCTCTTCTACAGTCCATAAGGTCTTGGATATCATGTCTAATCTTTTGAGGGTCTTTCAGCTTGTAAGACTCGGGGAACAGTCATGTAAGCGAAGCTTGATTGTAGCACATTCGACCTTTTCAATGTATACTTCGATCTTAACAAAAACATCAGATTAACAGTAAGGCAATTCTGGAAAGATCTTATGCTTAATATAAAGACATGGAGGACTATGGTAGAGAGCCTCAGTAGCAGAATATTTGAACATTGCGTATAGCTAGAGTACTATAGTGAGCCAGTGTGACCCCATGAAAGTTATAAGAGAAGAAAGGATGTACAGTAGATTGTTTGTGCGGGCACTTCATCATTGACTATGAAGCTGTAACAGTGCCACATAAGGTCACCGTCACAAGACCTATTGTTGGCTGAGATATCAACCTCGCTGAAATTTTCATAGTCCATAATCTGGTAAACAGGATGTATTGGCTGAAACTGGCCTTCAGAAATCTAAAGGGCAGTAAACCTTAACTGACTTAGCATACACTTCATTCACAGCCACATTGCAACATTTATAGCCACTTCCATTAGTTAAATTCCACTGAAAGACAAACCTTAGACGCACTTATGATGAAGCTAGAGTGCCCCTGCTCAGAAACCAAATGCAAGAGACGCAGATTGGCCTGAAATGCTTTGGCGCCCCTTTCGCTATTTATTTAATTCTTCAAGCAACGGCAATTGTGCAATTACATGAACAGCTCACTCTTGCACTCCACTACACTAGCAGTTCACTACCCAAGCCAATACTTGGCAGCAAAATGCATCCAATTCTCATGTGTCACTAGAAAGCTAAGGCATTCCACACTCACTGTGCCCCACTGAAAGTGACAATGCAACAACACCAGCCCCAACAAATGCTCAAACAGCCTCAAGGCATAAGAACTACAATACAGTTTCCCTCTAGCACCTTTCCAGGCATACCCTCTGTGGTTGGGTGTCTGGTTACAGCTTGTATGGCCTAGAGAGAGCCTCAAAGCAAGCAGAAGCAATAACAACTTCAAAATTGGCAAATGAAATCCAAAAGGAAGTCACAATATCCATACCTGCTGTCCATGGAAGAGGAGCAAGCTCTATCCCTGCACCTATCCTCTGTCCAGGCCCCCATGGGTGCAGAAAAGGCTTCCAATCAAGGAAAAACTGAGAGAATAGGAGAGAGAAAGATTCTAGGAGCTGAGAACCGAAAGAAGAGCAAGGCTCACACATGCAGAGGCCAAAAACCGGAAAAGAGAGCTAATCCGCGAGCCAGAAGACCTCAGAGCGCATGCCAATAGCCCATACAGTAAAAGGGTGACCCATACAACAGCGAATCTGATCCATACAGCCATAAATGAGGCCATACTGCAGAATAAGTGGCCTTGGAAAGTGTGAAACTGTCCGTACAGCAGCTTAAGCAGGTCTGCATTTAATGAACCATACAGTAGCTAGAACAGATCCATACTGCAATTAATGCGTACGTATAGTAAAAAATGCACCCGTACAGCAGCTAGAAGGCACCTTGGGATACATGCCAAGAAAGAGAAGCGTGGAAAAATCCCACAATGAAGGAATGACCCAAACATTGGGTGCAAGGGGAGTTGGAGAGAAGGAGGCATGGGATTGATTGTGCCACGTGGCACATTTGACCCCCCTTCATTAAAGTCCTAACCCCTGGCCTAGCACTTGGGCCTAGTGATTTCACCTAGGCATTGGATGCATTCCTAGGGACTTCGTGGAAGTATCACTTCCCCGAGGCTAGTTTCCCAAGCCAAAGATAGTCACGATTACCTAATTCACGTCCTCATGACATACCCTCCTCTAGAAACAACAAACTACCCAGTTTGCTACTAGCCTTTACAACAAATAAATAACAATGAAAGAGGCATGAATAGCCCATACCAGATAATACATGATCTGTAAAATACAACCAGCAATGATGATATGGTCTAGGAGAGCGTGTGATACAATCCATAAATCAATGCATCACCTATGTAGAGTGACTAGTACACTCATCATAGGTAGTCACGGTTACCAAATACATGTCCCCGTGACATGCCCTCCTCTTGAAAAAGCAACCTACCCAGTTTGCTGCTAACCTTTACAACAAATAAATAACAATGAAAGAGGCATGAATAGCCCATATCGGATAATACATGATCTGTAAGATACAACCAGCAATGATGATAAGGTCTAAGAGAGCGCGTGATTTCATCCATACATCAATGCATCACATGTGTGGAGTGACTAGTACACTCATCATTGAAGTCCCGTGGCAAAAATATTGTCAGCAATCAGTACCTCGGTTGAGACCAGCAGTGTCACCAAGCGACCTCTAGATACGTGAGTCTATTTATCCTAAAGGAGTGGAGGTGCTACCCCCCTCTTGAGCATCAGGCAATGCTCTAGACCGTTGCTCTGCTGAGCCTAAAAGAGCCTCAACCGCAGTCGGCTCAAGCTGAAATGGTTCCAGGTAGAGCTGCAATACCCTGGGTGAATCTGCATGTTCACTTTCCTCCATCCACTTGGCATCCATTGCTGAATACCTTCTGGAAACTCTACCTCTGACTTTCCTTTCACAGTGTGCCAGGATCTGTTCTGGAACCAAGATCTCATCAATTTCCTCCACTTCAAGCTGTTTCTCATCAAGCATCTCTTCACGCACATCTCCTTGGAAAGGTTTCAACAAACTCACATGAAACGTGTTGTGAATTGTCCAATGCTGTGGCAGCTTCATCCTGTAAGCTACATCCTTTATCTTCTACAAGACTTGAAAGGGTCCATAGTATCGCATTTCCAGTTTGGTGTAGACTTTATCCTTGCCTTTCATATGCTTAAGTCTTGCTTTCTGAAAATGCAGCAGCACCCAATTACCTTCTTTCAAGGCCAACTCACGTCGGTGGCGATCTGATGCCCATATATACTTTCCCTGTGGAAGAGTGCATTGTATGGTTGTAGGCAAACTCAACCAGAGGCAAAAATTGCTCCCATTTTGACTGTTGGTCTAAAACATAGCCTTTTAAAAGAGACAAGGCAGTAGAATTTGCCTCTTCTAACTATCCATCTGACTATAGGTGGAAAGAGGATGAAAAATTCAGCGTAGTGCCCATGTTCTTGAAGAGACCTCTCTAGAAAAGGCTGGTCATACACGGGGGTCTCGATCACTGACAATGGATTGAGGCATCCTGTGGTGTTTGAAAATATTAGACATGAATAATCTCGCCACCTGATCTGCTGTAATTTTCTTCTGCACTGGAATAAAGCGGGCTTAATTATGGTCCAAATACCATCATGACCTGATGGTGTACGAGGCTGATCAAAAATAAAATCCATGGCAAAATGCTTTGTCATGGTCTATCCAGAATAGGCAATGGCTGTAGCAATCCAGTCGGCTTCTCCATGTCATACTTTACCTTCTGACAAGTGACGCATGTCTTCACATATGCCTCAACATCTTTCCTCAAAGCTGGCTAGTGCTCCACTCCTTTGACTATGGCTTCGCACTGGAATAAATTGGGCCTGCTTGCTGAATCTGCAAATTATGGTCCAAATACCATCATGACCTGATGGTGTACGAGGCAGATCAAAAATAAAGTCCATGGCAATGCTTTGCCAGGGTCTATCCGGAATAGGCAATGGCTATAGCAATCCAGCCGGATTCTGCATGTCATACGTTACCTTCTCACAAGTGACGCATGTCGTATGCAATGGTGATAGCTGAAACTTGCAGTTTCTTTGAACTGCATCAAGACTTGACTTCCTAAAAAGTGCATCTACAACAACATTCTTCTTGCCAAAAACATGCACAATCTGAAAATGAAACATTGAAAGGAAGTTTGCCCACTGCATGTGTTTTTCTGACAGCTTTCTCTAAGTGAGAAAGTACCTCAAGGATTGATGATCTGTCTGCACATACAAATCAGCACCTAAAAGGTAATGTTTCCAGGTAGAAACAGCATGTATGACAGCCGCCATCTCTTTCTCATAGATCCTGAAATTCATTTCAACATCAATGAGCACCCTGCTCTCATATGCAACCACTCTACCGTCCTGCATAAGCACTCCTCCTATGTTGTTCCCACAAGCATCACATTGGACAGCAAAGGGCTTGCGTAGATTTGGTAAGATAATGACAGGATCAAAGCATAGCTTTTCCTTCAACTCTTCAAAGGCTGCAATTTCCTTAGTACCCCTCAGACACTCCTTTCTTCTGTAGGGCATGAAGGGGTGGTGCTATATCAATAAAGTAGCGGATAAACCACCTGTAGTATGAGCATAAACCGAGAAATATATGTACTTTATGGATTTTCTTCAATGATAGCCAATTCCTTATGGCTTCCACTTTCACAAAATCCATCCCGACTCCATCTTTGGATAATAAATGTCCAGAGAAAGTGGATCTCATGCATGAAAAATTCACTCTTTTTAGCATTAATCAACAACTTATGCTTCCTAAGCTCTGCAAAGACAATTGCCAGATGCTCCTTATGCTCAACCTCACTCTTAGAGAACACTACGATATCATGAAAGAAGGTACCCATAAAAGCTCGGTGCTCTCTGAAGATTCTGTCCATCATTCTATTGAAAGTGGTAGGTGCATTTGTCAACCCAAATGGCATCACAAGAAATTCATACAAGCCAAATGTGGTCCTGAAAGCTGTCTTATGCACATCTTCGGGTCGTATCTTGATCTGGTGGTACCTGCTCTTCAAATCTATGCGGCTGAACATTGCAGACCCCTCTAAACTATCCAAGATATCATCAATTCTGGTATCGGGAATCTCCTTTGGCAACCCACAACAATACTTCTCAATCTGTTCGAACAAATCCACACACTTGTAAGAACTCACGGGTAGCAAAGCTTCCCAAAACTTCTTATTGTACTCTTGCAAGTTCTTACAATTGGCTGCGTCTAGCTTGTGCAAGCCTGTCATAATGTCCACCTCAAAAGTGGTGGTGAGCCAAGCAGATGAAAAGACTTGCTTGAACTCAACCCAAGTGGCAGGGGCTCTACCTTGCAAGAGCAAATTAGTCCACCAATGAAGTGCATTGCCCTTGAAAAATGTGGCTGCCTTCCTGACCTTTGATGTCTCCGTCAAGTTCCCACCAGCATAAGCAGCACCAAATTGTTGCACAATGGGCAAGGCTTTCAGTGTGTCCTGTGTCCCATTGAATGTCTCAAACTTTACAGCAGCCCACCCTCTTTCTAGTCTTTCAATTTGCCCTTGGGTGCAATAGTTTCATACACAGGTGGCTGCAAATAGGGAGGTGGAATCATCTAGCCCATACTCTATGCATTACTACCAATTTCCATTGTGATGTTAACCATTCCAGGTCCCATTCCCTACACCTGAAGAATTTGCAATGAACCACTTATCATTCCAAGCATGCCCCTTTGCATTCCGGACTGCATCCCTCTGTTGGCATACATCATATTGGGATTTCCAGCCTGCATACCCCCCGCCATTTGTTGCTGAAAATTTTGCATTCCTCGATCCTAGGTCCATCACCAAAGGAGGGAAGGGTTTCTGTCCATAATTCACCGACTGAAAATTGTTGCCCTGTGGAGCATTCCCCATGCCAGGAGCAACTGAAGGCATAATAGGTGGAGTCACGGGTGGTTGTCCACTTGAAGATGTATCATTGTGCATAGGCCTTTGCTTCCTCTGCTTCTTATTGGCTGTCTTTTTTCTCTTGGGAGGGGCATTCAAATTTCACAAGATTTTGGGTCAATTGTGTCAAAGTGCCCACTGCACTTGCCAATTGCACCTTGAAGAGGACTTCTACATCAAGTTCTTCCGTCTCATCGGCCTCCTCATGGTGGTCCACAGTGGCATGCTCAAAGGGAACATGCTGTCCTGCATTAAACTGCACGTGCTATGCTTCATTCTATCATGCCTCCCACTGTTCCTCCCGTTCTAAGTCTCTATATTCTGAGTCATAGGATTCGAAGGACACTTCCCGATCACTGGCTGAGTCAACCATGGTGGTTGAATTGTGTGGCCGTAATAAAAGTGCTATGCTTCATTCTACCATGCCTCCCACTGTTCCTCACGTTCTAAGTCTTCCAAGTCTATATATTCTGAGTTGTAGGATTCGAAGGACACTTCATTAAACTGCACGTGCTATGCTTCATTCTACCATGCCTCCCACTGTTCCTCCCATTCTAAGTCTTCCAAGTCTCTATATTATGAGTCGTAGGATTTGAAGGACACTTCCCGATCACTCGCTGAGTCAACCATGGTGGTTGAATTGTGTGGCTGTAATAAAAGTGCAGGAAAGACTTCCTTTGCCTAGCACTACCAGGGCTCACCTCTGTGGGAAGATGGTAGTTGTCTCGGCAACAAAACCACTAAAACCAGCCTTCAGAAATCTAAAGGGCAGTAAACCTTAACTGACTTAGCATACACTTCATTCACAGCCACATTGCAACATTTCCAGCCACTTCCATTACCATTAGTTATATTCCACTGAAAGACAAAAACACACTGTGGTGAGGCTAGACTGCCCTTACTCAAAAACCAAATACAAGAGACGCAGATTGGCCCCAAATGCTTTGGTGCCCCTTTCGGTATTTATTTAATTCTTCAAGCAATGGCACTTGTGCAATTACATCAAAGGCTTACCTTGCACTCTGCTACACTAGCAGTCCACTTCCCAAGCCAATACTTGGCATCAGGGTAATGCTTTGACTCTTGAGAATAGGGTAAGACAAAGGGAGAGAGGAAAGACCCCAAGACATCACAACAAGTCAAGAAGAAGAAAATCTAAATACAAAGGAAACCTGGAGTGTTGGTATCATGAGAAGACAAGATACTTGAAGAAAGATTGTTGGTTGCGAAAGAAAAAGCAAGGAGATGGACAATAAGAGACTACGTAGGAAGCAAATGTAGCAGGTTCTTTGTTGCAAGATTCCTTAATTATTTCATTGGATACTATCACTGATGCATGGGTAGTGGACTCAGGGGCTTCATTTCATGCTACACCACATAAGAAGACTATGTTTAGGGTGGGTGAATTTGGAATAGTCCATTTAGGTGATGATGAAGCATTAAAGGTTGTTGGAAAGGGGTAAGGTGCTGATAAATTGCAAAATGGAAACCAATGGTGGTTGAAGGAGGCAAAGGCATGTTTTTTATCTAAGAAGAAACGTAATTTCTGTAGGACAATTGGATGATGAAGGCTGCACAATCACATTTGCATGAATTTTTTGGCAGGTCACTAAAGGGTCACTGGTAATAGAAGGCAACTACATTGTATTTATGTATCGGTAATGCTTACTTATCTATTACTTTAGCTTCTACAGGAGCAGATACAACGTTGTGTCATCATAGGCTTGGACATAGGAGTGAGAAGGGGATGTAGATTCTTCAGTCAAGAAAGTTGTTTCCAGGTTTCAAGTACGTTGATTTGGAGTTTTGTGAGAATTGTGTTTATGGAAAACAAAAGAGAGTAATATTTCTTCTCTTGGTAGTTCTCACTATTATGTTACTTATATAGATGATGAAACTAGAAAACTTGGGTTTATTGCATTCAAAGAAAATTTGATGTCTTTGAAACTTTTAAGAAATTGAAAGCAAAGCTAAGGCATTCCACAGTGAGTGTGCCACACTGAAAGTGGCAATACAACAACACCAGCCTCAACAAATGCTCAAACAGCCTCGAGGCATAAGAACTACAATACAATGTCCCTCTAGGACCTTTCCAGGCACACCCTCTGTGGCTGGGTGTCTGGTTACAGCCTGTATTGCCTAGTGAGAGCCTCAAAGCAAACAAAGGCAATAACAACTTCAAAAGTGACAAATGAAATCCAAAAGGAAGTCAGAATATCCATACCGCTGTCCATAGAAGAGGAGCAAGCTCTATCCCTGCACCTATCCTCTGTCCAGGCCCCCAAGCGTGCAGAGGCCAGAAACCAGAGAACCGAGGGCTAATCCACCAGCCAGAGGACCTCGGAGCACGTGCCAATCAACCTGTACAGCAAAGGAGTGACCCATACAACAGCAAACCTGATCCGTACATGCCGCCATCCATGGAAGAGGGGCAAGCTCTATCCCTGCACCTATCCTCTGTCCAGGCCCCCAGGCATGCAGAGGCCAGAAACCAGAGAAAGAGGGCTAATCCACCAGCTAGAGGACCTCAGAGCACATGCCAATCAGCCTGTACAGCAAAGGAGTGACCCATACAACAGCAAACTTGATCCGTACAGCCATAAATGAGGCGGTACCACAACAAAAGCGACCTTGGAAAGTGTGAAACTATCCGTACAACAGCTTAAGCAGGTCTATACTGCATTTAATGAACCGCACAGCACCTAGAACGGATTCATACTGTAATTAATGCATCCGTACAGTCATAAATGCACCCGTACAGCAGCTAGAAGGCACCTTGGGATATATGCCGAGAGAGAGAGAAGCACAAGCGCCGTACAATGAAGGAATGACCCAAACATTGGGTGTAGGGAGGAGTTAAAGGGATTGTGCCACGTGGCACATTTGCCCCCACCTTCATTAAAGTCCTAACCCCCTACAACCAATGACACACTTAAAAACTCTAACCCACCTTACCAATGACACATTGGTTTCCCTTGGGCCCAACAATTAGACCCCTCTTGACCTTGCCTTGGCCTAGCACTTGGGCCTAGTGATTTCACCTAGGCATAGGATGCAGTCCTAGGGACTTCTCGGAAGTATCACTTCCCTTAGGCTAGTCCCCCAAGCCAAAGGTAGTCACGGTTACCAAATTCACATCCCCATGACATTGGCAATCATCAAGCTTGTGATCCAAAGCATCCATGTAAAAGACTGCTCAAACGTTTTGAACTAGTTGATGGAACAAAAAGCGACATGCGGCGCCTATAAGCAGTGAATTCTGTTTGCCTAATGGTTTCCTTTGCCTCAAAAAGTCCTTCAGTATATAGATACCATGCTTAAAGCATGATTAAAATATCATTGCAAATGTTACCCTTCCTATGCTGGACCAATGCAGCCTTTTGGTAAACATAGTAGCCTTTTTCTAGGTGCAGTAGAGTTGAAAAGTCCCAAAAGAAAAGTCTTAGACATAGCCAAATTGATTTACTACACACAACTTTAACAGAGATTTGCACTAGTAAGAAGTGTGAAAACATGTCTAAAGAGTGACATAGCACCCCACAATCTGACAACCTAGCCAAAACGGTAAATATTTCTCCTAATGAGTCTCATGGAAAATATTCTTAAGATTCAAAGGAATGATTGACTTGCAGGAAGGCCGATAGACAGTCAAGTCTACTAGACAAACTTCAACACACGAGCACCCTCTTTCTAGATGGTTTACTCTTACAACATCTGAAATTCCTCCAACAATATAGAATTTCACACCACGTAAGGATATATTGATAGCTTTACAAGAAGATTCGGCCTACAAAGATATACTCTAATATTTTTTACACAAACACACTTTTTTTTTTCTGTGAAATCCATATTTGTTTATATTACAAGAAGCAGTTCCCAAAGTGGGAACATGTCATTACAAACATCAGAAGACTTCAATATAAGACAAGTAGACAGAGGAATCTATCTGACGTGCACTCAGACCAGCATAAAAAGATACACACACACTTTTTTTTTTTGGGTGAAATCCATTTGTCATTATTAAAAAAAGCAATCCCAAATAAAAAAGGGACAGCTAGTTACAAACATTAAAAGATCTCATTATATGACAAGAAGGCAAGATAGTCAAGTTCCCGCCCTGAAGACAATCATAAAATGATTGCCAGAGAGAAGCGCGGAAGTAGTGATATATAACAATGGGGGGGTCACCAAAGACCCAATAATTGTGATCCTTCCATAGGGTCGAGAGTGCCCAGTAGCAAACCCGGTAAAAGAACAAATCATATCCCTATCTCTAAGGATGAAAGCCAAACAACCAAAAAAGCTTTGCCGAAGCAAGCACTCCAAAAACGAGCCTGAAGCCTTAGCTGCAAGAGAAGTAAGAAATCCCTAGATACAGGGCGATGCCAGAACAGATGAGGCACAGACTCCCGCAAAGACTAACAACATCGGCAAGTGGTAGGAGCAATATGACAATGAGCTAGAAGCTGTCCAACGTGAAGCGAAAACTGCCAGAAGATAACCTTTTGCCGTAGCGGAAGCTTTAAATATGCTGCAACCTTTTCCTCCACCAGCAAGTGGAGCGTGCCATGGGCCAAATGTGAGAATTGGGGAGAGAGAGAGCAAGAGAGGGAGCTGAGAGCTGAAAGCTTGAGAGCTTAGTTGCAATAGAAGAGTGTGAGAGTACAACTGAAAGAGTGAGAGATAAGGTTTTATCCTAGTGACAAAACCTTAGTAGTCACTAACCATAGTTAGTGGACTAACTGCGGTTAGGGGGAAAAACCTCTTAAAGAGGAAAAAGTGCCCCTAACTAGCTTATTAAATTACATTGGTCACTGCTGAATTATATCTATAATTCTAACACCCCCCTTATATCTATAATTCTAACACCCCCCTGCAGTACCAATGTCATGTACAAGGATGATTAATCACCAAACGGATATAAGTTCAGGGCACTGCGAAATGCCTCAAACTTCACGTGGTAGTGCTTTGGTAAAAATATGTGCAACATTGTCATGTGTGGACACAAAGATCATACTGATCTCTCATGCATGCAACTTCTCTTTGACGTAGTGATAGTGAGCCTCAATGTGCTTCGTGCGAGCATGAAACACTGGATTCTTTGCTACTGCAATGGCACTCTGACTATCAGTGAGAATTGGAGAAGGACCCTCCAATGACAGATGAAGATCAGCAAATAGACGTCGCAGCCAGACACATTCAACTGTTGCTGTGAAAGCTGCCCTATACTCAGCTTCACATGATGAGGTAGCCACTATAGATTGTTTCTTGCTCAGCCAAGAAATGCAAGCTTTACCCAAAAAGAAACAATTGCCACTAGTGGATTGCCCAGTGTCATAATCACCAGCCCAATCTCAATCACTGTAGGCATGCATCTGCAAGTCACCCCCCTAGGAAATAACAAGCCAAAAGACTTCGTGCCCTGCAAATAACGGAAGATGCGCTTAACTGCCTGCCAATGCATAGTTTTTGGGCTGTGCATATACCTGCTCACCTGAGATCATGCAAACTGAATATCAGATCTAGTGTTGCAGAGATAAATGAGGCATCCAACAGCCTGACTGTAAGATGTGGCATCAATTGATTCTCCTGCATCATGCATTGTGAGTTTCAGCCCCGGCTCCATGGGAGTGGCTATGGGCTTACAATCATGCATGTTAAATCTGTCCAAGAGTTTCTGCACATACTTGGACTGAGACATAACAATGCCACGTCTCTCTTGAGAGAACTGGATCCCCAAATAAAAGTGAAGCAGCCCCAAATCTGACATGTCAAAGGTGGTCTGCAAATCAGCTTTGAAATCTGCAATATTATCTTCATTGGAAGCTGTGAGCAGTAAGTCATCGACATAAAGAATGATGACTAAAATTTCCCCCCCATCCTTCTTGATGTAGAGGGTGCTCTCAGTAAGACTATTATGCAGCCCCTTGCTGGTCAAAAAGGCATGAATCTTGGCATACCATGCACGAGGGGCCTGTTTCAGCCCGTACAAAGCTTTATTTAGCTTGCATACATGAAGTGCATTTGCTGTAATTTCAAAGCCTGGAGGTTGTTTGACATAAACCTCTTCCAACAAGTCTCCATTTAGGAAGGCTGTTTTAATGTCCAACTGATGAACATTCCACTCAAAATGTGCAGCCATTGCAATAACAGATCGGATGGTGGTCATCCAGGATGTAGGAGCAAAAGTCTCCTTATAATCTATGCCCTTTTTTTGAGCATAGCCTTTGGCAACCAGCCTTGCCTTGTATCTGTCAATGGAGCCATCTGGCTTCCGTTTCACCTTGAAAACCCAGCGTGTACCAATGGCATGTTTACCTGGTGGCAAGTCTACGACATCCCAAGTTTGATTTTTCTTAATGGACTGCAACTCATCGTGCATGGCATTCATCCAATGCACGTTGTCCTTTGCTTCTTCGAATGTTGCAGGCTGCTCCTCATCGAGAAGAGTACCTGCATATGCTGATTCCACTGAATTAGCACCTTCCATGTGCCATACTGCACTGCGAGTCCTGCCAGGTAATGGAGCATCAATTTTGCTCTCCCTGAGAGTCTGTAACAGCCAGCGTGTACCAATGGCATGTTTACCTGGTGGCAAGTCTACGACATCCCAAGTCTGATTTTTCTTAATGGACTGCAACTCATCGTGCATGGCATTCATCCAATGCACGTTGTCCTTTGCTTCTTTGAATGTTGCAGGCTGCTCCTCATCGAGAAGAGTACCTGCATATGCTGATTCCACTGAATTAGCACCTTCCATGTGCCATACTGCACTGCGAGTCCTGCCAGGTAATGGAGCATCAATTTTGCTCTCCCTGAGAGTCTGTAACAGCCAGTTTGGGACTGTTTTTGCTGCATGTATGTCTGCAATTTCTTGCTGAACCACCTGTTCCACTGCCTGTGGAGGTGGCAAGACATCATGTGGCTGAACTGGAGCATCGGGAGGTGGCTGTAAATTCTGATTTGCATCAGAAATATCAGCAGGGGAACCCAAGGCAATGGGTAGCAACCCCTCAAAAACATCCTCTAAATAAGAAGGCATATGAAATTCAGCCTGAGTGTGAGCTGAATTTTCTGCAAATATCACATCTCTACTGACAATGATCTTGCGTGTAGCAAGATTGTAGAGATGGTACCCCTTGCTTTATGCACTGTACCCAACAAATATGCACTTAATTGCCTTACCTCACAACTTATGCCGAAATTCAACTGGCACATGAGCATATGCAAGGCATCCAAAGACACGGAAATGATCCACTGAAGGCTTTCTCCCATTCCAGACTTCATAGGGAGTTTTTGTTTTCAAAGCCTTAGTGGGAGCCCGATTTAAGATGTAGTTGGCACACATTAGACCTTCAAACCAGAATTTGTGAGGCATGTGTTTGCTTTTCAGCATACATTTGTCCATCTCCATAAGAGTTCTATTTTTCCTCTCAGCTTTGCCATTTTGCTGAGGGGTCAGCCTCATTGTGAGCTGATGCACAATACCCTTGCCTTTCAGAAAAGCATCAAAATCTGCAGACAAGTATTCCCCACCTCTATCTGTGCGCAATGTCTGTATCTCGAGTCCAGTTTCATTTTCAACCATGGCTGAAAAGTGTTTGAACACCATGAACACTTCTGATTTGCGCTTCAGCCCAAAGACCCAAGTGAAATTGGAGTAATCATCAATAAAAGTGACAAAGCAGAGATGACCACCCAATGATGGAGTCCTCATGGGACCACAGACATCACTGTGTATAAGCTGTAATTTTCGGACAGCTTTAACTGAACCATTCTTTTTTAAGGGAAATCTATGCATCTTGCCTAAAATGCACCCTTCACAAGCACGTGGAGGAGGTATCTCAAGAGGTGGCAATGCATCAACCATAGAGTGCTTCTGAAGTGTCATCAAGCTGTTGTAATGGATGTGGCCATACCTGGCATGCCATAACTTTGCATTCTGCATGGCAGCAGTAGGAATAGAAACTGCAAGAGCATGGGCTGCTCTTTTCTCAAAAAGATCAAGCTGAAAAAGCCCACGCAGCAGAGTACCAGATAATCTCAAAGCATAATCATTTTCCCTGTCTCGGACAGCACATTTGTCATCCTCAAAGATAACCTGAAATCCAGCCCTGTTAAGAGTGGACACTGAAAGGAAATTCTTGGTGATACCAGGCACATACAAGACATCTGAAAGTCTGAAAACTAAGCCATCAATGGCAGTAAGCTCAACTTCTCCTGTACCACGTACCGAATATGACGAGTTGTTGGCACAAGTGACTTTCTTACCAACGGGAGGTGGATGCAAGGAAGTAAAGAGACACTTTCTAGAAGTGATATGTTTGGAGGCACCACTGTCAAAATACCAAGTATTCAGTGTTTCATTGACACTGAAAGCTAATGCATCCGTAGAAGGGTCATAACTGCAAGTCAAAAAGGCATATGTATCATCATTACAAGTGGCTGTACTATCCCGAGCATCTGGAGCAGCCAGCCTAGAATCTAAAATGCAAGATAAAAAGGCATAATCCAGTCCAACAAAGTTGGCTGCAGCATCCCCACTGTCAAATGCATGAGGAGCTGAATCTGAAACAGCCATACCGGATCTGTTTTTCTTCTCTTTTGCAAGCCTTTTCCTGCATTCTGCAATGTGATGACCTGGCTTTTTGCAGTAATGACAAAAACCCTTCTTCTTGGGCTTACTTGCATCATTCTTAGCCTTTTGTGAAGGCTGTCCTGACCCACTGGAAGGCTGATTTACTGATGTCTTTGCCTGCGCCTTTGTTTTTTACTTGAACTTTGAGAGCATAGCCTGTTCACCTGCACGTGAAGCCAAGTTTTTCCTGGTTTGCTCTTCCTAAAGCAGAAGTCCTATCAACTCATGAAAAGTGAGAGGATTTGCAACCCCCCTCAATGATAAGTTCAGCGAGGTATGAAAGCTGAGATAAGACTCAAGAAGAGAATTCAGAGTGGTGGTAATCATCTCTGAATCAAGAATAATCTCATCAATGTTCAATAATTGCTCTCTGAGATCCTGTAGCTTTGTGAGGTGGACTGATATAGAGTCACCCTCTTCCATATGTGTATTACTTAACTCTCTTTTCAAGAAAGATACCCTTGCATCATTCCGGGCTGCATACATGCTTTCTAAGATATCCCACGCTGCCTTCGAGGTCTTACACGACCGGATATGCGGAATGATAAATCTTTTCACTGAAAGAGAGATGCATGACAAAGCTAAGGCATCCTGTGAATCCCATCTCTTCTGCTCTGGAGTAGTGGCTATAGCTGCACCAACAACTTGTCCTGCAGCTGCACCCTGTGCACGACATCTTCCACCTCCTTGCTAGGGAGGGGTATTAGGTGCTATACCTGCTGGTCGGATCTCACCCCCATTCACATAATCCCATAAATTGCGAGAAATCAGAATATTGCGTACCATAAAACTCCAGAGGGAGTAGTTGGTACCATCCAACTTGTCTTCCTGTAAAAGAACCGAACTGAAAATCATTCTGATTTTGTTGGGCCATATCTGAGAAAGAGATTTTAGCATATACAAAGCTGAATTCCCTTACTGGGAATGAAATGCACAACTCCCCAAAAAACACAGCCAAGCACTGGCTGTAAATGCAACTCAGATTTCTGCACTTGCACTGTCAGAAATCTGTCCAAGCATCAAAAACTCTCCAGAATCTGCCAAAAGTGCTGCAAAACACTTCAAGAAAGGCAGTATGAACTGAAATCTCCAAAATTGCTCTCCCAACACAAAAGCTGGGCCCAAAATAGGCCTGAAATTGCAACCAAAAGGGGGCAAATTGATCAAAAGCCCCAAATGTTGCAAGAATTGCGCTCTGTCAGCAAAAGCCCCGAATTTCACTGCAAAAGTACAATGTAATCACAAAATCCCCAAATTTCTACAAGAAATTGTACTGCAAAACTGAAAGGCCCAAATTTTGATCTTGAAATTGCAACCAGAAAGGGGCAAAAGCACAGGAAGCCCCAAATTTTGCAATTTCAGCAGAAAGCCCGAAATTTTTGGACTAAACCTGTGAATCTGCCTGCAATGTCTGCTTCACAAGCAACTATGAACCCAAAAATACCCAAATGACTACAAAAGACTGCTAATGTCTGCACAAATACCACCAGATCTACTGGTACGATGATTGTACGACAGAGTACGGATGAGCAGGTACAGATCTACCACACGTGCGGATGAGCAGGTACTGATGTACGGACAAGCAGATCCGGGATGTACGACGAAGTACAGGTCTACGGCGCAGATACATATGGCGAACTGCACGGAAGCAGGACCGTACGGCGAACTGTACGGACTAGTTGCATGAGCTGTACGTTATACGGGAGTTCCCTACAGGGCAACTATACGGCAACAAGATTGCATGTGTGCTGGTACGGGCATCAGCGCAGGTACGTACGGGCACCACAGTACGGACAGCGACTGTTGTACGGCGTGCAGTACAGAAGTTGTACGGCGAATGTACAAAACGATAAGGAAGCGCACGTACGGACGACGAACTGTAGGTTCGAGCAGGTGCGGCAAGACTGTACAGAATCAATAGGTACGGACAATCACGATCAGTACAGACAGCGCAGGTACGGAAGATCAGTACAGACAGCGAGCGATTGGAGCAGGGAGATGTTGGGCTAGAGCTGGAGGCAGAGAGCAGGAGCTGAAGGGAGCAGGGAGCACAGAGCTCTTGACCCTGCTCTGATGCCAAATGTGAGAATTGGGGAGAGAGAGAGCAAGAGAGGGAGCTGAGAGCTTAGTTGCAATAGAAGAGTGTGAGAGTACAACTGAAAGAGTGTGAGATAAGGTTTTGTCCTAGTGACAAAACCTTAGTAGTCACTAACCATAGTTAGTGAACTAACTGCGGTTAGGGGAAAAAACCTCTTAAAGAGGGAAAAGTGCCCCTAACTAGCTTATTAAATTACATTGGTCACTGCTGAATTATATCTATAATTCTAACACCAAATACGATTGGCATGTGGAGCAACCCAAGGAGAAGGTAACAATACCTTATACACAGATGCAACCTTGATATTTGCCAATGGCAACGCAAGGCGCACAATATCATCTGATTGAAGCACCAACGTCGGCAAGTGGCAGGAGCAATATGACAATGAGCTAGAAGCTGTCCAACGTGAACCACCCCAAGCGAAAACCGCCAAAAGATAACCTTTTGCCGTAGCAGAAGCTTTAAATATGCTGCAATCTTTTCCTCCACCAGCAAGTGGAACGTGCCATGGACCAAATACGATTGGCATGTGGAGCAACCCAGGGAGAAAGTTACAATACCTTATACACAGATGCAACCTTGATATTTGCCAACGGCAACGCAAGGCGCACAGTATCATCTGATTGAAGCACCCAATCATTGAGACGGTCAGAGATCTCAAGCCAAGGGACCGGCTGAAATCATGAAGCATGAGAGATAATATATGCCATAAAGGTCTATGATGCAGTCCCAATGCATACTTTCGGGTCGCTTCAAGAAAAGAGATCACTATACCAGCATCATCCAACACATCATCCACAGTGTATATCCCTTTAGAAGAAAGAAAATGGGAGCATCTAGACTCTTGGAGTACCAATGGGACGCGCGACGCGAGCACACACACACACACTCTTTTTTTTGTAAAAAAAATTTTGCATTAAGAAAGCATTTACATTCATAGCTGTCCCAAAGTGGGACAGCTACTACTCATATCTCAACACACACACACACACACACACCTTTGTAAGACTATAATATATCCAAGTGTACAAATTCAGATTTTTGTTGTTCTAAAGTCCACACACACACACCCTTTTTTTTTTTTTTGGGGGGGGGGGGGGTTGAAATCCAGTTCTATTTATATTACAATTTGCAGCCCCATAAAAGAAGGGAGAAGCAATGAAAAGGTCATTATACACACACACACACACACACACCCCTTTGTAAGACTAGAACATATCCAATCATACAAATTCAGATTTTGTTGTTCTAAAGTCCAAACTTCTACATTGAAATAAAAGAGAAAACGAAAGAGGAAAAAAATGAGCTAACAATTTTTTTTGAAAAGCTAACGGTGGACATACCTAGCAAGCCAAGCAATCCTTATGTGATCATCGGTGCCCAAGCATAAGCAGCTATACTGGGTTTCTAGAGGTATATTATAACTATACAAGAAGATTCAGCCTACAAAGATCGACTCTAATATTTAGGGACCCATCATGAGGCCCACCTCGTCTATCTTCCAAAGTCCCTATGCTCTACAGTATCATAATGATTATACAAAGCAATTCTAGCGAGAATCTTGTTGCCTATCTTTTTCCTATGAGGAAAATTCCTCTTGCCTTTAGCAATCATCCCCCCAAGAAATTGGACACAGCTCACACACAGGACATATTCAGCAACCATAGCAGCGCAAAACAGTATCAAGGGTAATGTTGGACCTACAAAAGGTAGCCTCCAACATTTAAGGTCCCATCATGAAGCTTGACGTCCTGTGTCTTCCACATCCCTGTATTTTCTACGCTATCATTACAATTATTTAATAAAAAGTCTTCTTGACTTTCCCATTGGCCCCCAAGTAATTGGATATAGCTCAGACAGGACATAATTCTGACAATTACTTAATCAAAAGCCGTGTGGACTTTATCATTGGCTGCCTTATCCATTGGCCCCTGCAACCTACAAAAGACAGCCTCTAATATTTAAGGTTTCATCATAAGGCTTGAACTCCTGCATCTTCCAAATCCATATATTCTGTACATTATCATTACGACTCTTGACTTTACCATGGGCCGGCCCCCTGAGTAATTGGATATAGCTCACAGACAAGACACATTAATTAAGCAAAAGTCTTCTTGACTTTATCGCCCCCCGAGTCATTGGATTCACAGACAGGACATAATCAGCAACCATAGCAGGGGAAACAGTATCAAGGATAAATGTTGGCGACCATGCAAAAAGAAATCATCTGACATTCGGAAATCTCTGCTGTAACCCAAAAAACAGCTGCCAGTTTCGCCTAATTCACCCTTCTATGATACCAACCATAAAGGCAAGAGCCTCCTTTGACAATAGATTGATAACTTTGATTTCAATCGTTATGATTCAGAAAGCATCAACCATGGTATCAAACTTACTATAGCCATGAGAGGCAAGATCACAGCACAGAGCACTGTATGCAGTTCTACAAGCCCATAAGCCATGAGAAACTATGACCACTGGGAGACGTCCCTCCTCACAATTATCATGCGATGGCAGAATAAGGCTTCCGACGGATGCATGTATTACCGCTTCTGGCCACATACATGAGTGGACAATACCTGCAAAGCAAAAAAACAACATCATGACGCGTAATCTAAAAGCATCGAACGAAGGTTTGATTGCCAACTCCATCCTGGGGACATAACAGGCCTGTAATCTTATTATAACAACAAATTTACGCTCCGTGCCACTCACATTTGAAAAAATCAAGTCAGCCACTGCTAGATTTCAGAAGTGGTTAATTATGCAGAAGCGTTTAGCTCTGTTGAAAATGCAGATACAACACTGTTCTACAAAGCTCTTTACAATACGCTTCGACGTGAGACCAGCGCTCTCAGCGGCAATGTTGGGGTGGTAGAGAATAGTACGCAGGCTCATAATTATATGGTTTTAAGAATAAGAAATGAGACTTGTTGTGGAGCACGCGGCCCATCGGAAAGCAACAATCGAACATATGGGTGAGAAGGCAAGCAGATAAAGCTAAGGAGACGATTCACCTGCCAGAACCCATATAGCAATGCGGTTCAAGAATGACGATGGAGGAATAAGCTTAGAAAGATAACCCCAGGTATACATAATGTTTGGCATCCATTGGGGAGAGCTGGACCAGCTGCGGGGGCAATTCAAGGTCTGGGAAGTGGGGTAAAAGATACGCATAAGGGGGGCGCCCTGGGCGTCGGCGAGCATAACGAAATCAGGGCTGTTTTGCTGAGTTGCGGGAGCAGCGGTGGCGAGACCTCCATGAACGCCCTCAGTGCGTCTGAGCTCAAAATCTGCAAATGCAACTGCATAAGGACCTAGAGGCTTGGGCAGGCCCATGGTGGCATTCAATTGTGAGCAAATTATTTGTACTGGTAAAGAGCTTGGAGGTGGCTCTGTGTGTGTGTGTGTATTATTCTGCTCGAATACTGCTCCTGCAGATTCCAGAATGCTTGCTTGCTTGGTTGCTTGCTTGCTTGTGAAGCTGTGAGCTCGTTCTTTGAAAGAAAGGTACCGTTATTGCTCTTTAAACATCCCACCCAAAAGTTGGCAGAACCACATCACCTGCCTGCCATGCTATTCAATGCACGCACGCTTCATCTCTCTACCTAGTAGCAGCTCTCTCATGTAATATATATTAGCTTCATCTTTCTTAAACCATCTCCATTTCATCTAACCACCATGTGCAATCTCATAAATTTGAAAACTTTGGAGGAACGTTCCTTGGATGATTTAGCCCAACACCGGAAGAAGGAAGAACCCGTCCAGAGAAAGCAACAAGCAGCAAACAAAGAGAGGATGAAGGTGGGGACCCCGAGGATGAGGCAAGTAATGTTAAAATCTAAAACCAGTATTTTGTGAGTGGCTTCATGTTGTAGTTTGAGGAATATTTGTTCAAGGAGCTCTAAGAATACCTTTATTCCAATTGAAGGGGGTGTGTATATGTTCAGAATTATATATTTGTGGCTATTCTTAGATATATGTGCCTCGGTAATTTCCACTCTGCCTTGTGCGTACTTATAAGACTCGTGTACTGTTATAAAATTTGCTCAGAAGAATGCATGAGCCGGAGGAGAAGGAGTGGGATACTGTTGCGTACTGCATTGGGTTTCTTGCAAGCAAATGACATCAGCCCCCGTGAAATTTCGTGTTCCTTGTATGTCGAGTTTGTATTTGGTGAAAGATCTTGTGTTTAATGATTGAACAACCATGTTCAATTTTTGGGAGACGACGTTCATTTCTCTTAAAGTCATCGAGGATTTCCAATTTTTGAGCAAAACCATCCGAGCATTTGAGCAAATTGAATCATAATAAAGTTTTTTGTGTCAAAGTTTATGAAAACAATCCATGTGTATGCACCCTTTTGTGAATAAAGGGGTCATATTGCTTAAGAAAAGAAATGGATATCCTCATTTCTGACTAAACAAGTTTTCTAACTCTTGAATTGCATGAAATGAGGCCATGATTATGAAACCCTTTTGTAAATGAAGGGTCCATATTGGTCAATAAAAGAAGTGGTTATCCTTGTAAACTAATATACCACAACAACCAATAATCAAAAAACAAATCAAGTTGCTAGACCCCTTTTTTTATTAAAAGGGATGTATAGTCCCAAAAAAAAAGAAAATTATGTTCGACCTTAGCAAAATGCAGTATTCTGTATCTTTGTTACACTAGCCCAATTTTAAGTCAAAATATTTTCCACTCATAGTTTTCTAATTTTTCTATATTGACAAGTTTAATATGTTTGCAACCTACATCATTACAAATGAAGATATGATTTATCACATAAAAGACATGTTCAAAGTTTTGTGATTATAAAATCATCCTACAAGGTGTCCCATCACAATTATCAAGTATCAAGTACAAAAATAAACCCAAAGTTTCCATAAGGAGAAATGAAAACAAAAATACTATTTTGGTGGTTCAAAATCTCCATGGTAAAAAGTATTATTATAATAGTTCTTTCAAATTTTGTTCAACATCATGAAGGTGTGCAGTCTCCAAAAACGAGGCCTTAAGGCATGCAGGATTATGCTGTGAACATCTCTTTTGTACTCAAGTTAGCTTGGTGACCAAAAATATTATCTTTGCTATCCATACTTCGAAGTAACATGTAAATAATATAGCCCAATTTTAAGTCAAATACTCACAATATTTTCCATTTTGCTATTTATTGTATATTCCAATACATGTTCATATTATTTCAAATAAGTTTTCAACCTATGTAATTGAAAATGAAGACATGATTTATTACATAGAAGACATGTATTACATAGAAGACATGTTCAAACCTTTGTGATGTAAAATCATCCTTCAAAATGCCCTACCACAATTATCAAGTGGATAATAATTAGCACACTATCCTTATGGTTCAAATTCCTCATGGCAAAAATGATTATTATAGTCGTCCTTCATGAAGCTCACTACATGCAAGACAATGCTTGGAAAATCAAGCTTGGTGAACAAACATATTATTATTTATATCCAATCCAAGGTACAAAAGGAAATGTAACAAATATAGCCAAATTTTAAGTCTTACACTCATAGTTTGGTATTTTGCTACTAGTTGTGTTGAGTTCATATTATTTCAAATAAGTTTCCAACCTACATCACTGCAAATGAAGACATGATTTATCACATAAAAGACATATTAAAAGTTTTATGATTATAGAATCATACTACAAAGCGTCTTGCCACAATTATCACAAGTAGAGAAACAAACCAAAAATTTACACAAGGAGAAATGCAAAAGACTCCAAAAACATTATTATTGTGGTTCAAAATCTTCATGGAAAAAAGGATTATTATAAATATCTTTTCATTTTGTATTCATCATCATGAAGGTTCAATATTCAAAAAAATACTATTTTGTGGTTCAAATTCCTCATAGCCCTTCCATTTTCAGTTGACCATCATGAAGGTGGAGTCTCAAAAAACTAAACCTCAAGGCATGCAGGACAATGCGTGGAAGATCTCTTTTTTACTCAAGGTGGCTTGGTGAACAAACGTATTATTTTTGCTATCCAATCCAAGGTATGAAAGGAAGATGTAATAAATATGTTTGCGTGAAATATAGGCATTTAATTTGCATGATCGTCCAATGAAGTCTTCACAATTGCAAGAAGGAAATGGAGAAATGTCAATCTTGTATTCAATACCTTTTTGCATTGATCCTTCTATAGAAACAATGAACTTAGCATGCTCCATGGCCTTCACGATTGTTGCATCCTTAACAATGCATTTCATGACCAATGACCTCTGAATTCTATTTTTCGTTTCTTTGGAGATTTTGTTTCGCCATCTGATTGCTTTGCCATCTCAACGCCGAGGTCTATCTTCATGCAATACTATTGTTTCATCATGGGCTTGAATTGGTGAAGCACAACTTCCACCCACCATTGGAGTTGATACTCCTAATATGACAAACCCTGAGCTTGTCAACCTGGCAATCTCTACACTAGTCAAGGATGTTCCTGATTGAACCTTCCACCTTCCTGGTGATGGTCCTGGAATACATGTAATGCTAGTTGATGGCTTCCACGTGTGGTTTACATCATTTCCACAAAACCAAATCATTTGGGAGCACACTCCAATTGCTGTTTGAATCCTCCCAAAAAATGATGGTGCAACAACTCCACGTCGGTTTTCACGATCCTTTATATTAACAAGCTTTGCTACATTATCCTCCTTGTCCAAGCCAAAGCCTGGCAACAGACTTGGCTTGTTGCAGGAACTCTTCGCAATGCCCAATTTGCATCATGCACTTCATATTCTTGCACACTCTTGGAATCATCATCCTCAAAACTCTATGTTGCAAATTTAGTACTAGATTTGGGAGACATGGAGTATCTATTCCTATTTGCGTAACTGTACTCAGGGCGGTAACTATCATCCTCACATATGTTTGAAGGCATTGACTTTGTCCTTTTCCTTTGCACAGTTTTGTCATCTCCATCATTAAAACATGCTTCAGATGGTGTTAAATTACATGGCGCAGTGAAACAGAAACTGAACAAAGAATAGAGAGTACACAGCAAACTGGAGACGAACAAATTTTCCTTCAATACTTGATGTAGTACAGATGATGGCTCCGTCCACCCGTGCACTCCCATAGTGAAGCTTAGATGGCGATCTAAATAGATACTAGGTGAGGAGCTACTAGTTGGAATATCTGATTTGATCTCAACTGATCTGATGCAATGGACTGGGAAGGTCGCCTTTTTATAACTATGAGGGCTGTAGTCGGATCAACGTAGTCGGTGCAGTAGACCAGTCAACCTAGGAATATTCAAGGATTATTTCCTATACCGTCCATGGAATATTCAGGAAATATTTCCTATACCCTAGTGACAGCAAGGGGCTCCCACACAATCACCTTTCTACCATCAACGGTATCATTTATAGACCTCATCTGACTTGCAAGTCAGGATCCATCCAGTGTCCTGAGCTCACACATGGCTTCTCCTCATATGGGGGCCTTACAACTTGAGCACCTTGGACCACTGATGGTTACCAGGAGGGTGGGGCATTAAGCATATCTAACAAGTGGAACACCCATTTCCTTTCCAACATTACTTATTATATCAACCATTGTTTTGGCACTAATGTCAATCTGGGATTTTGAAGATCTTCTTTTTTTAAAGGTCTCTAGACTCGACCGACTTCTAATGAACTGGCCCTTCAAAAAAGATGTGTATCTAGAACTTTGTAGAATTGCATTTGAGAGGTCACTGATAGAGGCATTGTAGAGACCAACATATTTGACATGGTTCAATCCAGCCCTCCAACTACCATGGATAGACTCTGATGGATTTGTTTGAGGTATCAAGTACTTCTCATTATCTAACATACTCTCCAAAGCAAGCATTGTAGAGATATTGTAATGGCAAAATTACATTATTAACATGATTTAAAAAAATTCTAGAGAAATAAAAAACCAACCTCTATAATGTATTGGCCCCAATGGGAAATCCTAGCATGCCACCATGCAAACCAAGTTTCAAGCCATGGCAAGTCTGAATCACTTGCATGGCCTGCATTCCACCATGCCCTTAGGCTTCTGATTTCGACTTCTGCAGCTTGCTCTATAGAGACATCCTTCCAGCGTCTACATCAAATTTTAAATTCCTCTTGGCTGCCAACTTTTATACATGCCTTTGCATGGGAATGAAGACTTTGCTCCCAATGGAAAAGGCAAGATTGCTCTTTCCCTTCCATTACATTGTCAGGGCCACCATTGAAAGTGGCACGTACAACTCTCCAGTTGGCTTGGGCCTCATCTGCCATGAACCCTTTGAATTCAGCATGGTCAAACCCTTCTGAAACCATTACTTTGTTGAGACTATCCCAAAATAGAATGATGCATCTTCCACCTTGAAGTCACAAGTTGCAATTGTTTGCAACTCTTGGATAAAAGGATTATACACATGACAAGCCATGGTAGTCCAATCTTTCATTCTCTTTACAAAATCAAACAACACCCAGCAATGACCTAGTTCTCCCCCAGGTCTCATTTTATTTACTAAGTCAACCTCTAAACTAGAACCTTGGGTAGACATTTTAAATACATGACACCTACTGAATGAACTATGTTGCAATTGTCCACGAAACATTACACTTTGGAAATAATTATATCTACAATGTCTTTTCAAGTATAAAATTCCATGTAGCCCATCTGACACAAGTCGAGAGTCACGTCAACCCATCTTGATAATCTATACACAGACTAAAAATTGGTCAATAACATAATTTAATAAACCAATGCAATGACAAATAGTATGGTAATTACCTTATTTTGTCGAGCAAAGGTTCACATTGTTTTAGCAAATCTTGTAGCTCAATATCCGACATCTTAATCCCATCTTGCACTTTTTTAGACAATAAAGTTTCCATAATAATGTATTGGACAATTATATTTTGTATCCCTTTAGGGCATACAGCACCACCATCCCTCACCATTTCAGAAACTTTGGTTTTGATGGCATCCTTTACTCTCCTAGTCAAACCATATCCAACGGGATGATTATGATGGCCATGGTGTATGACTGCACGAGTAAGATTCACACCATCTCTACATTATGGCATGCAAAGTAAAATTTCACAGTAGCATCTTTGCAAAGATTGTGCTATTTCTTCGAGGCTGTGTGTTTCCCATTTCTATATCATTTGCAATTGTTTTGCCAATCGTTCCTCTTTCATGTGCTTGGGCCTTGCTAGCTTCATCCATAGAGCTTAAAAGAAGAGGCTCAACTCCCGCTCGTCTTTGAATCTCTTTTTCATCAATGGTGACTTTATGCATTCTTCCATCTGGGCCGTCATATACCATAAAGATTGGGTTTGTACCATAGCCCCAGGCCACAGAGTTTTTACCAGGCAGTGCATTAGATTGTTCTAAACCTTCAATCTTTAGGCCTGCTTTCTCGAGCATCTCCAACTGAAGAGGAGTTTTCATCCTATGCTTATCGTTTTTTTCATCGTGGGGGCTGTGTGCTTGGTCCTCTTTTGCCTCCATGCCCAGGCTGAGAGAGGATCGGAGGTGCGAGCGATAGAGAAATCAGGCGGAGGAGGCCTCGTGATGAAGAGAAAGGCATTAAATCGAAATCTCTTCTAATTCTCACAGGAGCCACAACTAGTTGGGCACTTAACAAAATCGCACTTGGATCAGCGTAAAACACTGTGCATTCATGTCAGATGCTCTTTAGATTGACGCACTGAAAATCGACATGCTTCTTGTGTGTTGGTGCAAGGTTCAGCCTCTGTGACATCAGAACCTGCTTCAACGTTCCCTGAGTGAAAGGCAAAAGATAGAGAGTAGCCACCATGTTCAAGGAAGTGAGCGTGGAGCATAAGCGTCAAGGGACAGAGAGCATTTGTCAACATAGAACATGGTGACAGACATAAGAGCTTGGATCACGTAACTGGCTTGCGAGGTAGTAGAAAAGGGCCTTCTACCAAAAAGCAAAGAAACCATGCATTCAATACCCTTGCTTTTCAAGTCCACTGGTTTTGCAAAAAGTAACTAAGAGTGCTTTAGATTGCTTTTTAGAAGAAGGCGCTTCTCAAGAGAGAATGCACAATAGACAATGAACCTCTCAAGATGGAAATGCAGAAATGCACTGGCTTTAATTTTGACCAGTCTCTTGATTTATCTAGGTCATGTTCAATGCAAGTTAGACAAAGAAAATACAGTTGCATTTGGATACTTTCTAGTTTGTTTTCTGCTTATTGCCAGAATCTGGTAGTTTTGTCTTTATAGTTTACTTTTTTGTTGCTCACTCTTTAAGGTCTGATGTGGATAAAAGCTTTAATAGTTGCTGCTTTCTCTTTTTTTTTTTCTAACGACATGGCAAAATCTACTACTTTATATTCAAGGTTCACGAAAGAGACAACATTTGGTTGAGCTACCGAAGCTGTTTTACTTTTGGGTTGTTTAGGTTAGTCTTTCTATAACCTTTGTGGGAGTCAGAATTATGTCATCTTCCCTGACTTGCTGGTAGCATTACCTTTCCTTGAAATGCCTTTTTGACAAGAACTTGTGTTATCTTGGCCAATTGTTGTAAACAAAACAAATATGTGCATAGTTGTAAGTTCTGAAAGAAAACTAAAGTGGAGGCCTTCTAGATTGAAGTGCCTTCTGCATGTACAGGAGCCTTGACAGAGATGGTAGAGGAGTGTTGTTTATTCTATGCCATGCAAGGGCTTCTTTTTCCTTGATTTTTTTAAATGTATATTTGTCACATTGGCAGGATGGTAAAACTACAAAAATCTAAGAGGAGGGGGAGAGGTAGAAGAGCATAAAGAGGAGGTAGGAGAGGTGGAAGGACAAGTAGCAAGAGAAGCTTGCAAGTAGAATCTTCACCAAATTTAGACATTCAAAAAGAGGTGAAAGTTGGAGTTGAAGAGCACAAGGAGATGGAAGACTTTGAAGTAAGTACTGTAACTGTGGAGGAATCTTCTAAGAAGAGAAAGAAAGAGGATAAATAATTGGATGAGGAATTTGAGCAAGAGTTTCCTGCTGCACTTGATATTGGCAAGGGGAAGGATGTTATTGAATCTCTTGCAATCAATCCTGGAAAGATTGCTCCCTCGATCCCATTATGTCATTTTGTTGTAAACACGAGAGTGAGAGGTCTATGGACTGATATGGATAGCCTAAAGCAAGCTCTAAAGATTGAAAATATATTCAGCAGAAGGGAATGTTTATTTTATCTACAACACTTCCGGATGGTGTTTCACAAGAGATGACAGATGAACTTCAGCAATCATGGGATTCTTGTTGGAGGGATGTAAATGCAGAGTTTGAGGCACAGATTGTTGACGATGCTAATTGGCCATTTTTATCTCGAAATATGTTTTTTATGTGGGAGGGGAATCATCGTACTGTTGCATGGATGTCTCTAATTGAAGAGAAATTCAAGATAGCAAAGGCAAGGCATATTCGAGTTTTAGCAAGTTTTATTACTCCAGATAAAGAAACAAAAATGAAGCTAATAGCTACTCTTCAAAGGTTCAATGTGTAAGTGCGAGTTAGGAGAGGTTTCTTGCTTATATGTATTACCTTTTTTCAAGCTTTTAAGGATTTTGTGAACAATTCTTAATATGCTTGAAACTATATTTTTTTCATTTTTCAGCCTCAATGAGAGCAATTATTAAAACAAATCTCAAGGATTATTTATACAACACAAAGACAATGTGTTCGTGTGCTAAAATGAGTACTTATCACTTTTTTTAGAGGAAGAAAAAAAGCCACTTGAAAAGCATAGGGCAAATGAAAGCAGTAAAGGATCAAGTACTTGGTATCCCTTGACATCTCTGATGCTAGGGAGAATGGTATTTGCAGTAAGTTTCATACCATTTGTCTTGTATGTCTTTTGAATTAAAACTAACTAATTCATTGTACTCATTCATTTCTATGGAATATATTTCAACCACTATACAAGCAAGATTATAAGGCAAAGCTAAAGGAACTTCAACCAAATTTGAGTGTTGCTAATATGGAGAAAGCACTTAAAAGTATTTAAAAGGATGTGAATCTTAAGTTTGGTTGAAAAATGATCAAGGTAAGGTTTATTTAATGATTCTTAACATAAAGTTGATTTTTTAACATCTTCAAGTGTTTTTTGAGATCGAGAAAGAACTCATAATATTAAAAAAGGATGTGAATATGATGTTTGTTTAAAAATGATCAAGGTATGGGATATGCATGTATTGTATGATTAGAAAATACAGTTGAGTGTGATGATTGCATGTATTGTTTATATGTAGATTCTGTCTATTGTCAAACCAACAAATGGAGAAGATTGGTTTAATATATTGTGGAGCCTCCCATTTGATAATAAATCATCCATTGTCACATTGGAAAAGTTGTATAACATCTCCACTGCAAAAGTCTCAAAGGAGACACAACTGGCAACCCTCAAAATCTTAGGGTCAGATTCAAATTTGAGAACCAGTTATGGAATGCCAAAAGCTAATAGAGAATTCATAAAGTGGATGGCGAAAAAGGCATGGATGGATCAGTTGCTTTGTGACTCTATGTGGCTACTCTCTTAGGTCTTGGTTGCTAGTCAACGAGCTAGCTTTGTGCTTCCTCAAGATCCTAGGTTGAGAGAGTATTGGGTAGCACGTTTTAAGCAAAAAGATAACTCAAAATTTGTAGGTTTTAAGACCTTCTATTTGAAGGGGGATTTCAAATATTTGCCACACTTACCGTCAAACCTTGATTTCTCATGAACATTGATGGATGGGAATGAATAGCTCCCATTCCATCCACTAAAAGCCCATGGCCAGTCATAGTATGCAAACAAGGAAATATAAGGTCTTGTTTTCCTCTCTTTAAAAAGATAAAGAGGTAGAAATAAGGCCAAAATGTTACATTGGTCACCTTGCCCCTCTTCCTCATTTATTAATTAGACAATATCTTCCCCATATTTTTCTTTGGAAAAGACCAACAAAGTGACTCTTGGGGTAATTGTGTTCACATGTATGCCTTTCATGTGTTTGTCGTACTACTTGGTCGAGCTCATGTAAAAAATGTGAATTTCATTGTGAACACTTTGATTGTAGTCTTTTATCCCAATATCCAATGACTTTCACATGCCTTTCTACCATGTTGAAGCAACATATTCTCTCTCTCTCTCTCTCTCTCTCTCTCTCTCTCTCTCTCTCTCTCAGATCAATAGTTATGTCTTTATCAATAATTACAATTGTAGAGGGGACATGACATTGCATTATCCATAGCAAAAAATTTGGTAATCCAACAAGAAAGAAAATAAATTTTCACCTCTACCAATGTCTCCTTCCCATTGTAATTACTACCAAATACCAATCTTTATTGTTTCCACCCTTGCAATGTTTGTTGGTTTATGAGAGCTATGATTATAACAAACATCTAGATGAGAACTGTAAGGTGGTGAAGCAAGGCAAATTTTTACGTTCAATTACTAATATCTCTTCGCTTCGTCGATTCACGGGCACAATTCACAGGCATTCGCATCCGATTTTCCTCCCAGCCTCTCTCATGGATTGCATGCACACTATAGATACGTAATTCATTCACTTCATGCCTATCCACAAGCCCACAAATCCCTAGATGGTTCCATCCTGCCACATATCATCATTTTAGACCTTTAGCTTGGTACACCATTTACCCCTCTCTTGGGGCACAATTAAAACATTTGCCCCTTGGCATTCTTACACATTTAGGTACATCTAGGCCTGAGCACTTAGAATCACCTAGTCGATGCCAATACACCCTCACCTAGGACCTTCCCTTGACCATTTTATTTACGCACATAAAATATTACAAAAGTCGGTCATCTAAGGGAAAATTCCCACCGATCTTTCCGAGGTCATGCTATCTCGGCTAGAGCATAACATTCCTTCCCTCTTCAAGCATCAGCGTCCTCGATGATGAAATTTGGGAACACTCTGCGTAACCGGTATACAGATTCCCAGGTAGCTTTTGATAGAGGTAGACCATGCCATGCAACCAACACCATGGGTATCTTCCGATTACGCACTTGCATTGTTCCTTGGTCCAGAATTCCTGTTGATTTGCGTCTTGCATTATCCTCTCTCTCTTGAAACAAAACAACACCTTCGATTAGTGAGTCACCCTTATGTAAAAATTTCTTCAAACGAGAAACATGAAACACTAGGTGCACCTTATAACCCTATGGAAATTCTAATTTATAGGCTACCTTGCCTATTCTTTTTAGAATTAACCATGGCCCACAATATCGAGGTGATAACTTAGCACACTCTCCTGCAGTCAAAGACTTAGAGTGCGAAGGAACTCTGAAAAAAACTTTTTCTCCTTCCTTAAATTCTCTAGTGGATCAGTTTTCATCCGCATACGCCTTAGCTCTATCCATAGCTTAGCGGATGTTAACTCTCGCAAGTGCTAGCATCTCCCGCATCTGAACCACAAAGTTCGCGGCACTAGGCACTTTCTAAGGTATTCTAACTATAGTTGGATTCGTTGGTCTATAACCATAGTTCAGCTCAAATGGACTGAACCCTGTAGAGGAATGTTTTCTATCATTGTAGGTAAACTCCAACAATGGCAACCACTTGTCCCATGTTTGTTGTCTCAATGACACATATGCTCTAAGCATATCTGTCATTGAGGCAACATATCCTCTAAAATTTGGTTGATTCTTTCCATTTGACCATCCGTTTCTGGATGATCCCCACTACTCATTCCCAACTCAGTCCTTAGTGTCTCAAATACCGCAGTCCAAAAATGACCGGTAAATTTGACATCTCTATCTGACACTATGGATTTGGGTAATCCATGCAGATGAAATATATGTCCAATAAACAAATCCGCAACTTGCGGGGCACTAACAGATTCTCTAGTTGGAATGAAGTGAGCCATCTTGATAAGACGATCAACCTCCACAAGGATAGAATCATATCCACCTTGCGTCATAGGTAGCCCTATAATAAAGTCCATGGAAATGCTCTCCCACTTACTTAGTGGTATCTCCAAGGGCTATAAAAGTCTAGGTGGCTTCACCCGTTCTGCTTCACTTACCTGACACGAAAAACAACGTCACATATTAATGAATATGCTTTTTCATCTTTGGCCAAAAGAAATCTCGCTTCACGAGATCATATGTCTTCTCGACTCCTGGATGTCTCGCACATGGGCTATCATGGCATTGTCGAATGACTCTCTACTTGAGATCATTCTGACTAGGTACTACTATCTTGCCATTTCTTTTCAGCATACCATCCCTTATGGCATATCTTGCATAAGTTTGGCCTTTTCTGGATGCCAGGTCATCCTTTTCCCCGGGTTTTAACACATGAGCCTTAGGCCAAAGGCTCTGGACAAACTTGTCCACCTTTTGAGTTTCTCTAATCTCGGTCATTAGAGTACTCTCTAATATTGTGAAACTCATACTGTGCATAATGCATGACAACGCATCAGCAACTTTATTATCCTTCCCTCTTCAGTACCAAATCATCAAATTAAACTCCTGCATGAGTTCTGCCCACCTAGCTTGGTGGCCTCTCAAGTCAAGTTGTTTACAAAAATGTTTCAGAGTACTATGATCAACATCCACATAAAACTCTGATCCATACAAATAATGTCTCCATGTTTTCAAAGCATGGACAACAGCATACAACTCTAATTCATGAGTTGGCCAATTTTGTTGAGAGGGAGAAAGCTTCTTACTTTCAAAGGCTACTGGCCTTCCCTCTTGAAGGAGAACTTCTCCTACTGCAATGCCACTTGCATCGGTTTCAAGGAACAACGGTTTCTAGGGATCAACTATTTTTAACACCGGTCCTGTGACCACAGCTTGGTTTATGGTGTTAAAACTTTCTTGTTGATTCTGTCCCCATATAAAAGGTACTTTATCTGAGGTTAGATTAGTCAATGGTAATACTATTTCCGAATATCCTTTGATATGCCTTCAATAAAATTGGACAAATCCCAAGAATGATCGCAAAGTGGTCAAACTATAAGGGATTGGCTAAGTCAGTATCGCAGCCACTTTCTTTGGATCCATTTCTACCCCCTCAAGAGTAATTATGAATCCTAAATATTCAAGTCTTACCATACACAGTATAGTTTTATTTTTATTTACATAAAGACTAGCTTTCCTCAAAGTACTGAACACTATTCTTAAGTGTTCGTGATGCTCAGTAATACTTTTACTGAATACTAGAATATCGTCAATAAAATGTACTACAAACTGTCTGATATACGGACGTAGTAAATCATTCATAAGCATGACGAATGTAGCTGGAGCATTGGTAAGTCCAAAGGGCATTATTAAAAACTCATAATGACCAAACCTGCTTCTAAAAGCAGTTTTATGCACATCCTCGACTCTAATACGGATCTGATGGTAGCCACACTTAAGATCTATCTTACTACAAATTACGGCCCCATGTAATGCATCTAGCAAATCATCGATCTGAGCCATCGGATACTTGTGCTTAATAATGATATTATTAAATGCTCTGTAATCTATATAGAGACAAAAAGTATCATATTTCTTTTTTTTTAATATCAATGGCGAAGCAAAAGGTGAAAAACTAGGTTGAATCTGCCCTAACTTGAGGTATTCTTCCAGTTGTCTTTGCACCTCGGCTTCTTCTGTAAAGCTTAATCTATAGGGAGGTCTATTTACAGGTTTTGCCCTCGGGATAAGCTCAAATTTATGCTAAACATTCCGCTCTAGAGGTAACCCATAAGGTAACTCATCCCTAAAACAATCAGAGTACTTCTCCGATATCTCTTTAGCCAACTCGACCATTTCCCCACCTTGGGTAGCCTCAGTGCTAGCCGATGCATCATCAATCGACTCTACCGATGCTATACACAGACATAGAAACTCTTTTGGAGTCTTTCGAATTTCCATGGCTGAAATCAATGGTCCTCGAGGTAAATCCTTTTCACCTCGCAAAACATATTCTACCTCATTCATCTTGAACTGGTAAATATGCTTTTTCTAATCAATGATTGGATTTTTCCAAAAATGCCAAGCCATGCCTAGGGCTATATCTGCGTGAGCAAGCCTGGTCAACTCAAAGTCCAACTTCTCAACATAGTCCTAAATTCGAAGTTCCAACTGGATAACCCTCTGGTCCCATACTTCAGTTGAACTTCCGTCTGCCATCCTGACTGTATAAACATAGTCAGACGAACTAGTTTTCAACTTCGGCCCCTTAATAAGCTTCGAGTTAATTACATTATGTGTTGACGCTGAGTCAAACAATACAATCACATCATGATTGGCTACTTGCCCTTTCATTTTAATCAACTCGGGTTCATCGAAAACTGTATACCCCATTGCTACGGGCTTTGAAAGGATGTTATCGGATGCACCGCTTACTTAGTAACAGACACACTTAACAACACAAGTACTAACCTCTGAGAAGGTCCCGCCAATTGCATCTGCATATGTTCTGCATTGGGACTCTCCTCTGCATTTCCGTGTCGCATTCAGATATTATCATATTGGCCATGCGACGGTCTTTGTTTAGCGGACAATCTTTCCACTGATGTCGCTGAAGGCAGCCGAAGCACAATCCTTCTTTTCTAGTTTTTCTTTTTGCTTAGGGGTCAATGAGGACTTTGACCAAGCCCAGGCTACCATTGGAGTTACTTTTCTTTTCACCCCAATGGTGGTACTTGTCTTTGCTTGTCCCTCAACCGGCTTCACCTGCTTGGTTTGGCTACTTGGTTGTGAGACACTTGCCTTTGAAGTCCATTTCCTCTAAAATCCCCCTTTTCTCGGGTACTCATATTGAGTCCCTGCCTGCACAAACCCACTAGGTCTGCCTCTGGCATCCTCATAGTTTAGGGCTACTGCAATAGATTCATCTAATGTAGTCACATATTTAGCCCGAACTTCCATTTTAATCTTGTCGTTCAGTCCATAGATATAGTCCTTCAACTAAACCGACATAGGGAGAGGGTCTGTTATTTTCATAACACATTCCCTGAACTTGTTAGTGTACTCTGCCACCGACAAATTTCTCTGGTGAAGGCTTCCGTAAGCATCCCAAGCTTGGGACTCTTCGTTAGGTGGAAGAAAGTGTTTCTTAAATTCAGCCTTAAACCCTTCCCAGGTGGTAGGGGCAACCTGATTTTTCTATTGCTTTATCCGTTGCCTCAATAAATAGGTGAGTGGTCTCGCAGATTTTCTTTAGGTCAGATCTAATTTCACAAATGGTGAAGGCTTCTTTCCACTTGTGTAACCAAACCTTGATCACATCAGAACTACGCTCGGTCATCCGACTAGCATACTTTTTCAATCTATAATTAGCAATATTAGGTACCTTGACCTTTGCACGTTCTGACGAGTGTATACTGGGCTCTGGCTCTGCTGGAGCTTTGCCCTATTCATTTCTAGATGGTCTAGCCGACAAGGCTTGCACCATCTCTCTAATTTCATTTTGACCAGCATTCACTTGAAGTTGCTAGTTCATGATCTGTTGTAAGGCATCTTCTAGTATAGAAATCCTACCCACCAGAGTAGGTCTTGTGTGATGGGACACTTGTTGCATAGATCGCGCCCTAGATTCACCAGGATTTACCCTGGAATCTTGTCCCTCTGCCTCCATTCTTTCAAAAGGGAAAATAGATTATATATATATATATATTTCACTTCTTTTCACATGCCAAAACTCCAAAAGTATCACACTTCAAATTTCCCTTTGCTATACAGGAGTAAATAGACTGCAAACTGAAAACGAAAAATTTATATAGAAGGGAAAAAAGATGCCCCGTGGAAGCTCCACGTAGTCTTGAGAGGATACTTTCGAATTTATTTCCCTAGTCCCTTTCGAGATTTCTATGTGAACTGCAAATGCAGTCGCCTATTTTTAGCCTCAGTGTAGACAACCAAATCAGCATTCAACCACCAGTATGTAGCTCACAAATGCCACATAAACATGCGAACTTCTGTCTAGCCATTTCACCCAGCGCGTAGGGTCACTTTTAGAGCTGTAAAGTTCGAAAAACAGTAGCAATTCAGCCACTGATGAAGTCGCCCATTATTAGATTTCACAGTGTAATCCTGCGTTGAAGCCTTGCTTCTAGTCTTGTCGACTGAACCGGTACCCAACCACTTCGTTAAGGCAATCAGCCACATATCACCGTCCGAGCCATACATCTTCCAAAATTGCCAATCAAGTAGCCATGACACGAGAAGCTAGGTCCTCATGCCAAAAAGTCCCGCACCTGCGATGGCGTTTGTGACTATCAAACTATGCCATCACCTCATTACTATTCGTCGTCACACATCTCACACCTACGCTCTGATACCAAATTTTATGTTCAATTACTAATCTCTCTTCGCTTCGTCGATTCACGGGCACAATTCACAGGCGCTGGCATCCAATTTTCCTCCCAGTCTCTCTCATGGATCGCATGCACACTGTAGATATGTAAATCATTCACTTCATGCCTATCCACAAGCCCACAAATCCCTAGATGGTTCCCTCCTGCCACATATCATCATTTTAGACCTTTAGCTTGGTACACCATTTACCCCTCTCTTGGGGCACAATTAAAACATTTTCCCCTCGGCATTCTTACACATTTAGGTGCGCCTAGGCCTGAGCACTCAGAACCACCTAGTTGATGCCAATACACCCTCACCTAGGACCTTGGCAGTTACTTCCCTTGACCATTTTATTTATGCACATAAAATATTACAAAAGTCGGTCATCTAAGGGAAAATGCCCACCGATCTTTCCAAGGTCATGCTATCTCGGCTAGAGCATAACACAAACAAAGGCCAAAAAGAGAGGGATTGTCTTTGAAAGAATATAATGCTTCACTTTTTGAGAAAGTAGATATGGCTATATCTATGACTCTCTCAAAGAAACCTAGCAATGACATGTGTTTCAAGCCATGAGATAGTCTCACACACAAACTCATCTATAAGGAACTCATATGCTAACTTACATTTCTCACTTTCGAAACCTGGTTCATCCTTGTCAAGTTTAGTAATTAGTGTTACGTTGGCTATCTTAAACACGAGTCTCCACTAGAATGGCAACTTATATGATAGTGCCACTCTTTTGTTGTTGGGTTAGAGCACCTTGGGTAGAGTAATCATAGATTCCTTTTATCGATTGTGAGTTGCTAAGTCCTTGCATGTTGCATGGCTCCCCTACACTCTAGGATGCACTCACATGATGGCATCACTATTTGGAGGTGTAGAGAGGAGAGTGGGCTATGGAGGCTATGATCTTCAAGTCCCTCTATGAGCAACTTTACTCATTGGACCATCACTCTCAATGTTCATAGGCACCATGCTCACCATCATCTATTCCCTTCTTCATTCTCATCTTTGCCATCCTCTCCATAGCTCATCTTAACACCTCCATCACCATCCTCCCCACCATTCTCCGTCCCCTTTATTTGCCACTTTCTCCACATGAGGAATTTCATCATCGACACAGACATCCCTTCCTTCCACATGGCATAACTTGATGGATTCCCTCACTGATGACCTATCAATGGCACATGAGAGATACATGTAGAGCGAGAGGGTTTTAGGTGAATCAATCTACACTTTCAAAGCACTAAGGCTGATGCCAAGCCTAGGCACAAAGCTTGAGGCTAAGACACTCTAATCATAAGATGCATGGGTGTGTGCATCGCAAAGCTTTAGTCCTCCTATGTGGTTCAAAAATCATTAGCACTCCACGCTAGTAGGAGGAAATTTGATCTATAGGTTTAGCTCACATAAATGCTTCATATGGGTGATAACTTAAATGGAAGTGATCTAGAATAAGCATGAATGCATATTAAAGGTAGTGTTGGAGTTGCATGGATGGTCCACTTTTCACAAAGCCTAGATTCATGGTGGTAGATCCTATGAAAATGGGGGATTCTTATACTCTGTTCATTCATTTCATAGATTATAGAATGAGGATAGTTTAAATATATCCTCTTAAGAATAACTACATAAATTTGGTTGCAAAGTTTAACCACACAAGGTATCAATCTTTTACCAAAGAACAGGTACATGAAAAAAAAATTCACTCCAAACTTATTTTTATAAGTAATTTTGGATAAAAATTGCCAAAAAAAACACTCTTCCGAAAACAAATTAAAACAAGAAAGTAATCTATTTTTGTAAGTCTTTTTGAGGAAAATAAAATAAAATTATGACATTAAATGTAACATTTATAGAGACTTTCAGATCCTCTTCATCCAACCATATCATAACCATTAGGTAATCATGATCTCTCTCTCTAGGAAGCTAAAAGGAGCATCATGAGACATTTTCTAAAACAAACATTAAAAAATAGCATCATGATTGACATAATTAAATGCATTGACATCATTTAAACATTTAATATAATTAAAAAACATCATGATACATGTCATGTAATTGAAGAAGAGCACAAGAAATAAACATCATTAAGACATGAAATATAGTTGTAATTACATGGAATGTGTTTTTGTCACAATAGAAATTGGCTTTGGATTAAAGCCATTGACTACAAAATTTTTTTATGGAGAATGTGGATTAGACTCTTATGATGCTTCTTGTGGACGTTGTGATGCTTTTGGTGTACATTGGATCTCTACTTCTTCTAGAGGTTGAATCTCTACTTCCTCTATAGGCTATGAAGCTTTGGGTGTAGATTGAATCTCTATTTCCTATAAAGGCTTTGATACTTTGGGTGTACATTGAATCTCTATTTCATTTGGAGGTTGTGATGCTTTGGGTGTACACTGAATTTCCTCCTCTTGAATTGCACGCTTCTCCCTAATGGTAGCAATTAGGCCTTGAATGGTCTAAGCCATAAATATATGTAGATCCATCTCTGCGTAATATGCTGAGATTGAGGGATGTGGGCTTGTTTTAAAATTTTGACTATGGAGCAACATGACGTTGTAGCACACTCTCCACACATAACTGTGCCCATTCTCTTGCTCCATTACCTCTCATCTTTTGAGCTGCATTTTTCAAGCAAGTCACCTTCGTGTTGTAGGACTACCATGATAGCAAATACCAACATCATAACATATAAGAGAACTAGATTTGTGCATTTGGAACATGGTAGTAACAATACATTAAGAGTACACTTACTCTAACATCATGCCATGATAGCCTATAACTAAATTGACAAAATAATAGTAGTTGGCTTGAAGGTCCAAAATCAAGTGAGCTACACAACCAGTTAAGAACAAAATTTTATTATTCTACACAATCCTTCCAATGCAAGAGTGAAATAAAGTTGCGATGCTACTTATGCCTCATAATATGCCATAAAAATAACTTGCACTTCGTCCAAATTTTAGAGGTTTCAACCAAGTGCAAACATCCATTATGGACTTTTTCTTATTGGTAAGTACAATAGAAGAAGGGCATTGAGCATATATACATGGCTTTTTTTTTATCCAAAAAACTATGATACAACCAAAACATAAACAAAAATTTAGCTCATTAGATTGAATAAAAATACTAAAATATCAAGATAAGGAAAAGTTTATATCAAACTTGAGGATAGCATCATTACTTTGTCATTAACCTCTTTCTTAGGGTTGGAGAGGATTGAAATCTCCTCTCTACCAAATAAAAAATATTGAAGCTGTCAAATGGGATGCTCCCATTTTCTCCAATGTAGACACATTTGTAGAATTGATTTGTGTGATAGCCAACATCCTTTCTTCATGCCTCTTCAGCTCATTTGGGCTTGCAATAGATCAAAAACTGCTCAACAATGTGTCTTCATTTGAGTCAATGGACCAGAACTTGGTCAAGCCTTTGAGTAGCAAATTATGGACTTGTGGCCTTTTTGGTGTAGCAATGACGAAGGAAGGATTGCTTCTGGAGTTGGAATCTCTTTTCGTACTTGTTCAAGTGCAATCATTTCTTCCTCCTCCACTGCCTATAAACATATATGGAAGCTCATCAAATTGATAAATGTATATTAATTATCTTTAAATAGAATTCTTATTAAAGAAGTAGTAAATTTTGAGAGAGAGATTTCACACTAGTACATATTGTTGTGGTCTTTTTATGTAACCCTATGAGCCATCATTATGGTTAGTTTCCTCTTCATCATATGACCTCCCCTTCATCGCCTCATATGTGACCATCTAGTCATCATCATTTGCATCATCTTCTATGACCTCCTTATCTTTGACCTCATCTTCCATATCTTCATCTATGGCCTCCTTATGTTCCACCCCTTTATGATATTCTATGGCTAGATCAGCGTGCAAGCTAAAGTCGCTCATTGAAGTCTTTCTCTAAATAATATTTGTGGGACACCGTTTTTTGATAAGATCTCCAGATAGATATCCCATCCTATACAAGGTCACCTCCTAACCTGGCAGCTTCAAATATTCCATCATGATAAACAAAATACTGCCACTTTGCGCTGGATGTTCGATAAGATTTTTGTCAATGATGTTATGATCTAGGGACTTCTTGCTCTCTTAGAATTGCCGCTTATCTTATTCTGTAGGCAGCATTCAGGGTGTGGACTCTGTATACACAAGATGAAGGATTCAAGAGTTTTGGGTTTTCAAGCTACATTCTCTCTTGCTTCTTTTTATTGCATAGACATCATTGTAGATCCTAAAATCTTCCTCGTATAGTTTTTCTAAAGTGCATGCCCTCTTTGCCTTATTTATTTTCTACCAATGGTGTTATACAGTATCCTATTAATGAAGTAGTGAATTTCATTGCTATAAATTTTATCCATGAGGAATATTTGAAGCTTGTCTTATACTAAATTAACAAGTAGGAAATCCTCACTAAAACTCCCTGATTTGCCACACGCTTTCCAGATTTAGAAATAATCTTTAGTTGGAACTGAAGGACTTTGTTGCAATTTATTGATATCCTTAGTTAATGCTCACTGATCAGCCTTTCTACATATGTTAGCACTTGTCATGGGATTTCTTTTCACATGAATGGTAACTACTTCTAACCCATGTTCTTGTTTTTTTGTCCACTTAGGTGCCCATGCCTAAGTGGATAAAGCTACTATATGCTTCACCATATTAGAGTCAATATTGCATTGACCAATAGGAATGCCTTCTTGTGGGAGCAAATATTTAATAGCACTATCCATTGCATCACACTTCCCCTATACGTTGATGCACTCCTCCATACAATGGTCTTTGTCCATCTTGTTGAAAAATCATTCTTTATTGTGGAGCTTCTCTACTACCATGGTTATATAAATCTCTGATAAGCACTTTACAAGCCTTCACATCTTTGTGGTCACCTCTCTTTTCTTGACTACCGTTGTCATTTGTGTAGAAATGAAGGAGCTTTGTAAGTCACGTCTCCCTCACATGCAATGCACATGTCCACAATCTAGTGAAACTCATCATCACAATGAAAAGTTTTGGAGCAATAGAAGGTTGGATTATCTTAAGGTAGCAAAAAAGTACAGGAAGTTTGGGGAGTGCCAATTCATACTCCGTAATGTGGGAGTGAAGCGCAACACATAGCCTATCGTAGATAGGTTATGGAAACCATGTGTTGTCTCATCCTTTAACTTCAAATTTAGTGAGACATTCTTATAACACATTTCTCACACTTTTCCTCTATGTCTTTATAGCCACTAAGTTCTCTTATGCACTCACACTTACTTGCAGGCCATTATAGTGTTGACTATGGTTGGGGTGAATTCTAGCTTATACCAATCAGTTTGTGTTGCATGCAAAGAAACCAAAATATCATGAGAGTTAGATATAGTCTATTGTATGTGTTTTTGACAAGCATACCACTCTGCAAAAGATACAAAAAATTAGAGGTGTTATTACCTCTCTTAAGGGCACAGAAATCGAAGTAACTCTTAGGGATGGAATAGTTGACAAAGTGATGTAGCTATCTTCCCCCATCTCACAATTGCTAGAGGAGAGCACACAATACCTCATGTCTCAATTGCTTAAGGGTGATTTCTAGCCAACATCTTTGGCTTGGTCAGACGCTTCATTCCAGCCCGAGGTTGAGTAGAGGATGGATGCAGTGACTTTACGTTTGGCAACATTTGATATTACTTGGATGGTTTTATACCCAACATAGTACTTGCTGGCTACGTGATGCAATCATGTATAATTTGCAATAGAATAGTCCATTAGCCTTCTTGGTTCAATTTATCATTTATGTTTTTGAAATTCAATTATGTAGTTCAAATTTTATGGAACGTTTTGTTTGTAATTTAGACTGCCATCTATTGGTATGAATTGAAATAATTAAATATCAATGATGTTTGTTAACTATCTAGCCTTCAACATAGCAAATTATTTTGTTAAATAGCCTTCAAAGGCTTAATCTATATGACATTTGTCATATACATGTGGTTAACAAATAGCATGTTCCTATGTACAAGCATTATGATGTTTTTCCATATTAAAACCCTATTCAGTTAAAAGTATCGCATCAGCATCTAAATCTCTACTTTGGTTTGATACTTGAAAAACAATTTGATCTTCCTATCTAAACTTGTCTACATGAGAAATAAACTCATGGTTGGATATTTAGAAGACAATGTATTGATCCTATCTATTATTATACACATGACAAGCTAGAGAATCACTACAATTTACAGATTCACACAATCTTTGTAGTTCATAATTGTTTCAAGTTTCGTTCTTCCCTTGCCAAGTATTATCACAATATTTTATTTGTTCATGTTCATTTGTGAATTATATTTCCACTTACTTGGGGACTTCTTCAAAATATTTAGATGGACCTTGAAGTGTCTTCTATACACTTTGATTTGATGTCATCTTTCCATAAAAAATTTCCAAGTAACACAGGCATGTTTAATTGCATATCTTATGCTTTGAGCACATGACCCATGTTGCACTAAGAAATGTTGTTGACAAATTGGAAAAATATATTGGGATCCAAATGAATGAAGGAAACATTATGGAAGAACATTGGCTTGGAAAAAATTATATTCATTTACTCTATCCTCATGTCAAATGCATGGATGAATATTTGGAATTGATAGAAGGTAAGAATTTCATAGTCTCTCCTTTGGATTCACTCATTTACAAAAAGATAGTTGAAGTTTTTAACTTTAAAATATAAATATATCATCACAATGACAATAACATAAATGTCAAAGAGTATTTGAGTTTGTCAAATTCAAAGCTGAAAACAATCCAATTGGTCATTTTTTCCCTATAAGTAAGCTCATCTTCTCTTGTGTCTTCTGCACAAAGTTCAGCAAGAAGAAGATTTGGACTACAAATTTGGAATCACTTTTGGTAGAAAGTATGGAAAAAAATGACAAAAAGATCCTAAGAGTTATAGCAACAACATTCAAAAACAATTTCCCCAACACATAAATGTCACAACATACAAATCATACAAAAAATAAGAGATCATAGGAAGATGAAAAAATGTCTCATGCCGATGGACGTAGACAAAGGGCAAACAGAGAATCTCAACAATGCACAAAGCCCCAACATCGAGGATGGACATCATTCTACAACACAAAGTAAGAAAAGGAAAAGGAATGTTACAATGGATGAAACAATGGACAAGGCCAATTATATAGCTATGTTTGGAAAGCCATCAAAAGCAATATTGGCATATTTGAAGGTTATTAAAGACACACCCTTGCATGTGTGCTTTTCATGGGAATGCATGTTTTTCAAGAGGCATACCACCTTCTTGAAGAAAGGGCCTTTTGAATGGATACTTCAAAGGAGGATAGCATTTTATGAGTTGTTCAAAGAGAGAACATATCTTATATGCAAAGAATGTATTATATCCAATTAAAAAAATACAATGCCTAAGTACTTTGTTCCTATCCAAATATGTGTAAATAAAGAAATAGAGGAAGTAAGGCTATTAAATGAAACAAAAGAACGCTTAGTGGCCCCAAGAATGAAATAGAGGAAGTAAGAATATTAAATGAAATAGAAGAACGCTTAGTGGCCCCAAGAATAGCATTCACACAAATAACAGAACTTAGCTTCAATGGCCAATATGGTGTAAAAGGAAGCACTATGAACATACTCATAGACACGACAAAGGTGCAAAAAATTTCACCACACTTTATCAACAAAGACACTAGCATGATAATCGGTAAACGAAGAAAATGGAGTACAAATCAAACTTCCTCATTGGAAATGTAAGACCATTGATATTCATGGATCAATGTATTCACACTTGAGAACTCCATTGCACAAAATAAAAAATGTAGCTCTAAATGACAAATGGTACAATTATCTCCATAAAATTAGATGTCAACAAAACACTATTGATGAACAAGACACTGAGGAAATAATGGAAGAGTCAAAGATGACAACCTTGAGATAGATACACTAATACATACTCTCCACTCAACAAAGCAAGCTCTTTATTACCAAACATAAGTACATTTTGTTGCTCCATGTGAAAATTAGGAACCCCTAGGCATATTCCAAGACAAGCATAATAAAGAGCTAAACTTTCTAACACTTTTCCATGACAATTGGTAACATGAAGCTGATATACTTGGACATTGCAAAATGGGAATTAATGCACAAATCATTAAAGATTAGTCATAATATACCAAACTTATTTTTCAAATCAATTAAAGTCCTAATCTATCAAGTGATGTAATCAATCTAGTTCCATCTATGCAAGGGAGTCCTTCACAACACAACTCTACTAAGCAAAGATTTCATGAACAATACTAATATTGAAAATGTATTGCAATCAAAGATAGGATATAGAGATTTCGAGTATTTGAGGAAGCGTTCACGATGATGAGACAGCTAGGGCCGCTAGCTCTTTTTATAATGTTCTCTTGTGCTGAATGCATGTGGGAAACACTTATGTCATGCTTGAAATCACATTATTGCTCCACAACAAACAACAGAACATCTTCGTTATACATTTGAATCCATGTATGTGTGCACGTTATTACAATCACAAGTTGCGCAACATGTTGTCCTTACTTATAAATGATTCTACTATAGTAGGTGATGTAGAGGACTTCTTCTTTTTGAGACTGAATTCCAAAGCCAGGGTAGCTAGCATGAGCATGGAATTTTGTGGGTGCAGGACTCTCCTGTGTACAATCATGATGCTATGGAAGACATCTTGGCCTTTATTAATAAGAACATCACATGGACAAAGATTTATTGAGCGACAATACCAAGGATGTTCAAAATCATAAACATACATCAACATGCAAAAAACACATACATATAAAATGTCAGTTCAATGACCCAAAACCACCTCTTCTTAAGGGCATGATACTATTGCCCTTAGAGAGTGGCCAAAAGCAGCATTATTAAGAAATATACAAAAATAAATAAATCGGAATGTGCAATCTACCATAGGACACAACACTAAGACTAATGAATGGATGGAAGCATTGAGTTTAGACATATCGACATACATTATGTAGATAAGATCTCAAATAACGAAGCTAGCTCTATTCCTAAAAAGGCAACCTAAGGACATTTTCACAAACACTTTTATTAAGAAGATAAGCTACTTGTGGCAATCTAATATGGATATACAATACATTGTGGATTCATATGCAACTGCCTCTTACTGCACATCATACATCACAAAAGTGGAAAATACAATTACACACAACTTGCATTAGACTATGATGGAATGTATCCATAACAACACCACTACTCAAGCGAGGATAAGAAAAAAGGGAAATGCCTTCTTGCATGTTCAACAAATGAATGCTCAATTAGGTGCATTTGTGAATTTGCCATTACCACTGCACAAAACGTCTAGAGAGCTTCAATTCATAAATTGAAATGAGAAAGAGTCTAGAGCATTGATCTTGAAAAGCAAAAATCAACTTTAAAAACTACATGCTAATTTTGCCACATTACATGCAAAACAATCATTGACAAGTACAACAATCGCCAAGGCCCTAGCCAATGTATGCCTCGTGTCCTTTGCCTCATTACAACCACATCAATGGAACTTCAAAAAGAAGATACTACTAAGAAATGATGAATATTATAAGCAAATAGGATCTCTAAATAAAGAGAAAAGGGATATATTTGATGATGTCCTCCTATGTAAAAGAATTTGGGCACAAGAAAACATACACCTCTTCTTGACAGGGGACATTGGCATGAGAAAAACCTATATGGTGCTCCTCATTGTTCAAGGGCTAGTGAGATTTTTCAACCACCAGCAACTCCAATGCAATAACATAAACCTTCCAAAAGTCCTTGTGCTTGCATACACTGGAAAGGCGGCATTCAACATAAATGGGTCACCATACATTTTGCCCTACATTTGCCAGTGCATAGTAAGGACTTGACCTCATTGGCACATGAAAAACTAGATGCCTTGAGCACCTGTACAAGCTAGTACACTTGCTCGTGTTTGATGAGATCTCCCTAGTTGGAAGGCGGACGTTAAACTTTTTTGACCTTCAGATGAGATCTTTGAAGAGAAACTTTGAGGACTACTTTGGAGGTGTTGATGTTATTACTTGTGTAGACTTTTACTAGGCAAAGCCCATAAAGGATGCATGGGTCTTTAAAACAAACAAAAACAATATGGACTCAATGTCAAACACATATTGGCAAACAAAGGTAAAATATTACGAGCTCCTAACAACAATGAGGCAAGAGACAACTCATTTGTAGAAGCTTTGAACTCATTCAAAAAATGTACCCATGCGCAACAAAAATTTGACTTCATAAATGGTAGATATTTACACCCACCACCACATGACCACACATTTCCTCACATATTTTTCACCACCAAGGAAATGAACAAACACAATGATTTCGTTCTTCAAATTGCACAAGGCAAGGTTTACATGCTACATGCACCTCACAACAAGAAAATGTTGGAAGACCCAAAAGCAATAGACGGGTTAAGAACATGCATACAAATAAAGGAAGGCAGGCATGTTGAACTATGCTCAGGTAACATTGACCAACATGATGGCATAGTGATCGAAGTAGATGGCATTTTTAAAACAATGAAGACATGTGTGGGCAAAGGCATAATTTGGATACAATTCTCATGAAAGAGGTAGGCTTAAAAGTAAGGGAAGAAAACAAACATGCTTACAACAAAGACATTAACAAAGAAAGGACACCTATCTTCCATATTGCCAAATAGGTGCAAATTGGACCTTAAAAAACAAGCATCTTCACTAGGAGACAATTCCCTATTCAACCCACTGCAGCAAGAACAATACACCGAGCACAAGGCCTCACTGTGGAGCAAGTCACCTTCTCTCCCAAAGGAGTGCATGTGAACGGGCTTGCATACACTGCCCTCTCATGCGTGAAGAAAATTGAGAACCTTTACTTGCTCCATGCACTGGTCTCTGAGAATTTCAACGTTGAGAAGGACGGGCAAAAGGAAATGGAAAGGTTGAACACCACATCACAGTGGATGACTTGGATACGTCTTTTCTCTTTGCGTCTTGGTCTGAGCACATTTTTTTGAGCATGGCTGATATTGTGATTTCATAGACAATTTTGTCATAACATCACACAACCTTTAGTCATAAAACTACCCCACAAAGATACTATATACATTTCTACCCCACAAAGATGCTATAACATCACACACCCTTTAGTCACAAAACTATTCCACAAAGATGCTATATACATTTAATTGCATTTCTTCCCAATAGTATTTAGGGTTTATAAGATCCCTTTATTCACAAAACTACTTTTCATGTCTACTTCATTTCGACATCCTCCACCCACATCATCCATCATGCATACTATCATGACAAATAGTGATTTATCGATGAAATGATTGCAAGTCCCATGGTGAAGGATTTAGGGTGCAAATTTACATGCATTCAGGCCAAAACATTTATTAGTTTGCATCAAGGAGATACTTTAAGATTCAATTCACCATGATGATCATTTGTACACAACCAACATGTAAACCTTAACTAAGATATGACATGATTGTCACTATATCTCTTCAATATGATTACTACATCTCTAACAAATGAAATAGGTGGATGAAAGCAACATTCTTGAATATGTTAATAGTGAGAGAAATGTTCATAGGCACTCACATAATGTACTAAATGAAATCTTTTTGCAAGACGAAACAAAAGTTATGCATGTTCAGTACTAGGGCATCACAAGCAAAATGAATTGCTTGAAGGGCAAAACTCATGTCAAATCACTAGACACAATCTTCTTTACTCGTGTCATCCACATAAATATTGTGAAGATACCTCCTCTCTCTGATGGGGGCATTGAATGCAATGTCATTACACATCATCTCAGCCATAGCACCTGCATAAGAAGGCAAAAAGCTATAATACATCAATCAATATCGATGCCTCATTGATAATAATATTCTCTAGCAAATAGGTTTAAAAAGAATCATTTAGAGTCCCATAGTTGCTTAACACATTTCCCTTTCCTTTCTGTCCATCCAAAAATGGTTGCAATATAGAATTGCAAATGTCAGGATCATTCTCAATAGCATGCTCTCCTAGAATGCATGCATGCTTTTTGCATAGAACCAATCCAAGCCCCCAAGTCCACCACATGTCAAAAAATTGGACACAACAACTCCAAGAAGTACAACATCATGCATGAAGCCTTCTCCAATGCAGCTCTCCATGTAATACTCTCTCCATGCTTTATAGTCGGCTCACTTGTTGGTAAATAATGATGAAACAAACTACTTCTAAAAGCAATGCCCAATTTGGTATCAACCATAGAAGCATTTCCAGGATTACAAACACAAGACATACCAGCCCGATGAAGAAGGCATAATACCACAACATCCACCTAAAGACAAGAAAAGAATAAGACTTATGCTTAGTACAAGCCATTTTATTATACAAGAGCATAAATTCTTTCAACAGGTCATTGTAAGACAATTGTCTCACCTTATGATCAATACCAACAACTTTGATTGTGCAATATGCATCCAAGCATTGCATGTACATTCGACATGCAAACTCCAATCTACTAATTCTAGCATAATGCTCAACCAAATAAAGAACATGAGGAGCACACATAACTAAGACCCAACTAGAATCTGAAAAAACTGTGGCTGCTACTAGCAAGGAGTAGCATACATGGTCCTCTGTTAATAAATTCCAAGATGCAGATGTGGAATCCTCTACTCGAAGAGCTTCTAGAGCTGTGTAGGCAGATCAAGAATGATAAAATCAGTAGCCCAAGCAATACTCTTTCCATTTCTTATTTTTCTTTCACCTCCAAGACCCACAAAGTATTTCTTCATGTCTATATAGGCTTATGTGAAGTTTGAGACAAACAATTGCTTCCCAAAATCGACATAATCATAGCACTAGACCTTGCAATGTGAAGCATTACATGTGCCACTCCCAATCAAAGTTAGAGACATCAATGGAATGTACAAAAATTGGATAGAACTATCTTTCCATTTACATCCTTTCAAAATGGGTGTAAACTGCAGTACTTGCACATCTACATCCACACCACATATGTAAAGACACAAAGTGATAACAACACATGTTACACACACAAATAACATCTTGAAGAAAGATCAAGAGAACTTCTTACCATTATTAGTACCAAGATTTTTTGGTGGCCTACCACCCTTCTTTAGTTCCATACTTAAATCCTCATCCTTTTTAGTCATCTTCTCAAGTGTTTTTTGAACCTCGATGACTGCATCATCTTGGTGGATTGAATTTGAGCTTGATGAACCCATCTCTCCTTTTCTATGCTGTGTGTATAGCTCTACCTCCTCCTCGATGAAACATCCCTTTTTCATATCGAGCCACCATGGGTAGTTATTTCTCTCCCACTCAGAGAGCAATTACTTCCCTTCTTTTTCTATCATGTTTGGAGAGTACATGCAAAATCTTAAGTCCTGATTTTTTGTCCATACTCGACATATGGGCAACAATTTTTCAATCTTACCAATAGCTTTTAAGGATTGCAAGAATCTGCATACAATAAGGGTCTTAGTACACAAGTGAAATAATTAAGGATGGATTTTTAATTAAAAAGGATATTTTTCTTTAACTTTAAGGGATTTATATCTCCAAAGACATGTCTTCTTGTTCGGGCAGTGATTCTTTGCACACTAAGTGCAGATGATTTACCATTATTGTACCAAGCAACCTAAGAGATTTCCCACTTGGCGGTCTAAAAGCCCCGAACGAGAATTTGCATACTGGAGCCAAGGCGAGATAGTCAAGGCTGCGGCCGTCTCTAGATCTTTTTCACAGAACCAATGTTCTAGAATCAACCCTTCAGAGCATCCAAACCTCCTCGGATTCTGAATCACCAATTATATGGTCGTCCATCTCCGTCGCCCCTACGGGCTTCATTACCTTTCTGTTCGTGTTTGCACCAAGGATCATTTATTTGTGCACATGGGGTGCTGATGAGGGAGCTAGACACCCCTATTGCGTGGGTTCATCCGGACGGGTATGAGACCTGCCTTAGCATGATGATGATGATGACGCCGATGATGATGCTAAGAGAGAAGCTTTTCCATGCATCTCCCAACCAACTGCATTATCATCAACTCTGCACTATCATCATTAGTAGCAGCACCAGAAGCATCCTCCCTAGCATTGGGACTTGCTAGCCACTTGTGAATTCTTAAGTCCTTGTTGGCCACAGAATAGAGTGAATCCCAGGATGATGCCTTGCTTCTTCTTTCTCCTTCACTACCTTTGGGATCACCAGCCATGCTCATGCTCTAATCTGAACTTGCATTGCTACTTGTAGCAATCGAAGACTTAGTCACTGCTCGAACTTGCCCACTTCTACATCTAGCATTGCCAAATGATGATGCACTCGTGTTGGAAGACAAAGGTTTGAGCCGATTTGACGTGCTTTGATGAACGTCCTGCACATCGACTTGTTAATTTGTGAATATCCAGCAAGACTGAGAAACATCAATCAACTTCAATCAAGCGGGAATGGAGAGCAATGATCATCCACATTACCATACACCGAGGTGTTGTGTTTGTAGATTACTTCAACAAATTCACATGAGAGCTATGAGCTTCCTTGTTTGTCACAATAACAGGCTTCACTGATATTCAACAAATTCAATGAATTCACACGAGGAATTCGACAAATTCCTTGTGTGAGTTGTGCTATAGCCACATGTATCATTCTATAGATTAGTTGTATGAAGACTGCACTATCTTTTCTAGCTCACCTCGATAAGTGAAACTATGTTAGTGTAGTACATCATGAACATCATAATCTTGATCTTCCTAAGGTTAACTATCAAGTCTCTCTCCTTGCTTAACACCTCTAGTGCCTCTAGATGTCTTTGTATCGCCTCTGTTGAGGATGATATAAGGATGATGTCATTCACATATAGCAATATCTACATGATCAAGTCAACCAAATATGAACCCTTGCCTCCTAGGCGGTCAATAAAAGATGGAGAGAGAGAGAGAGAGAGAGAGAGAGAGAGACATAGAGGCATGGTCACAACTATCGTTGGGTTTGCAAAACGGTATTTAGGGACTAAAAGGTTTGGATGACCAAACCTTTAATGCCATGAGTTATGTGTGCCCACATTGACATGAGCAGTGTGAGAAAAACGTTCATAGACATTATTGTGCCATGTGCCCCCTCCGTTGATTGCGCCACTAGCATCCAAGATTTTTGAACCATTCTTTTAAACTTGTGAACTTTGAGATCATGATGGGTGTAGCTACAATGGACCTCAAATTTCTCTTAATGACTGGCACATACAAGACATCTGACACTTCAAGTTCCTTGTGTCATCTTAACAAATTTAAATTATATGGAAAATAAAGGTTACTTTAAGACTTTGTATTTCATAATTTTGCCATTGCAAAGCAAGCCTCACCTGGGTGAGTGAATTAGGACGTTTTCAAATTCCTAATTCCTATACTTTTTTTGTCTATGTATTTTCAAGCTCACTTGGGTAAGTTGGAAGCCTCCTTTGTCAATGCAATGGAGAAGATTGAAATTCATGGCTTATTGATGGGGAGAAAGTAGAGGCGATGACTTGGTCTCAGTCTACTTGATGATAAGGTTGCAAAGGCTTAATTGCCTCAACAAAACAACTACCATGTGTTGAAAGGAGAAACATCCTCCTCCTATTACATCTTTCTAGCCTCTCTTTTTTTGGAGTTTTATTATTGCAAGTGGAAATGGGGGTTACGAGTGCATTGCAAGTCTCATGGGAGCTCTATGCTCTACTCTCAAGCTTGATAGCTTGTTATTTAGCTCTAGCAGGTTATTTGAGCTACCTCTAAGTGATCATCTAGGTCACCTACATCTCCATAGCTTATTATCAATAGGGACTTAGATCTTGTTTTATATGGACCTATATTGATTACTTTATGTACTAAAATTTCAACAATCTTATACTTTTTTGGAAAAATTATGCTCACTTATTTGTTTGTTTCAAAAAATACTTAATGTGCAAGGCATGCACCACAATAGATCTGCAGCTTCCACTGTAGCTACTTTTCATTTTCTTCTTAACATCTATCATTTTTTTGTTGTCGTTTCTAGTAGGGTCTTCACAGGAGTGTCAAGCTTTAATTATCTTTTACTTGTTGGGCTTGCTATGTGCTATTGTATGATATTTTTTAGGTTTATGACAATAGAGTTTCTTTTGGTGTTCTCTATTATCTTATCATGTTCATTGGAGTTTGAGTGTTGGCTTGTAGCCTTTTATTTACTACTATGTTCTAAGCTCTACTACTCCACAACCTTGTTTATAGCTTTTAGACAAGCATTTAGCCTTTTTTATGTTACTATGATTTCTAGCATTGTTGATGTCACCATAGGCTCTAATGGGTTGTAGCCACTCATTACCTTGGCAAGATACTTGAGCTCTTAGTGGGCTGACTAAGATCATCATTCTTTTAAATGTGATCTATATAGGTCTCGTTCCTTTATACCTTTGTTGAGGTTAATGGAAATCATAGAATTCAATTGGAGCTTGATTTAGGAAGTAAGATCTAAAAGATATCATCTACAAAATCCATATGAGGTTTTACTCTAAGTATTAGGAAACTTTTTACCCCTCAAGATTTTTCTCAACACAAACCTCTCATCGACACGTAAAAAAAGCCTTCTCTAATCAGATCTCAAGGACACATCATCATAGACTAGTCGTAGGAATTTTCGCTCACAATTATTGAATCCCAAATAGAGCATCTTCTCACTCATTCAAGACAAGAAATAAAAGTACAAGTAGAATAGGAAGAGAGGGAAGCTAACACATAATATCCCTAGGATAAAAATAAAAGGATGTTAGAGAGGAAGTTAACACCAATACAACAACATGCTCTCACATTTAGAAAAAGAAACAACTAGCACAAGCATGGGATACATGACATAGCAATTAGTTATGAAAAATATACACACACAAAGAACATGAAGTGACACATCTTAAAAGTTCATATAACACATATGGTACTATGAAAATTGGTTTCCCTAAGTTCATAAGTAAAATCATGTACACAATTCCATAAGTGTTTTGTATTATCTTGACCACTATCCCATGTGTATGTGTAAAAACATATATACAATCATATGTGATACCGTTTGTTCATGGTTTGTGTGTTGATGTATAGGTGATATATACTTATATGTACATGGATGTAGAGAGTGGTGTATAGGAAATGATGTGGCATCTTGAAAGTATAGGTGTGAATACGCTTAAGGACATTTAAAGCAAAAGCAAATGTAAGCTTTATGGTGTAGCCTATAATGAGATCTCTCTCCCCGTAATGAAAGATAAGGTTTCATGAGCATTGTGTTTTTTTGGTCATCTACACCCTTTTCATATTCATTGTGGTATCAGAGCCTCTACCATCTGAGAGGTAGGTGCAAAGATTAGGCAAGCTAGTAATAGATCCTCTAAATAGTCTTGATTGCAACTCAGCATCCAAAGTTCAAGTCTCATAATAGCATCGAATTGAGAAACAACAATCTGGAAACTCTTATTAAAGACAAAAAGGATCTAAAAGAAGGCGAGAAAGCCAAGGTTGTATTTGAGAAAAGTTGATTAAGCAGAAGTGACACAAACACAAATGTTGGCCATTACATGCTAAATTCATGTCATGTTAGATAGGCACTTGAGCAGAGTTTGAATGTTTATCTAGTAGGAGCAGAGTTTGAGTGGGAGATAAAGAGGCATCTCATGGCAAAGCATCTAGAACTTACAAATGTTTTTAACACTGCACTTTTCCAGGAGCTGGGCAAACAAAATAGGCTGAAGAACATTTTGTTAGTTAGACCGACTGGCAAGGGCAGTGCATCTAAAGCAAGTAGAACTGCCCTCGTTATAGCTCTTCCATGAAATGTGCAAACTTGTGTGACGTGTTCCTATTGCTCCTCACTTGCAAAATGTAGCATAGGGTGTCATAGTGGTCATAGGTGATAGCTTGAGTAATATATGTAGTTTTGTCATATCTATGAGGCGACTGGATGACTTGGGTTAAAGGAGGGCCACCATAAGGACACATACAAAACACCGAGGTGAAATGACCAGAGATGAGGTAGCTTGAAATATTGTAAAGGAAGCGGTGCACTATGATTGACAATAGAGAGAGTCAAGTCAAGCAATCAACAAAAAACAAGTTGGCCCAATCCATTATTTATTAGTGTAGGAGAAGGAAGAGTAGACAGAAGCCGAGGAAACAAGGAAAAGGGCAAGAATTTAGTCGGGTACAAGGAAGTTGTGGGAAGAAGAAGGCTGAGGCAAATAAAAAGAGCTGAAGAGGAGAAGAGACTCAAGAGACAAAGAGAACATGAGGGAGATTTCCATCCAGCAAAAGGTTAACATCAGTACTAAAATTCTATCTAGTGCATGCCACTTGAGCTGGTGCTTACTGCATAGCGACATCTATGAAAACAAAGCCACTTCTCATTGACGGATCTGAATGCAAAGGAGAAGGCTCCCTTGTCACTATGAGAGCATTTGTAGCCGCGAACTGAGAAGGGCATGGAGGGTACCCACTGTGGCTAGTATCATAGTGTTGTAGGAAGTATTGAGGCATGAGGCCTTAACAGCAGTTGCATAAACAAATTCTAACTATAATCCCTCTACTAAACAACTTATATCCATCCTCTTAATCTTCCATTCTGGCCTCATGCAACAATATCAAGCTTCTATCAAACAAAATTGTGGTTCTTCCAATGATCTGAACACCGAAGGGTAATCATTACCTACCATCATCGTTGAAGACTGTGTAAGATGCCATTGCCCCTATGTGAGTGTAAATTGTGATTTTCTAAATTGCAAAAGTGAGCATAGCTCCCGTGGGTAGCACGTTGGAAAAAATTTTCGGTGGGGTAGAACTTATTTGCACGAATTTCGGGGAATTCCCCACAAAGAACCAAAAAATAGCATTTTCTTACATGAAAGTGTTGATACTAGAGGTTTGAATGCTTAGTTGGAGAAATGTGGATGCATTTGAGCACTTGAATTAATGTCTTCCCAATAAATTTATGTTGGAGGATGCATATGCGAGTGTGAATTCGCAAAAGTTTTGCAAGGTATCGCAAGTGCAAGTTTGGGATGCGCTTAAGGGTTGTTTGATACCCTAATATATGCATTTACAGAAAGTGGAAAATGCAATGAATGCAAGTACTATAATGCTTGGCAAGAATCCCATTTACCATGCAAGGACTAGACACATAGAGGTTCACTATCACTATATCAGAGAGAAAGTGATAAGTGGAGAGATTGACATGAGATATGTGAAGATGGATGCATAGGTTGGAGATATCTTTACCAAGTTTGTATTTTTAGAGAGGCTTTAGACATATGTGATGTATAATCTCATGCTGAGCTTGAGGGGGATAATTTTTCATGTATAGGTGGTACATAATAATATGTACATGGATGTAGATACTGGTATATAGGAGATGATGTGGAACCTTGAAAGTATAGGTGTGAATAGGATTAAGGATATATAAAGAAAAAGTGAATGTAAGCTTTGTGGTGTAGCCTGTAATGAGATCTCTCTCCCTCTTAATGAAAGAAGAGATTTCATGAGCATTGTGGTTTTTTCATTATCTACCCCCTTTGCATCTTCAATGTGTACATGATGGACCACTATTTATGACTAATACATTAATAACCTTTAGCTAGGATTATTCCTCAATCGGAGTTAGTTCCTTTTGGAACAATTGATAGCTTTTCAAAACTCATCAATTTGTGCTAGCTGAGTCAATGCATGTAGGTGTTTCTATCTCAATATGGAGCAATCGTGGCATTTGCTATAGTGCAATCTATTGATCTTAATGGACTTCAAAGACTTCTTCATGACAAGTTAGTAGTTATTGTTTCCAAAGTTCTTAGTCCAAAAATTGAACTCAAGAAGAGATATGGAGATGTGGAAACCCTTGGAGATATGGAGAACAAATATGGAGATGTGGAAACCCTTGGAGATTTGTAATGCAATACGCTCTATAGGACATATATTTTGTGGGTGAAAGACCAAACAAATACTTCATGGGACAAAGGACAAACTTATCCAAAAGATATTTCAATAAGTATGAGTATAAATCATTGATATTGGAATTGTAAAGTTGGAGACATCTTGTTTCATTTGATAATGAAAATTCTAGGAATCAAACAAGTTAAGAAAATTATTTTTGCCAACATGAAGTTTGCCAAAGTCACCAAGGGTGGTAGCATTGACAATGCATCCTCATTGAATATAGGAAATAGGAAATGTGATGACATGGTGCATTCTGTTCCTCAGTATAAGAGAGAAACATGAGACCTTTAATGAAGAAAGATAATGTATAATGTGGTGCAAAGCAACATGATGAATAAGTTAGACTGAATAATGATGAAACTACCATATGACATTGATTTCATTCAGAAGAAACTTCCATTGGGCCACAAGAAAAATTTAGTCTTTGAGAGTAATTATGGCACATTAAAGGAAAGAGGCCATAATGCAGTTTTGTCCTATACTCGATTCAAATTATGAAGAAAGGACTTTGGAAATGTGTTGCTTGTAATTACTTGAAAGAGCAATAGAGAATGTAGCACATCATAAAGAAATAAAATTGTAGAAAAGAAAGTGTACATGTCACATAGGCATTTTTTGGACATTCAAGGCAAAAATATGCACTTTGGAAGGAAAAAGTCATTTCAAATCTTGAGAAGTGCATGTGCAGAGTTAAAGATGGTATGGATCAAATACAACACTAATCATCTTATTAGTGTACCACTAAAGCTACAAGGGAATGCCTTATTGAACCCATTATGGGGATTTGGTGCATGATATCAAACTTATGAAAATGTATGGATTGGCTCATTCTACCAACATGACAACAACCAATTAAGTAAGTTCCATTATGTGAGCCCATCCATAGTGTGCATTTAGCAAAGGGTGACCTTCCACAAAGTTCGAGGATACAAATAGATAATTTTTGGAGAGAGAATAAAAGAATTTTTATGTTCTCTCTTTTTGTGCTATGTTTATTGCGCATTGAATCTGCATTGAGATAAACTAGGGTTGGTCCTTATTGTACATACACATAATGATATTGATCCTTACATCCATATGGTTGGATGAAGAGGATATGAAATTCTCTATACGATGTTACGTTAAATGTCATAATTTTAATTTTTTTCCTAAAAGACTTGCAAAATTATATTACTTTCTTGTTTTAATTTGTTTTTTGAAGAGAGTTTTTTTTTCCAATTTTTATCCAAAAGTACTTATAAAAATGAGTTTGGAGTGAAAAAAAAATTCATGAAATACATGTTCTTTGGCAAAAGATGGATACCTTGTGTGGTTAAACTTTGCAACCAAATTTATGTAGTTATTCTTAGAAGGATATATTTAAACTATACCCATTCTGTAATCTACGAAATGAATGAACAGAGTATAACTATCTCCCATTTTCATAGGATCTACCACCATGAATCTAGGCTTTGTGAAAAGTGGACCATCCATGCAACTCCAAGACTTCACCTTAGCTAGCTACCTTTAGAATGCATTAATGCTTATTCTAGATCACTTCCATTTAAGTTATCACCCACATGAAGCATTTATGTGAGCTAAAGCTATAGACCAAATTTCCTCCTATTGGTGTGGAGTGTTAATGATTTTCGAACCACATAGGAGGACTAAAGCTTTGCGATGCATGTTGCCATGCATCTTATAATTAGAGTGTCTCGGCCTCAAGCTTTGTGCCTAGGCTTGGCATCAGGCTCAGTGCTTTGAAAGTGTAGAGTGATGCACCTAAAACCCTCTCGCTCTGCATGTATCTCTCATGTGCCATTGACAGCTCATCAGTGAGGGAATAGATCAAGTTGTGCCATGTGGAAGGAAGGGATGTTTGTGTCGAGGATGAAATTCCTCATGTGGAGAAAGTGGCAAAAAAAGGGACGGAGAATGGTGGGGAGGGTGGTGATGGAGGTGTTAAGATGAGCTATGGAGAGGATGGCAAAGATGAGAATGAAGAAGGGAATAGATGATGGTGAGCATCATTGCCTATGAACATTGAGAGTGATGGTCCAATGAGTAAAGTTGCTAATAGAGGGACTTGAAGGTCAAAGCCTCCATAGCCCACTCTCCTCTCTACACGTCCAAATAATGATGCTATGTGAGTGCATCCTGGACTGTAGGAGCCAAGGCCTCTCGAAGAACATTGGACATGGCCATGTTCTTGGAGTGGGGCAACGTAAGGATCCTCCATGAGCTCAATTGGATTGTAATAGGTAGTTCTCATGGCCAAGCTATCATAGTTGAAAGACAAGGAGAGAACTTGAACTCCACACTAGGTAAGGCAAGGTTCGAAAACCACACTCCTTCCCGTTCCCATTGCTCCATGGTCAACCCCAAGTCAAACAAGGACCCATGTCAGAGTCCTTAATAGAGTATTCTTCTCAAGAGTTCTAAGAAGACTAGTATGTGCACCCATCAACAAATCGACTTTTAATCTTTTTATGTCTAAAGGAAGATGATGACAACAAAAGTATCAGTAGGCTAAGGTCCACTATGCAACATGCAAGGACTTAGCAACTCACAATCGATAAAAGGAATCTATGATGACTCGACCCAAGGTGCTCTAACCCAACAACGAAAGAGTGGCACTATCATGTAACAATTGCCATTCTAGTGGAGATTGTGTTTAAGAGAGCCAACATAACACTAATTGCTAAACTTGACAAGGATGAACTAGGTTTCGAAAGTGAGAAATGTAAGTTAGCATATGAGTTCCTTAATGTATAGCCATATCTACTTTCTCAAAAAGAAAAACAATATATTCTTTCAAAGATAATCCCTCTCTTCTTGGCATTCGTTTGCCTTGCTTCACCACCTTACAATTCTCGTCTAGATGTTTATTACAATCATAGCTCTCATAAACCAACAATATTGGATCCCCAACTCTTGACAAACATTGCAAGGGTTAAAGATTAGTATTTGGTAGTAATTACAATGGGAAGGAGACATTGGTAGAGGTGAAACTTTATTTTCTTTCTTGTTGCTAGGAAGGCACGTGAAAGTCATTGGATATTGGGATAAACAGACTACAATCAAAGTGTTTCACAATGAAATTCACATTATTTGCATGAGCACGACGAAGTAGTATGACATACACATGAAAGGCATACATGTGGCTTGCCATAAACACAATTACCCCAAAAGTCACTTTATTGGCCCTTTTTCAAAGGAAAATATGGGGAAGAGACTCTCTAATTAATAATGAGGAAGAGGGGCAAGGTGACCAATGTAACATTTTGGCCTTATTTCTTCCTCTTTCTCTTTTTGCACAGAGGAAAGCGAGATCTTATATTTCCTCATTTGCATACTATGACTGGCCATGGGCTTTGATGGCACTTTAGTGGATGGGATGAGAGCCACTCATTCCCATCCATCAATGTTCACGAGAAATCTAGGTTTGATGGTAGGTGTGGCAAATTTTTGAAATCCCCCTTCAAATACAAGGTTTTAAAACCTACAAATTTCGAGTTATATTTTTTGCTTAAAACCTTCTATTTGATAAAAATCTGATTCTTCAACTTTAAGGTTTTTATATCTCCAAAGATAAAAGTTCTACTCGGGCGGTGATTCGTTACACAGAAAGGGCAGATGATTTACCATTTTTGCAACAAGCAACCTCGGAGATTTCCCACTTGGGGGCCGAAAAGCGTAGAACGAGAATTTGCATACTGGACAAGATCATTTATTTATTACGAGGGAGCTAGACACCCGTGTTCGTCCGGACGGGTGTGAAACCTGCCTTAGAATGATGATGATGATGCTTAGAGAGAAGCTTTTCCATGCGTCTCCCAACCAGCTGCATCATCATCAACTCTGCACTATCATCATCATCAGCACCACCACAAGCATCCTCCCCAGCATTCGGACTTGCCAGCCACTTGTGAATTCTTAAGTCCTTGTTGGCCACAGAATAGAGCGAATCCCAGGATGATGCCTTGCTTCTTCTTTCTCCTTCACTGCCTTTGGTTTCACCAGCCCCGCTCGTGCTCTGATCTGAACTTGCATTGCTACTTGTAGCAATCGAAGACTCAGTCACTGCTCGAGCTCGCCCACTTCCAGATCTAGCACCGCCAAATGACGATGCACTCGTGTTGGAACTCGGAGGTTTGAGCCGATTTGACGCGCTTGGACGAACGTCCTGCACATCGAGTTGTTAATTCGTGAATGTCCGGCAGGACTGAGAAACATGAATCAACTTCAATCAAGCGGGAATGGAGAGCAATGAGCATCCACATTACCGTACGCCGAGGCGCCGTGTCTGTAGATTGCTTCAACGAATTCACACGAGAGCTACGAGCTTCCTTGTTTGTCGCAATAACGGGCTTCACTGATATTAAACGCTTCCCCTGTGCATTCATGGTAGGTTCCTCAGATGCTGCAGCCCTCCTTGCTTGTATCACCTTCTCCACCATCTTGCTGCCAATCACAATATGCCCGGATAATTCCCCACGATCATTCAATTCTTTGTCGTTCTGTAATTTTGAGCTCCCAGAGCTCGACCGGTCAGATTTGGACCGCCCCCTTGTACCGCTTGGAGAGCACGACTGTCTTCGGGATCTGCTACCTTTATCAGCTGCAGGTACCTCAATTTGGGTAGCTCTAGCTGCGGTTGCTCCTCCTGGCCTTGCAACAGCCAGAGATGCCCCTCTCGAGTTCGAGATCGCCCGCTCCGGCAGTGTTGTTCTGAGATTCGGAGGTGGTTCTAAAGAAAAGCCCGGCATTTCTGATGGCTGCCACGCTCGCGGCCTTGCGATAGGAGAACTGCCCCGTGAAGAAGGGGTACTTCTCGTCGGCAGAGAGCTTGCTTTACTGACGGAAGGTGACCTCTTGATTGCAGCAGCTGCCTGAGTTTGTGTTTGAGAGAGAACTGGCCTTTTTAGTGGCGTTGATGATCTCGACGACGCGGCAGACCTTGTTGATGATGGAACAGCGGAGGTTTTACACGAGTTTGTTACCGAAACGGGAATAGTGGATCTACTAGTTGGCGTTGTGGCTCGAGAGGTGGGGCGAGATGATGCTTGAGAGTTTGGACTTGAACTCGGACCCAAAGATGACCTCCTAGAGGCGGTAGATGACAGAGCCGAGGATGTCGAACCTGCCGAGCGAGAAAGGACATTGCGACGAGCTAATTTTGGCGCCAGATCCTGTCTGGACGATAGATCGGCTCTCTCCAGCTCGAATTTTCCATTTGAAAGCTGCAATTACAGTCCTGATTCAGAGCATCCCCTCAAAACCCTTCGACAGAAAAGCAACCTTCGTTTACCCTTGCACCTAACAGGCAGTGTCTCTCACAAAAGAAAAACCCTGTGACAAAAAAGCAACCTTCTTCTAGCCTTGTAGCTGAGATACTCTCGGAACAGTAAGTGTCCCTCACGAAAGAAAAAGTTATGCAGGAATGAGGGAGTAGTTGGAGTGCTTACCCTTGACGTCTGTAGAGCAGCAAGGGATCGTACCAAAGGAAACGCTTTTTGAGAAATGCAGAGAGCATCCGCAGTGGGACTCACATCTGCTGGAGTGAAGAGAGGTGTTGCTGGAGGAGTCAAGAGCCTGCACTCGACAAGTAGAGACAGAAGCTTGCTTGTTAGCGTCAAGACGGGATGGCAGCGGAGAGGAAGGGAAGACAGAATGGACAGGTACAAGCTCACCAATCGTAGTCGTTCTTCCCCGCATCGGATGTCATAAAATCGTCGCCTGCTTTCGTTCTCCATGTCGCCCCAGACGTCGCCATGCGATACAACGACGAGCTGCCCAACCTCGAAGCTGTGAATGCGCAACACAGATAGTTTTACATGACAACCATCAACAATCGCCAGACCCAGCTTGAATTGCGAAAGGGAAAAGAAGGATAACGCACCTAAATGAGCTTCCATGGTATCTCCAAGAGGGCGGATGGCGTTCTTTCTCTCCCGCTCTCGCTTTTGCATGTCATGGAAGAGAGCCAATTCTTCATCGCGCTCGTTGGCGATGCTCTGCCCATGCCCGTGTCGCAGCATTGCGCAGGGCTTCCGACCAGCTCTCACACACGGCTACATGGTACAATTCACTCGATCGTGCAGCAAGAGCAAATTCACTGCCTGCCCAAATGCGAGCGAGTCGTCGACAAACTCGCGACCGATTTGTTGCAATGGGACCTTTCGGGGCCCCAACAAACGCACTAAGGCCAAAGCGAGAGTGACGAGGGAAAGCTGCAAAGCCTGAGACTGTGGAATTCCAAATTCTTAAGGAGGAGGAAGGGCGAGCAACAAGAACAGGAAGGAGGGAAGAACAGAGTAGACAAGGATCCCCAAGACAAGACACTTTGTCTTTAGGCTTGCACACCTTTCGATGAATTGCATTCTCTATCTTTTGAAACTTTATTTTTCTTGTTTCTTGCCTATGGAACTATGTAACACATTACTTTATCCATCAGTTTGTGATATTTGGGGGCCCTCTTCTTGGGAATGCTTATAGATAATTTTGTATGTCTGCTCCCAATGAGTTATGCAATGAGTTATGAAGAGGGAGACATCCCACTCTTATCTTATCTTTTCCTTTTTAGGTTGGTTTTAGCCTATATTTCTCACCTCAAGGTAAAACATAGCTCATGTACATTCAAATAGACACATAGTAGGACAAAGGTTTTAGTGTCCAGGCAAGACAAATGTAATATTATTAGATAAAACTAAATAATATCACATGGTATTAATGAATATATATATCGCTTTATACAAACATCAAGTGTTTAAGCACATGTACCTTGCAATAAATAATGCTTACTATCTTATGGCATGTATAGTTTATCATGGAAGAATTCAATTATCGGTTGGGCCTATTCAATATCATACCCAAGTCATCTCTTTCCTACCCATAACAAAAATAACAAGATAACTTACATTCAATGGGCTTGCCATGGTTGCTACATCGGTAATGTATATGAAATGTCAGTGTATCTTATTGAGTGGTCTGACCAATATATGTAATGTGAACTTGCAAGGGTGTTAGTGTTGAATTTGTTTGTCCAAATATGATCTAATGTTGAACCATGAATTGTAGTTGGGTGACAAATGAGTTGTTTCATGTTATGTTTTGTCATGTAGAGTTGGAGTTTGTCCATGTTACTTGTTTGGATAGCATAATCAATATTGAAATCCCCCGATATATATGTTGGAATATTTACATCAAAATGTTTATAAAGTTGATCTAGTGTTTTTATTAGAGTGTGAATTTTTTATGTTGATGGTTTGTAAACATTTATTATTGCTACATTGTTAGAACTTTCTTTTTTTTTAATTGTTAGCAAGTATTGGATTCTATCATTGAATAAGTATTCTATTTGAACTAAAGTTAATAAGTTAAAATTCTGACACCCATTGTTTTTGTAATTTCTTTGAAGTTTGGTATATCTGTGTCTTGTGAAAAAGTGTTGTGTGTTTCTTGTAAGCATAATATGTTGGAAGCCCAAATATTTTCATTGCAAAGGATATCTTCTCTGTGTTTTTGAAATGTCCTTGTGTTTAAAGATTGCAATATGGGTACACATTTTGAAGTTGATATAGTCAAATTTCCATGCACGTGTTGTTGTTAAACGTTCAATCTCATTCAATACAGTCGTGTCAGCTTTAATGTGTTTCATTTCCAAAGTATTCAATATGTAGAGTTTAGAAGAATCTCTAATTCTTGACAATGCTATATAAGCAAGACCATGTGATTTAATGCCCATTGGCTCAAATGCAAGCGAATCCATGGAAAGTCCTTGAGATCGATGAATCGTGCGAGCTACAGCTGGTTGCAAAGGAAATTGATGCCTACAAACAATGTTTAGGTAGTTTTTCCCAATTTGGTATTCACAAGTAGCCTGGAAAATTAGAGTCCATGAAGAATGAATATTGTTTGTGTAGAGCGTTGAGTTGTCATGCCTAGCTTTGCATCCTATCTTTGTGTTGTTGAAATGGACCCACACAACAAATGGTTTTTTTTCGATGTTAGAATCCATAAAAATTGCATCTACTCCATTCACAAGCCTATCTGGAATGTTTAGATTTCCAAAGCAAAGTTCTATAATCATACTAGGCTTGAACCTCAGCTCTATGTGTAGTCCTCTAGTGTTTTTGGGATCTCTTGGTAAGTTAATAGTTTTGCTGCATGTTTTATGCTTAATATCAATTGCTTTTAGGAAGTGTGGTTTTGAGGTTAGCAAGTGGAAAACTTCTTCATTATGTTGGTCTTTTGCTGCGTTAGTGTAATAAAGGTGTGGTGTTTCTTCTTTGAGATGGGGTTTACGATGATATAATTTGTTGAGATAATTAACATCAAATTGTGTTTGAGTGCCAACATGAATACGAGGTATAGATAAAGTTGCGGGTTTGCTTGAGAAGATCCATGCATCCTTTGTAGGGCTTGCTTGGCATAAGTCTCAACAAAGCAAGATATTAACCCTACCAAATGGTTGCAAGTGATTGTGCTTGATCTCACGCATTCGCATGTCTGCTGCAATGAATGTATTTTGGCCTATCAGAGAAACTTCATCAAACACTATCAAGTCTAAGTTTTTGTATAGTGTTGAAAGAGTTTGAAGGGTTTCAGAGAAAAGGGCTTTATAAGTTGAAGCCATGAGGGGCAAGTAAAGTGTAGCATGTATTGTAGTGCCTCCAACATTGAATGCAGCTTTTCCCATTATGCCAACACTAAAATTCTTAGTAAATTTTCATCAGAAGTGCTACTATGATTGTAGTGTCTTAACAACGCTTGGACCAACACAAGTAAAGTTTTTCCTGTCCTGGCATTGCCACTTATAAATATGTGTAACTGTTTATTTGGATGAAGTCGTTTTTTTAGTAGAATATCCTCAACTATTGCACGTTGATCTGAATTCAAAGCTCTTATTAAGGCATGATATTGATATTTTGGTTGATACTTGTAAGTGAAGTGTGTATTTTCTGTCAAGTGTTTGTGCTTTTGTGTTTTAGGAAGCTCTATCCCCAAGTCAAATTGTTTTGTTGGGACAATTTAAGTATTGTAGCTTGGAGAAGACTTACTGATGGATGTGCTTTCATTAGATTAAGTTGTCTTACGTACTATGAGATTTGTAAAGAGGACTCTATCGGATTCTATTGAGTCTTTGTTTACAAAGTAGAAATCATGCCATGTGATAATATTTGTATTCAGTGAGTGCTCTTGTTGGTCAAAAGGCAAATAGAGCAAGCACAATTCTCTGTAATGTTTTTCTGGTTCTTTATCCTTGTTGTAATTGTTAAAGCGTATTATCTTTTGCCATTTGCATTTTTTACAAGCGCTTTGGTTTCTATCGTATTCACTAACAAAAATATCATGCAAGGATGAATGTCATCACAAGTACTTTACAATAATGTCTGCAAAAAATATGTCGATGCTATCGAGGTAAAGTTTTTCTAGATCGACTCTACGCTTCAACAAGTACATCCTTTCATCTGGTGGGCTTGTGTTGATATAAGAGAACTCCCTAGTTGTAGATGTTAAAGGTAGAGATAGGCAAAGCACTCACATGTTGTGTGTTAAGAATTGTGTTCCTGACTTTGCGGATTCGTTCATTAGCTGGTGCATTTGTTTGCAAACACTTCATGAATGCCTATCTCACTGCATTTGTGGTTTCTTTGTCCATTTTAGTCATATAAGATAAGATGCAGCTCCATGTGGATTAAAGATGAATTGAATGTCTGTGTTTGCTTCCCATAGCTTAGATAATGCTAGATTGAAGTTGTTTGTGAAAATTTCCTTTGTCTTGCGCTCCAAAAACATTGTAGGCTGGCTTATAGTGGAGTTTAAGGCCGCTATGTATTGCTCTTCGGTAAGGTTGATTTGCACTAGAAACTGTTCGAAGGTTAGCTCAAGTGTTGCTTTGTCTTCCAATACTACGGTTAAATTCTATACTTGTTTTTGGTGAAAGTCTTCTATATCTTGTACGTTCAAAGGTGTCAGCAATGTTGTTTTGCGCATTGGCGGATGTAGGAAGTTGAATCGATATTTTTTGTTTCTCCTTTTGCAAGTCTTCTTATGCTTATGACATTGTATGTCAACATTAGGTAGGAGAAGTTTCGTTTTGTCGTAACAAATATACTTTTCTACGAAGTTTTCTATTTCTTCATTAGGTGAAACACCATATACAGGCGTGTCTTTTATCCAAAGCAAACCATGGTTGTGTTGCCTTCCCCGATTTTGGAATTCACTAACAAAAAAAAAGCCCATGACCTTGCCCACTGTTGGAACACTGAAAGGAGAGAGTAGAGTTGACACAAAATCAGAATACTTGCATATAGAATGAAGAAGAAAGAGGTCCTTAAGTAGGCACCTCATACAAGGTCACTGACATCACTGATGACCTCAAAGCTCCTCAATCATCTCCTCAATCTGCTCCTAGATTCACTCAATCATCCTATGTGGCTTTTCCACCACCTAACTGTGCTTGTGGGCACCTAACTGTGCCTCTAGCACTCACACATAGAAACATAAGGTGTGCCTGAGGCATACACCTTGAGATATCCCAACAAACCCCCCCTCAAGGGAATGCCTCAAGCTATGTCAAGGATACATCTAGTCTCATAGTTTCTCATGCCATCTCATGGTGGTCAAGGATAAATCTATGGCTAGGTTCTCATGCTAGCAAGGGTTTCCTTGGGTGTAAGGTAAACAGAAAGGGATATAAATAGACCTTCCAATGGTTATCTCCCCTACATGTACATGCACACAATGTCTGTAGGAGGTACCATGGAACAAACATACACATGGCCTACATCATAAGGTGACCAGAGGTGTTTACAAAACACACAAAACACAACACACAATAATTTATTTTCATTCATTTTGGAGGACTATCCAGGCTGAGTACCTTGACATAAAAAGAGAGATCTGGAGCATACATAGAGATGATTTAAAATGCATAATCTTCATGGGATGCCTCATCTTGTGGAGGCAAATTCACTGTAAGTAGATTTGCATTTTTTGTCTTTGCTTTGTCTTTGCAGAACTTCTCACTATGGTTGTTTTTGCCACAGTGCTTACATGGATTAACTTTGAAGCAGTCCTTTGAAAGGTGATTTGTCTTTCCACAGTGATTGCAAGGAGAATACTTGCCCTTCTGGAATTTCATAACATAAGCAGTGTCATTGCCTTTCCTTAACTCCATATGTCTTTCTTCTTCTTGGAGAGCCGAGATAATGCCTTCAAGGTTTGGATTGGGAAGATTCTTCAAAGTGCTTACAATGTGATCAAAACTTTCAGGCATACTCTTAAGTAGTACTGCCATAGCATCATCAGGGGTGATAGGAGAGTTGATAGAAGCTAACTGAGTCATAAGACTCCGCATATAGTTGACATGAGCAGCTAAAGTAGTATCACTTGCCATCTTTAATTCAAAGAAAGAGATTTTAAGTGATAGTTTAGAAATATGAGAGCTTGCACCAAAAATCAAATCTAGCTTCTGCCATGCTTCCGATGGAGACTCCAAGTCAGATATATGATGTATGTAATCATCACCCAAAGCTAAAGCAATTATACCATATGCTTTTTCTTCTCTTGCTGGATCCCTTGCCGGTTGTGTCGGAGCTGAAGATTCTCCAGCATTTGAGGCCGTAGAAGAAGCGGTAGGAGTAGGTTTGACAAGTCCCCATAAGTTCTCCCGCATTAATGCAAATTTTACCTTCATTTGCCATGTATGGAACCCCTTTCCATTGAACTTCTCAAGATTATATAAAGTAGCCATGAGAGGGTCTAACCCAGATATTGGGCAGTGTCTATCTCTCTTACAAGGCAAAAAGAACTGAAATACTTCCAAAGTATAGCCACTTGATGTAGCAAATAGTAGTGACTAGTTTTCAAACAATGATGCTACTTTTGCATGCTTCATAGGAGTGAATGAAATAAACACTTTCCAATCACAACCAAGTCTAGCAAGTCAAAACAAAACTGAAGCAACACTTGTAGTGAAGTTTAGAGTAGCATTTTATGTAGCATCATTTTCAAAAGTATGTCAAAACTGTCAAAACTAGAGAGCTGAACTTGGAGGGCTCATATCACACTCTTCAAAGCAAAAGAAAGAGGGCTTTCTGAGGCAAAAGAAAGCTGGTATACCACAGTAGATCCTTTGGGAAGAAGAGGCGAAAATATGCGTCAGGTCGCCTTCACCTTCTTGAACAAAGTCGACTGGTTTTTCTCTGTTTTCTCCTTCAATATGCAGCCATTGCTGCTCATATTTCAGCACAAGGTAGCTCTAGGTATGGAGAAGCTTGCCCTGGAAGGAATTAGGAAAAGACAGAGCAGGCGCAGAGAACTTGCAGTAGAGAATTTCGACGATGTTTCTGCAATGGCGACGAGCAGCACACGTATTTCGTCAATTCCTTCCAGCTCGAAGTTCGCCCAATCAAGAGGGATCTCCAGCAGAAAGGGCGTGGGAAATGGTTGAGGATTGAAGGAGAACAAGCTCAAGCAAATTTTTGGGAGAAGAGGGAGAGATGGTGAAGAAGAAGAAGAAGATGATGATGATGATGTGGCAGAAATGGGCTCAAGGGGGATCAAATGGCTCTGATACCATGTTGGAACACTGAAAGGAGAGAGTTGAGTTGACACAAAATCAGAATACTTGCATATAGAATGAAGAAGAAAGAGGTCCTTAAGTAGGCACCTCATACAAGGTCACTGACATCACTGATGACCTCAAAGCTCCTCAATCATCTCCTCAATCTGCTCCTAGATTCACTCAATCATCCTATGTGGCTTTTCCACCACCTAACTGTGCTTGTGGGCACCTAACTGTGCCTCTAGCACTCACACATAGAAACATAAGGTGTGCCTGAGGCATACACCTTAAGATATCCCAACACCCACAATGGAACAATCTTGTTTGAGCAATCGTTTGATGGCTTGAAATTTATGAACATAGTATTGTGCTGATGTTATGGGACCATTGTGAATCATGTTATGTATTTCCATTTGGGGAGTGTTGGAATTTTCATTTGTCGTGGACTCACATACTGCTTTTAAGAATTTGATTAAAGGCTCCCAAAGTCTTTCTGTTGTTGAAAAAGTAATGAAAAAGTTTGGTGGCCCTAGCTGGCGTATCATTGCGAACAAGTTCTTTTGTAATCTCAATTGTAATTAGATGACGCACGCATATAAGCGAAATTGCGGTATCCAATATTTGAATGCAAAATACGCTCTATGTTTGTATTCTTTATTGCATGTTTTGCCCTTATGTCATGACCCCCTATTTGTGCCTTTCGCATACGTATCCATGTTAATGAAAGCACTTGACGAACCAATATTTTCATAGTTTTGAAGAAAATATTCTCTATGGAAAATGCAAATCTACGATCTATATTGGTTAGCTCATAGTGTGCAATATCTTGGTATGAAGTGCGCTCGGGAATGTTATATGTATGTGGGTTTCCATAGAAAAGCTTTGGAAATGCAAGCTCTTCACAATATTTATCTTTAAAGATGCTTAAAGGTGAGAATCCTTCTGAAGGAGCAACAACAATAGTTTTGTCTTTGAAATGTACAACTTGTTGGCTTGTGTAGATTCCATGTATCCATGTATATGTTTGGAAGTCTTCATTTTGATCATTGTGTTTATTTGGCATAGAGGAATGTTCTTCGACTTGTTGTGTTTTCAATGAGAGGATATGCTGAGACCATACGTTGTTTAATTTCACGTTCTCTTTCTTGTACAATGGTGTAAGCAAGAGCTCATTTATTGCACGCATTGTCAAAGTAGGTCTCACCAACCCACTTATATAGTAATGTGAGTACTCTAGCTTTCTCTTTATAGCAACCTTGGTAGTTGCTTCATCTGTAAGAAAGCGAGGAAGAACACATTGAGCTCTATCCACATCTGCAAAAACATTGATAATACTTCCTTCGAGTCCAAATTGCCCATCGAAACTCAGTTCTCTTATCTATGCGAAAGGAATATGAATCGATATCAACCGAGCTTCAATATCATTCAATTGTTGTGCATGTTTTGTAGGCACTACAAGAGTCATGTTCTTATGGCAAAACTTTGGCACAATGTTGTTTTTGTGTCGAAAGCAAATTGAACACAAGCATTTTTGTTTTGTAGTGATATCACTTTCAATGATGCCATTTTGAATCAAGAAATTGCTCATGGATGGTTTTTTTTTTTTTAGCTTTGAAAGAAATGTTAAACTCAAGCAACATTTGCAAACATGTTTTGGAGAGTCTAGTATAGTTTTTAGATATTTTGTTTGAGGATTGTTTGCATTGCTTTTACATTTTGTACCATGAGTGTCCATATTTGCTTGTATTGTTTGTATGAGAACACAATTGTTTTCTAATCCATTTGTGTGTGTGAAGCTTGAGTTTTTCTTTCTGTATATCTTATGCACAATTGCTTGTATTGTATAGCATGTAATCTCATATATGTTTATGAATTTCAATGCAATCTCTTTTGTGCTAGCATTGGGGTTACTTTCAACTCATTTGAAAAGGAGGCTTTCATGGTGTTTATCCCAATTTATGTAAGAACGTTTACGACAAGCTCAAGCAAAGGCGATATTTGCATAGAAATAGTTGTTTTATCAAGCAAAATAGCGAGAAATCCAACGCTTTGAGCATTTTTTACATGAAAAGATTTGTATATATATGTTGGTGTTTGGCAAATTAGTTTAAATGAGTAGCCTAGGTGTTGTGAAAGGGAAGTCAAGCACCTATGAATTAGCGATCTTGAAGAAGAGAATCTGTTCTTAACCATTTTTTCAATTTGTTCAACACAAGAAACCTTACTTTGCCAATCAAAGAGATAGAATTTTGTTGAACGCAATCAACAATAATTTGCAACAATGGAGAATATGTTTGAGTAGGAATGAGCTCTACAAAACATGTAATAATATTGTTATTTGGGTATTTTAAACGAAAATTCGAACTCTTATAAACATCAAATGCATCAAGATTGTCAAGGTTTTGTTTTTCAAATGAGATTCCATTATTTGTTTAAAAAAGAGACAATTCGAATGAAACACACACGAAAATATAAGTCTGAAAAGGAATATTTTTTGAACATTCAAATCTCCATTTTGCAATAAGGCAATACAATGTTCAATGCATCAAGCATTTCCCTCTAAGCCAATGACATGGCCTGACTATCTAAAGTGAAAGTTCCACTACGTTTAATGCAATGTAGCATTGAATGGACACAAAGGACACTTTCACTATGTAGTTGTAGAAAAGGTGCTTCCAAAGAGAGAATACTGTCAACATGAGAGCCACGAAGCTAAATAGCAACTTCTTCCCCACCCCTTTGGATTATTTTGTCAAGTTAGGAGTTTGGATAATGTTTTGAGGGCGGTCGCAGTAGCTGTAGCAGAAAGGACGTTGAAGGTCACGACTAACCCTTGTGCCGGCACAAAGCTTGCAAGAAAACTCCACGAGTTGAGAGTTAAGATTTGTGAATTGAAGAATGCCACTCACTTGCAAAACATGTTGTAAAACATATAAAAGAAAGAATTTTTGCAAAGCTTTGAAATGAAATAGGAACGAACTTTACCATACGACCATAGCCAAGGTTGGCAACTTGGGTGACAAAAACTTGTGTTAGCTCCTCTTTCTTTGGCTCGTCAAGAATGTTTGCCAAGATTATAAAATCAAACTCACATAAGGTGTTCTCATTGGCATGTATGACACATTCTTCAATGTGTACATGACAATGCCTTCTTCATTATAATCCTCCACAAGCCGTGCGAAGAGTCCTTTGCACTCATTCACAAAAGTGAGCTGCAATCCTTTGGCGCCAATTCCCTTTAGTAACAAAAACCTATCAAAAACTTGAGTATGAAATGAATTTTAAAATATGCCATGAGTAGAAATTAGTCAAATTAACATGGTTGTGTTCTACGCTAAAAGAGCTTAAAATATGTCTTTACACCTTGAAATTTAGGTAACAGATGAAAAAGTTACAGTAATTTAAAAGGAGATGGGTTTTCATATTTTAGTGTTAGTACCCCCCCCCCTCTGATCCAAAAGACCCCCCCCTTGGGTCTCACATATTATGAAAAATATGTACAAATCTTAAAATCTTGCATATTTTTCAAGGTATATGCCTTATATTTTGTGGGAGGGGGGATATGATATTTTCATATTTTTCCCTTGCATATTTGAAAATTTTAAAGGAAATCTATGCATATTCTATATGGAACTTGTCCCCCCATAACCTGGATTTTGGATGAGGGTAGTAACATGATACATATTGAGTTGGCGCCCCAGGGCTACAATTTTAATAAGTTAGATACTAATTTTATTTCAGGGAAGACTAAGGAAGAAGCCATATGGAAGTACTCTCTTCGCTGCGCAATCTTCATTTCGTGGTCTATTTGCAATAAAGAGCTGGTCAGTTGCACCTCCGTCTTTCTCAACCTTTATCACCAAAAATGATATTGTACCCATTGCCATGTTGATTTGTTTGAGGGACTTACATGTTTTTGTGACAAGAGGCACGAAATTTGAAAGTTGGTGGTCATTTAACGAAGTAATAGTCCCTTCAAATGGCTCCCCTTTTAGTAGACCTTTTGTGGAATCGATGTGGATTAAAAATTGACAAGTTCCCCCTTCACCAATGGCCTCCTTTACTACTATAGGACCTTCAATCCTATAAAAGGAGTCTACTTCTAGCTTGTCTTTGAATTGCTCTACATATGAGTGGGGAACCACGAATGTGATTGTATCGCAATTGTGCTAATCTGTGAAGTCAGCACGTAACATGACACAGTAATTTGGATCTTTAGCTTTGTACGGTACGAGAAAATAAAAGACATATTAGTGTAGGCAAGAAAGAGAGATGTAGAGATGCATGACTAGGATGTAGCAGAGAGAATGAGGAGAATAAGGCAAGAATGAGGAGATCGATGTGACATAGAATAAAAGGAAGAACATATGATGGTTTCACCATTAAATTTTGTCAAAAGAGGGGAACATGTGTAAGTCTAAAACTCCACATAAACTATATGAGATGATTGATAAACAAGTAAGGGAAGAAGGAGTGCAAGAAAATAAGGGAGACTACAAAAATAAATCCAATATGAAATCAGACAACTAGAATGCATAGGCATTCTATGGGTCTTTATGCAACCCTTGATGGGGAGGTCAACTAATGTTTTGTGCACCTAGCTATATATCTACTCTTGTTGATCCAATCCATTTGCATTCAACTATTTCATTAGACTTTTCAATCCATTTTTACTATAGAATAACAAAATATATATAGCAACGCATGGTCTAGGATCTAATCCTCATGGCACATGTCCTAGTATTGAAGTTATCGTTATGATTAAATAGTGTCAATTTTTATATGAAACGTTGCCATTTCAATAATAATTTTCTCGAATTGCCTAGAAAACATAATAGTCACCATAGAAAAGTTTCCTTTGAATGGATGAACATTTTGGTCAAGATGTCATTCAGTTTTTATCAATGTTAGCCAAGTAATGTTGATTTTTGATCCATCAAGCGCTTGAAACTAGTGCTTTCCTTGGGCTTTGAAATGCCAGTTTAAAAGATATCAATGGAGCCAAAAATTTGTTCAAAATATGGGATTTAGTGTATGAAAGCTAGGATTTGATTGTGTTCAGCATGGACTTGATTTGGTTAGTTAGGCCCTTTTAAAGTTAAGGCAAAAAGAGCACAAAATGGCTGTTTGGCCTTTAAGAACATGTTTGATTTTTATTTTTTTGAAGAATATTTCAATGCTATATAACTCGTAATGTGGCCTTTGACCATAGATAGGATTAACCTAACCTAATTGTAGGTAATTTTATCCAAGCTTTGTGTCATTGTTGTTAAAAAGACCAAGGGTAGATTTTCAACCTTGATAGTTGGTGATATGGCAAGGTGATGTGATGTGTTAATGATATGGTAAATGTCGATGTAGGACCGTACTTGCTACATGTTGAGTTCATCAAGTGGCTTATCTACCACGTGTTAACCCTATTTAGGTGACTTTATTTGCCACATGTCAATTTTTTTGGCTAGGTTTGTCTTACACATGGCAATATTTTATAGATGTTGTACTTACAATCTTGTGCCATGTATTATCATTCTCCCAGATCACCTGGGGCAAGTTCTTGCACATATTTGTATTTATAACCAAACAAAGTGTGATGGAGAGGCGATGCACTTTCTCTCCATAAATTTATAGGTGAGAGAACATGCCCTTGGTTGGGGGTCATTGAGACAGCCTTATAAAATAGGGTCACGGCAAGGGTCTAATCTATTCGGGCCATCGTAAGGGGAAATTAAGATTTACATTGCTGATACTACCAAAGAATGGTCATCCTCTGTCCTATTACAGTCTTTAAGAACAAAAGGATCAAGGCTTTTCAAACACCTACACCCAAACAAGCACATAAGAACAAAAGGATCAAGACCTTTCACACACTTAACCAACACACACTCATGACACAATCATGTCATAAGAAATTTGTTACTAAGAAAAACAATCTAATAAAAAGAAAACAAGTACTAAAAAGTAGAGAATTCAATAAAACTAGCTTGAATGGTAGACGTGAACCCAAAAAAATGAAAGAGAAGACCACAAAGTTACCCTTGTAAATCTTCTTTTTAAAAATTAAACCTTCAAGAACACCGACCTTGAGGTTACTAGACTAGCCTTGAGTTTGTTATATGAACAACCAATGAGCAAAAGTATAACCTACACAGTGCCTACAAAAAGGAAATTAGCCAAATTTTCTCTTGCACATGGTGAATATAGTGCTAGTAACAAGCCTTTAATATGTGCAATGTAAGTTGCTTGGGGGAAAAGGGGGAAATGTACAAGTTAGATAAGAGAAAAGTTGCACAATGAATTGGAAATGGTGTTCTTTTATTGCTTAACCAAGATGGTGACTAGATACAAATCACACTAAGGTTGCACTCTACGCACACACATTGCTTTCGCAATAAGGTGACTTGAACCCTACGACTCCAGGATGTTATGTACATAACTCTCTCTAACATTATGTTAGGTACTACCCATCGCATTTACAAGAAATCGGACCTACCTGTGAGAAGGGTGGATGATATTACATCACATCACTTCAGCTTTGACACTTCTGACATTTGTAGATCCTATGATTGGACATCCACTGAAGTCTTTGAAGTCATGGCCCTCATTGCCTCGCCTTTGTCTAGTAAAGCAATGGCTATCTTCAGTTGGGCATTGTGTAGACTATGTTGACTAGTGTGAATAAGTTGCTCCTCATTATGCTCTATCCTTTGCCCATACACTCCTCTATCATCTATTTACTTGCTCCATTCAATTGGGGCATCCATTTGCCCCAAGTGTTGCTGAAGACAAATCCTCATGGCTTGGATCGCCCTTTGCTAGTCCATGTATCGACAAGTGACAAGTGTTGCCTCTCTCTCATGGTATCTATGGCTCCTTGCATTCATACAAAAGGTCAAAGATTTGTGTGACATCCAACATTGATGCTCAATGAATTTTGTAATACTCGTCCTTTGTGATCTTCAAAAGAATGACATGTATGTTGGTGGTGTGTGCCTCCTAAAGTCATATGAGGTTGCTAAGTATTGTCGTTCCGTGAGTTGTAGCCACCTCCCAAATCTTATTTTCTTTGTTGATGCGCAGTTTGATGCCCTTTTGCAATGCCTATTTTGATTTCAATGGAATGGAGAGGGAGATAAGCGAAACACGTCCCCTTGTCTAGAATTTGATGTTTCTTGATTGTGCACTGTGGACAATGTTTGTTGGCGAGTCCTTAGTGTGGTGGGATTTCAAATTCAATGGGCTTCTTCTTTGGGGATATTGTGGCTTCATTCTTCTCTCAGAATTCTTCAATTAATTGATGCTCCATTCACAACTTAGCTTTGTGTTCCTCCCTTTGTTAGTCATGCGCTGTAGTCTTGTGCTTGGTGTTTTCTCGATGGGGATTGCCTTAGAAGAAGCTCTTGGCATCATTGATACGAACATCCGCATTGTCCCTGTGCCTCTTCATCATCGTTTCCTTTAGGCTTCTAGTTTTTGGGCTCTCGACCATTCATTCGTTAGCTTGGCCTAGACCTCCACAAGTTTTGATTTTGATGTTGGGACTTTGTCCTTGGCTAGCTCAACTCATGCCTCTAGAATGCCGACATGGGTTTTCAATTCAATGTTCTCATGTTCAATCCGATCAATATTGCTTTGACTCAGTTCTTTTGGTGCTTGTTATGTTCTTTCATTCTTTTGATCTCCTCCCTCAGCACCCTTGCCTCTTTCTTTGCTTCGTTTACCTCACGAATTGTAGCTCTGTGGCACTCTCCTCAACTTCCCTTATGGCTTCGATATGCCATTCTTCTTGGTATTCCTCAAAACAGGCACATGTAACTTGTAGTTCCCCATTCCTTCTTTCATTCTCCTTCCTTTGTAGTTGGCTACCCTCGAGGGAGTGAAGTTCTCTGAGACATAGCACATCAAGGTGAGGGATTGCCACATAGCGAGTGTGCAAGTGTCATAGTTATTATAAAAAAAAAGCCGAAGAAAAGAAATTATATTAAAGAAAAGGAAAAGAAAGCTACCAAAGAAATGGAAGATACAACTCTCAAAGAGGAGAAATCAACTTCACCCAATTCACTCCTCTTGTTGCTTTAAGTTCCTTCCCAAGCAACATTAGGGGCATGCAAGTGTGAGCTGTCTTGGGTTGTATTGTTTTGGAGAGATGTAGCAATTTCTAGAAGAAGGATTTCAAATTCCCAAATTCCCGATCCTCTTCCAAACCCTTATAAGGTCATTGCAAATCTGCCATACTTTGCACAACAATCTGGCTCCTTTGTCACTGTTCTATAAATTGTCAAACTAGACAATCTAGCTCCTCCATCAAACTAGATAATTTGGCTTCTCTGTGAGCATTTTATAAGCTATTAGAACCCTAGCTTTATGGATTGGCCAACCTCTCAAGTACCATTGTTCATTTAGAAACATATTGGTCAGCCAATCATCTACCACAACCGATATTACCATGTCTATTGATGGATTATTCCTCTTAATACTAATCTTAGGCACAATCTATTTCATGGACATATATCTCACTCCTCTCTTGACCTAGATCACCTTACAATGCACAATGCATGTGTTATTGAGCTTGCCTCATGTCAGTCAATGCCACAACTGACTTGTTAGTGTCTTTGGCCTTTCCCTTGTTCTTAGTTAAGCTTGCATCCCCACACAACCTAGCCACACCCTTCCATACACAGGCTTTCCAAGCTATGATAGGACAACTAGCTAGGTCCCAAACGAATGTCAAAGAATGAGAGTAGTCAAGATGTGGTCCCAACTTCACACATTAGTTTAGCCCTTGCTTTTGGGCCGTTAATGGGCGCATGTGACAGGGCTATTAAAGTTGTTGACAAGGCCCAATTAAGTGAAGTAGCTCCTTGGAAGAAGAAGGGTTACACTAGCCTTTGCCATCTAGACCTAGAACTACTAATCACCTAGGCCACCAACGGGCTAACCAAGTGCATGGGTAAATGTAGGCCTCTAGGCTCCCATTGCCGTGGGGTGTGCATGGGACGGGCTATATGTGTGGCGATGAGGGTCGGACAACTTGGCCTTCACACTTTGGCTGAGAGGGTGTGCGTGTATGTGCTCTCAGGACGTTTTACATGGGCACTCGGCATGCCGAGAGATTGCTTGCCTACCTCTAGAAAGATTCAATGCATCATGGGTGGGCAAGATTGCCAATAGTGTGTTAAACACCCTAATGCAATGATAAATGGAAGACCGAAAAAATATGATCGGAATAGCCGTAAAACCCTCTGGGTTTAAGTTGGCTGAAGTTTGAATTGTTTTCCGGGAGAGAACACCTCAAGCTATGCCGAGCAGCGACGTCAAAGACGACTTGGATACTCTCCAGGCTGATGTTGCCTCTTTTGCTTCAAGTCTCGGCTTTACTTCTGCCGGGGGAACCGGCTTCAATGACGTCGACTTCAGGAAGAAAGGGCGCATCAATTTGAAGAAGCCCCAGCAGGATGCCGAAAGAAAGAATGCTCAAGTGGAGAAGCAATTGTTACCCACTGGGGCCAAGCGGAAAGCGACTGTATCTCCATCATGGGATGTGAAGAAAAAGAAGCTAAACAGTAGCAAGCATGTACGGGACAATGACCAAGCGAGGCAGGGCGGTGGCACCTTCAAACACGCCTTGAACGATCCCTTCGCGGGGGGATCTTCAGATAGTACTGGCTTTTCGAAGGGGCAGAAAGCTAAAGATCATTCCAAATTATTTTCCAAAGTATGGTCTCTCTTGAAGTCGGGAGCGTGGTACGAAGCAACGGCAGCGTTGCTCAACCAACAAAAGACTAATGAAGGCCTGGGGTTAAAAAGCACACAACATGGTCATCGGGAGACCAAGCTCAAATCTAATAATGCTGAAGATTGGAATAAGGTTGTGGCTGAAATGCACAAGAAAGGTGAAGATTTGATGGAGAAGGCTGCAGCAGACTACGAGAAATCTAGAGGGAAGGACAGTGACATGCGGTGGCTTATGATAGCTCGGAAAACAGGCACAACAGCAGACAGAGTGGCAGCCTTTACAGTCCTTCTTCAGGACAATCCCATCGCGAATCTTAGAGCTCTCGATGCTCTCCTCGGTTTGTGTCCAGATACTCTTCTTTTTCTTTCTGGAGGGTGGGTTCCGATTGAAAGATGTAAATTGATGGATATAGACGGATAATGACATGCAAGGAACACTAGAAGATTTATAACACATAAAAAAAAGGTAACACATTAAAGAAAGGACTGGAGGCGAACATGGCAGGGAATAGTGAATTTACATTTGGAAAGCAAGTTCAGTCTGTCCTTTCAAAGGATTTCAATAGTGGAGAGTGTCCATATCCAATTCTTTGACCAGAAGTCAGGATTCTTCCTAATCTATTCATTTGATAATTAAGGTGAGATAGATGGACCTAATGAGGTGAAGAGAAACATTGAGAGAGATATATTAACGATAGCCCCCTTAATGCAAAATGATTGAGGTGAGTCTGACCTAATCTTAGTTGGCTTCAAAGGCTACTCGGCATAGCATAGGAGGGTACAGTTCAATCAATTATGCATTGCTTTGGCCAAAGATCCTATGGATTTTTCAGACTAAGCACACATATCAATTTATAAACCAGAAAACCAAACTCTTAAAATTGCCGAGGTCTCTGAGGCTGTTTGATCCTTGTTTTTGAGGAGATTGCAAAGTGTCTGAAATGCTGTCTGGACAGCTTGAGATTTGACTGGTGTTTGCTGGGAGGCAGTTTGTACTTGCCTTTGATGGAGTTGCCAGTGTTTTCTAAATTCAAAAGGCATCCCAACTGCTCCTCACTTCAGAGGTAAGGACCTATACCAAATAATTGCAATGCCCTCAAGAAAGTCACCCAAGATATTAGCCCACTCTGCTTTAGGCCACTTGTATGAGGTGCATGCATGCCAGAAAACAAGCAATATGCCCAGGGTCCTTTCCCGCTGCAGACAGCACAGGGTAGCATGTAGGCACATAAAACAGCAGCAGACTGGTCGGCAAAGGCCAGTCTGTGGTCAGCCAGAATCCAGGAGGATCTGAGAAAAGGTGGAAAATCAGCTAGTTCAGATGATCTATTGTTCTACCATCACTCCAACAGACATATTGACCATAAAGGCTTTATCAGATGAGAAATTTTTCCTGATGCAGGCCTTTCCTTCGTATACAGGATAACTTGTTTCTCTAGAGGGGGATTGCTGATGTATTTTGCAATCTTTAAGAATCAAATCAGACTCTTATAAGCATTTCTCATTCTTGGGGGGGGGGGGGGGGGGGGGGGATTGTTGGGCTATGCCCACCATATATGGGATATTAGATGCCTATTACACACGTGTTACACAGTGGCAAGGGCCCTTTCACCCCCTCCATATTTTTTTTCAATTGGACTCATAAGCCCCCTATATCCTAGGAGGGTTTGAGGCCTAGTGCTCCAAAACCCTCATAGGTTGAGACAAGACACAAATAGCTGCCCAATCTTTGGTCTGCCTCACACAGAGTTCAGTTTGTGCCTCCAAGCTCATTCATGCGGTTGCAACACAGCGGCCAGATCAACTAGTGACAATGAGCCTTGTGGGCTGCCAGCTGCCGTGAGAGAACAAATGCCTAGTCTGTTTGACGAATCTTACTACTTGCCACATGGCTGCCACTCTGTGAGTAGGAGCCTACATGGCTTTAATACCACTGTGAACCCCTAATGCCACCGGCACACAGGCAGAGAAATGCCCTGCATGTGGGGGGATCTCAGTCCATCCCACCGCCTAGCTGCATCACCCTCTAAGTTTACCCAAAGGACCCAGAGAGGATGCTCAGTAGGCCTTCAACCACCATCGTATACCAACGACGATCATATGATAGTGGACATTGGAAATTAGATCCCCATCACACTTGTCACGTAGCATTGAGGGGCCTTTCATTGCCCTTCATATATTTATTCACATCGGACCCATTGGCCCCCTATGCGCCCATGAGGGGTTGACGCCTAATGCTCCAACATCGCCTATCATATAAAAAGTAGGATTCAAGATCTTCTTTCGTGGTTTAAATAGCTCAATGTACACATTGTTTTTGGAATTATTAGGCACAAGTTTTTTCTATGAATGCCACCTTTTCTTGTGTGATACCTGGCCTTGTTGTTAAGGAGTGCTGTCCTCTTTCCTGTTATCTTCTAGTGAAGTACGGTCTTGTATGACAACTTTTCTCTCAAACATTTTACACTTGTGAAGTAGGCTTTATTTTCGCATCACTGTGGCTTAGCCTTTCTTGTTGCAGATGTTACACAAGGTACAATTGCCAAATTGAATGTCTTTTTAAAGTCAACTCAGGCACAGTTGAACTATTCTTTTTTCTGAAGTTGTATGGTTCTGTAGGGATGGTGACTTCAAAAGGTGGTAAACGACATGCTGCCATGGGTATAGATGCACTGAAGGAATTGTTTGTTACGAGGTAAACATCCCGCCCCCCCCATCCCGGACGCTGTTATCTTTATTTAAGAAGAAAGCATTGCTTTATGTCAAAATGTACTTTGTATGCATAGAAGCTGTAAAGGAGCCATTAGTGTTCCGTGCACAGCATCGCCAATCATGTAGAGGCATTAGGAAATGAAATATGACTGGGTGGCCAACAATTTGATTTTGCTGCCTGGATGTAAATTCATACAAATGAGTAAGTAGAGGCTTTTTGTGGCTTTGGACTGAAATAAAGGAATTTTGGCTCATCAGAATAACAGGATAAATTTTTTTTGCACAAGTTAATCGAGTGGCATGAAGGGTTTTATGAAGCATTTTTTAAGTATACTGAAAGGAATAGTTCAGGAGATACACATGCTTTTTGTGGTGAAGTGTCTGACATGGCCAGTAGAAGGATTTTGCTAGCTTTGCGAGTGTCTTGTGAAAAGGATGTTATTTGATCTCATTTCTTTGATCAATAACTTCATATAATTTTTGAAAGTAGTTTAAAACTTTGTTTAGAGTTGCTGCTAGACTTTGGTGAATTTAAAGCACAGAAACAAGTAGGCTTGGTGAAGTGCTGTTTTCTAGACATTGCTAGGAAAGATAGGCATCCAAACGGGGACTACCGATATATATATATATATTGTCTGCTGCTGTATTTGACCCAGCAGGATTGTACCATCCACTATTATGAATTTGCACTTGCTTATGAATTGTTGTCACTCGATCGTGAGCCGAACTGACCCGAGAAGTTTGAACTCTCACTCTCTAGCTTGCTGATGGCTCAGAGTTGTCTCTCAGATGAGACATAAATGTGGCAAAAAAGGCGGCCCAAAAAGTGATGATAAAAAATGGTTAATAAGCATTTCTGTGACCAATTGTTGCTATGCTAGTTGGAAAATTTGTAAATAAGGATGGTAGATTTTTTGTACTCCTTTCAAGGCATACTGGGACTGGTTTTGTCATAGGCAAGTAAGTCTAGCCCTTGCAGAGTATATGAAGAACAAGAAGAGTTTCTTTTCTGTCAAAATTAGGTCTGGTAGACCTAGCACAATCAAGAGTACAAGATTTCTTGCCAGAAGAAGAGTTGTCTTACTTTTATGGATTAGGGTAAAGGAATCTACGTATAAACATGGTAATGATTATTGAGCCTCGTGTTGAAGCTTGAGAGCAAGAAGAGTACTTGATGTCTAGACAATCTGATAGGAAGACACCAACAAATCCACAATAACCTAAGTTCCTTTTACCATATCCATTACATATGTTGACTCCTCGAGAAGCTAGCTAATGTTGGTGTGGGGAGAAATAGAGTGGAATGGAATGCAAGGAGGTAGACAACACAAGAGGAACACAAAGTACTTGCAAATGGATAATGAGAAAGCACAAGTGGTGGCCAATATAGGCCCCAAAGTCAATTGATCAATGAAGTCAACTTGAGGGTTGGCTGAATCCGAAGAGGCCTACAAGGCCATAGTAGGGGCCTGTAGGGCTAAATGCTAACAAACCCCCTTCCATGGTATGGCTGAAGTATCATGGATACATGTCAGGTATACCTGGGAACTATATCATGGTTGCACATATTCGTCCAAGATGAATATAGCAAGCTATGATAGTACTTGGGGATCAACATCACGTAACAAATGGTGCCAATTGCAAGGCATGTTGAAAAGCCTCAAACTTGGGTCGTGGTTGAGCCTTCGTCAAGAGATGTGCTAAGTTATCAGCCGTGGGAACGTAGGACAATTGTATATCTCTAGCTGATAGGCGCTCTCGAATATAATGATAGTGCACCTCAATGTGCTTGGTACGCGTATGAAAAACATGATTACGCACAATGGCCAAAGCATTCTGGCTGTTAGTGTAGATCTGGTGTACATCAAGATTTGCAAGTAACTTACGAAGCCAAAGATACTTTACAGTGGCTGTGAAGGCTGCCCTATACTCAGCTTCACAACTCAAAGTAGCAACTGTATGCTGCTGCTTGCTGAACCAAGAAATGCATGACGAGCCAAGGATGAAACATTTGCCACTGTGAGACACCCTCGTGTTGTAACAATCATTGTCCGTGAATGCATGCAAATCTAGTGAAGACTGATCACTATAGAACAATACCAAATGCTGTGTGGCCTTCAAGTAACGGAAGACTTGCCTTGCCAATGCTATGTGTTGGGCTTGTGCATGTACCTTCTTAAGTGGGAAATAGCATACTGCATGTTTAAATTTATGAAGGGCGATATAGAATCACATACATCAGAGGCTTCCATTGAGGGCTGTTTTTAACACTCCAGCCAAGGTAAAGGAGCATGCTCAGCAAAAACCATGTCTCTATTGACAATTACCCTGCTTGTGCGAGGCTGAAACAACATGCATCCTCTGCGCTGTGAGCTGTAGCCAATGAAAATGCATTTGATGGCCTTAACATCAAGCTTATGCCTCAGCTGAGAGGGTACATGTGCATATGCAAGAGATCCAAACACCTGCATGTGAGAAATTATAGGCTTGCGGCCCGGCCATACTTCATAAGGAGTCATGGTCTTCAATGCTCGAGTGGGTGCTCGATTGAGCACATGGGTTGGCATACATAACAACATCCAACCAGAATTTGTTGGGCAAAGACTTTGTTGGAGATATCATAGCCAAAGAGTGTCTGGTGATGTGTGTAGTACTAGTAGTTCTAGTACTAGTTCATGTGTGTGAGTCATGTGCGAGTGCCACGTGTCACTATGGGACTCATCCCATATGCACTTGGTGCAAGTGTTCGTGTAGCCTATAAGGCTTGTATTTCTCATGATTATGGATAAGATAGTCTTTTATTATCTCCTCTCTCCCTCTCTCTCCATCATGTTTCTAACATGGTATCAGAGCAGGTTCACCCTGGCATAGCTGCCACATCATCTCTGACCTAACCCTAACCCAAAGCCCTAATTCTGCTCAAGCCCTTCTTCCTGCAGCCGCCTCAGCTCTGCTCATTTCCACCTCAGATTCAGCCTCATTTCTATCTCTTTTCAACTGTTTTCTATCCTTTTAGAGTTTTTGCACAGCCGCCATCTTGGCTGCCCTCATTTCGCCTTTGTTTTGCAGCTTCTTGTGTTCATTTCTACCCATTTAGCCTCCACAGCCTGCTGGTCGACAAGCTTTCCAAGAAATACCTGCATGTGTGGATTTTCGAGCCTTCTTGGAGCTGTTCCATCCCGTTTTTAGGGTTTGCAAGCTGTTGCAGCAAAATTCAACCATCAGTGAGGCCATTTTGTTGTGGAGTGTATTGCAATGCACACTGATGTATGATACACAGGTTGCTAAAAAATCCGAAAATTCCCTGTATAAGTACTCATCCCTCCCTGTCAGTGCGGAGGGTCAAGAGTGTTTCGCCACTCTCATTCTCTGCTAAGGCAAGAAAATGCTTTAAGCTAGAGAAGACATCTAACTTCAATTTCATGGGATAAATCCAACTGAACCTGGTGAAGTCATCCATGAAAGTAACGAAGTGGTAGTAGCCTCCAAGTGATGCTGTCTGCATCGGCCCGCATACATCACTATGTACTAGGTGCAATTTCCTGGATGCACCAAGGGTCCCATCTTTTGGAAATTGATGCGTTTCCACCAATAGGCAGCCCTTACATACATGTTTTGAAATGGCATGCATGGGTGGGAGATCTACCACCATGTCCTTTGAATGCATCTTCACCAAATTGTTAAAGTTTAGATGCCCCATTCTCTCATGCCATAAGCACAGATTCAGCAATGGCATTAGCTTCTATAGCAGCTTGTTTTTCAAAGATATCAAGGTGATACAACTCGTTGTCAAGTGTCGAAGTGAGTACAATATAGTTATCGTACTGGTGATCATACACGGCGCGGTGATTGTCTGTGGGTGCTATCCGTTCTCCGCCTAACCAAGGCTACTGTAACACTGGTGGGCGGTCCCAGGTTTAAACAAGGAAGGGAGGTCGCCTAATGTGATTTGTGCGCCCATGCGTTGTCGAGTGTGGCGTGCCTCGGGCTCTGTGTCCCCACTACGTCTGCCATCGGTGATTGTGAGGCCCGTACTATCTGAATGGAAATTGTGATCTTGCTCTGAGAAGAGTGGGGCGGTGTGTCCGAGGGCCGTCTTTGTATCTTGAGTAAGTGCTTTCTATGTCGAACCGCCTCATGAATGAAAGCAGCGAGGCATCCTTGGTCTAGATACGAAAGGAGTCTGGAGAGGCGATCGAAGCCGTCTTTAAAGAGACAATGATAGTGACCACAGATCTCGTAGTGCACGGGGCATCGGAGTGCGAAGTGCTCCTCTGATTCAACCTCTTGTCGATCACATAGCATATATAGGTGATGCTCCTTGGGTATCCCCTTAGCTTGTCCACTCTTGATACGGAGTCGGTGTGATGATACTCGAAATTGCCCGATGGAGATCCTTTACGAGTGCGGTAAGTGAATATGAGTATACTCTGGCGGGACAATGAAGCCCTCCGAGATGCGAAGGCAGTGATCTCTATAGAAGCTGAGCTATTGGAAGCTCTCTCGGCTCCAACTAGGTCTTGAATGTGTGTAGTTGTAAGAGATCCTCGCGAATGACCTGGTTCTCGTGGTACCCAAGTGGGATAGATGGAACGTCTAAGCTCTACTGGAAGGGTGGTAATCTATCCATGTTGAGACCCAATCTCTCAAACCACCTACGTGTCTGTGCATACCAACCTTTCCTGTGTCCCCTCTGCTAGCCACTTCCTTGATAGGGAAGCTCTGTCTTCATGTACAGAGTTATGTGGATCAGGAAGACTTCTTCATTTCTCCACTGAAACATCATGATGTAGTCTTGGATATGCCTTGGTTTCATTGCAAGGCAATGAAGTTGACTCTTTCTGAAAGAGTGCTGGAGTTTGTACATAGGGGCAAAGTACATCGTGTGGTTGCTAGGAATAGAGGGGAAACTATTCCCATTGTATCAAATAGTTCTGTTGGAAAAGAAATAAAGTCTGCAGTTTCAGCTTACATGATTTTTGTAAAAGAGAGAGATGTGGAAATGCATGCTGAAATAAGTGTGGCAGATCAGAATAAATTTCAGTTTATTGAAAATTTTAAAGATTACTTTTTGGACGCTTTGCCAGGGGAGCTACCCCTTGAGAGACCTGAGGATCATGGCATAGAACTCATTCCCGGCAGCGAGCCACCTAATAGGCCCCCATACAGAGTTAGTGCAACTCAGCGAGGAGATTATAACTCAGGTGCAGGACTTGTTGTTCAAGGGGTTGATTCAGCCCAGTTCTTCTCCTTTTTGTTCCCCTGTACTGCTAGTACAGAAGAAAGATGGTTCATTCCGTATGTGCGTTGATTACTGCGCACTGAACAATAGAATAGATTCCCTATTCTGCGCATTGGTGATGTGCTGGATCAGTTAACTGGAGCTTCAGTTTTCAGCAGGATAGACTTAAAGAGTGGCTATCACCAAGTGAGGATACAGCCTCAGGATGTGCACAAGACAGCGTTCCGCACTACTTTTGGGTTGTATGAATATCTGGTGATGCCTTTTGGATTGACAAATGCCCCAGCTACTTTCAATAGGATGATGGATCGTATCTTCCGACCCTACAGATAGTTCACTGGTACCTTCTTAGATGACATAATTGTCTTTTCTAAATCCGAAGAAGAGCACAAGGAACATCTTGCTATAGTGTTTCAAGAGATGAGAAATCATCAGCTCTATGCAAACAGCAAGAAAAGTGAATTCTTCTTGGAAGAAATCCATTACTTGGGGCATATAATATCCAAAGATGGGATACGGATGGATCGGGCAAAGATCCGTGCCATTCACGAATGGCCGGAGCTGAAAACTGTCCATGAAGTTCGAAGTTTCCTAGGCCTGTGTTCTTACTACAGAAGATTTATCAGGCATTTTGCGGATATAGCCGCTCCACTTCACGATCTTACTAAGAAAAATGTAGCTTTCAGATGGGGAATTCCTCAAAAGACAGCCTTCATCACACTCAAAGAGAGGCTGACCACAGAGCCAATCTTAATAGTTTCAGATTTGTATCAGCCATTTGATGTAGATTGTGATGCTTGTGGGGAATGTGTTGGGGCTGCATTGCATCAGAATGGTCATGTAGTGGCCTATGAGAGCAGGAGACTCCGGGATGCAGAGAGATATCTGGGAATCTATGAGAAAGAGTTATTGGCTGTAATCCATGCCATCCATACATGGAAGCATTATCTTTTGGGTGCAGATTTTACAATAAAACAGATCACCAAAGTCTGAGATACTTTTTGACTCAGACAAAGCTTTCCGAGAAGCATATGAAATGGGCAAATATGCTGTCAATGTATCATTTTCAGATTGTCCATACCCCAGGAATTCGGAACAGAGTGGCAGATGCCTTGTCCCGAAGACCCCATGTCAACAATGTGACTATTGCTTATCATCAGGACCTGGAAGGCATGAGGGAGCAATATGCTAATGATGCAGATTTTGGCGAGATTTTACAGCAAATGCAAGAGGGGCAGTCCACCAGTCACTATTCCTTGAAAGATGGGTATCTAATGAAAGATGACTGCCTATGCATCACCCAGGAGATGAGGAAAAAGATTTTGGAGGAATGCCATGCACCTCCCTATGCTGGACATAGAGGAATTACAGCAACAACTCTAGCACTAGAGAGGTATTTCTTTTGGCCAGGGATGCAGAAAGATATACATCAGTTTGTTACTGAATGCCTTACGTGTCAGAAAGTGAAGTATGATAGACGGAAGGCACCTGGCCTACTTATGCCTCTTCCCGTGCCTCAGGCACCGTGGGAAAGTATTACAATGGACTTCATTTTTGATTTGCCAAGATCAAAGTCAAGGAATGATGGGATTTGGACTATCATTGATAGATTCATCATTGATAGATTCAGCAAGCAAGCTCATTTCATTCCGGCTCGCAAAACCATAAAGGTAGATCATATCATGATCGAGATCCCAAAATGACCAGTCTATTATGGAGAGCTTTATTTGATAATATGGGGACGAATCTGAATTTTTCTTCTTCTTTCCATCCCCAGACAGATGGTCAAAGTGAAGTAGCAAATTCTACAGCATTGGATATGCTGAAATGCTACGTGGGTGACCAAGGTTCAGACTGGGAAAAGTACCTACCATTGGTAGAGTTTGCTTACAATAATACAGTACACAGCTCTACAGGGAAAGCCCCCTTTGAGGTCATCTATGGAAAGGTGATTTTGCCACCTATCCTGAGGACCAAGGACGAAATATGTGCAGCTGATCAGTTTGTGAGCGACCTCCAGATAGCTTACAGCCAAGTCCGGACAGCAATTGAAAGGTCTCAAGAGAAACATAAAAGAGCTGCAGATAAGCATAGGAGATAGTTAGATCTCAAGGAAGGGGATTGAGTACTTTTAAAGTTCGAGAAAGCTAGGCTCCGCAAGTTTAAAGGCAAACAGAAAGTGTATGCAAAGTTATCTTCCAGATATTATGGCCCTTTTAGGATTACAGAAAGAATAAATGAGGTTGCATACAGGTTAGCATTTCTAGAGCATTGGAGGATTCACAATGCATTCCATGTGAGTCTTCTAAAGAAATTCCAGGGACTAGAGCCTACAGAGCGAGTATCAGAGGATCCACCAGAAGTAGATGAGCTGGAGGAGGTCCTCTAGCCAGAATAGATTGTGTACCATACTGTACGCAAAGGCCCTTAGGGCAAGGAGTTTTACAGGTATTTTGTAAAATTCAAGAATTATACGGCATTAGATGCCAAGTGGATGGATGAAGACATGTTGTCCGATCATCCACAGCTTTTGGATGTTTACAAGGAAGCTTTTCAGTTGAGGTCAACTGAATAGAAGCCAAGGGGATGTCACCACAATGTAAATATCCTAAGTCAAAGTTCAGTTGACCATTCATCTGATCATAATTAAAGAGTTTTTATATGTGTTAATTATGGTCAAAGAGTTCTTTTAAATGGTCAAAGATACTTGACTCTGGTCAAGAAAACCTGGCTTTGGTCGGGGAGACCTCGTTTATTATCAAGAGGGTTAACTACGGTTAACCAGAGAACCACAGAGCTGACTACGGTCAGAGAGTATTGACTTCGGTCAATGAGACTTGGCATGCGCGAAGAGGGTTAACTACGGGTAACCAAGATGTGCCAACTTTGGTTGGAGAGACTTGACTATAATTAAGGCGTCTCGACCCTTGGTCAAAGGCCCTTGATTATGATCAAGAGCGTTGACTTCGGTCAACCAGAGAATAAATATATATTTTTATATTTGTTATGTGTGCACTTGTGTTCAGTGGGGACGCCATCACGGAAGAAGAGGTATGTGTAGAGAGAGAGAGAGAGAGAGAGAGAGAGAGATTTTATTAGAGTCTTTGGAAGACAGATGGGTTTATGAGACTGAAATAAAACCTAATACAAATCACAGTAAGGGTGGAGCTACTAAGCGAGCATCATCATCCATGCTGAGTCCTAAGTCTGATCATACATAATCAAATACATCTGGGTGTGACAATGAAAAGAAAAAAGACTGGAGCGGAGCGGAATCCTTCGTATGTCATGTCGTCCTGGCTGGTGCATAGCCGGTGATGGGACGCTGGCATCTGTCAAGGGGTGCCGTGCGTCTCGGTCTCCTAGAGAAGGCTCGAGGCTCGACGCAAGACCAGAGCCACCGTGACTCCCGTGGGGCGTGCCCCGGGTCTAAACAATGACGGGAGGTCCCCCAGAGTGATCTGTGTGTCCCCTCTGCCTCGTGTGTCGTGCTGCAATCGTCGGGTCGGGGTGGGGATTCCATGATGTAATCTACTACACTGGTGCCCCCCATGTGGGAAGCAAGTAAAACCACCTGAGGAGGGCCATAGGTCTAGCCCGTTGTAGATGATGAGATCATGCATCCTACCCAAGTCAAGGAGCGCGTGTCCATATGGTGTAACAAGCTCGTGTCGGTCCGATGAGATCTTGGTCATACCTGCTCCATCTAGGTCCATGTCTCGGAGCATGATAGAGTCGTCTCGGAAGTCCAAGAGTGGTGTCTGGTGCGTGCTCGTCCTGGTGTTGAAGTCCCCAACAAGGAGAACTTCCCCGCGAGCTGAAGGTCTAGGATATCCGGATGTAAGGGTGCATATGGCGATGTCTCACCCTCCTCTCGCGCAACTCTGGCGAAGTGGGATGTGTTTGGCGGGAAGTAGCATACTGCTATGAAAAGGTCACGAGTGGTTGTGCGTCGGATCCGGATCCACATGGATTAGGAGTGTGCGTCCTTCCTCTCAACGGAGATGGCTCCAGCGAGGGAAGACCTGTACAATACTGTGACCCCGCCTGATCCTCGAACTCCTCCTGTATCCCTCGTCTCATCCCTGAAGGTTGACTCCCATGTATAGCCATTGACTATCGGTAGTGGACGCTCTGGGCTCTGGTGTGTCTCCGTGTAAAAGACTATGTCTCGTTCTGTGTAAGATTCCGAGAAGTTCCTTGGGTCTGACCATAAGGTACCATTACAGTTCCAAATGGTGCAGGCTAGGGTCTCGGAAACTCATAGGCCTCGTCCCCCTAGGGGGCATGAGTGGGAGCCCAACGGGTGCTGGTCAACAACCTACCATCTTGGACCATGGCCCATTTCTTCTCCTTGCGGGCAACATCCTGCTGCTGGAGAAGAACTCGTCGCTCCTGAATCTGTAGTGGTGTCAAATCCTCTTCCATAGACAGGGTGGGTTGCTCTTGTAGAGCCGCTCGACGTCGGAGTGTCGCTAGTCGAGCATGTGAATCTTTGAAGCGGATGACTAGGGATTGCTCTCGGTTGGGGTATCTCCCAACACGCCATGCTCCCTCTATGCCGTGGTCGGGGACCGCCATGGTGGTGGTCACAAAGGTGATCGCCTCCTCCATGGGCGTCGTCGTGGTACTGGTGTTGTCTCGCTTGATCGCTCGTATCTGGATGTTGAGGGCCTTCGAAGCCCTTTGCTGCTGCTCCTGTATGGCGGCTGAAACGGTTGCCTTTGCGGGCTCCCGTTTCGCCACGTCCATCCATCTAGTCATCTCTGCTATAGCCGACTGTATCGTGGCTATTTGTGCCTCCATCTGACTGGGGTCCCTCCAGGCGCTGCTCTCAAGGTCCCGAGCTCCTCTCAGAGCTGTGTGATGTTGTGTCTGAGCCCCTGGATAAGGGTGCCTTGCTCATGTATAATGCGGGCCTGCTCCTGGGTGTATCGGGCCTGCTCCTGAGTGTAATGTGTCAAATTTGCCTGATGGGCCCGGATGCTGTGTATCTCAGCCAATAGGGAGTCCCAAGCATCTGGTGGGGGCCTAAGATATCCTGGTCCGGGTGGGAATTGGATCTTGAGAGGGGTTGGAATGAAGGTGGGCTGCTGAGGTTGTACTGAGGGTGGGGACAACGTGATCTGGGCGGGGGAGTGGTCTGTAGGAGTAGCGAGGCCGGACGAGGTGATGAAGGGTGGCTGACTGAGAGGTAGAGGGGATATGAGGGAGAAGTACTGTGGAGCCGTGGTTGATGGGGCTCCTGGGGAGGAGGCTTGTGATGATGATGCAGGAAAGGGGGAGGGGAGAGGTGGCGTAGATGATGAGGCGGATGCGGATGATGGTGGTGAAGTGGTGGTGGTAATCATAGAGGTCGAGGCTGTGGTGAGCGGCATGGGCTTTGGGTGGGCCCCTTTCTTCTGGGCCGCGGTGCTGTCCACTGTCAAACCACTCCGGTTGCTGCGTTTGTTGAAGTCCTCCAAGTTGTGTTGCTTTTGTGTTTTTCCCTTGTCATCGTTCCCCTTCCCCATCTCCTCGTGTTTGTATATTTGGATCGAAGAGTCTCCCGCCTAAGTGAGTCCCCTGTCCTCATCCCCCTTTGTCCTTCATTATGGGGGAGAGAAGGCAGCGGGCGAAGTAGCTGTAGGCAGGGAGGCAGCAGGCGAAGGAGCTGCAGGCGGGAGAGGGGTTGCAGGAGGGCGGAGCTGCAGGCGGGTGGGGGGAGCAGCAGGAGCGGAGGGTCGGAAGAGGCAGTGGGCGGGGGAGGCAGCGGGCGCGGGAGAGGGCTAGGCGGGTAGGGAGGGAGCTGCAGGCGGCAAGGCTAGGCGGGTAGGGAGGCATCTGTGTACAATATGCTCCTTCAAGGTGGCATAATCTTGAAGTGCATCCTTTGCTCGGTACCTCAACTGCCCACCCCACCTCAATCTCCATCATGTACGAGGATACTCAAAATTGCCCAATCGTAATCGCATAGCATGGATGATATAGATACTCCATATAAATGTGCAACTCGTAATGCTAACTCGCATAGCATGGGAGGATACTCGAAACTGACCAATGGTAACTTGCATAGCATAGGAGATATATTCATCCATACATCTTGGCCTTTGAATAAAACCATCCTTTGTCAGTTGTAGAAAGTGATCCATATAGTGCTGCCTCTTTACTCAAAGGGGACATGCCTGGTCAGCCCATGTCTCTTTGATATATAGTTGTATCAAATCATGCGGGGTCAGCCCATGTCTCTCTGTTATATAGTTGTATCAGTTCATGTCGGCGCATGAGGCGATTCCTCTCCGCGTGAGTGTAGAGAGAGGGTGGTCCTCATCATATGGGAAGGGAGTCTGTCTGTAGTGAGCTCATGCTGTGAGAACCACTGTAGTACATTAGCATACCATGACTGTCCACCTATGGATGCAATCTTTTCCGATGACGCTACGGCCTGTCTCGATAGCCTGTTTGAATCCAGAGCTCTGACCCTCTAGATGAAAGCCATTGTCTTGAAGAGAGCCTCCACTAATATTGATGATACAACAAACTCTACTTGGGACCAATGATTTGCTGCGGATCATCCGTGACAGCATGAGTATTTGTGGGTGCTTTATCTGTCACTAGTCCACTGTTGAGGGGCTTGGAGCCCAGATGGGAGATGCATACATCAAAGCTGGTATGAATATAGTATCAACTAGCCATCCCTTCGTGCGAGGCTCTTGGAAGTGTGTCTAGTGACATTGTCTTTCAAGTAGTGCCTCTGCTGCGTGTATTAGAGTCAATCTATCGTGTGCTGCTTGTACCAGTGAGATTAGTCCCCAAAACTGCCTATGAGATTGTCACCTCTGCCTGGCTGCCACAGTACATAATAGTTGTGTCCTGTCTCACCTGACTTGAAGTGTGACAGACCATGAACTTAGTCTTGCTAAGATTCACAGTCAAGCCCGTGTGCAGAAATCCTCTAGTGAATCCATATGTTGCTGTAAATCTGTTGAATGTCAGAGATCAACACTGCATCATCTGCATAAACCATTAGGGCTATGTATAGACCAGAAAGGGATGACCCCTTGCCTCCCCCTCTGTCCACAAACTGCTGTGATAGCCCATTAATATGCAGCCCAAAAAGTGTTGGGGATAACGGGCCCCTGCTTAACACCAATCGTGCTGACCAACCTCTCTCTCATATAGAACAATAATCCCCCAGATAACCTTTGACAGTAATCCCAGTGTCTGCAACTTCTGCATGTGCTTTGCGGAACTCCACAAAGCAGCAATACAACCCACGGCTGTATGCTCTAGCCTCCTACATTGGGCCCCTCCCCCTCTTTGTTGCACCCTCCATCTTTGACGAGGAGGAGCAATAGCCAAAGAAGGATCTTGTCAAGAGGGAGAGCTATTCTTTCTTTTCTTCTTGGACATCTTTCTCTTCTTTGGGCAATCTCGAGCAAAATGCACAAAGAGTCTGATCTTGACGACTAGTAATCTCAATCCTTTGTTGAAAAAGGGACCCATTTGGTTGCTGAAGTATGATCATCAAAGATGTCAGGCTAGAAACAATGACCCTACACAAGGGACTCTATTAGACCTAACTGCCTCTGCTGCTGAAGAAGGTAAACTGGGGAGAGGAGAAACCTGTATGACCACTTTGAAAGAAGTTCCAATGGTAGGGAATAAACCTGTGGAAGGCTGGGAAACCTAATGAACAAAGACGTGATCCGCCTACTGGGTTGAAACCCAAAGTATAAGGAGATAAGAACACCATCTTGGAGGAGAAGGCTAGCCTGACACACTTGTAAGGTGAATATCCAATCACGAGCTTGACTTCGTGAGGGTTGGGAGCCATGAATGTGAGCAAAGTGTGTCTTGAAGTTTTCGTCTTCCACATTGTTTTGTAAATGATGCTACTCATCTTTTGAGAAAACATAGGTTCCCGTGGTCTGTGAGGTGGAAAAAGGGTAAAGTCATTTGCTGATCTTGAAATGGTTGAAACTGAGGATGAAAAATACATTGCTGTCACAAACTTGAGGAAGAACTAAGGGAAACCTACAAGCAAGGGAAAGGGAGGGATGGAAGGGACAGAACGAGGAGGTGCTAGGGTAGGGGAAGGGTTGAGGGTTGAGAAGGAGCAGGGGAAGAGGGGGATGGGTGTATGACTCTGTTTCGGCATCCGTACAGGGTGTACAGGCGATGTACATGTCGTATGGCTGGAGGGGGTAAGGAGTACATAGCGGCTAGGAGTGCGACAGGCAGAAACTGGAGGCAAGGAATGTGCGTGGCAGAAACGGGTGGTGGGGAGGGGGACTGAGAAGGAGGGCAGAAATGGGTGAGAAAGAGGGCGGCAATGCTAGGGAGGAAGGTGATAACAAGGGGGGGCGCAAGAGACAGAAACAGAGGGAGCAAGTCAAGCAGGAGGGAGAGGAGCGGCAGTTGCTGCGACTCTTTTATCTTAATGGAAGTCCCAATTCAAGGTAAGAAAGAAAAAGGATAGTTATTAGTCTATTGTCAAGTTTAGACGTTGGCAGCTTGCATACTCTTAATGTCGGATGTTTTAATTTCTGAAATTTTAAATTCAACACAATTGGGTGAAATGCATGATAAAGTGATGATATGACCAAATCGCAGTATCTGAGTGCTTCTGTCTGACAGTTTGTTGCCAGGTAGAAAGCTTCAGCATCTAACACAACAGCCTCTGCTAGCACAACAAGCTGTGCAAGATGGGGATGGATTATTATTGTTATGGTATTGGGAAGATTGCTTGAAATACAGGTGAGATGATTTTCCAAGCGTGAAGTTGATCTGGTCTAAAAGTATTCAGTCTCTTATGATAAACGAAAACAAACCTGCCCCTGGGCTCCCACAAAGAAAAAAGAAGGAAAGATAACAGAAAGATTACTTGCTTTACAAGAATAGCTTTCCCCTGCAAAGGTAGACATTTATTTTGTGTTTGGGAGCATGCATCAGTTGTGAGAAGAACTGCAAGAGTTGAATTTTCTTGGGATAATGCCATCTCTCATGGTGTTACAACTCTTTTTCACGTCATAAGCTGAGATTGCCTGAAAGATTCATATTGTAAGGCAATGGATGAGTCCATGCCACTGTGCTGTAAACAGGGGCATGCAGAGCATAGCCAATGTGCTATTGTCGAGTTGGAGTCTCTATAGTAGACAATTTAAACTTCAGATTTAAGGAATATTCAATAGTAAAGATCTTCTCACAAAGGGATTGCCTAGCAAGTAGTTAGCACACACTTCTGCCAAAAATATCTGCTGAAAAGGATCTTCTATCTTTGGCTCATGTGGTAAGTCTTAGTATTCACTCTGGAAAAGCTTTGGACTCTTTCTTTAGGCGCTATTATTGCGAAGGTAATTGTCAATGCATTATGTACAAGCTTGAGTGTGAGCTTGGGCTCTCTTTTACAAACTGTTTTGCAAATTCATATAAGGTTTGTGATGGAATGAGAAAGGTATGACAAGTGTTTGTGATGACAAGTAATGCCTTGTAGTTTATTTGAATGTGCTTTATGAGTCTATTGACCTTTATGCATCCCATTAGGGATAAGACTGAAACTTATCATCGCCAGTCTCACCGCTTGGGAGATTTGAGAACCAGATGCACAGAGGCCTTTGATGGGACCCAGACCTTTGCTTCTCGGTCACTCTCAGTGATTTGGTGGGATATTACACGCCCTCTTGGCCACTTGGAGCAGAGTTTAGGCTCATCACGCATAGCTGAGGCCAAGAGAGTGGCCTTCATGAGAGGGGAACCATGGTTTTTGATTCACACTGCCACAGGGCCCTCATGGCACGTTCACTCCCTGGATCAGATATGTTAGCCTCACCTTTTCTCCACTAGAGGCTTTTTTTTTTTCACAGGATTTTTTGTTTCAAAGTGTTTTGGTCATATTTAATAGTTGTTCACTTGTTTGCCAAGAAAAAAGAGGACTGAAACTTAAAAGCGGTCCATCTGACTATGCCTGCTAGCCTTTATCATGGCTGAATCTGCCCTTCACCTCCGGAGTGTCGACAGAAACTCAGTAAGAAGACTTTGTATAAATGGATGCTCGAGTATGTGTGGGTGTGTGGATTTGTATGTGTGAGAGCATATTTTTATACTATGGTCTACACCCACTGTTGGGCGCTGATGACGTCAGTGGGGATGTCATAGTAGCTAGTCCCTGCTCTGCATGATGGAGTTTATGGTTTTCAACCTTGTGAGTGACTATCATGAGATTGAAACTGCACTATGTTGTGTTTTTAGAGGATGAGTTTGGGAATGTTCCTGGATTCATCTAGGTATATGCTTCTGCCGTATTAGTGGACATGCAAATTTCACCTTGTGAAGTTTTCGTCCAAGTTGCGGCCTGTTGGTATTGTGATAATTCTTTCTATCTTAAATGGTGCGTTGCCCTATCAGCTAGATTTAGATTTAGATGCTCGTTGGGGAGAGACTGACAAGCAGTTGTAGGTTGAATGAAGAGATTTTGGACTACCTTTTGATTAGCCTTCTCCTTTAGTGCTAGCCTTCATCATGGCTGAGTCTGCCCTTCAACTCCGGAGTGCCGACAAAAACTCAGTACGAAGACTTTGTATAAATGGATGCTCGAGTATGTGTGGGTGTGTGGATTTGTATGTGTGAGAGCATATTTTTATACTATGGTCTACACCCACTGTTGGGCGCTGATGACGTCAGTGGGGATGTCATAGTAGCTAGTCCGTGCTATGCATGATGGAGTTTATGGTTTTCAACCTTGTGAGTGACTATCATGAGATTGAAACTGCACTATGTTTTGATTAGCCTTCTCCTTTAGTGCTAGCCTTCATCATGGCTGAGTCTGCCCTTCACCTCCGGAGTGCCGACAGAAACTCAGTACGAAGACTTTGTATAAATGGATGCTCAAGTATGTGTGGGTGTGTGGATTTGTATGTGTGAGAGCATATTTTTATACTAAGGTCTACACCCACTGTTGGGCGCTGATGACGTCAGTGGGGATCTCATAGTAGCTAGTCCCTGCTATGCATGGTGGAGTTTATGGTTTTCAACCTTGTGAGTGACTATCATGAGATTGAAACTGCACTATGTTGTGTTTTTAGAGGATGAGTTTGGGAATGTTCCTGGATTCATTTAGGTATATGCTTCTGCTGTATTAGCGGACATGCAAATTACACCTTGTGAAGTTTTTGTCCAAGTTGCGGCTTGCTGGTATTGTGATAATTCTTTCTATCTTAAATGGTGCGTTGCCCTATCAGCTATATTTAGATTTAGATGCTCGCTGGGGAGAGACTAAAATGAAAATGTTTAGACTTCACAAGCAGTTGTAGCTTGAATGAAGAGATTTTGGACTACCTTTTGATTAGCCTTCTCCTTTAGTGCTAGCCTTCATCATGGCTGAGTTTGCCCTTTACCTCCGGAGTGGCGACAGAAACTCGGTACGAAGACTTTGTATAAATGGATGCTCAAGTATATGTGGGTGTGTGGATTTGCATGTGTGAGAGCATTTTTTTATACTATGGTCTACACCCATTGTTGGGCGGTGATGACGTCAATGGGTAGTAGCTAGTCCCTACTATGCATGATGGAGTTTATGGTTTTCAACCTTGTGAGTGACTATCATGAGATTGAAACTGCACTATGTTGTGTTTTTAGAGGATGAGTTTGGGAATGTTCTTGGATTCATCTAGGTTTATGCTTCTGCCGTATTAGCGGACATGCAAATTTCACCTTGTGAAGTTTTCGTCGAAGTTGCGGTCTGCTGGTATTGTGATAATTCTTTCTATCTTAAATGGTGCGTTTCCCTATCAACTAGATTTAGATTTAGATGCTCGTTGGGGAGAGACTAAAATGAAAATGTTTAGACTTCACAAGCAGTTGTAGCTTGAATGAAGAGATTTTGGACTACCTTTTGATTAGCCTTCTCCTTTAGTGCTAGCCTTCATCATGGCTGAGTCTGCCCTTCACCTCCGGAGTGCCGACAGAAACTCAGTACGAAGACTTTGTATAAATGGATGCTCAAGTATGTGTGGGTGTGTGGATTTGTATGTGTGAGAGCATATTTTTATACTATGGTCTACACCCACTGTTGGGCGCTGATGACGTCAGTGGGGATGTCATAGTAGCTAGTCCTTGCTATGCATGATGGAGTTTATGGTTTTCAACCTTGTGAGTGACTTGATATCATGAGATTGAAACTGCACTATGTTGTGTTTTTAGAGGATGAGTTTGGGAATGTTCCTGGATTCATCTAGGTATATGCTTCTGCCGTATTAGGGGACATGCGAATTTCACCTTGTGAAGTTTTCGTCCAAGTTGCTGCCTGCTGGTATTGTGATAATTCTTTCTATCTTAAATAGTGCGTTGTCCTGTCAGCTAGATTTAGATTTAGATGCTCGTTGGGGAGAGACTAAAATGAAAATGTTTAGACTTCACAAGCAGTTGTAGCTTGAATGAAGAGATTTTGGACTACCTTTTGATTAGCCTTCTCCTTTAGTGCTAGCCTTCATCATGGCTGAGTCTGCCCTTCACCTCCGGAGTGCCGACAGAAACTCAGTACGAAGACTTTGTATAAATGGATGCTCAAGTATGTGTGGGTGTGTGGATTTGTATGTGTGAGAGCATATTTTTATACTATGGTCTACACCCACTGTTGGGCACTGATGACGTCAGTGGGGATGTCATAGTAGCTAGTCCGTGCTATGCATGATGGAGTTTATGGTTTTCAACCTTGTGAGTGACTATCATGAGATTGAAACTGCACTATGTTGTGTTTTTAGAGGATGAGTTTGGGAATGTTCCTGGATTCATCTAGGTATATGCTTCTGCCGTATTAGCGGACATGCAAATTTCACCTTGTGAAGTTTTCGTCCAAGTTGCGGCCTGCTGGTATTGTGATAATTCTTTCTATCTTAAATGGTGCGTTGCCCTATCAACTAGATTTAGATTTAGATGCTCGTTGGGGAGAGACTAAAATGAAAATGTTTAGACTTCACAAGCAGTTGTAGCTTGAATGAAGAGATTTTGGACTACCTTTTGATTAGCCTTCTCCTTTAGTGCTAGCCTTCATCATGGTTGAGTCTGCCCTTCACCTCCGGAGTGCCGATAGAAACTCAGTACGAAGACTTTGTATAAATGGATGCTCGAGTATGTGTGGGTGTGTGGATTTGTATGTGTGAGAGCATATTTTTATACTATGGTCTACACCCACTGTTGGGCGTTGATGACGTCAGTGGGGATGTCATAGTAGCTAGTCCCTGCTATGGATGATGGAGTTTATGGTTTTCAATCTTGTGTGTGACTATCATGAGATTTAAACTGCACTATGTTATGTTTTTAGTGGATGAGTTTGGGTATGTTCGTGGATTGATCTAGGTATATGGTTAATATGGCAGGTGGAAGTCCAACAAGAGTGTCGGACCAAATGGTCACACAGTTGGAACTTGGCATCCAAGACTACGTGGAGAAATTGTTGGAGAACGCCCCTCTAAGCATGTCATTACCTGAACCATGATGATGCGCGTTCCTTTCACACATGCATAACCTATGTTTGCTTACTACAATGACCTTGCATGACCAACTATGAACATACTAATGCGGAAGATATGCCAGGATACTATCACCAAAGTTATCTCACTTCAGCATTTGCACACATATAGATAGAAGACACCTCAGAAGTAGGAGAGTGAAGACTGAGATGATAGCCAACTGAATATATAACTAGATGTGTAGATCCAAGTAGAAATCTTGCCCAAACTGTACCAACGCCTGTAGTATACATAGGTTGGTCACTTTTCTTCTCCGTCCTTTTGGTTGATGCAGCAGAACCTCTCCGGCTCCTTGGGTGCAGCCAGCTTCTCCCCAGGCCATTCTCTCACCTCAGCAACACTTTCTCTCTCTACAGCAGCACACTTTCTCTCTACAGTTCCAGCCCCACCTCTCCAGAAATCTGCTCCCTCTCAGCTCTTCTGGAACAGCAACATCATCCTCTCTCCTTCTCCTAGCCTGGAGCAGCCACAACCCCTTTCTCTCTCTTGCTGCAGTCTTTCCCTCTCTACTGCAGAATTTCTCTCTCTACTGTTCCAGCCCCTTCCCCTTGCAGAAATCTGCCTTTCTCTGCACCTCTGGAACAGCAGTAGCTCCTCTCTTACATACCCTCCCTTGGGATCAAAATTGGCACTCTCTCTCTACAGCTATCACTCCATAAAGGCTTTCTCTCTCTAGCCTACAGGCTGTTTTTTTCTAAGCTGTTTTCATTCTAGCCCCATTTCCACACTCTCCTCACCCAAGATAGCTTCAGAGGCATCAAGGACTTCATCTACAAAAGGGTTAAGTCACGAAGGGAGTCTGTATTGTCAAGTTTATCTCATTTACAGCACTATTTCATGTTGTTTCTACTATCTTTCGAGAAACTAGTGCTTGCCTCTAATGTTGGATGTAAGTGGTGATTGTTGCAGGCTTCTTCCTTGTGGATTGGGCAAGCCAAGAGTTGAAACGTGAGCTTGGAGTCCTCCTTTTTGTTGTCTACCTTGTACATATGGTCTTGAGTCTTGTATCTAGGTCGTAAGTTTTCACTGAGTTCATCAGTTTGGAAGGTGCATTGCACCTTGGTCTTGTATCTCCATTTTCAAGAATAAAGTGAGCCTGGATAAGGGGGGGGGGCCGTCTTGGCCCCTCAATCATATTGCAATTTCCAATGATGGCACTTTGTGTTTAAGCTGTATAAGTCTTAATTCCAGCTCAATTGCAATCTCTTAAGTTCAAGTATATGTGTTTGACAACTTGCAATCATTTCATTCAAACGCCTCTGCAAAATCCGTTGTTTGAATTGATAGAAAGCACCGAGTAGTTTACATCGAACCCCTATGGGTTGGTTTGCGGGATTGTCCTGCGGGTTTGGAGTTGTTACCCTACTGAGGTCGAAAGTGACTTGAGCTATTTCATTTGGTATTAAAGGCAGCTTCGAGCTGTTTGAATCCTGTTGCTTTGGCAAAACCATAAATTGCCTTAGGTGTGTTTATCCTTGTGTAGGAAGCACATGTTCCTAGCAGAAATAGCTAGAAGAGGATTGAGAAAATCCTAGTTCGACAAACATAGTTGTGGAGGAAACTTTGTGCTCACGGTAAAGCTGATTTTGGGTTTTTGGAGCACCATAGGGCAATTCGAATTTCATTAAGATAGTTGGATCTATTTTGAGGGTTGAGCAGCCTATGAATTTAGCAATGAACCTTCAGCTTGTGGTAGGGAGTTCTGCAAGCACTCTATTCCGAGGAGTTGGAACGTTGCCGTAGTGTGATTAGAGAAAAGCTTTTCGTGCGAGTAAAAACTGCATAGTAGAGAGAGCTCATACTATTTTGCTGATGCCTTTTGGTGTGGGTCGCCTATCTTTGGGGAGCATGCAGTGTGAGACTTGCATGCAGGTAGGGCTGCTGTTAGGCTTCAGTAGAAGGAGTTGCATGGATGCACAATGTTGGGCTTCAGTTGGAGGCCTTGAATGACAAGAAATTTGCAGCATCTGCCCGTTTTAAGGCTGCTGCCTAAAAATAGGGACATGCTAGCAAGTTTCAGTTCACATTCTAATTTATGGCTGCATGCAGTGTGCAAGAGAAGCATGCAATCATGCAGCAGTATATTGTGGCTGCACGAGCTGCATGTATTGCATGTAAACTGGGGGCAGTCTCAGTAGGGTGTGTGAGGTTCATGCAGTTTGCATGCATAGCATGCTAGGTTAAAGTAATGCGGGTGTAGATGTAAGCATGCAACAAGTCTTATTGAGTTGCATGGTTTGCATGCAGTAAGCTTTTCAAGCATGCAGAGAGTTGCATGCAGCATGCATGAAGTGTATCTAAGCAATTAGTAAAGACCTAATAAAAAAGGGCGGATTTCAGTTCCAGAAGGTTGACTTGTTGTATAGAGTAGTTTAGCCATCTGAAAAAGTGTTTCTAAAAAACTAAAAGGCTCCAAAAGCTAACTGTAAGTTTAACTTTGGCCAAAAAAGAGCTAGGTTCTGCTTTAAGGTAGCAGCGATCTATATCTCCCAGAAGACTATTTTAGGCAGCTGGTTCACTGGAACATCCAGCCTATATATTGGCCTACAACCAGCAATCCTAGCTGGTGAGTAGTATATTGAGGTTGATGAGTGGATTGGATGGAGAATCCTCGTGGGTGTGTTTTCTTTGAAAACAATGTCATGTAAGAATCTTTGAGCGGGCTAAGAATCTGTGGAAAAGGTAACTGAGGGTCTTTGGTGATAAAGGGAACAAGTATCAAGGTTGGACTTCTCTACTTCATGCAAAAAGAGTGACTCCATCTTTTTATAAGATTTTTTTTCTATAGTGGGTCATATATGCACAAGCAAGGGGTCTATTATGGTTGCATTTGAAGGGGAGTTATTGGAGAAACCAGTGCCTTGTTTTAACTTAGTTACAGGATCTAGTCTCATGATTTAGTTAGTGCTATGGTTTTTGAACAAAGCTTATACATGCAAAATATTTTAGTCTTGATCATGAGAGCACTAAAATGTTGTATTTAGGTAGTCTTGTTTGGCATGCACAAGAAAATGCAAAATTATAACCATGATGCTTGTTATGGTGTATTGCCTCTACTTAGTTGGTTTTTCTTAGCACATTTCTATGGTTGTTTTGTGGAAATGAAGACATTCACAAATATAGTATTATTATAATGAAGATCAGTGTGGTCACAAACATAATGCATGTAGTATCCTTGTGCTGCTTTCGGAGTATATATTTTTGAGTAGCAGAGTGTCCATGATGAGTTTCCTAAAATGCGATTAATTAGGTGGAGGGAAATTGGTGGATGCTTTTCGCTGCTGATGGAATCTGTTTTACTGGCAGGTATGAGCAGTTTGTTGCCTCAATGGAGGAGGCATCAAAAGATAAACTTCCTTTCCTGAAAGAAAAGGCTCTAAAGGTAACTTCGTGAGCCTGCCAGTTGTTTGCAATGAATTCTTAAAAAGTAAATGAAATTTGAAAATTTGGGGAGTTAGAATACTGCCGATAATTTTAGATTGACTCTACAATTCAAGCACGTTTCTGTGAAAACATGATGATTTTCAAAGCTCCAAAATAAAATCATTAAAGTACTTAACCAAAGAATGACTCATGTAGCATTGCCTGGGCATCTGTGAACCAAGAAAGAGGCGTCACAGGAGGCCAACCAATAGCTTATGGCAAAATTGCAGCAGCAAAATCACAACTCACCAACCCCTGAAAACTCAAACCAAGTCCTCCATTGCCAAGAGGACATAGTAGCCAATGCCCAATTGCATTCTCAGCCAAAGAGGAGTGCAAAGGCATGAAGAAAGAGCATTTACCAGAGCCGACCAGCAAGAATTCCACTGAAAAATGCGAAAAGAAGCACTCCTGTCGCGCAAAAGTGGGAGTTCTTGGGCTCAAAAGAAGCGTGCTTGAGAGAGGAATGCATTGAGAAGGTTTTGGAGAAGTTTCATCGCCGGAAAGTCCTCCAAAACTGAGAAAAATCAGTCAACCAGCGCGTGGGACCACTCGAAATTCAACAGAAAGCTGTAGCTTTGCAAGAGGAGAGGCCCAGGAGGCTGTAGAAGCAAAAAGGTTCAGAAAAAGCCACTTTTGCAAATTCAACCAGCAAAAGAAGTGCTCAGCTGAGCTCGTTCTACCAAACGCACGAAGGGAAAAGCATATCACTGCGAAGGGGAGGCAGAGGGGAAGCCATCGGGCCAAACGGAAGTCGAGGAATCCAAATGGGTGAGGAGTTATGAAGAAAAACGGAATTCAGATGGAGGCTGAAAAACCAGTCCAAAATCTCAACAAAGGGAGAAGATGAGAGAGAAAACCACACATGTGAAGTTTAGAAGGCCCAGAAGGTCCAGGAATGGCAAAGGAGCATGTAGAAGGCACTAGAGCCACCTGGAACTCTAGGGGGCCATTGAAGGTACATGGCCCTCTAGGGGGCCCATTAAAAATGCCATGTCATCATTTCCCAACAACCACTCTTTTAATTCTTGGAATGCCTTTGGGCCTAGGGATTAATTACGCTTATGTGCTAGGCACCATGCCGCGTTTAATTACACATTATTAAGCCCACGCTTGGACTTTTAAAACCAAAGTTGTCACACTCTTGTAGTACATTAAAGTACTTATAATTTCACGCCCCCGTGACAGAAGCGGTACTTGATTTGGATGTGGTTGATTCTAGCATTCATCCACAGGATTTGTGGCCAAAGGCTAAAGCAATGCAAGATTGATCATCACAACTAATGGGAACTGAAGCTTTTTCTGTTATGCCAAGATCACCAAACAACCTTTGTCGCAAAGTTGCGTCACACAATGCTGCGGTAGTGGCCATTGATACTGCCAATCACTATCACAATACCCTTGCTGCTGTAGGGTTTTGGATCTGCCATTTAAAATCACGAAGTGCTCTTCTTGTACATGAGGATTTACATGAGGATTCTTTTCGTTGAATTCCAATGGTTGGCTTTGGAATGTGCCATGTTATAAAGATTGGCATCCACATCTGGCTGCTCAAAATCTGCATCCAATTTCAGTCCTGCTTCCATGGGTATAGAAATTGGCTAGCTGTCTTGCATGGGAAACTTTTCTAGTAAGCCCAGAGCATACTTTGCCTAGCTCACACATATACCGTCCTTCTGCTACCATACTTCTACGTCCAAGAAATAGTGCAAATGCCTCAAATTGTCATATCCAACTGCCTACAATGTGCAGCGTTCAGCTGGTTGACAAGAGTGTCATCATTTCTTGTAATGATAAGATCATTAATGTATATTATGACAGGTTGACAAGAGTGTCATCATTTCTTGTAATGATAAGATCATTAATGTATATTATGACAAGGATGATGCTATCGGTTTTCTGCAATACAGAAAGATTGGGGACTGACGGGGCCTTCTGCATGTCAAATGTTTGGAAAAAGGCATCAACCTTTGTATACCATGACCGAGGTGCTTGCTTTAGATCATAGAACAATGTTCTGAGGTTGCATACCTTGTCTTCTTGTCCCTTCTGCACAACCCAACTGGCTACTCCATATATCTCCTCATAAAAGTTTCCATTCAATAAATGCAGGGTTTGACATCCATTTGCCAAAAGGGCGATAAGAAGCGTGCTACTATAAAAGGTAGTGTCCTACTAGCAGCAGCCTTTGCAACTGATGCAAAAGTCTCAGTGAAATCTACCTCCTTTAAACTGGACTATCCCTTGGCAACCAGCCTTCCATTGCACTTATCATGGACCCATCTACTTTAACTACCTTTTTGTAAACCCACCATGAGAAGTGCGCTACCATGGAAAGTGCTGTCCTAACATGGTTGACTTGCAAACTTGTGCAAAATTCTTCATGGGAGTATCCCTTGGCAACCAACCTTCTCTGGTACTTATCAATAAGTGGCAGAGCAGAGCGACTACCCAAGGAGAGGCACATATGCACACTGTGTGACATGCTGGAGGTTGAGACAGAGGAGCATTTCATCTTCAGATGTCCTGTGTACTATGAGATCCGAGGGCGTTTCCACTGCCTCTTCAGGGATAGTTACGGGATTTTGGCCTGTTTCCTCTCCTACCCAGACCAGCGGTGTTTGGCAGGTTTCATTCATGAGGCACTTAGACTCCGCGAGAGGATACTTCGAGCACGGAGACAGGAGCATACTTCTTCCTTGGTTGATCCCTCTCAGAGCTCTATCACGGAGTACTTTTAGCTAGATCACATGGACCCCCACGAGACGAGGCCTCGACATGATCGTGACCCGAAGCTTGTGACCTGACAACTCAAACAGAGGGTTGACACACAGATCACACTCGGGGACATCCCCTCCTTCTTTAGAGTTGGAGCCCGACCGTCAGGGGTCATAGTAGCCTTGGTTAGACGCAGAGCTACGACCAGGAGACGTGCCAGGACCGCACCTTTGAGTGGCCGACAGCACTCTATTGCCGACTTCATGCCTCCACTTCCTCATCCATCGTGATATCTGGTTGTTGCCGATGATGATGATGATACTGATGACGATGCTGAGACTGATATATAGTCGACCATCGACGTGACTATGTTGTACTTAGGACTTAGTATTGCTATTCTGCATTTTTGCATTTTGCATTGGTATGGACGCTCGTTTAGTAGCCCCACTACCACAGTTTGTTGTATCAGGATTTTCACAATCTCATAGACCCATCGGTCTTCCAAAGACTTTTAATAAACTTTCTTTCTTTCTTTCTTTAACTCCCTTTTTTGTAAACCCATTTGCATCAAACCACATGTTTCCCAGATGGAAGATCAACTAGATCCTACAAGCATATTTTTTCATGATGGCATCCATGTCATGTCATGTCATTATTCCAATCCACATGCTTGCCAGCCTGTGTAAATGTCTGAGATTCATCCTCATTTAGAACATGCAACATGAGTGCTGCATTTGTACTCTCTGTGGACTGTTACATTGTGGCTGCAATTGGCAATAGGATAATGACTCACTCTCTGTGTGAAGTTGACATCGTGGTTCAGTATAATTTTCTTGGAGTCCAGTTGGTACATCCTATAGCCTTTACTTTGCTTGCTGTTTCCAATAAAGATGCATTTGCTGGACTTTATTATCCAATTTCTGCCTCAACTCTTTTTGCACATGAGCATAACATATGCATAAAAAATGTTTGAGATGCAACACACTAGGCCTCTTGCTTGAGCTCAAAACACATTATGCATGCCATTTCTTTGAGCATACACCTAGTTGCCTCTATGAGATGTGTGCTTTTCCTTTTTGCAACTCCATTGTGCTATTGAGTATAGGAAGTCATCAATTGTTGTTTGATGCTTTTCCTGTTGCGAAGCATGCTGAATTCTTTATGTCTATGTCCCTGTCACTTCCCAACATTCTGGTTTTCTCCAGTAACCCTTTCAACCATGGCCTTGAACCTCTTTAAACTTTGCAAAAGTGTCTGATTTTGTGCTAAGAAAATACACCTAAATTTTCCAAGAATAGTCAATGAAACTTAGAACATATCTCTTACCAATAATGAAGCTATGCTCATATGTGGAAGGGGAGAGTAGGAGCACACCGACACACACTAGCAGGATAAACACAAGAGTGTGGGGATAAAACATATGTGTGTACCTCCCCTAACACACAATCAACCTTTTATATGAAAGGATAAGGTTACAACACTAAGTACGGTGTACTTAACAAATAAAGTACTAACTGTACTTAAGTGTACTAACTGTACTTGGGTGGCCATAGTGCCTTTACCCCAACAACCTCCCACTTAAAGGCAATATGCCCTCAAGTAAAAATAAATGAGGCTCAACCTATACCCATCAACTGTCGGCAATGTGCAAACCGCTCTGCAGGCAAGCCTTTTGTCAACAGATCTGCTGGATTATCATCTGTGTGAATCTTGACAAGCTGAATCAGCTTATCATCTATTACCTCCCTGATGAAGTGATACTTCACATCAATGTGCTTTGTCTTTGCATGAAAGACAGGATTGTGTGCCAACTGAATAGCACTCTGACTGTCACAATGCAACAATGGAATATCACCTGTAATGCCCAAGTCTCCCACTAGCCGAGATAACCATAAGGCCTCCTTGCATGCCTCTGTAGCTGCAATATATTCAGCTTCCGTGGTAGACAAGGCTATGCACTGCTGCATCCTTGACATCCATGACACTGCACCTCCAGTGAATGTATAAACATAACCGGTAGTAGACTTCCGGTTATCGGGATGACCAGCAAAATCTGAATCCACATAACCATGCACCTTTGCATCTCGCTTGCCAAAGCATATGCACAAATCCTGTGTGCCCCCTTCAGGTATCTCATGATACCTTTCACTGCATTTCAATGCTTCTTGCCTGGATTTGCCATATACCTGCTAACCACTCCCACTGCAAACGCAATATCAGGTCTGGTAGCAACCATGGCATACATGAGACTGCCACAAGCTGAAGCATACGGAATCTTGGCCATTTCAGCCCTATCAGCATCTGAGTGTGGGCTGTCCATTGCACTGAGTTTCACATACGGAGGCAATGGAGAACTAAGGGTCTTCCCCCCCTCCATATGAAACCTGTGCAATACTTTGCCAATATATTCGGTTTGAGACAAATACAACAAACGCTGTCCCCTGTCTCTCCGTATCCGCATTCCCAGTATGTGATTTGCATCACCAAGGTCCTTCATATCAAAGGCCTCATGCAATCTTTTCTTAAGGTCATCAAGCTCCTTACGAGCTCTACCAGCAATAAGCATGTCATCCACATATAAAATGAGAATGATTAAGCTGCCATTTGCAGCCCTTTTGGTATATAAGCAGTGATCGTCATCACTTCTCCTGAAACCTTGGGACTTCATGAAGGTATCAAATTTCTTATACCATTCCCTTGGTGCCTGTTTCAGCCCGTAAAGGCTCTTTTTAAGCTTGCATACAAGTGACTCCTTGCCCTTGACTGCAAATCCTTCTGGCTGCTGTATGTAGATCTCCTCATGAAGATCACCGTGAAGAAAGGCTGTCTTCACATCCATTTGGCATAATTCCAAATTCTCACATGCAACCAAAGCAAGTACAATCCTGAGTGTGGTCATCTTAACCACTGGAGAAAAGATCTCATCAAAATCGACACCATACTCTTGCTTAAAGCCCTTGGCAACCAACCTAGCTTTATACCTTGGCTTAGCTCCAAGTGTGACTTTCAATCTATACACCCACTTGCATGGCAGTAATTTCATGCCCTTAGGCAACTGCACCAATTCCCAAGTACCATTTTTATGGAGACTGTCCATTTCAGACTTCATGGCTAGTTCCCATAGCCTTTTATCATGCATTTGCACGGCTTCCTTGTAACAGGAAGGTTCTCCACAATTTGTAAGCATAATAAAATCTGCTCCTGGAACAAATCTGTCTGGCGGTTTCATTTGTCGAGTGGACCTTCGGACCCATTGGTCTTGCTGTCCAACTTGCTGCTCACCTAAAACAGGTTGCTGTTCTAGTAGATCAGGCTGCAGAATTATGCCTGGGAGGTCTTCCAAAGGTGGCATGTCCCGTAGTACATCTTCCGCCACTGCGGGCTGTCCATTTGGACCTGCTGCAGCATCATGCATTGGCTGATTACGCTGCTGTTGTGGCTGATTCGCAGCCTGCCTGAATTGTACAGGATGTCCCGAGTCATCAATGTCAACCTCTGAAGCATCAGAAGGCTTATCTGCTGCCTTAAACATACATGACTCATCAAATAAGACATCATTGTTGCGTATTAGCTTCTTATTCATAGGATCCCATAGGCGGTAACCCATCTCACCACTGTCACCATATCCAAGAAAAATGCATTTAAGAGACTTAGGATCAAGCTTGCTGCGATCTTCTCTGCGTATATGCACGTACGCAGTGCAGCCAAAGACCCTCAAGTGCTTATAGGAAGGAGGTTTTCCTGTCCAAAGCTCCTCTGGCACTCTGCCATCTAGTCTTTTATTTGGTGACCTATTGATGAGGTGTACTGCTGTTTTTACAGCTTCAGCCTCAAAATCCATGAGGTAAAGCAGCATGTGACATCATAGAGCGAGACTTTTCCTGTATGGTTCTACTCATACGCTCTGCAGTTCCATTTTGCGCTGGATTGTAAGGAGCAGTGAGTTCTCTTTTAATACCTCTAGCATCACAAAATGCATTGAATGCATTAGACATATACTCCCCACCGTTATCTGACCGCAAAGCCTTCGGTGTTCTGCCTGTTTGGTTCTCAACCATAGCAAGCCATTTCTGGAACACTGGAAAGACATCACTCTTCAATCGAAGAGGATACACCCACACCTTCCTTGTGGAATCATCTATAAATGTGACAAAGTACCGTGCACCTCCAAGTGAACGACTAGGCATCTCACACACGTCTGTATGCACAAGCTCAAGTTGAGCATCTTTATGTCCTAATCTCCTTTTATGAGGACACTGTAACTGTCTACCATATATGCAGTGCTCACAAAACTTTAAATTAGAAAATTTAAGAGACGGTAAGTAGCCAAGGCGAGCCAATTGCTCCATTCCACTTATGCTCATATGTCCCATCCGGCTATGCCACATAGAAATATTCGGCAGCTCGGTGGCATGAATATCAGCATGATTACATACTTTAGCATGAAGAGTATACATTGTGTCAACCTTAGAGCCTCTGGCAACAACCAGGGCACCTTTGGTGACCTTCCAGAAACCATGACCAAAGCTGGTCACAAAACCTTCGTCATCCAACATGCCAGTAGAAATCATATTTTTCTTGACTTCGGGTACATGCCTAACATTGTGAAGCATAAGCTGAGTACCATCAGCAAATACAAGCCTGACATCTCCAACACCAACAATACTGCATGCATGATTATCCCCTAGAAAAACGACTCCATTACTGCCTACTGCATATCTTACAAACAATTCTTTGTAAGGTGTAACATGGAATGAGGCACCTGAGTCAATGATCCAAGAGTGCATGTCTGCAAAATCTCCTGCATGGAGAGAATGAGCATCCAAAGTAGAGAGAAATAGAACCTCTCCCTCATGTCATAACCGTGTGTAGAATGAAGCTCTTCAATCTTCACACTGCTGTTGCCATTGCTTACTGGTACAATTGCTTTTGCATCTGATGCATCAGTGTTTTTGGCTTTGTCTCTCTTATCATTTTTCAGTTTAAAGCACTGCTTTTTGGTATGTCCCTTTTTGCCACAGTAGTAGCACTCAACATCTTTGTTGGAGCGGGACTTGCTCCTCCCTTTTCCCCTTTCCTGAGATTTGCCTCTTTGCTGACTTCTCCCCCTTGCATTTAAGGCATTGTTAGGCCATTGTTAGGCTTTACGGCATCTTGAGCTTTCAGCTTCTGCTCTTCTGCAAAATCAGCCCTGTGATATCTGAAAAACTTATGAAAGTGTTTGCATTTGTTACAGCTGTGGTGAATGTATCCCAACTTTCAGGAAGAGAGATCAAGAGTGCCATACCCTTGGTTTCCTCATCCACCACATATTTTTGATTTGCAAGTTGAGTGACAATTGAATTAAACTCATTGAGATGTGCATCCATGGAGGTCCCTTCCTTCATCTTCAGATTGAAGAACTTGCACAGCCAATATATCTTTGTGGCTACACTCTGCTGCTCATATGTGTCCTGTAGCTTTTTCCACACACCCCAGGCTGTTTTTTCACCATCCACATTCCAAACAAAACTCTCATGGAGTGACAATTCAATTATGGACTTTGCTGACAGATCAGGTAGTGCCCAAGCATCATCAGATGTGCCAGTGGGCTTCACACCTTTGTGTATAATAGGAGCATGAAACTGCCTGAGAATTAGCACATTCAGGACCATCTTTTTCCACATTGGGTAGTTAGCAGCACCCTGCAACTTTTTAATATTGAGAAGAGAAGATTCCGAGGATGAAGCCATTACAATCAGCAAGAAATATAACCCACACTTGGGTGCATGACTCCCTGCAAACTAAGTGCACAGATGCACTTGTAGTTGTGCTCAAAAGTTAATTCCTGCAATGGAACACAGGACCTGCAACTTTCTCCCACTTAACAGTAAATACTGTCTGTTTCCTGCCTGCTGCAGATCCAGAACAGCAATACTTAATGCATTAATTGATGTTCTGTAGTACAGTACAGCAGTATCTTTATTTGACACAATGTATGTCCCTGCTGTAACAGTGAAAACAGCACTATTTTTATGCACTTTAAACTTCAGTAAAATGACTGTTTACAGTCCAAAAGTTGACTCCGGACAGCACCTGACTGTACTTTCTAGTACAGCAACAGAAATTGACTGTATAACTGTCCAAAAACTGTCAGAATTAGACTTTCTCTTGCCTCTATAACTGTGTTACACAGTTTAGAACTTGAATGAGGCAAAAGCCCCTTGACTGGAAGCCAATTTTTGAAGATTTTAGTGCATACACCGCTTTCCCAAAGCTCCACTGATCACATAAGGCATCTAGGTGTTTCCCCCAACACTGATATGCATAAAAATGTCAAAAGCCCCAATTCATATGCATCTGCCACTGTCCCGTAAGTCATAAAATGCATCAAATCCTTGCACAAATCAACTCCAATGAGGAGGATATACGCAAACAAGTGCGTGTATAAGCCAATGCTTGGCTGTGGCTACAAAAGCCCCTTGATTTCGCAATTCAAAAAAAAATGAGAATTTCTCTCACATAGGAGGCATAGATCTGCAGATCTACCTCACTGATAATACATCTGACCCACAATGCTCAAGTATGAGCTCAGAAATTGTGCTGGGACAGAAAAGAACTGAAGGCTGAAGGAACCAAAAAAAAAGAAGCGGATGAAGCGGGCTGCTCTATGATGTGTTGCGCATCGTGAACGTCTCCGAGCTCTCTGGCGATGGCGATGGCGAGTACAAGCACCTGTGGCCACTTGTGGCGCTGATGGCGGAGTTGCTGGCGCCTGCGCCGCTGGTAGCGCCGCTGGTGGCGCCTATGGCGCTGGTGGCGCCGCTTCTGCTGGCGCCTATGGCACTGGTGGCTGCTGGCGTCGCCGGTGGCTTTGGCCGCTGGCGTTGCTGGTGGCTGCTGGCCGCTGGCGTCGCTGGTGGCTGCTGGCCGCTGGCGTCGTTGGTAGCCTTGGCTGCGGGCGTTGCTGGTTGCCTTGGCAGCTGGAAGCGTTGGCAGCGCTAGCAGCTGCTGGCTGCTGGTAAGACCCACGTTTGGGCACCCACACGAATAGGCAGCTGCGCTCTGATACCAGTTGTGGAAGGGGAGAGTAGGAGCACACCGACACACACTAGCAGGATAAACACAAGAGTGTGGGGATAAAACATATGTGTGTACCTCCCCTAGCACACAATCAATCTTTTATATGAAAGGATAAGGTTACAACACTAAGTACGGTGTACTTAGTGTACTTAACAAATAAAGTACTAACTGTACTTAAGTGTACTAACTGTACTTGGGTGGCCATAGTGCCTTTACCCCAACATCATAGACCCTACAAGATCTGAGTGCACATGATAAAGAGTATCTCTAGCTCTCTTCTTGTCATATTTTGCAAATGAAAGTCTATCTATCTTCCCATATACACATCCTTAACAAAAACACATTCTTTACTATACCGGATCTAACACACATGTTTGGAAACTGTGTGAGTCTGAGGTACATCATTTGCCATCTGCTGTGAATGTAGCTTTGCAAGAGCTCTATAATTGAGATGGCCCATTCTCTCATGCCAAAGATGACTTTCAGCAAGCTGTGAATCTGAAATGGCCAATGCTTCAATAGAAAGTGCAGCTGAATGATGATCAAGGTGATAAAGCCCTTTTTGCAAAGTGCCAGTGAGAACTAAGGCATTATCATCACAAAGATCATAAACTAGACATCTGTAGCCATAAAAAATCACTCTGAAACCTGAAGTAGCAATTGCTGAAATTGAAATCAAGTTGACTTCAATGCCAGGTACAAAAAGAACATTTGTCTGAGTGACAGGATGGCTTGAAATGGATGTGAGCTGCACATCTCCAACTCCGTTTACAGCATATGAAGCATTATTAGCGCATTTAACAGTCCCCCCTCGAGGTGCATCAGCTAAAGAATGAAACAACTGTCTGCAAGATGTGACATGCTTGGAAGCACCACTATCAAAGTACCAGGATTGAGCATCATGCAGTAAAGAATGCATCAGCTTTGGATGGATCAAATGAGCAATGGACAGCCCATGCCCAATCATCCTTAAGAGCATGTGCATGTGAAGCATCTTCTGGCTCATGGGATTCAATAGCATGAGAGGCATTAACTGTCAATCCTGCTTTCTTTTTCTCTGAAGCAATGCGCTTCCTGCATTCTGAAATGTCATGTCCAGGCTTGCGACAATAGTTGCATCTTTTCTTCTTTGCCTAATGTGCTGTATTTTTAGATGCATTGCAGCTGCTATGCGCAGATTTTGGCTTGCCCATAGGCTTGGAAGCCTTGCCTCTTCCTGTCTGCTGTGAAGCAAATGCATGATCAGGAATAATGGCTTGTCTATTAGCTCTACTTTGCTCTTCCTGCAAAAGCAAAGTAACTAGCTGATCAAAAGAATAGTGGTCTGGATTACCCATGGCCACTAATCTAAGGGTTGTAGCAAACCCTTGATATGTATCTGGCAGTCCATTCAATGTGGTACTGACAAGCTGTGAATTTGGCACCACCTCATCAATGTTGGCAAGCTGTTCCATGAGGTCCTTGACCTTTGTCAAGTATGAATCCATTGACTCACCTTCATTAATACTGACTTCCTGTAATTGCCTTCTCAAATATGCAACACGAGCTTCATTGCAAATCTGATAGAGAGAAGCCAATTTATCCCAAGCATCCTTTGCTGTCCTTTAAGACCGGATGTGTGGAATAATGATTCTCTTGCATGATAAAGCAATGCATGAATGTGCATTTGCATCTCTTGCATCCCATCTTGACTGTTCTTGAGTTGGACGAGCAGCAGCAGGAGTGCTAGAGAAAGAGGCATCAGGAGGAGTACCCCTTGCAGAAGGACCAGCAGTAGAGGCAACCACTGTAGCATTGGCTGGCCTCAGATCAGCCCCAGAAACAATATTCCACAAATGCTTTGCAACAAGAATATGTTTCATGAGATAAGACCACATTGGATAGTGGGTGCCATCCAACTTATCATCTTCATGAAGAACTCCAAATAAATTTTGATTGTTCCCAGCCATAGCAAATGTGATACCCTGAAAAAGACCTGAAAACCAAAAAGCCTCAAGGCTATCACTGCAAAAAGCTGGCTGTCCAAAAATGACAGCAAATATCTGCAAATTTCTGACCCAAATCAAAGGGCAAATGCAGATCTGACCCAAATGTGACTGTGACATGCAATGTTCACTGCAAAAAATAGCAAATTTGGCAAAAGCCCCAAATTTATTGAGGGCAAATGCAGAAAAGCCCCAAATTTTGCTGAAATTTTTGCAAATGTGACCCAATGTATGCAAATCTGACTCAATGTCCTGCAAAAGTGACTCAATGTATGAAAATGTGACTCAATGTCCTGCAAATGTGACTCAATGTACTGCAATAAAAAAGAAATTGCAGACCAAATCCCGAATCTCTAGTGTTCTTGCAAGAAGTTGCAACTAGAGGAGATGAAAGGTATTGAAAGCCCCAAATTTGCCAATGTCCTGCAAAAGACTTCACATGTGCTGAACTTGTACGGAACTCTTGGGACAAGAACGAGCTGTACGGACAACTGTTTTGTACGGAACAGATACGGTGTAGATGTATGGATGTACGGAGCAAGTTCAGTGTACGGTGTACGTACAAACGTACGGATCTGGTACAATGTACGGATGCAGGTACAATGCACGGATGTACGGATGCAGAGTAGTGTACAGGGTGTACGACAGCGCATGTACGGAGTTGTACGGTGGCTGCACGGAACGCATGTACATAGATGTACGGTGGTTCACGTACAGAGCTGAGTGTACGTTTGTACGTCAGTGCAGGTACGGAATGCAGTACGGCGAAGTTGAAACGTAGGTACGGAAGGCAGTACGGTGAAGGTACGTTGTACAACAGCGTGTGAATAGTAGGTACGACGTTGATTAGGTACGGCGCATGTACAGCGTAGGATCTCAGGTACGATGCTGAGCAGGTACGGAACCGTATGGTTGTACGGCACAGGTACAGTGCAAGTACAGAGAGCAGTACAGATGAGAGGAGCGGGTGCAAGAGACGAATCTAAACGTGGCTCTGATACCATTGTAGGATCGATAGGCAAGGAGAGAGTGCAGGTTGCAAAGAGTCGATAGAGTCTATCACGTCAAATCTAGGATAATGAAAAATAGAAGTACAATAGAAGTACAAGGTACTTGTACCTAGGACTAAGTGTCCTAGGTGTCACATAGGACTAAGTGTCCTATGTGGCCTAAAAGGCACTAACACTACAAGTGCCTACATTTATGCCTACAAGGCACATACCATGGCCTATAGGGCCTCACTAGAACCACTAGAAGACGGCCTACAATTGCTACGGCCACCTCCATCTCTATCTGCATTTGAGGGGCTTGCTTTTTTTTGAAATTTTCCTTTGCCTAACCATGAAAATTCTCTTGATTGGCAAGGGATTATGAAAGACAGTTGAGGGCATGCAGCAAAGCCCCTCACTAATGCCAGCAAAATTGAGGATTGAGAGACAAAAGGCGGACTAGAAATGTCCATTATAGGCAATGTGAAATTTACTCTCATCAATCGCCGAATGAGTGCAAAGACTTCAGCTCCGACTTGGGAAATTGTTGGCACACAAATTTGAAGTTACCAACATAAGCCGAGTCTTGCAACTTAAGAGTCGTCTCCACTCATTGAATGCGAGATGCACTGTCCCTCTCCCTCATTGGAAAATGAGAGAGGGAGAGGCACTCTCCTCTTCTCGCAGTGAAGAAGAGAGAGGGAGATGCACTCTCCTCTTCTCCCATTGAAGACGAGAGAGGGAGAAGCACTCTCCACTCATCTCACCAAGTTTCGGGAGATTACGGAGCAGCCTCTAGTGGTTTATGAGTGAATAGAGGACAAAAACCTCATTCCCATCATTTTCAACTGCTTGGCACCTTCCTATGGAAATTGAATGAGTTTCAAGATGACAGCTAGATTTGTCATGCCTACTATGCAGGAGATGATTGGGATGCCCTATCAGAAAGAGTAGACAATGTAGAACACAGAGGAGCAGATGGCAGGGGCAGCAAACCCTTGATCTATCCTGGCAGGAGGCAGATCTGGAGCAGCAGCATGGCGTGGTAATCCGGGAGCAGAGGCGCCTATTTGCTGCAGGCCTGGAGGCCCAGATAGAAGGTGCTGCAGGACAGAGAGAAGAGCAGTAGTGGTGGCCATGGCAGGCCATCCATCTGGCCTTGGAACTGCCGAAGGGAGGGGCCTAGCAGCAGCCCTAAAAGTCGGCCAATCAGGGCCTGCAAGTCGGCCAGCAAGAAAGGGATAAAGGGGGGGCCAGCCAAGTCACCTGGCACACAAAACAAGGGGGCCCAGCCCCCACATAAATGCAGAGGGCACACAGCCCAAGAGGAACTGCCCACAGCCCAAGATAAAGGGCATGTGGGGGCAGTTTTAGGGGCAGACTGAGTCGGCCAGAAGGCCTGCTCCAGTCGGCCACTTCAAGGGGCCCTTGGGGCCTATAAAAAGGGAGGCTAAGAGCCTCACAAACCATCCAACAGCTCAGCAGAAAAAGGAGCAGACAGGAGCAGCCTGAAGGCACTCCCTTGGGCCTCATCCTAGAGGTAAAGGAGAGTATAAGGTGTGCTGCAGACTGAGCTCTCAAGGTCTGAACCTTGGCTGTCTCTCAGGGCAGCAAGGTGTTGCGATCTGGACAGAGAGTCTACATACGCTCGGGCTCAAGTCTAGAGATATTCAGTAGAAGTACGTGGTAAGATCAAAGGACCACGCTCTGGTGGGACTTTGGATCTATTCTCTTTGTATTGTGTCCATAGTTTTGGATGGAAATATATATTCTTTTGGTAGTCTGCACATCTATTTGATGCACATAAGTTTAAGAAGTTTGTGATTCCACTCCACACACACACACTTTTTTTTTTTTTTGGTGAAAGCAGATGACTATATTAACATAAAATCAATGTACATGACATTAGACTCCAAAGGAGAGCCCAATGAAAGAACTCAAAAACGGTGAGAGAACACTTCAAGGCTAGTAGCATCCAAGTCCCTTGCAGCAAAACTATCATATAAGGATTGCTTGAGAGACATTCTGAAGAAAATATATGTGTGAGGAAACTGTTGACCCATCCTGGAATGCAGTCTCTGTGTCCAAATGGTCCATAGTACCCAAAAGCGAGTCCAGTGAAAGAAGAGGAGGAATGGAGACATCTGAGATGAGAGGCATCCAAACATTCAGAAGAGTTTCCCAAATCGGATAGAGGGAAACCGAAGCCGCAGCAAATGGGAAACATGAGTGATCAATATGCGAGAGTGTGGGCAAGACCATAAGAGGTGAGGAACAGTCTCGCGGTGATGAGAGCAACGGGGGCAAGAAGAGGAAGCAATGCGACGTGCTGCCAATTTCACCCCAATGGAAAAAGCTCCCACTATACATCTCCAAAAGAAAAGCCTTTGTTTTAATGGCAATTTGGCTTTCCAGATTTTCATGAGTCGTGATTGCCACCAAGATAAAGGCCTATCCAAGTTCCAAAGAGTGTTGGCATGCTTGTCAATCCATGGCAGTGGAAGAAGAAATCTGTAGACCTTCGAGGAGGTCAGATTATGCATTGAAAGCGTATGCGTAGCAGGAGGTAAGGAAGTCAAATTCCAGTCCAGTAATCTGTCCTGTACAAACAGTGGAGGAACCGGAATAAATGGCTGCAACATAGTTGAAAGTGTTTTCCAAATGAACCTATGATGCAGACCCAAGGAGAATGTCCTGCAAGCTTGTGGAAATGAAAGCATACATCCTTGTTGATCCACAACATCGCCAACAAATCTTACGCCCAATTTCATGAGATTATATGCTTTAATAGGTGCCTGTAAAGCGAGAGGCGATTCAAACACCTTGCTCCAATGGATGCTTTCCAAGCGAAAAGAATTACCATGATGAGAGGAAGCACTTGTCCATTTAGCATATGAAAGAATTCTCTTCCAATCATGAATAAAAGCAGTAGAAACAAGGCAACCAGGAATTTTCCCCTGAAATGTGGTCATGACTGCTTCCCAGTGATCTGTAATCCAATGCCCATATGCATGGGACGTCATGTTTCCACACATAGCTGCTAACATAATAGCCCATGGCTGTTTTTGCTGAAAGAAATCAGCAATCATAGTGCTCTTTCTTGCCAACATATGAACCTGGAGATTGAGAATATTCAGCCCCCCATGAGTCTTGGGTGAACAAATAGACTGCATTGGGAGTAGCCGCAAAGCCTTTTTGCGAGATTTGATTTTCCAAAATATCTCCATAGCCTGTGACATATAGGAAGCCAACTGCTTAAAAGACCAGGGAAGAAGAGGCAAATAGAATTGCACATATGCCATAATGATGGACTGTACTATCCGAAGTCGAACATGTAGAGGCCAAGTGGACAAATGCTAGTATTCCAGCTTCTTGTTGATCTTTTGAAGCACCCATTTGAGCTGGAGTTGCGGGGTAATATTCCAGCCAATGGGGTAGCCTAGATGCCTCACAATAGTATGGGAAGAGATAATGTGGCCTGGCTAGAGAAGTGCATGCCAATCAGCTTCTTTCATAGCTAGAAGTTTTGATTTCTGAAAATTGATATGCAGTCCAGCAGCTATACCAAAGTCATTCAGTGCATGCATCAAATGAGAAAGGTCACTTTGAGAATTCTTGGGCATAAAGTATGAATCATCAGCATATGCCTGTGCAAGAAATGACTGTGCCCCTGGAATTTGCAAGCCATGAAGCTGTCTTGTGTCTGCAAGATAGTCCATGTGCAACAGTAACGGATGGGTAGCAATGGCATACAGTAAGGAACTAAGAGGGCATCCCTGTCTCACTGAGCGGGTCATAGTCCAAGTTCTTGACAATCCACCACCAAGCAGGCACTGCGCCGTGGCATGAGAGTAGAGCTAGTAGATAATATGGACGAGCCGAGGGCCAAATCCCAATTTATGCATAGTCTGAGAAATAAAATCCCAATGGACAGTATCAAATGCTTTCGCAATGTCTACTTGCAGAATGAGAACATCTTGTTTAGAATATTTGGCATACTCAATCGCAAGTAAAGCATTGGAGATATTGTCAGTGATATGCCTTCTGGGGACAAACCCATACTGCCTAGGATGAAGTCCTGCTTGCAAAAGGAAGCGAACCCTGAGGACAATCATTTTAGCGATGAGTTTGTAAACAACAGGCATGAGAGATATAGGCCGCCAATCAGCCATCGTCTCACACAACCTTTTTTTGGGAATCAATTTGACCAGGCCATGTTTCCAGGATGGAGGAAGAGATTGTTCTGCCCAAGCATGATTGATCATTAGAAGAAGAGTGTTCTTAAGATCACCCCAAAATGCACGGAAAAATTCGACAGTCAATCCATCCCAACCAGGAGAGCTGCTTTTACGTAGATGACTCAAAGCATCATCCAGTTCAGTAAGCATAAAAGGCTGCTCCAATGCATGAGCTTGTTCCCGAGACAATATGGGCTGGACATGCATGAGAAATTGAGACCTAGCTGCATTCACTTGTATCAAATGATCAGGCTGAAGAGAAAAGAGATGCTGGAAATGACTAGAACATTGCAATTCCAATTGTGATTTGGAAGTGGTCCAGGTGCCATCATCTTTCTTGATCTTGCAAATATCCTCCTTTCGCCTATCCGCGTGGAGACCTTTAAAAAAGGCCTTGGAGGAACAGCCCTTATCCAAAAGGGGTTTCATGCGAGCTCGGATTTGCCACTTCTTTAATTTGCGAAGATCATTTTGGTGAATGATATGGACCGCATAAGCACAAGAATCTTGTTCAGAAGAGGTAAGCTGTCTATGAGAACTGATTGCATCCATTTGCTGCTTGTGAGATTGAGCCCATTTCAGCTTGAGCCTGAGGTTACCCATGTAGCTCCGTCCATAATCTTGAATAACAGCCTGCAAGCGATGAGCAAGACTCACACACACACACACACACACACATACACATTGTGTGAGCTTCTGGGCTATTCTATCACTCTTCCGCTGTGCATACCCTCTGTTGATTGATTTCTAACAGGAACATGATGTGGGCATTGCTGAAATCACTAAATAGAGACTGTTGTAGTTCTATTTGGCCTTGTACTTCATGACAACTTGCTTAAAAAAGCAAAACAACACTAAAGAGTCCTTGTTTGGTGTTCAGGTGTGCACCCACAATCAAATGTCTTTTGCTGTTTTTTTGGGATTTTTTTTCAAGTACCTTATGTTTGTGGGATAAAACACCAAAATGAGCGTGTTTTGAGGGCTGCAATTGCAAGTGGAGCTGAAATAGGGCATCTGAGGTGAAAATTACCTATAAAGGGAATTGTTTAGCAAATTTCAATTTTTGTATGCTATTAGAAAATTTTATAGACTATGGAACCACGTGTGAATTTTACTATTTTTTTGAAATTTCTTGAAAATCGCCTTGAGATGCATGCTACCTAGATGCACAAATGTCCATAGAGCTTGTAGAAGGCTGTACATGCAAGCATTTTTGCTTTGAAATGCATGCCAAGGGTTTCAAACACCATTCTCGGTTGTGTGAAGTTGCCTCGAGTTGTCTGCTGATTGAATACGCAGCTGCCTTGTTGTGTTTGCTCGCGTGCCTTCTTCTTGTATTGGCTTTGCAGGTTTACAAGCGCTTGTGCTTGATATGGGACTGATCCAGGAGGGCGCCTTTCACACCGCTTGAAGAGAAACGAGGTTAAATCCTTATGCCATGCCACAATATGGTCCTAGAACCCATAAGCTAGAAGATCCTAGATACTATGTTTGTTGAGCAGGGGCATTCTAGCCTCTATCCCTTTTTGAGTGGTTTTATCTGTGAACAAATGGGTAAATGCCAAATGGTGATCATGCAATGGTTAATGGTTGTGATATATGCTTTGTGAGCTGTAAATAAGTGCTGAAGTGATTAAAGGTTTAGTTCCACTGCCCTTTGAGTGATTAGAGGCCGATTTCATTGGTTCCATTGCCGGGATACCACACACTCTTTCTCAAGAGGTGGGCCTCGGTAGTTTGGTGGAAGGATATCTTTGCTGCACTTTTTGACAGCTGAATATTACAACCATAAACATGGTGAGTACCCATGAGCAAGAGAGCTCCACAACTCCTCAAAGGAGAAGGCAGGAAAGCCTTAATGATCCAGCTAGTGTACAGCTGCAGGGAGCACAACAAATGCCTTTTGAGTAGGCCACACATGAAGCTACAACTGAGCTCAACGGTGATACTAGTTCTAGCAGTGAGTCAGATGATGCTACTATGTTGAATGCACAGCTTGCAAGTGTAGTGACTGCTTTGACTCAGCTGGCTCAAAATTTGGCTCAGATTGTGCAAACAAATGCCAAGAAGAAGAAATCAAGAAAGCACAAGCACGGAAAGAGTGAGCACACACATGCATCAGCTTCTCATGGTGGACCGCACACTCATGCATCAGTTTCCCATGAGGGACAGCCATAAAAAATGACTCAGAAAGTGACTTCCAAGAGAGAGGAATCACCCAAAAGAGCACTTGAGAAAGAGGTACAAAAAGTACAGCCAATGCAACAATATGAGCAGCCAGCACAAGGCCTTGGTTTGGGTACTTCTACTCCTCAAAATAATAATGTGCAGTCCATAAATGTGGCTCAACCACCTCAGCCATATTTGAGGCAGCAACCTGAATATTTTGGTACAGATTCTATCTTTGATGCTATGTTGATTTCACCGCCAATTGGGCATAGAAAACAAGCCATGTATGACAATGTGGGAATGCAGCCAGGCATGCAAGCCACAACATATGCTGCCATGCCTAATGTTCAGCCAAGCATGGCTCTCCCTAGTGAAGGGAATGCTGCAAATAAGACATATAATGGAGTATAGGACAGGTACAAAGCCCTCACATTCCTTCAACAGTTTGATGCTGCATTTCTTGGGGGTTTGTTTACAGAAGCATCCAAGATGAGGAAGATCGCCACATTTTTGAAAGGCAATGCACTTAAGTGGTACACCAACCTTATGCTTCATGGAGATGCACCTGCTACTTGGCTGGAATTTAAGCAAGTGTTCTCTTCTACTTGGCTTACTCCAACTTTTGAAGTTGAAGTACTTTCACACTGGCATGACTTGTCATACAAACTTTGCAAGAATCTTGATGATTACACCCAGAGGTTTTGGGATGTTTTGCTGCCATTGAGCTCTTACAGGCATGTTTCTTTGAAAGAGCAAATAGAGAGGTACTGTTGTGGATTGCCTAGTGAGCTACGTGATTCTTGCATCAAAACCAAGGTGGGTTCTATGACTCAATTAATTGAGAATGCAAGGACAGCATGTGCATGGATGGAGGAGAAGAATTTGGGCTTTAGGGACAGCAAGAAAGAAGACAACAAACGGGCTGCCAAACACCAAGATAAGGACATCAAATCTGAAAATAAAAATTATGGCAAACGACCGTTTCAAAAGGAAGGAAAAGCCCAATTCAAAGCTGGTCAAAGGCGTGGACAGCCTAATAAACAGCCCCGTACCAAGTTATCTGATGAAGAGAAAAAGTCACTTTTGGAGCAAAACAAATGTTTTATATGCAAAGGAGAGGGACACCGCTCTTATGATTGCCCATCCAAGAAAAGAGATAGGTCAGATGATGATAAGAATGGTGATAAACAGGCTGATCGGAAGGGCAAAAGGCCTAAACCTTCCGCAGGACACATGATGTGATTGGGAGTTTGCTACATGCACATGATGAAGAGGAAACGAAAAAGACTGAGATGTGCAGAGCATGGGGAAAAATTAGAAATCAGAATTGTTTGTTTTTCTTTGATTCTGGGGCAAAGGCGAATTTCATAACTCCTAATATGGCAGGAAGGCTTGGCATCAAGCCTGAGGAAATGGGGCCATCCAGCATGTGTGATATGGCCAACCTTGAACTCAACACACCTGTCACTCCTATCATTGGCAAGTTGAGGATGCATATCCAGGGATATCAGGATGTAGAGGACTTCTACATTATTGCCAGAGTGTGATGCTTTGCTTGGGATGCCTTGGATGTACAGGGTGGGGGCTGATGTGCAGATGAGAAACAAGAAGGTTTCTTTAACTCATAGAGGCAAAAATCATGTACTTGATGTAAAGTTGAAAGGGGAGTCCATCCCTGTAGTTTCAGCTTCTTGTATTTCCAATGTAATAAAGCGTCATATTTCAGCGTACTTGATTTTTGTCAAAGAGGACAACCAACCAGTTCAAGAAGGCTCTACTCTTTCTGCTTTAGATAGAGAAAGGGTTGCTTTTATTTCAGATTTTCAGGATTGTTTCTCAGATGCACTTCCTCAAGAATTACCTCCCAAGAGGCACGAGGATCATCAAATTGATATAATTCCAGGAAGCTCACTGCCTAATATACCTCGCTATCGTGTCAGTAAGGCACAACAGGAAGAGATAATGTCACAAGTGAAGGAACTCTCGGAAAAGGAATTAAGACAGCCAAGTAATTCTCCCTACTGTTCCCCTGTGTTGCTTGTGCAAAAGAAGGATGGCAGTTGGAGAATGTGTATTGATTATAGGGCTTTGAATAAAGTCACAATTAAGAACCGTTTTCCAATTCCACGCATTGATGATATATTGGATCGGTTGGAAGGTTCCTCAATGTTCAGTCGTATTGACCTTAAAAGTGGATATCATCAGATAAGGATACAGCTTGAAGATGTCTACAAGACTGCCTTCCGCACTTCATTTGGCTTATATGAGTTCCTTGTGATGCCTTTTGGTTTGACTAATGCACATTCCACTTTCAATAGAATGATGGACAGAATTTTTTGGACACACAGAAAGTTTGTGGGCACTTTCTTCGATGACATCATTGTGTTCTTTAAAAATGAGTAGGAGCACAGGAAACATCTCACTATTGTGTTTCAAGAGTTGAAAAGACACAAGCTATTAATAAACACCAAGAAAAGTGAGTTCTTTATACATGAGATTCATTTTCTCGGTCATATAGTGTCAAAGGATGGATTCAAGTTGGATCTTGCAAAAGTTGAGGCCATAGGGAGTTGGCCAATTTTGAAAAATCTGCATGAAGTCAGAAGCTTTCTTGGGTTGTGTTCATACTATCGAAGGTTTATAAAGTGCTTTACAAAAGAAAGCTGTACTGTTTCGGTGGGGACCAAAGGAAAATGCAGCTTTTGAAGAGCTGAAGCAAAAGTTGTGTTCTGAACCCGTTATTATCTTGCCAGATCTTGCAAAACCCTTTGCTATAACTTGTGATGCATGTGGGAACAACAGAGGAGGCACTTTGATGCAGGATGGCAGAGTGGTTGCATATGAGAGTAGAGTTCTCAAAGATGCTGAATTGTAGTGATACATGCTTTGACCACATGGAAACATTACCTTCTTGGAGCTGATTTTTATGTGCAGACAGATCATCAGTCACTTAGATATTTTCTCACGCAGGGAAAATTATTTGAAAAGCACATGAGATGGGCTAACTTCCTCTCAATGTTTCATTTTCAAATTGTACATGTGCCGGGTAACAAAAATGTCGTGGCTGATGCACTTTCCAGGAAAACCACAGCCTGAAGCAGTCTCCAAGAAACCCAGTGTTTCAGCAGTGAGCATTGCTTACAACAATGTGTTAGATGTGATGAAAGATCAATATGTTAATGATGCTGATTTTTCAACTATTTATGATCAGCTTTCTGATGGTCAAAGGCATGATCACTATATGTTGAAAGAGGGTTTCATTTTGATGCATGGACGACTCTGTGTCACTGATCAGATGCAACAGAAAGTCATAATGGAAAGTCATGCTCCTCCATATGCAGGATGTAGGGGAATTACAGCAACAATTACAGCAGTGGAGCAATACTTTTATTGGCCATCTTTGAGGAAAGATGTGGAAGAATATGTGAGAACATGCATGGTTTGTCAGAAAGTAAAGTTTGACAGGCAGAAGGCACCTGGGTTGTTACACCCTTTGCCGATTCCGGATAGACCATGGCAAAGCATAGCTATGGATTTTGTGTTTGATCTTCCACGTACTCCTACTGGACATGATGGATTGTGGACAATAATTTTTAGGTTTAGCAAACAAGCCCACTTTGTGTCAGTAAGAAAGAAAATTACAGCAGATCAAATGGCTAAATTGTTTCTACAGCATGTCTTCAAGTATCATGGGATGCTTGAATCCATAATCAGTGATAGAGATCCGAGGATGACCAGCCTCTTTTGGAGAGGGCTGTTTGAAAATATGGGCACTACGCTGAATTTTTCGTCATCTTTTCACCCTCAGTCTGATGGACAATCGGAGCAGGAAAACTCTACCATCTTGGATATGTTTAAATGCTATGTCTCAGACCACAAAAGCAAATGGGAGCATTATTTGCCTTTGCTGGAATATGCTTACAATAATACGGTACACACATCCACAGGTAAAGCACCTTTTGAAATAGTGGAAGGTGCCAGGAAGATACCTCCCATTTTGCATACAAAAGAGAAAATCTTCGAAGCTGATCGTTTTGTGGAAAGCCTTAAAGAGGTTTACAAGAAGATCAAATATGCCTTGCAAAGAAGTCAGGACAAGCAGAAAAGAGCAGCAGATAAGCACCGCAGGGAATTGGTAATTCACAGAAGGTGATTGGGTTTTGCTGCGTTTTTAGAAGGCAAGGCTGAAAAATAAGAAAGGCAAGGAAAGGTTGTACACAAAGCTGAACATGCGTTACTATGGTCCTTTTCAGGTTTCTGAAAAGATAAACGAGGTAGCTTACAGGCTGAAGTTGCCTCCGCATTGGAAGATACATAATGCCTTTCATATGAGCTTATTAAAGCAATATAATGGAGATATTACTGAGGATTTACCTGATGAGGTGCAGCCTGAAGTGGAAGAACAAGATGAACTTCTGGTCCAGAGCAGATTCTGGCACACAGAGATAGAAAGCTCAAGGGTAAAGTTATCCGTCACTACTTGGTAAAATTTCAAAATTACCCATCACTTGATGCGAAATGGATGGAGGAAGGTGAACTGGCAGATTCACATGGGATATTGTAGCTATACCTTAATGCTTTCCAATTAGAGCCGACTGTGGTCCATGCTCCTACAGGTAGTTCAGTAGAGTGAGCGTCTGGAGCATTACCTGGTGTTTGAGAGGGGGTAGCACCTCCACTCCCTCAGTACAGACGGGCTCATCGTGATTTCATGAGGTCGCTTGATGACACTATATGTTTCATCCGAGATACTGAGCTGACAGTATTTCTATTGTGAGACTTCATGATATTGATGCATCTTGACTATTGATCGACTATAGTCTCTGTATACTATAGCTGCGGCTTTCTTGTATACTCTTTTATGCTATATTTCATGCTCGCTCCTGTGTTTTGGGACAGCAAACTGTGGTTTGCTGTTTCAAGAGAGGGGTATGTCACGGGGGCGTGAAATTCTAAGTACTTTAATGTACTACAAGACCGTGACAACTTTGGTTTTAAAAGTCCAAGCATGGGCTTAATAATGTGTAATTAAACGCGGCATGGTGCCTAGCACATAAGCGTAATTAATCCCTAGGCCCAAAGGCATTCCAAGGAATTAAAAGAGTGGTTGTTGGGAAATGATGATGTGGCATTTTTAATAGGCCCCCTAGAGGGCCATGTACCTTTAGTGGCCCCCCTAGAGTTCCAGGTGGCTCTAGTGCCTTCTACATGCTCCTTTGCCATTCGTGGACCTTCCTGGGCCTTCTAAACTTCACATGTGTGGTTTTCTCTCTCATCTTCTCCCTTTGTTGAGATTTTGGACTGGTTTTTCAGCCTCCTTAAGCTGAATTCCGTTTTTCTTCATAACTCCTCACCTATTTGGATTCCTCGACTTCCGTTTGGCCCGATGGCTTCCCCTCTGCCTCCCCTTCGTAGTGATATGCTTTTCCCTCCGTGCGTTTGGTAGGATGGGCAGAGCTGAGCACTTCTTTTGCTGGTTGAATTTGCAAAAGTGGCTTTTTCTGGACCTTTTTGTTTCTACCGCCTCCTGGGCCTCTCCTCTTACAAAGCTACAGCTTTCTGTTGAATTTCGAGTAGACCCACACGCTGGTTGACTGGGTTTTCTCAGTTTTGGAGGACTTTCCGGCGATGAACTTCTCCAAAACCTTCTCAATGCATTCCTCTCTGAAGCACGCTTCTTTTGAGCCCAAGAACTCCCATTTCTTCGCAACAGAAGTGCTTCTTTTTGCATTTTTCAGTGGAATTCTTGCTGGCGCTCTTGTAAATGCTCTTTCTTCATGCCTTTGCACTCCTCTTTGGCTGAGAATGCAATTGGGCATTGGCTACTATGTCCTCTTGGCGATTGAGGACTTGGTTCGAGTTTTCAGGGCTTGGTGAGTTGTGATTTGCTGCTGCAATTTCTTTTTGCCATAAGCTATTGGTTGGCCTCGTGTGCCGTCTCTTTCTTGGCTCACAGGTGCGCAGGCAGTGCTACATGAGTCATTCTTTGGTTGGGTACTTTGCTGATTTTATTTTGGAGCTTTGAAAAGCTTTGTGAATGCCTTCTGGAAACCACTCAAAGAGAGTGCAGCTGGGATGCAGTGTGATTGCATCTGGACAGCCAATGGAATTGCACTCGGAAAAGAGAATGCCTTTGGGTTGAGTCTATGGGTTAAGTGCACTTATGTGATGGTGTTCTATGCTTGAAAGCCTTGCGAAGGCTTAGTGAATTGGGGCTGCGTGCTTAGTTGCAAGGAAGGTCTCCCAGATGCAACTTGTAATCATTTCACTGTGAAATATAAAGAAATACTAAAAGGGGTGCCACGGTGTTTGGGGCTGATCGGGTGCACTTGTCTATGTTTGTTGAGCAGGGGCATTCTAGCCTCCATCCCTTTTTCAATGGTTTTGTTTGTGAACAAATGGGTAAATGCCAAATGGTGATCATGCAATGGTTAATGGTTGTGATATATGCTTTGTGAGCTGTAAATAAGTGGTGAAGTGATTAAAGGTTTAGTTCCACTGCCCTCTGAGTGATTAGAGGCCAGTTTTAACTCTAGACATTGGCTACACAGGATGATGCCGCTGTCATGAAAATTGAAAATTAACAATGTGTGCAAATTCTTGGATAACATGCAATAGAAGCTATGAACAAAACAATCAAAAGAAACTAGGAAGAGCGACTCAACATGGGGTCCAATTTGCCTCCTTTAGATGGTGGCTCTTGCTTCCCATCTAAGTATTTATAATCTTTCATTGAAAAGAAAAAGAGCCATTAGTACTGCATCAAAAAGCATTCCTTGTCCACAATTAGAGGAATTACTAAACATAGCTCCACGGGCTTCAAATATTTGAAGGCTTAATCTGCCCTCATCCAAAATTAATGTGCCCAAGACTTGATTATACACTATTTTACAATATTGACCCATGGCCTTAATCAGCCATTCAGTGTTTCTCTCAATCCAAATTGTCTTCGCCATCTCCATTCCTCGCTATCCAACTCATCATCTATACTCAAGCCGGCAATTGTATTTGCAACCCAAGCAAAATACATGTTATGAAAATTCTATTTCTTACATCACTTGGTAGTGTGAATGGTGTATTGTGTATTTGATGTTTGTATATCAAAGCTATTGTGTTCAGACTAGTTGGTTTGATGATTCATCAATTGATTGTTACTAGTAACCTTAGTTGTGTATTTGAATATATGAGTGAACGAGTATAAGTAAAGATGTGGAGACTCTCTAGGATATCCATCACGTATCATCATTGAGAAGGTCAAAAAGTATCTTTAAGAGATCTTAAAATTTCATGAATTATCCAAATTAGGACTTATAAGAGACTATTATTATTTTGATCTTGTCCCAATAGAAATTGATATACTACATCAACTCATTGTCCATGTTAATTTGGTACACATTCAAGCATTGTTATTGTCGAATTCCTCAACATCTATACGGTCCCATAGTAGACATTGAGAGAAGTAGCAAGTATAGTGCTTAATTATTTTAGTCTTGATTATAATGTGAGTAGCAATAATTGTCATATATTACTCGGTGGCTAGCAAAAGAATATAGATATATCATTGTCTAGTCGCTCAAGGTTTACGATTTCTCCAATCACAAACTTAATCCTTTGGTATCTAGTAATGATCCCGTATGTATTTTCTTCTGCAGCTAGAAAATATATACAAGACATTATCTTGCAAGATATTCTTCAGTCTTCATATATGCAAAGTGACAAAGAAGTTTTTCAAATTTACATTCTTGTCTAATGTTCATGTCTCCCCCTCTTGCTTAGCAAGAGCGTCATTATGTGATTCAAGTCAATCATATGGTTTCCTTTTCTTCATTTTCTCCACTTCATTCGAATTCATTGAAGCATACTATATGTACCAAGCAATATCATGTAAAACAAGTTGAAATTGTCTACTTAGACTAACTATGAGTACATACGATCCTTTAATTGTTACACAATAATTATTTCTTCTTAAGAGTATGACTTGTATAATCACACATACATTACAATATTGATTTAATGTTGTATATAGCATGAATATTTTTGCCTTGCTTACGAAATTCTTTTGTGGTGCAAGCATGCATCTTAGATGTTTAACCAATCTCATATTATCAAATTCAATCATTCCTACAGTTTCTAAAAGCAATCTCTAGCTTTTACACACTAGGGCTATCCATGAAATACATTTTTACAGCTTTGATTTAGCTATTTGTCATAACTAGACTTCATTATGTATGTATTTCCAAAGTACCCTGTGTTTGATAACCAAATATAATAGAAAAGATTATAACCAAGGAGGGCATTATAAAAGATTTAGATGCTCCTTGGGGAGAGACTAAAATGAAAATGTTTAGACTTCACAAGCAGTTGTAGCTTGAATGAAGAGATTTTGGACTACCTTTTGATTAGCCTTCTCCTTTAGTGCTAGCCTTCATCATGGCTGAGTCTGCCCTTCACCTCCAGAGTGCTGACAGAAACTCAGTACGAAGACTTTGTATAAATGGATGCTCAAGTATGTGTGGGTGTGTGGATTTGTATGTGTGAGAGCATATTTTTATACTATGGTCTACACCCACTGTTGGGCACTGATGACGTCAGTGGGGATGTCATAGTAGCTAGTCTTTGCTATGCATGATGGAGTTTATGGTTTTCAACCTTGTGAGTGACTATCATGAGATTGAAACTGCACTATGTTGTGTTTTTAGAGGATGACTTTGGGAATGTTCCTGGATTCATCTAGGTATAGGGCATTATCCCAACATTCAACTTATATATGTAAGTCTTGTGATTTAAGCGTAATGATAGCATGTCCTCTGAGGGTCGGATATTAGCTGCTCCATCATCATCATCAACCTTCCATTCAATGCTTGGCATGCCTGCTTTGACATATGTGCTAAATTCTCAGTTAAAGAGTCCTTCTCTTTGTACCAGCCTTCAAGGAGTCCTCCTACTTTGATCTCAATCTTCAGTGCGTTGTCACATCTGGCCTTGTGTTCCTTGATCTCTTCCTGGATCAATGTTACTTGCCTTTGTATCAACCTCCACAGTCACGTTTGTACTTCAGTGTGAACAAGATCTTTAAATGTAGGGACTAGTTGTGGCATAGGGGGAGAAACCTTGTAAACTTTCACTACCTCATCAATGATTGCCTGCTTGCTGGGCCCTTCAAGAACCTGAAGGTTCACTGTCAGAACTGCCAACTGCATCTTTAACTCTCTCACTCTTGCTGTAAAAAATAAATATGTTCGTGTGTTCCAATGATGCATTGATAGAGTCCTCTTCGGTAGGATGTCTGAGCATACCGAGAGGGTGTCCTAGCTGCAGCTGTAGAATATCGGATTCTGCTGTTTGGAGTTCTTGGAGTGGAGGGGGATTTTGACGGGGGTTTCAAGAAAAGGTTAGGCCAATTGTTTGCAGCCATGTTCATTCCCCAGCAATCCTGCTTTGAAAAGGAAAACTTTGTTTCTTGTCTGCATGCTCTAATTCTCTATATCCGTTTAATCATGCCATGGAGTTACCTTAAAGAGCTGCAATGAACAGATTCTTAAAACTAGAGGTGTTCTACTTTATAAGCAGTCTTTTCTTCCTTTGTTTGTAATTAACCCTGTGCCTGGTATGTCTGGCAGACTATCTATGAGCTTTTGAAAAGCAAGCCTGAGCAGGAGAGGAGGCTTCTTTGTGCACTTGTAAACAAAGTATGACTAGTCGAATTCCGCCCTATGTTGCCATCTGAAAAGCAAGTGTGCAATTTCACAAATGTTCTGCTACAGTTTTTTATTTCAGTGGCTGCAATGACGTGTATCAGGAGTTTCAAAGATATATGAAAGAAGTGGTTTTTTGTGAGTGTGAAGAGCTCTATGTTGAGTAACAAAATAAGAGCATATGTGATGCATTAATATTCAAAGCAGATATATTCAAATCAGCTCGAGACTTTGCCTTTGAAAAACCCTCTTGACATAGTGCAGCTTGGAGACCCAGAGAGGAAAGTGGCTTCAAATGCTGGCTATTATCTTTCTTGCCTTTTAACTGCACATCCAAATATGAAGGTATAGACATTGCAAGGACGTGGCTCTTTGGATTCTGAATCTTGGGAAGTTGAGATAAATAGGTTTTAAATTTGTGCTAGGTTATTCGAAGCATATGATTTAGTTAAATTGTTCATGGTTTCAACTGTGTTTCAGATGGTGGTTGTTGAGGAGGTGGATTCGTTTCTTTTTCGTCCTCATCTGGGGTTGCGTTCAAGATATCAAGCTGTATATAGCTTTCCTTTTTACAACACTTCATGGCTCACTGCAGTCTACTATGGCTTCTGCTTCTGAATATTTGTTTTGCGTGTTCTGCCAATTGGATCCAAAAACTGCCCTTTTTTAATTTTCTGGTTGCAGTTGTGATGTTCTCTAAGATTGTAAAGTGCAAATAGATGTTTTGTGGTTTGTCTTTTTTAATTTGTTGAGCCACTCAACCATGAGCTCATTCTTTGGCTTTCTTTTGCATAAAAATATATGGTATTGATTCATTTATATTGGCTCTAGTTCATGTTAAAATGAAGGTCACGAACACAAATGATTGCTGATGCTTATTTACTTGTTAAAGAACTCATTCTTTCCATTATCTATGAAGAAATCCTGGTTCTTAATGGAACTCTACACATGCAAGGATAGGTTTGGACTCAAAAGTCTCCTTACAAAGAATGGATTTTGGCATAGCCTTTAGCTACCATGACTAGCCACCAATGAGTGAAAGATACCTCAGGAGCTAGAAAAAATGAATCTGAACAGTGAGTGATGGCCTATGGGGGATCATCATTGTGCATCAGTTCCCCTTTTAATATTCAGGCTATCTTGATATCTCTGGATTTGCAGAACCTGTCCCATGAAAGTGCCTTTGTTGGAATGCTGGCCCGATTTTCGCAAGTCCAGCAACATATAATCTCTACTTGGCCTTCTTGCACATTGTGTCTGCCAATTATCACCTCTAATTTGGCTAGACGACGATCTGATGCATTGACTATTTGTGTGACCACCTTTTATTGGTCATAGAGAGTTTCATGGACTTTGTTCTCACTTATCATGTAGTGAGGGCCATGGCCATTGATGTCTGAGCTTGTCTGTTTATTTAATCAAGAATAATCTAGTTTTGTGATTGGAAATGGTGAAACATACATGAGGTCATGGTTGGATGTGAATTCCTTTTTCATATTCAAAGGAAGGTGCTCATAGATACAATGAGATTTTAAATGGTCATTTTCTTATGCAGGTGGTGTTTTTGAATCAAACTGTGCTAAGCGGTAGAGGAGATGGACCAAAGCTTGCTAAGCGGTTGATTGATATCTACTTTTCACTTTTTAAGGTGTCCTTAATCCCGATGCTTCCCCATTTGATGCATTGATTTCCTTCTTATGAAAATGTTACAAATAAGGTCTGACGATCAAATGCTTATATGATATACACAAGTCACCTTGTGTCATCTGCTATAGCAATGTTGCTTGTGGTTTTATTTGGGGATGTGTAACTGCTCAGTGTCAAAGTGTTCCACACTCTTATTGGTTTAACGTTGCATGGGCCAGGCAGAAAGGGATCTATCTATATTGAGAAGTGCCTTCTTGTGTGTATCTGAATCAGAGACCTTGAGAGTATCAATTATTGGGAGTGCATTCCTTCCTTCTATGCTCTTTGACTGATATATATTGCAAAATGAGCAGGTGTAGCAGCCAGTCACTGTTTCAGAAGTGACATTTTCCGAAGGGAAGTGGGTTGCTGCAGAATAAAAGCCTTGAGAGTCTTCTGGACAGAGACTGAGGGTGTCCCTAGGGGTCCTTCAAAATGATATGGGTACAAAGGGGCCACAGTAGTTTGTGGTGTATGAGCTTTTAACTTTCAATATCACACAAAAATCCATAGAAAATCAAAATGTACATTGGTGACACATGTTCCCAATGTGCATATTGTCGGAGAATGGAATCATGGATCATGCATCATACTAGTAGCCATACATATAAATATGCAAAATACATTGCAGCCTGGGGTGTCTAGCCCTCAATACAAAATAGGCAAAACTCAAGATTCGAGAGCCACGAACTTGATATATAGAAAAAGAGAGATTCAAGCTATCAGCCCTAAAGGTTTGAAGGTGGCTTAGTGATAAAGGCCTCCCCTTTCTCTTCTTGAGCCTTATCATCATGGTTGTAGGCCTCATCATCATCCTCATGCTTATCAGCATCGTCTCGTACATCACTGTCATCAGACCAAATTTCAATATATGGTTCAAGAGCGGGCTCTGTTCTAAACTTATTAAGCAAATCTGAATTTGCATTAACAAAATATAGGACCATTTGCCTTCTAAACCCCACGTGCCTTCCTCTTTTTGGATGCAATGTTTCCAAAATTGCTCCACAAGCACCCAACATGTGAAGAGCTAGCACCCTAGCTGAGTATGTGAAAGGCCAATCTCTACAACAATAAAGCATCTGCCACCAACTAGCCAAGGAAATCTTAAACGTGTCATCCCAATTCAAAAAGAAACGGTTTCAGCCTCAGAAGCTGAGAAAGAAAGAAAGAAAGAAACTCTTTTAACATCCATGGGAGACCAACATCTCTATAGGACAACAAAAATCCATCTAGTACATCTGCTTAGGGAGGGCAAGGAGTCCAAAAAAGAAACTCCAGTTATTTAGAGTTCCTACATGATAGTCTAAAAACATAATCAGCCATACATTAGTTTAAGACTGAGAGTCTTTCAGTTTGGGTTTAAACTCTTTAATGATTGATATGCCTTCACGGTATACTGCCCATTTTCCATCCTGCCTACCAGCCTTGACCTTGGCTAATTCCATTGCCTTATTCTTCAATTGAGCTCATGTGAGTTCCTCCACTATCCATATCTTGGTCCCTTTTACCGTATAGGATTGTCGAAGAAGCTTGACCCATAGGTCTCGTGAGTTTAGCGTAATAATAGCATGGCCTTTGGAGAGAAAACCAGAACCAGAGGCCCTATAAGGAAAGTGCTTGCTTAACGCTTGATCAGATCGAGACCTTTCGGACGGACGGGATATGTTTCCGATGCGAAAAAGAAGAGCATGTGGCTGCCAAGTGCCCTGAAAGGCATTCGTGCCCGAGGAAGTAGAAAAGACCACAGGGACCGCCGAGGCCTATGGTGAGAGGTATCCCAGATGTTTTGGGAAGAATGGCCGATCTAGAGGCTAGAGAACTGTGCCTCTCCTAAGGCAAAGTGAGAGACCAGAATGCATTGATTCTTTTGTACCTAGGGGCTACAAACAATTTTATTTTCAAGGAATTGGCTCTGAGACTTAGGATCAAGACAGAGGAGCTCAAAAGGTGTTAGCTGCAAATCAGATGTTCCAAGAAAACTCAGTTCTTGTAACTCCTATTATTGTGAAACTTCACATTCATGTGCAGAACTATGTGGACCATGATGAATTTTTCATTTCACGCTTGAAGCATCATGATATGATGCTTGGGATTCCCTAGTTTTAGAGGAAGGAGGAGCAGCTTATGATGACTCAAAGAGAGCCGATTTTTTATCATTGGGGAAAGATGCATCGGATTGTTGCAAAGAACAAAGGGGGAACCATTCCCGTTGTATCTGATCATTCCATTGCTAAGTTAATGAAATCTGCAATTTTTGCATGTGTGGTTTCTGTTAAGGAAGTACAGAATTATATGTATGCTGAATTGAGTTCCACATATAGAAATAATTTTCAGTTTCTTGAAATTTTCAGAGATTGCTTTTCGGATACTCTTCCAGGTGAGCTGCCTCTGAAAGACCGGAGGATCATACTATTGATCTTATTCCGGGGAGTGCACCACCCAACCAACCTCCTTACAGGGTAAGTGGATTGTGAAGGGAGGAAATAATGACTCAAGTGTAGGATCTTCTATCAAAAGCGGTGAGTTCAGCCCAGCCCATCACTGGCACTTTCTTTGATGATATCATTGTGTTCTCTAAATCAATTGATGAGCACAGGAAGCATGTAGCCAGAGTTTTCCAAGAACTTCTCAACCATAAGCATAGTGGTAAGAAAAGTGATTTTTTCCTGGACAAGATTCATTATCTTGGTCATATCGTCTCTAAGGATGATGTGCAGATGGATCTCGCAAAGATCCAAGCTATACAGGAATGGCTTGAGCTAAACACCGTACATGAAGTATACAGTTTTCTACGGTTATGTTCTTATTACAGGCGGTTTATTTGACGTTTTGTTGATATTGCAGCGCCACTCCATGCTTTGACCAAGAAAAATAGTGTTTTCACATGGGGGAAATGTCAAAAAACAGCCTTCAATACTCTTAACGAGAAGTAAACCACCAAGCCCATTCTTGTCATTCCCGATTTGTATTAACCGTTTGATGTAGACTGTGATGCATGTGGGGATTGTATTAGAGCTGCTCTACATGAGGAGGGGCATGTGGTGGCCTACAAAAGTAGGAGGTTGCGGGATGCTGAAAATCATTTGCAAATTTATGAAAAAGAATTGTTGGCTGGTATTCATGCTCGACCATCTGGAAACATTATCTTTTAGGGGCTGATTTCACGGTCAAGACTGACCATCAAAGGCTTAAGTAGTTTTTCGACCCAAACCAAGCTTTCTTAACTTGTTCGTATATCAATATAAAGACATTTATTTAGTTCTTGCTTATTTTGAAGTGAAAAAATAAAATAAAATTTTTGGGTATATTTGAAGTGAAAAATTATAATTAAAATTAAGATATTTTTATATTGTATTTTGTAAAAATGATATTTTTATACATATATAAATAAAAAGTTGTTTATTTATTTACTTAAAACTATTCCAAACCTTGTGGGAACTTTTATGGCTGCTGACCATAGGGATGCAAGGAGATGAGGTGGTGCAAAATACTAGTCAAAGTGAGATTTTTTTCATGTTCTTGTATATTTCCATATGATTTGATGATGTGCCACATGACGTTGTATTTCCGTTCTGAGTCCATGTTCCGCCAACTTGAAAGGTTTACCATTTTTGCAGCAGACGTTCTTGTTCCATAGTAAGTATGAACCACGGTCGTATGGGCATGACCTCCATGGGCTTCTAGGTAGAATAGGTAGGAGCTGTTCCTCAAGCAGTGGCTAACCCCTCTGATCCTTAGCCCTCCATTGAGTCCAAGGTCTCATTGTCCTTCGGATTCTTGTACCCTCTCCCTTAATCCATCTTGAGTGACTTGCCTGATCCAATGCTGAAGAAGACCAAGTAAGGTTGGCCACGGTCTTCATGCAAGAAGAAACTGAGAGGGATTCTAGTCCTAGAGAATTGATAAAATCAGCATGGAGGGTATGTGGCATTTGGGTCCAATCGCCATGCCTTGCGAGATGTTGCATGACTCTCTTTTTTACTGCTCCTAGCCTTTCTCAAGTGGGATCGCAGCTCTCCTTGGGCTGTTGAGGGAGCCGATGCCAGGAATCCACAGATCTAGCCGGACCACTACGCCACTTTGCCATACCCAATCAATGTTGTGCCTAGCCAATGTACTTGTGCTACCTAGCATACAACTTGAATGTCTGGGGTGGCAGATTAGGGGCTGCCACTCAAACTCGTCTCTATCCTAGGGGAACCCCAAATCAGGCTGCTTGAGAGATGCCTCCATACTCTCATCAGGCTCCTCATCAATGGCAATCCCTCCTTTGTGAGAGAGGCCTTTGGGAAGATCCACCAATGAGATTGCTGCCGCTGTCATAAAGCTACCTTCAAAATGGAAGAATAATACATACAAGACAAGTGGCATGCGGGATACGAGTTAACTCTCAAGATCAAGAGCTTGAAGGTGGCCAATGGAAGGTTATCAACCCGGGAGAGAATCTGCAGGGCATACACAAGGGCATTAGTGGAGGACAATGCCCATGTATTGTTTCAGTGCAAAACTACGACTGTATTTAAAGATATTGACCTTTATAATTTCTAGCCCCATACTGTTTATAACCTTTATAAACCTGTTGGCAGATATATTTTGGAGATTTAGAAGCCTAGAGAGGAATCAATGGAAATATTAAACCACAGCCACAAAGAGGATGTAGGACGTGAGTTCATCATGAATAATTGCAGTAGCTAATAAGATTCTGACCTTCGACAGATGTAGAAAATTTTAATTCAATTTTGCTCTGTGCATAGCTTGGATTTCTGAAATCAATCACAGCAGCATGTGAACTTTACAGATGTAAAATTAAGCAAATATGGATGCTTCAATGCTGAATGATGTGATGATGGCCATTCCATGTCCTTACAGGTCATAACAGCTGGTGAGTCGAAAGATGGAAATAAGGGAGAGGGCAAACAAGGCTCCAGAGATCATGAACATCGTAATGAAGAGGATGCTGATACCGATACTGCTGTTGAAATCGATTCCCGTGTATTATCTGCACTGCTAACTGTGAGGCACATCTTCCATGCCCATTTATAGGTTTAGATGTTCCTTGTCCTCATCTCCTTGAGAAGGGGTAGAAGGATGGAATTAATTACAGAAATTTTGTCTAAACTGATATTAATATCATGTTCTAATGATAGGTCAGGCTATCAGCAGCAAAGACTTTGGTTTGCAACATTGCACTTACAATAGAGCTCTGTACAGGGTGTGAACAGGGCTTTCCCATTTGTGGCTGCTGATGATGTTGACATCGTGATTGAAGAACACACTCCTGTCCTCTTCCGTTTGGTACGTTTCCTTACATCACAGATTGTAAAATTCAGGGAAGGCACGTAAGTTTTTAACCATTAAATCTGCAAACTTTTCTGGACATACATGATGAATTAAAGATCTGAGGTACATTTAGAGTTGTGGCTTCATCAGAGTTTCTCTATTTGTGATTATGTGGATGTTGTGCCACCTCGAAGTTTAACATCTAGGCAGTCCTAGAGCCAAGATAACCTGAAAGTAAAAGACCCGTGTCTCATACACGCATTGATGTGGGCGGAGGATGTCGACCTGCAAATCGTCTTGCCAGGAGCTTCTCCAGTCAGCGATTTCTTCTGCACAGGACATAGGCACTGCCATTTAATTCTCTGCTGCTCCCGGTTAGCTGTGCGCAGCACTTCAAGAGCCTCCTGCAATCACGTCTCTCTGCTTCTCCCAATTTCTTGCTCCACGACCTCTTTACCACAGATTTGCCACCCTGTTTTTGCTTTCCTTGCTGCAGCCTGCTGCGTGTGGGTGTGTGGGTTTGTGTCTGTTGGCTGCCAAGGGTATGCATTTCTAGCTCGGGTCTGTATACGTTCTCTTCTGCTCCCTGTTAACCTGTTTCTCGCTGCCCTATACTGCCTCTTTGCCTCGGGGTTTACTGCTCTTTTTTTCATATTTCAGGGTTTGATTTCACCTTTCATTCCTCATCCTGCCTTGCTGTTATATACTGCTGCTTTTATGGGCCATGTATCTCTGCAACTCTCTGAGTTGATAGGCCTCTTTTGTCTTGCTGTACATCACTTTGGGTGTTAGTCCCATACTTCAGCTTCAGGGGCTCTCGTTTTCCCAGATGGCGGATCCTCAGTTTGATAAAACTTATATAGAAGAAAGCATACTTAAAAATTAAAATAATGTGCGAAAGCCACAAGAGTGAGGAGCTCCTGCGAACGCCCCCCCCTCCCCCGCTCCCGTCTACCCCCCCCTCGCGCTGCGCGGCCCCTCCCCTCCCCCTCCTCCCTCACCGTCGCCTCCCGCTGCGGCCCTCCGTCCCCCTCTCCTCCCTCTCCGCCCGCCGTCCCCCCCCGCGCTCCGCTCCTCCCCTCTCCGCTCTCCGTTCCCTCCCCGCCCTGCTTCTCCCCTCTCCGCTCTCCGTTCCCTCCCCGCCCCCCCCCCTCGCGTTGCGCTACCCCCCCCCCCCGCCCCCTCCTTCTCCCCCCCTGCTGCGGCGCAACGCTGCCCCCCCCCTTCCTCCTCGCCTCACCTCCCCGCCCCCTCTCGTGCGGCGCTGCCACGCCCCCTCCTTTTCCCTCCTCCTCTGCCCCTCCCTGCGCTGCGCTGCCCCGCCCCCTCTCTCCTCCTTCCTTCCCTCCGCCACCCGCTCCCTCTTCACCACCTCTCCCCCCCCGCTTCCTCGTACCTCTCCATCCCTCCCTCTTCCCTCCCGCGCCTCCGTACCACTCCCCCCCTCCTTCGTCTCTGCCGTTTCCTTCTCTTTCCCCCGACTTTGGAGCGTTCGCAGTTTGTCGGTGCGGCATGGCGGCCAAGAGCCCGGAACCGGTGGCCCAGATGGACCCTTTCCCTCCATCAGCCTACCGCGTAACACTGACAGAGCACCAGGTCTCCTTGGTGAAGCAGGCCGCCACGGACTTTTCCCAGACATCCGTTTATGGGAGAGTCATTGGCTACTCCCCTTCACGAGCAGACATCAGGGACTGGTTGCAGTCCACCCTCTACCTTGAGGACAACCACATTGAGGAGGTTGCACTCATGGGACGTGGTATCTCCTGGCTCAAGCTCTCCTCAGCACAGGCTGCGAGCGATATGGTCAGACGATCCCCTACTTCTGTGGGTGGGAAGATCATCCTTATGGTCCCATGGTATAGGGGCTTCAGTGTAGCGGACTTCGATGCCCGTTTCCGCATTCCTCGCCATCCAGTTACCCTCATTTTCCCAGGCCTCGCAACCGAGCTTCGCCCGATCATCAAGGACCTGGGGGCGCACTTTGGCTGGCCCATGCAGGATACCTACGTTGATGCGGCGGCAGCCCAAGGGGTGCCACGTGTCAAAGTGGCAGTCCTCGATCCGCAGAGTATCCCCTCGAAGTTTGAGATCGAGACGAACACAGGTGTGGTGACGCAGCGCATTATGGTCACTGGTCGCCCAGATCAGTGTCTAAGATGCCACAGCTTCGGGCACCAGGCGCGCTTCTGCCCTCGCTTCACGAGGACAGAACCTCAGAAGGCCCCCATCCAGGCAACTCAGGATCCCCCCCGCCAGGCATCGACACCCCCTCCCGAAGGGGAAGGCTGGACTGAGGTCAAAAGAAAACGGAAAGAAAACAAAGCAGGACCAAAAAAGCCTTTCCATCTACAGCAAGAGCCCCCCCTTGTGGTCACCAATCAGCAACAGCCCGGTAAGGGGAAGGAGAAAGGGAAGGAGAAGATCAGCCAGCCTCCCCCTCATCCTTCACCCCGCCCTCCCTCCCCTCCCCCCTCCTCCTCGGTCCCCCGACCTCCACCCCCTCCAGGATCCCCCCTAGCACCGGTGGTTTCCGCTCCCCTCTCTTCCTCGAGCATGATCCAGAGGGAACCTCCCTCTCCGCCTGCGCCACGTGCAGCCCCGAAGCCAGCACAGACCTCCCCCGCGCCTATCCCTCTTGGCCCGGCGGAGGGGAGAGGCCCTTCCCCGCAGAAGGCCAGCACCACTCCAGCTTTTTCGACAGCCAGCACCCCTCTCTCTGGTTCAGACTCCTCATCCTCGTCCCCATACCCAAGGGCTGCTCCTAGAGCTCTACCTTTGGAGTTTTACCGAGCAGGACCTTGGGATTATCTGGATGCAGCGGGTATTGGCTCCTTCCCTGCTTGCCTAGACATTAGCATCTTCTTCCTCCGCAAGGGGGCGGAGGGTAAGGTGTCCGTCCTCGCCCCCCACGATGGTCCTAGCTATTCCTTCACTATCACCAGTGACGGGAATGAGCAATGGACGAATAAAAATGTTTGGGAGACGATTCGAGATCAGTCCCAGGAGCAGGTGCAGGACTGGATCGGTAGTAGAGCAGCGGAGCTTCTTCAGCAGCAGTGGAAGGAGGGTGACGTTCGTCTGAGATGGCGCCACAACACCAAACGATTCCGCCTTTTGGTCATTATTCGGCCGCCTCTGGAGTGGGTCTAGCAGAAGGGCTCCGCCCGTGGAGGACCTCAGAGGTAGCGGGCTTCTACAGTATTTCCCTGGCAGAGGCGTCGAGCTGGTTAGAGAGAGCTTACCACCATGGGACGAAGGGCCTCTCCCCTTTGTTGAAGGTTTTAGAGGATGGGTCCGATGATTCGGCCTCTCCTTCGAAACCCTCACAGAAGCGCCTTCGTTTGCACACTGGACATCCTCCGACCACCTCGACATCGACCGCAAGCAGACGGCTGTTTGTGGCCCATCTCCCCTCTTCATGAGTTTATGCATTATCTCTTGGAACGTCAACGGGTTCCACTGCCCCAGGAAGATGGTGCTCAGACAGGAGCTCCAGCCAGCCTTGGTGGAAAGGGTAGATGTGCTCCTATTGCAGGAACACAAGTTTTCGGCTTCTCAGACCAGTAATTGTGGGAAGGTCCTCACAGGACGCTCCCACACCTACTGGGAACCTTCGATTGGCGAGCAGGGGAGGAGCGGGGGTGTCTGTACCTCCATCGACGCTTCTCTAGTTCAGCATGTGTGTGGTTTTGGCACCCTGATCCCAAGACGTGCGCTTTGGGTGGGCTTGAATATTGAGGGATCCCGTATCGGCATCCTCAATATCTATGCCCCGACCGACCTTAGACGGAGAGCCGCTTTTTGGAGCTCTTTGACAGACTTATTGCTAGAGATGGATTCTTGAATTGTAGGAGGGGACTTCAACAACCTTGAGACCTTAGAGGATCAGCAGGGACGGGGCCCAGAGTTCCTCGGTATAGCTCAGGCGGAGCAGGCAGATTGGGACTCCTTCTTGTTCGCAGTGGGAGGTCGGGACAGCTGGAGGGAGCCTTCCTTTCGCAGATGGACAGGGAGTCTGGACTTCTCTTGGGATTACAGGAGGGAGGGAGGTAGACTTCTGGAGCGGCTGGACCGTTTCTTTGTCAGCGATTGGGCGCTTGGCAGAGGTGGAGAGTCAGGAGTGGTTCCAGGGACGACACTCTCTGACCATGCCCCAGTCATCCTAGTCCTGGACTCAGCCTCTCACTCCTCACCTCCACGCTCATGCCGGATCCCAGACTCCATCTACTCCAGAGCAGCGGTTCGCAGCAGGATAGTGGATCTGTGGGAGCAGGATTGGGACCCCATGGGGGATATGGCAGCACAGGTAGCTCAGGCGCTTGCCGAGTCTAGTCTCATCTGTCAGCAAGAGGCGATTCAGGTCAGGCAGCAGTGGTGGGCGAAGGAGAGGGGTCTCAGACGAGATCTCGCCTCGATTCAGCGGATGCAACAGTCTTCTCCAGGCTCTGAGGAGCTCAGACGGCAGGAGGTTCGAGCCCGAGCCATGCTAGAGGAGATCACCCAGCGACGCTCAGAGTTCTCGTTTCATGCTTCCAAGTCCTTCTGGGCTAGGAAAGGCGACAGGATGTGCAGAGAGTTCTTCAGGACTCATGGCCAGAGGTCAGCAGGGGAACAACTCCGATCTCTTAGAGCGCAGGATGGTAGTGTCAGGACAGATCCAGACGAGGTACGAGACTTGGCGACAGATTTCTACAGATCCCTGTTCCAGCAGGAGCCCCCAGACCCTCGTGGTCGCCTATGCAGGGAGGAGGTATACACCATTGCTCGTGCAGCCTAGCATGAGTGATTCCCTTCTTGTCCCTTTCACCGTGGCAGAGATGCAGGATGCGGTGAGCGCTATTGATGGGCAGAAATGCCCAAGTGAGGATGGCCTCTCTAGAGCTTTCTTCACCACCTTCTGGGAGCAGGTCCACCAGCCCTTGCTCGCAGCCTTCCATCATATCTTCTCCAGCAGACAGATGCCAGAGAGCCTTGCGACAGGCTTGATTTGCCTCATCCCCAAAGGTAGGGACCGTCAGGAGATCAGACAGTGGCGCCCTATCACCCTCCTCCCGACTGCCTACAAAATCCTCGCCAAGATGATCAGTAGCCGCATCCGCCCCCTGCTACACGATTTGATCCATGACACCCAGACTGGTTTTGTCCAAGATCGTAGCATTTTGGACAACATTTTCACTTTCTCAGAGGCGACGGAGTGGGCCCAGCACAGTGGCTAGCACCTTGCCATACTCCTTGACTTTGAGAAGGCGTACGACAGGGTAGACTGGTCCTTCTTGGAAGGTACACTCTCTCGGTTTGGTTTTCCGGACGAGTGGATCAAAGGTATTGCTAGCCTCTACAAGTCGGCCTCCAGCCGGGTTATCATCAGCGGCAGGATGGGGGAGAGATTCACTCTCGAGCGCTCGGTGCGTCAAGGCTGCTCGCTTGCGCCCTACCTCTTCCTATTTTTTGCGGTTGCCATGACCCACTTCCTACGAGCCCGTACCATTGGTCTTCGCGGGATGCGTCTCCCTATTCGAGACGATGCAGAACTTTTGGATTCTGAGTATGCAGACGACACAACCCTATATGTGCAGGATGATATCGAGTCACTAGAGCGAGTGAGACTGTCCTTAGAGGTTTTTTGCCTAGCCGCTGGGACGAAAATCAATTGGCATAAGTTAGTTGGTTTTCTTACGGATCCGAGAGCCAGCTCACAGTGGGGTATTTTCCTGGGGTTTCGTTGGATCCCTAGAGAACAGACGACACGTTACCTAGGATTCCAGGTAGGCCTAGACATCACGCCGGCTCAGCAGTTCCTACCGGTCCTAGCCTCCATACGACGGAAGCTAGCCTTCTGGAGCACGGCTCGGCTATCCTTGGCAGGGAGGGCCCTTGTGGTCAACGAGGTCCTTCTTGCCTCCGCTTGGTATGTGGCCTCTTGCTGGTGTTTCTCGAGATCATGTGTAGCCCAGCTGAGGAGACTGGTGCGGAATCTCCTTTGGTCTGGCTCAGATGGTTCCGGCACCACCAGAGCCCGGGTCGTCTGGCAGACGGTCATTCTCCCCCAGACAGAGGGCGGCCTTGGCATCATAGATCCAGAACTGCAGAGTCAGGCACTACTTGGCAAGTTAGTCATCCGCGGTCTGACCCCAGGAGGGCAGACGTGGAAGCTCTTGCTTCAGCATGGTCTCAACGCATGTATCCCCCAGAGAGGGGGTGATTGGCAGCCATCTATCCGGTGGATCTTCACTTCTGCCCCATTGACTCAGCCCCGTTCTCCCTTCCTCCGTAGCCTCGTCTCGGTCTGGAGGAAGTTGCGACACAGCCTCTCCCAGGTTTCCCCTAGGTGCCGAGAGGAGATAGACAGACAGCCCCTGATTTGGAGCAGCCAGGTGACAGATGATACAGGTCGCCAGCTTGGAGAGAGATCCCATATCCCTTGGGCACTCTGGGCGCGTGGGCTCGCGCGCTCGCTTCGGGTTTGGAGGGACGTCTACAGCCAGCTGAGCCAAGGCGAGCTGGCAGTAGCAGTAGGTACGGCACGTGGGATCCAAGCTCGGCGAGCGGAGATCGATGCTACCATTCCTGTAGGTTGGAGGATTCCCATGGTCACCAGACAGCTCTTCCCAGGAGATGAGAGGTGGCTAGGACAGTTCACACCCCGGGGCATCCCTTTGGTGGTTGCAGGCCTTTTCTCGGACTCCTCGATCCACTTCTTCTCCGTCGCCGATGATAGCCGCCTCCAGTGCAGAGAGGCCGTGATCGACCCCCAGCTTCCCTGGCAGCGCCTTCGCATCATAGGGCTGCAAGGGAAAACGTGGCATATAGACCTCCTGATTATGCAGGACCAGGACTGGAGACTCTGGATATGGGAGGGCCGTTCCTTGACAGAGGTGGAGTGGGACCCAGGGGAGTGGCGCTGGCCACCAGTGGAGACCTTAGAGAACCCTACCCCCTTCTTCTCTTACAGTCCGCGTACTGGTAGGCGTGCTCTTGGGGCTCTCCAACGCGGGCTACCCACACAGGCACATAGCTGGTATGCCCAAGGGATATCTCTGGTCTTTCTTCGCACATTTTGGAAGACTCTTTGGGCAAGATGGCGGCCGAGGAAGATCTCTTACTTTCTTTGGATGGTGGCACACAAGGGGGTACCAGTTGGCAGCTGGCTGAGGCAGATGGGGAAGGAGGGGCACTGCTAGATGTGCTTTCAGGAGTCGTCGTCCCTGAAGCACTGCCTTTGGAGCTGCTCGCATGCGTAGACAGTTTGGAAGGGAGTGATGGGGATCTTAGCGAGGGCTGCACCCGAGCTAGGACCGGTCACTTGGGGAGCCGTTTGCTGGTGCAGCACCGAGATGGGACATCACTTGGCTTATGAGTTCTCTAGGCAGGATCGAGTCTTCTTCATCACGCAGGCCACCTGGGCATACATGGACAGCTTCCCTTGGCATCTGACAGAGACAGATGCAGGAGCGATGACTCGGCACCCAGTTTGGGAGATCATAGGGAGCATTGCAGGCTGGCATATCTGGACTTCCAGATGCGCGCAGACCTTAGGAGATCATGCTTCTTCTGCTACCCAGACCCTAGTAGACATTTGGAGCACGATCGTTCACACGCTCAAGGGTCAGTGGGATCAGATTCAGGGGGAGTCCGGGCAGGGAAGGAAAAGAGACGGCGCTTCCTCCGCGACTGGGACCACCGAGAGCTGTTCTTCCAGCACTCTGCTCAGAGTCTTCAGTGGCATTACTCCCCCCCACCGTGGCTGTTTGTCCACTCTCTGATGATTATGCCCTGAGACGCTTGTAATTAGCATTTTGGCTCCTCGGGCTGTATCCATTTTGTGATTGCAGCCCGCTGGCCTTTAGGCCCTCTTGTACTCTCGTTTTCAAGTAATATAACTAGCACTACTTTTTGCGCAAAAAAATACTTAAAAATTAAAAGCAGAAGCATGCCATGGGTCAGGACGGCCCTGCTCATGTCTCTTATGAGGTGCAACTGGTTCATGAAGTGATGCATGAGGGTTTTGAAGACACCTGCAAAGATTGGAAGGAGCCTGTTCCTACGGTGGGCATCACAGTAGAGGTGTTGATCCAGTAGGGGATATGCCAGAAATGCAGTCATTATCTTTTTCCCAGATAGAATGCTTATGCTGTAGAGTTGGGAAACTGGTTGACGCTCACTTTGGGGGATGCTTTGTTCAAGAAGTGCATTATGCAGGCAGTGTTTTTTTGAAGCCATCATGATAGATGAGCAGCATAAGCAAATGGTTTTGGAGCATTCTCCTCTATGTTATGGACAGTAGATGGTGCATGTTTTGCCCAAGTTTGCTATGCGGGACTATTTATCCCTCATTAGTCATCACTGCTCGGTTTGGGTTGAGGTAGTGGACTTTCCTCAATGCATGGAAAACTTTTGCCAAAAATTGCAACCTCACTAGGCAAGCTGGTATGTCCCTTTAGGCAACATGGTAATTCCATAGATTTTGCATTTTGTGGAACACATCCCTTTAGGCAACATGGTAATTCCATAGATTTTGCAGTCTCCTCTATGTTATGGACAGCAGATGGTGCATGTTTTGCCCAGGTCTGCCATGCGGGACTATTTATCCCTCATTAGTCATCACTGCTTGGTTTGGGTTGAGGTAGTGGACTTTCCTCAATGCTTTTGCCAAAAATTGCAACCTCACTGGGCAAGCTGGTATGTCCCTTTAGGCAACATGGTAATTTCATAGATTTTGTTGCATTTTGTGGAACATGGATGTCCCCACACCAGAATCCTATTCTTTACCATCAATAATGTGGTAACAGGTAGTGCATTCTATAAGCTCAAATGGGGTCTATTTCAAGGTACATGTTTGAATGTATAAAATTTGGCCATATGGCCTCACAATGTCGCCCAGCCTCACACAACATTCCTCTGGAAGCAATGCCTGCTCCTATGCAAAAGAAGGATGCCCCTGGGACCTTTGGACTTAGGAATAAAACAAATAAACTAGCTCTTATTGTTCAGGACAAAGGAAAGGCTAAGGTCACTCCTAATAGCAATGTTAATTGTCAAAGGCCCTCTATAGCTCAAGTAAAAGCAAAGGAAAAAACTTTGAATGAAGGTTGGTAAAGCGCGAGGAAAATTGTCACAGCCAAGAGGCCTATTCCACCTCGTACTTGGATGGGTACATCCTTAAATGGGCATATACTTGTTGAGAATTCTGGCATGGGCATTACATGGGCTGTAGTGATTGCAAGTCGCACTCTCTTTCCAGAAGATGAAGTTGCTTTATTATTGCCTGGCCCTCAGGATCATCCCTTGGATCTTGAGGTAGACATACAGTCTTGAGTTGTTGGGGCGATATTGTATGTACATATCTATAAATCTGTAAATATGCTACCACAAATCAAATGTTTGACATACAATGTACAGGGGCTCTGTGACTTGTGCAAATGGAAGATAGTCTGGGCATATCTCAATAGATTGCAACCTGATATGTGGCTTTACAAGAGCATAATCAACATGGTTATGCAGACCGGACAAGGTAGTTTGCAGGTTGTGACATTTTTGTGAAAAACCAGCCTATCAAAAATGCAAATGTGTGCAATGCATGCACAATTTTAATGCCGATTGCCCTCCAATGGGGGAAGAGCACCCTCGTGAGTTGAATAGTACACACTCTCTTTTGAAATCTTATTCTAAGTTCCGGTTCCTCTTTATCTCTTCATGCTCACATGCAAGACATTCTTCATGTGCTAGTTAAGTGGTAATCTCAACTCTTATGCTCAGAATCCTCTTCTGAATACTATGCTACTGAAATCTCTTTTTAAAAACCTGCTCAACAAAATTGTAACATATCCTCAACGAACTGATTAGTAGTAAAAAGATTCTCTCACCCAAATGTGTTATTGAAGTAGGAAAACATTGGCTATAGATGATATTGCGATGGAGAACTACTTAATCTATAGAAACTATCGAACATTAATCTATTTTCTAACTCTTCTATTTTGGTCCTATTCATGGTATAAGAAGCTCTACACGGAGGAGAAAATCCTTCATTCTCTATCTAATTCACAAATCTATACACTAGTGTTGGCTGTATGGTTAGCATTCACTCTTGGTTCTGTAGTCAACGTAGATTCTTGGGATGAGGAGGTAGAAGCCACACCCTCCTGCTTGGATGCTTTACCTTTTTCCTTTCACAGAATTGGTCTTGGCAATTTTGTCCAATAGAATAGGACATTTATGCCATGCATGCCTTGGTTTATGTTTCTTACGCGAAACATTTATCTTTGCTAATCAGCCTCTTCTTCTCATCATCAGTGAAAGGATATGGCACGCATCCAGGAGGTGATTGGTTGTTAACATTTTGTATAGCTTTCTCCTTTCCCTTATTGAAGGTTTTACGAGGATTCGACTTCCTCTCAGCTATTTCAACTAATTTAGTGAGGTCTCTAAGATTGGTTGGGTTGAACAGTTCAACCTCATATTTTACTCTTAGGCTTAGGGCCTGCTAAATGCTTCTTTCTTCCATCATCCTCACTGTTTTTAGGTAACTCTAAGAGAGGTTCCAAAACCTTGCTGTACAATACAACATTACTTTCATTGTCAATTTGCCTAAACCTTTCCCAACGGAAGGTCAATTCTTCTTCCTGCCTCAGAGGCATGAAAGTGGCTTTCAGCTGCTCCACAAACTTAGACCATTCAAGGATAGGTTCCTTTCCTGTTTGTAACAAGGACCACCTCATCAAAGCATTCTTTTGTAGATGCAATGTGGCAAGAGCAAGCTTCTCTTGATCGGTCTTGTCTTAATGGGCAAAATACAACTCAAAATAGCGAATCCAATGAAGGATTTTATCCGTCTCCATTGCTCCATCATATTTGGGGTATTCAGTTCTTTCTCTTGGTTGGAATCGGACTCGTATTCAAATCTTCATCTCCAAAATTCAGCACTCTCTTAGTCCTGAATTATGTCATTATGGATTGCTCAATCATGTTGCTAGGCTGAGAAACCAGCTTATCAACGGGATACTCCACTTCTCTTCTCCTCACTTTTGGATTGTAATCTCCACGTGTGAGGGATTTTGTGTTAAGGGTGTAAACACATCACCTTGCTCATGGATGCACTCATTTCTCCTTTCAAAACCTGTGAGTGCATTTATTGCAGTACGGACTGCGTCAGCAAGCATTTACTACAGTACGGAGCTGCCTCGGGATGCGTACCAATTATAGTGAAGGTTTCTCAGCATTTCAGAGCTGCCTCGAGCTGCATGCCAGCATTTCGGAGCTGCCTCAAGTTGTGTGTCAGTATTTTGGAGTTGCCTTGAGCTGCGTGCCGGCGTTTGGAGCCATTTGGAGCTGCTGAATTGATCTGGAGAGTTCTCTTTGAGCCCTTTCCTCCTCATTTGGCATCCCTTTGCCTCGGGCTGCAAGCTTCTCTCCATTGGTTCTCTTTCTCTCCATTTCTATGTGCTCTCCTCCTCATGGGAGCACTTCTTTTGTTGTAATTCTCATTTTCAGTCCTCATTTGCTCGCTTTCAAAGTCTGTCACTGCTGTACATCATTGGGTAAACCATTGTTGCATTGTATTTTTTCAATTTCTGCTTCATTTGCATTTTGAAAAGGCCTCGTGTTGCCTTGGAAGGCCTTGTGTTGCTTTTGGGGATTTTTCTTGCAACAGGTACACCTTGGGACAGCAGAGTCTTTTGCAGGCATAAGCTTTGAAGCTTGGGCAGATTTTTGGCACTTGATTCTGAGAGGTTGCCTTTCTCTCATTTAGGCATAATCTCATCAATGTTGGCCAATTGCTCTTTCAAATCCTTCACATTAGTGAGATAGGCATCCATGTTACCACCCTCATCAAGCTTTAAATCTTTCAACTGCCTACGGAGATAGGCAACCCTCGCCTCATTCCGCACCTGATACAAAGATGCAAGTTGATCCCATGCTTGCTTAGCTGTCTTGCAAGACCGAATATGAGGGATAATAACCCGTTTCACTGAAAGAGCAACCAAGGCATGTGCTTTGGCATCATGACCATCCCACTGAATTTGCTCCTGTGAAGGAGGCAAAGCACCTAGAGCAGTAGGTGTAGGAGTCCTGGCTGTAGCAGTAGAACCATCACTTGAAGACCCATCACCTAAAGAAGCAGAGGCTGCAGGTGTAGCACCAGTAACAGTGCGTGTAGGCCTGGCCTCAGAACGTGAAACAATATGCCATAGATTCTTGGCAACCAAAACATGTCCCATCATGTATGACCACATGGGGTAATTGGTGCCATCAAGCTTGTCATCGGCCCCAATCAGCCCAAACAAGTCATCTTTGCCACAAGGCATGGTGCTGAAATACAAGGCAAATGCACCAACTGGCAAAGCGATTCTCAGCTGGTTTCTAATACCCTTGATGGGTTGCCTGATTCATATCAAGGATTTGCTACTACATTGAGGTTGGTTGCAGGGGGTGATGCCAATCATTTCTCATTTGACCAGCTTGTTGCTCTTATTCTTCAGGAGGAGCAAAGTTGTGTGAATCGCAATGGTACTATGGCTAGTGATCAAGCATTTGCTGCCCATCACAAACAAAAAGGTAAAGGCAAGGTTTCAGCTGGAAAGCCCTCTCATTCCCATGCTGATCATTCACATGGTGCCTCTTCTTCAGGGGATAACAAAAAGAAGAAGAGATGTAATTATTGCAGGATAATTATTGCAGGAAACCTGGGCATGATATTTCTGAATGCAAGAAGCGCATAGCATCTGAAAAGAAAAAGAAAGAGTCTGGTCTTGCAGTATCTGGTTCTTTTAGTGCAGAAGATCGACATGAGTCCACTAATTTCCTACAAGACCACCATTGGGCTTTCTTGGTTACATGTCAGTATAATCCTGATGTTCATGATGCTTGTATGGCAGTTTCAGATGTTCTTGATGCCTGGTTCTTTGATAGTGGTGCTAGCAAGCACATCACTTTCTGTAGGAAGTTATTCAGCTCATTGGAGCTTACATCTAAGGGGGGCAATGTCACACGTGTCAATAATGCATCATATACCGTGAAAGGTATTTGGCAAGTTGCTCTTACTTCTGTCTCTGGTGGTATTGTTAGTCTAGAGCATGTGCTTTATGTTCCAGGCATTCGTAAGAACCTCATTTCTATTTCAGCCATTGCTACATGTGGCTTTCAGGTTATTTTTGATGGTGTGAGGTGTGCAGTGTATGATGTTACACATGCCTTTACCCTGGTTTTGACTGGCACATTGTCTAGCGGTCTTTACAGACTTGATGCTTATGACAGAGGTTCAAATGATGATGTTGCACTTGCCAATGCACATGCCTTTGCTATTGATTCTACCATGGCAGATACTCATTTGTGGCATGAGAGGTTTGGACACCTCAATTTTGGAGCCCTGGTGAAGATATATAAGGAAGATATGGTTGTGGATCTTCCCAAAATGCATATGCCTTCCAAACATGTTTGTGAACCATGCTTACTTGGTAAGATGCACGGTGCTGCGTTTCCCAAGGATGGGAGAGTTGGTGCTTCACGTAAGCTTTATTTGGTTCATAGTGATGTTTGTGGACCCATGAGGATTGCAACTCTTGGGGGGTTCTACTATTTTCTTACTTTTATTGATGATTTCACTAGGTACACTTGGGTTTTCGCATTGAAATCCAAGTCTGATGTTTCTTCATGCTTGAAGCACTTTATTGCCTTGGCTGAGAATGAGAGTGGGCTGCACATTGTTCACATTAATACAGATAGCGGGGGTGAATACATGACGAAGGAGTTTGCTGTTTTTTTGGCTTCCCGTGGCATTAATCATCGATGCACGGTGCCTTATACTCCTCAAGAGAATCCCGTGGCTAAGCTGAAGAATAGATCAGTGATGGAAATGGCTAGATGCATGCTGAAAGGCAAACATTTGCCTAATAAGTTGTGGTTGGATGTGGTCATGTGTGCAAATTACATCTTGAATAGATGTCCTACAAAAGCATTGCAGACTATCACACCTTATGAGGCTTGGACGGGTCGTAAGCCTCGCATTTCTCACATGAGGACTTTTGGATGCTTAGCTTATGCTCATGTGCCTTCATTGAGATGAACTAAGTTGGATGATAAAGCTGTTAAATGCATTAAAATCTGTCCAATGTACTTGGATTGTGACATCAAAATGCCCCCCTCGCTGCTAGCAAATTGATTGCCCAAATAGTAGTGTAGAAGACCAAGATCAGACATAGCAAATGTGTGCTGCAAATCAATTTTAAAATCTGCAATTTGCTGAGCATGTGTCCTAGTTACAAGCATGTCATCCACATAAAGGACTAAAATCAGCAAATCTGTCCCCTACTTGCAGATGTAAAGGGTAGCCTCTGTAGGGCTGTTCTGAAAGCCAAGTGTGAGCAAATGAGAATGAATTCTCGAATACTAAGCCCGAGGTGCCTGCTTCAATCCATAGAGGGCCTTTTTCAAGCGGCATACCTTGCTTTCAAAACCTTCAACCTCAAAGCCAGGAGGTTGCGAAACATAGACCTCTTCTTGCAATTGCCCATGAAGGAAAGATGTCTTAATATCAAGCTGATCTATCTGCCAATGAAAGTGGGCAGCAAAGGCAATAACAATGCGAATGGTAGTGATCCTGGAAGTGGGAGCAAAAGTCTCCTCAGTCAATGCCATGCTGCTGAGCATAGCCCTTAGCAACAAGACGGGCTTTGTAACGGTCCACCGAACCATCAACTTCCATTTGATCTTGTAAACCCACTTAGTTCCAATGGCATTCTTGCCATAAGGCAAATCACACAACTCCCAAGTGTCATTATGATGCATAGAATCCAATTCAGTATCCACACCATTAAAGATTGGTTTTCACTTCTCTTCTGAGGATGGCAATGGTACATGTGGTGTCACTCTCTATTAGCAGGCAGTTGGTTGTTTGATTTACCTATGCCATACGAGACCTGATCTACAGTATGCTATCTCACAGTTCAGCGGATATATGCACAACCCATCTATGCACCATTGGCATGCCGTGAAGCGTGTTTTCAGATATCTTAAAGGCACTCAGCATTTAGGCCTTCTTTATGGGGCTGATACTTCACTTGTCATGCATGGATTCACTGATAGTGATTGGGCTGGTTGTTTTGACACTCATGTGTCACATAGTGGCAACTTTTTTATGCTTGGTACTTCATGTGTTTCTTGGTTCAGCAAGAAGCAGAGTACAGTTGCTACTTCTAGCTGTGAAGCTGAGTACAGAGTGGCTTTTACAGCTACAGTGGAGTGTGTTTGGCTTCGGCAGATCTTTGTGCATGTCAGATTGCTCCTACCGTCATCTTCACTGATAGTCAGAGTGCTTTGGTTGTCGCACGGAATCCAATTTTCCATGCTCGCACAAAAGCACATTGAGGCTCACTATCACTATGTCAGAGAGTGATTATCAGCAGGTGATATTGAGTTGTCTTATGTTCCCACTGAAGACAACTTGGCAGATCTTTTTACGAAGGCTCTACCTCGACCTAAGCTTGAGGCTTTGTGGCAAGCTTTAATCTTAGTATCTTTTGTAACTTGATGTGTTGTACTCTGTAGAGTCATAGGTTGCTATATCCTACGGGACGAACATGTGCAACCATGACACTAGCTATTTAGGTATCTTGAGCCATGTCCAAGATACTTCAGCCCATACCATGGAGGGGGGTTTGTAGGCTATCTCATGGGCTATCCATAGATGCCACTTATACCTTGGTATGAGCCTTGTAGGCCTAGTTATATTCAGTTAGGACTATTGGTACAGTTAGTTTTTGTACCATCTAGGTCAGTTAGGATACTTAGTCCAGTTAGGGCAATTAGACCTAGGGTTTTGTTATATTGGCTCTCCTTTGAGCCTCCACACTTCAGTTTTGGAGCAATCTATTACAGCATCTCGTTTTTCTCCATTGTGTTTCCATTTTTGAGCTTCCATTGCTTCCAACACCCAACAATCTCACCCTGTCCAACTTCCCTTCAACTTTCTTGTGCCTTCTCTTATGAGTTGTACATTTCAGCCTACATTCACAACTTTAGATCTAGCTTTGGAATCAATCCACAGTTCTGCCTCTATGAAAATGATAAGGCTGCATATTATTGCAATAGCTGTATGCCAACTTTCTCACCCTCAAAACAAAACGTTTGTCACTCCGTCTCACCTTCTTACCCCTTGATTGCATTTCGTATATTGAGGGTCTATTACTTCAACAACTTCCCATGTACTTCTCACCTTCTTACCCCTTGATTGCATTTCGTATATTGAGGGTCTATTACTTCAACAACTTCCCATGTACTCATTGAAACAAATGATTGTAATGCCCTGTTTAAAATTGTGTGCGTGCGTGCGTGCATGCATGCGTGTGTGTGTGTGTGAAGCTGATTGGCATGCACTTCTCTGGCTAGGCCACATTATTTCTTCCCATACTATTGTGAGGCATTTAGGGTATCCCATTGGCTGGAATATTACCCCTCAACAACAGCTCAAATGGGTGCTTCAAAAGATTAACAAGAAGCTGGAATACTGGCACTTGTTGTCCACTTGGCCTCTACATGTTCGACTTCGGATAGTACAGTCTATCATTATGGCATATGTGCAATTTTATTTGCCTCTTCTTCCCTAGTCTTTTAAGCATTTGGCTTCCTATATGTCCCAGGCTATGGAGATATTTTGGAAAAGCAAATCTCACAAAAAGGCTTTGCGACTACTTCCCATGCAATCTGTTTGTTCTCCTAAGACTCATGGGGGACTGAATATTCTCAATCTTCAGTTTCATATGTTGGCAAGAAAGAGCACTATGATTGCTGATTTTTTTCAGCAAAAACAGCCATGGGCTATTATGTTAGCAGCTATGTGTGGAAACATGACGTCCCATGCATATGGGCATTGGATTACAGATCACTGGGAAGCAGTCATGACCACATTTCAGGGGAAAATTCTTGGTTGTCCCGTTTCTACTGCTTTTATTCATGATTGGAAGAGAATTCTCTCTTATGCTAAATGGTCAGGTGCTTCTTCCCATCATGGTAATTCTCTTCGCTTGCAAAGCATCCATTGGAGCAAGGTGTTTGAATCGCCTCTTGCTTTACAGGCACCTATTAAAGCATATAATCTTATGAAATTTGGCATAAGATTTGTCGGAGATGTTGTGGATCACCATGGTTATGTGCTTTCATTTCCACAAGCTTGCAGGACATTCCCCTTGGGTCTGCATCATAGGCCCATTTGGAGAATATTTACAACTATGTTGCAGCCATTTGTTCCTGTTCCTCCATTGTTTGTACAGGACAGATTACTGGACTAGAATCTGACTTCCTTATCTCCTGCTACCTGTTCACTTTCAATGCATAATTTGGCCTCCTCGATGGTCTACAGATTTCTTCTTCCACCGCCATGGATTGATAAGCATGCCAACACTCTTTCGAATTTGGATAGGCCTTTATCTTGGTGGCAATCACAACTCAAGAAAATTTGGAAAGCTAAATTGCCATTGAAACAGAGGCTTTTCTTTTGGAGATGTATAGTAGGAGCTTTTTCCATTGGGGTGAAATTGGCAGCACGTCGTATTGCTTCCTCTTCCTGCCCCCGTTGCTCTCATCACCGTGAGATAGTTCCCCATTTGTTATGGTCTTGCCCGCACTCTCGGATATTGATCACTCATGTCTCTCATTTGCTGCGGCTTCGGTTTCCCTCTATCAGATTCGGGAAACTCTTCTGGATGTTTGGATGCTTCTCATCTCAGATGTCTCCATTCCTCCTTTTCTTTCACTGGGCTCGTTTTTGGGTACTATGGACTATTTGGACACAGAGACTGCATTTTAGGATGGGACAACAGTTTCCTCAGGCATATGCTTTCTTCAGAATGTCCCTCAAGCAATCTTTATATGATAGTTATGCTGCGAGGGACTTGGATGCTACTAGCCTTGAAGTGTTTTATGACTGTTTTTGAGTTCTTCCATTAGGCTCTCTTTTGGAGTCTAATGTCATGTACATTGATTTCATGTTAATTTTATAGTTACTGGTTTCACAAAAAAAAAGTGTGTGGGCATGTGCATGCATGTGCCTGTGTGCATCATCTAGGTTATCCTTTGGGGTGGACAACATCTAGGCGCCAACATATGGATTTGGTTACTTGAAAAGTTGAAGAATATTGGAAGCTCACTACACGGCCTGTGCATGTTCACTTGCACGTAGTTCAGTCGATGCCTACATACAGCTCGATCTGCCTCTGATGATGTTTTCAAAGCAAGACATTTCATCTTTCACGTCTTCTACCATGGAACTTTTCTAGCAATCCCATCATCGACGTAAATCCCTCCGGCTCCTTTCTATGGATCACCTTTGCACTCCAAAGACGCATGGGGGATTGAATATTCTGAATATTCATTTGGTATCTGTTAGCTCACAAGGGGAAGAAATACTGCATTGGCAGCCTACTCATTGGGACTTTCTCTTAGGGCATGTTACTGTGGCTTATTTTCGGACTGGAAACATATACTATCTCATCTTAAATGGATTGGCAGGGATATTCTCGTTGGCAACTCCTTGTGGGCTGAATGGCTTCCTTGGTCTATGGTGTTTACGCAGCCTTTGGCATTGCAAAAACCCGGCAGACCATACTTTCTTTGGTCTAGAGGCATTTCTCTTGTGAATGATGTGCTTGATGATGCAGGCATGGTTTTATCCTTTCCATCAGCAGCCCGGAAATTTGGTTTGGGACACCACTATAGGCTGCTTTGGCATTTATTACCGCAAATGCTTTTTGATTTCCAGCCTGTACCTTGTCTTGAGACTACAGATCGTCTCAAAGACTGGGTACTCCACTGAGATGATCCTGCTTGTTGATCATTGCCTTTGGTAGATGTTATGGTTGCCTTTCTTTGGAAGGTTTTGCAGCCTCCTTCATGGCTGTCAGCTCATGTAAAATCAAATCGTGGTTGGTCTATGACACGTTCTCCCCGATGGTGGAGGAAACGTTGAGGCAAATTGGGGATGGCAAACTTCCGCTTTGTCAGCAGGTTTTCTTTTGGAGCGTTCTCCTTGGGTTTTTCCGTCTAGACAGATATTGGCTCATCGTCACATTGCTCCTGCTATTTGTCCCATGTCTATCCTTACAGGAGACCTTGCCCTGTCTTAGTATCATTTCTTCCATGCTTCTCTATGGCAATCATTCTTTGACTGCCTACATGCACGGGATCTGGATTAGCCTGCTTTTTTGTCCTATAAGCTTGTCCCCTCTTCTTTGAGGGGACAGTTTCATAGTTTCTTGTAATTATACAAACGGATTTCACACAAAAAAAAAGCATGTGTATGCGCTCGTGCTTATGCTTGTGCCTATCCCCATTGTTGTATACTCGGGAAGCAAGCGGGATGTCATAATAACTAGTTATTTTTACTGCATTTTTCATGGTGTTTTTACATCATGAGTGCAGCCAGGTGCTGGATTTTATATATTCATTTACATTTTCTTTTCTGATATTGCATGACCCGTAATTTATTGATTAGGAGCTCGTCTTATAACACATTCTCAAAACCAGGTTCATTCAAAGAGTTTCAATGTTGGTGTACAAGCGCTTATGCTTCTGTATCAGTTGCTGGCAAAAAATAATACTGTCAGCGATCGCTTTTATCGTGCCCTTTATTCAGTACTTTTGACTCCTGGACTGGCAAAATCATCCAAGGTGTGCTATACACAGAAAAACTTTCCATTCAAGTTTTCTATTCCATATTTTTGCTTACAGAGGTATGTTATGTGTTTCTGCCAAATTGCGTGTTTGTTCCAACATTCTTGCATGCTTGTAACAGGTCGAAATGTTTCTTGGACTTGTGTTCAAAGCTATCAAGTCAGATATCAATTCAAAACGCATGGCTGCATTTGCAAAGCGGTTGATGCAGGTAAACCAGCTTTTTGTATGCTTTCTATATGATCATATTTTGTGCGTAAGCTCAAAAGAAAGGAGACTTGCCTTTGATATTACTGGCACAAATTCTGCTCACTAGAAAATTCACATCTCAAGAGGCCTCAAAGTTCTCAGGGCTGCTTAATTCATAAGGTAAAATTATTGGTAAAATGCCCTAGGATTGATCTGTGAACTAAACGAATTGGAAGCAGTGGTACTTAATCCAAGCTTAACAAATTTCTAGCAGGTTTGTGATTGAATTTAGTTGTCTGGAGGCTGCTCTTTGTGAGCACAGAGCTGAACTTCTTGGTTGACAAGCAAACATGTAGCAAGTTGGTATACCCACAGACTGATTATTTGCTACAAGTCACTAATCTAAAATTTTGAATGTTCTGAGCGTTGGATGGGTGATTTACCCTGCTAATGTATTCAAGTTTTGGATGGGAGCACAGTAATGCACTGCTTTCTTGCATGCATCACCACCGGTGGATTCCTAATGTCACACGAATGGAGGCTCTCTCAGAGAAATCTTTCTGATTTGTGCATCTGTGAAGCTGTGCACACATAAAAATATGGCTACAAAGTGAGTCAGAAATTGTGAGTGCTTGTGTTTGTTCAGCTCTATAACGATCCAATGGTTCTTTGTAAATGGCTGGTCACTTCATTTTTCATACTGATTCTCGAAGCAACATTTGCCGGAAATTGTTCATATTCCTATGTTTTAAGACAGTTTTGAATTTGCTACAGATGGGATTTTTATGGTGAAATGTGGGATCCTTGAGGTCCTCGTTCTTTCAAAGATAATGGGTGAAGCAGGAATGGAGATGATATATTTTGAAGAATTCAAGTGCTGGCTACAGAAAACAGTCTAGGAATGCACACCGTGTACACATGGGCGTGCAGTGGCCAGCCACAACAAACAGAGTGCATCATTTGAGACTGGCAAATAGAGTGCAGTCATGCACTCTATTTGCCAACAAATGGTGTACACATGGGCGTGCAGGTGGCTGAGATAATAAGTTTGGCAAATGCTCTTTTGGAGTTTTGTTACAAAGAAATTTGAATGTGCCTGATCATCCACAAACTGATTGTCTCAGAACGAAAGTGTTGATCAAATTATTAAAGATATGCTGAGAGAACATGTGAGAGTTGTTGGATATGAGTCCTAGAGTGTAGAGTGAGTGTCATCCTCTGTGTGTGTATGTTTGTGTGGTATCCTATGGTTCAAACGATAAGGCTCTAAACCTATATAAAGCATGTACTTGCTTATGAGACATTGAAGTATATTGTTTGGTTCTTCTCTCAACCATGTAATCTAACATGATATCAGAGGCAGCATGTTTCTCCTCCCTAGTTCAGCCCAGGGTAGCGTGCTGCCTTTCCATTCCCTGGTCTCTCCTGGAGCTGCCTGCATTTCTACCCAGCGTGTGCCTCACATTTCCAGCTCGCCGTTTTCAGCTCCTAGTCGTGGCTGCCTGCACGATGGAGTTCAGAACACATCGCCATTTGATAGAGATCTGTTTGCCATTCTAAAATGTCTTTAGCACTCACCTGCAATGCTCAAATGGCTATTCTTTGCCACTAGTATCCAAGGCCCCCAAAGTTCATAACTACTAGCAGTCAGTTGTGGCTCTGAAGCTCGGTGGAGATGGAGTGCTATCTACACGAAGTGAAATCAGTCGTTTTCTAGTGGCGCCGTTTTCTAGTGGCGCTCGTTTCATGCACAGGCCTTATCAGAAGCCTATGGACTGCTGCCCGTCCTCGAGCGATGATGGCATTTTTGCTGGAAGTGCTGGACGTGTTTGGTGACATCAAAAGTCAGTACAAAGGGTGGACTTATACAGTCTCCCTCCACTCTATCTCCTTTTTGCCCTCTCTAGGCCTAAACATCCCCTAGAGAAATTAGCCTAACCCTCACTAACTTGGCCCATCTTGCCCTTCATTACATCCATCCCTGCTGAAAAATAAATCCTCAAAATTGCAGGTGATGGTTAGGCACCAAGGCTCCCTACTGTAAAAAGGACATACTCCATCATGCTTGCCACCAGGGTCAAAAGGAAATGTGATAAATTCCTTTGCCTTCGGTTGTTGTGGCACCTCTGGGGTCATGTGGCTAGTAATCCATCCTGGCAAGATCATCATCCATAATCACATGAGTTCCAGCTGTCCCGAAGGGTTTTTTTCTGTACAATGCATTGTGTTTTGCTGTCCACTTTCATCCACATAGGAAGCATTGCTTGCTTTTCCATACACCCAACATCTTAGCTTCAATGAGTGCTTCAATGACCTGTCTTTGCATTGCATCTCTAGTTATGCTGTCCTTACCAAATGTGAAGAACTGAAAATCATCTTCATTATAGCTGCTGTGTTTGGACTCAAACAACTTGATGAGTTTCTCTAATGCCTCAACATCCCCTGGACCTAGAGTTCTCACATATGCACAACACAAGGCTCCAAGACTTGGAACCTAGCATGTACGTCTTTCGGATGTCTTCCAAAGATGGCACAATTGCTGAAACATGCTGCATCTAGCCTCTGAACAGACAAATAACCTGAGAGACAAATCAGGCCTGCTAGGAGTCATGTAGGCATGGTCCCATAATCTTTCCTTCTCACTGGATACACCAAAGTCCAACCCCCTGACAATGCAATAATCAAACACATTGTTTGAACCTGTTTTGGTAGACCAAGGAGGGGGCATTGGACGAAACAAGAAAATGCTGGACCTCCATTTGCTTCGGGCTGAAAAGGGTTAGCTGTTCATGTTGCTGTGGTAGTAGGAAGACAACACAAACATGCACGGATAACAAAGGCTATCAGCCATGTGCAACCCAAAGTGCATGTGCTGATCCATAGTCTTGCATATGCATGCCCCATATCGACTGCATCTGAGCATCATTGAGCAAGTCGTCTTTGCCATAGTTCTCAAATACAACCAACCAAGATCCAGTCAAGCCCTTTGAAGAGTACGCCTTCTTTGTTGAAGGAGAGGCATGGGATTACATATGTTGATATTGAAATATGCTACAACCAAAGCTGTAACAAAAGTACAATTCACTGGTTACATGCTTCTGGCCCTTTTCCCACACAACACTAGCAGGTTGCATGTAGCTCCTTTCCAAGTGGCTCCTTCAAGCTCAGTTAGTTCTTTTGGAGAGTTGCCTCTGCTTAAGCTCTCCATGCAAGGCACAATTCCTGATATTGATATCATTGCAGGATTTGCAGTCAGTTGCCATAAATCCTCATTGGGAATGGGCTGAAATAGTGTGTGTAATGCATTATCCCTTGAAAATACATCAAAAATTTCAGTTCCATACCACAATGCTCAAATCAGTACAATGGACTCATTCCCGTCAAGGCTTGAAAGTTTGTCTATCAAGCAGCTATTCATTTCAAAAGCATGATTCCCATCTATGATTACATTTTGCAGGTGACCATGAAGGAACTAGCAAACATATTGGTGGAGTCCCTGTGACACCGACATCCATGGACCTTCCTTGTTGATAAGCTGGAATAACTACATGCAGCATAAAGAAGCATAATGCCCTAGGACAGCATTCCAACCTTCTGCCCTTGCATTTGCAGCACTCCTATGAGGTGCCATTGTTCTCATTATGGCTGGTCAGTCTAGAAGGCAAAGCTCCCAGGTATACTCACCTAGTGAGCAGCAGTGGCGAGCATTAGGTGTGGTAAAGATGTGGCCACATCCCCCACTATCATGCTCATGAATATGTTGTGATGCAGCTTCCGGATTAAAACTGTCATGCATATCTTGTTCTTGTTGCACAAGCTGCTGCTCCTCATTGTGTGTGAGTTTATTTTGGTATCCTTTTGATATCATTTGTGTGGTCTTCAATATTTCCCCCCTTTATGGAGACCATACAATGCTGGATACTCACCTCTGCCTCGAAAACTTTGTCCTTGAAGTTTGCATACCTAAAAGTATCAAGTCACTGTTATGTAGGCTTGTTCCATCACCCTGCATATAGGTACTTCTTCTATTAGGATGCTGAACTCTCAGGGCATCATCTGGAGCGATGTATGGATCCTGCAAACTGATATAACAGCCCTCTTTCTTTTGATTTTTTTTTTTTTTTTGAAAAAACAGTGCTAATTATATTACTTCGAGAACAAGATACAAGAGGTCAGCTTATAGCTGACGGCCGCGTTCACAAATCGGACACAGCCCTAAAAGGTAGCAAAATAAACCATCCTCTCACGGAGGGATAAGACGAGTATGAATGAACAGCCCTCGGGGTGGTGAGTAATGCCACCGAAGGCCCTGCATAGTCTGCTCGAAGAAGAGGCCCTGTGTGTCCCAAGCCCGGAGGAAGCGTCTCCGCTTCTCCTGACCGGCCCGGGAGTCTCCGTGACTCTGGTCCCACTGGCCTCTGAGGGTATGAATAATCTCACTCCAAATCTCCGCCATGATCTGGGCAGTCGATAAGGAGGTGCCACCTAGGATCTGCGCGCAGCGCGAGGTCCAGATGTGCCACCCTGTGATGCTGCAAATGATCTCCCAAACTGGCTGCCTCTCCTGAACTCCTGTATCAGCCTCTGCTAGGTGCTGTGGGATACCCTCGAGCGGTCCCCACGTCCCCTGTGTAATAAGGAAAGTGGGGTCCTGCTGGCATGCCTCGAATAAGTGATGAAGACCAGGTGTGGTGCTGCACCAACAGAACGCGCCCCAAGTGATCAATCCTAGCTCTGGTGCTGCGCGAGTAAGGATCCCAAAAGTCCACCTCCACACTTCCTGGGCGCGAGTGCAGCTCCACAGGCAGTGTTTTGGTGTCTCCTCATCCGCATGGCAAATCTGGCAACATCCATCCTGGCCTATCTGCCTCAAGCAGCTCCCCACTGGAAGACCTTTGTGGGCAAGAAGCCACAGGAAGTATGAGATCTTCCGCGGCCGCCAGCTCTCCCACAAGGCCTTCCAGAATGCCTGCAAAAAGAACCTGGAAATACCCTGTGCGTACCAGCTGGGTCGCTGGGTGGGGGGGCGGCTCTGCATCCTCCCGAGAACTCGCCTGCCCAGAGTCGTACTGTAGGCGAAGAAGGAGGTCGGCCCCTGTCCTGTCACAATCTCTGGCCACCACCACTCTCCTGGGTCCCAATCAAGCTCTGACAAGGCCCGCCCCTCCCAGAGCCAAAGACGCCAAAGCTGCACCTGGTCCTGCTCGATGCTAGGGTCGGTACTCTTGACCTTCTCCAAGAGGCCTACGACCCGAACCCTCTGCCACGGGAGTAGGGGGTCGATGAGCGCACCCTCTCTCCTGAGTCGTCCATCCCCAGAGACCGCGAAGAAGGAGATAGAGGAGTCATCCATACGTCCTGCGATCACCAGTGGAATGCCACGGGGGGTGAACTGTCCCAGCCAGTGGGTGTCACCAGGCATGAGGATCTGAGGCTCAGGTGGAACCAACCAAGCAGCTGGGATCGCACCGTCGATCTCCGTGCGTCTCGCCTGGGCTCCACGTGCACCTCCAGCTGCGTCTGCAAGATCAGTCATCTCCAGATGTCTGTACGTATCCCTCCACACACGAAGGGATCGGGCTGGCCCCCTCATCCAGCCGTCCCACCTAATATGTGATCTCTCCCCCAACTGAAGGCCCTCGGCATCTCTGACCTGACCGTTCCAGATAAGCGGCTAACGATCGATCTCCTCCTGACAGCTGGGAGGGGACTGAATGAGACTGAGGCGGAGCCGCCTCCAAACCATGAGGAGGCTACGAATGAGTGGGGAGCGGGACTGAGTGAGCGGGGCGGAGGTGAAGATCCACCTGAGGGACGGTAGCCACTCTCCACCTCGGCGCGGGACACAAGAGCCGACTCCCTGCTGAAGTAACAACTTCCACGTCTGCCCCCCTGGGGTCAAACCGCGAATGACAAGCTTGCCTAACAAGGCCTGACTCTGAAGCTCTGGATCAATGACCCCCAGGCCACCCTCAGCCTGCAGAAGAATGATTGTCTGCCAAGCAACCCTAGCTCTGGTATCTCTATGACCATCCTCCCCAGACCAAAGGAAGTTCCGAACCAATCTCCTGAGCTGTGCCACGCTGGATCTCGAGAAGCACCAGCAGGAAGCCACATACCAAGCCGTGGCTAGAAGGACCTGGTTAACTACCAAGGCACGACCTGCAAGGGAGAGCTTAGCAGTGCTCCAGAAAGCCAGCTTCCGTCGGATGGAGTCTAGCACCGGGAGAAACTGCTGAGCTGGCGTGATGTCTAGGCCAACCTGGAAGCCAAGGTATCTAGCTGTCTGTCCACGTGGAATCCATCTGAAACCCAGAAATCGCCCCCACTGAGAACACGCCCCCGGGTCTGTGAGAAAACCAACTGATTTGTTCCAGTTGATTTTCGCACCAGCGGCCGAGCAGAAAACCTCCAGGGCCATCCGCACCCTCTCTAGCATCCTCTCATCGTCTTGGACATAAAGGGCTGTATCATCTGCGTACTCTGAGTCCAAAAGCTTCGTGTCCTCCCGGAGTGGAAGGCGAACACCCCTGAGCCCTGTGGACCTCGCCCGAAGGTAGTAAGTCATGGCCTCGGCGAAGAAGAGAAACAGGTAAGGAGCCAGGGGGCAGCCCTGACGTACTGATCTCTCCAAGCTAAAGCGCTCACCCATCCTGCCTCCAATGATGACTCTGCTAGACGCTGTCCTGTACAAAGCTGAGATACCTTGGATCCAACCTGCCAGGAAACCTAGCCGCTCCAGAGTCCCCTCCAAAAAGGACCAGTCCACGCGATCGTAGGCCTTCTCGAAGTCGAGAAGTAGAATGGCAAGGTGTGATCCGCTGTGCTGAGCCCACTCCGCCGCCTCTGAAAAGGTGAAGACATTATCCAGGATACTGCGATCCTGGACAAAGCCTGTCTGAGTGTCATGGACGAGGTCTGGGAGTAGAGGCCGAACTCTGGCACTGATCATCTTGGCGAGGATTTTGTAGGCAGTGGTAAGGAGAGTGATCGGATGCCACTGGCGGATCTCCTGTCTATCTCCTCCCTTCAGGATGAGGCAAATCAGTCCTGAGGAAAGGCTCTCTGGCATCTGACCGCTGCTGAAAATCCCCTGCAGAGCTGCAAGGAGGGGCTGATGGATCTGGTCCCAGAAGGAGGTGAAGAATGCTCGGGATAGCCCATCCTCACTTGGGCATTTCTGTCCGTCTATAGCCATCAAGGCCTCCAACATCTCATCTGAGGTGAACGGCGCCAACGTCGCCTGCATGCTAGGCTGGACCAGGGATGGAATGTGCCTCCACACCTCCTCACGGGCACGACTAGCACGAGGGGCAAGCGGCTCTCGCTGGAAGAGGGTCTTGTAGAAGTCAGTGGCCAACCCCAGGACCTCCCCCGGATCCGTAACGATGTGACCATCCGCTGTCCTGAGACTCCGAAGCTGATCACCTGCAGCTCTCTGGCCATGCGTCCTGAAGAACTCCCTGCACATCCGGTCACCCTTCCGGGCCCAGAAGGAGAGAGAGGCGTGATAGGAAAACTCGGAGCGACGCTGGAGTGTCTCCTCCAGGAGGGCTCTGGCTCGAAGGGCCTGGATCCGAAGCTCCTCCGAGCTCGGGGAAGCCTGCTGGAGTCGCTGAATGGAGGCGAGGTCCCTCCGAAGAGCTCTCTCTCTGCCCCACCAATCCTGTCGAACCTGTAGGGCTGCGAGCTGGCAGATCTGGCTGGACTCCTGCAGAGCCTGCGCGACCGAGTCTATCAGATCCACGCCCTCCCCCCAGTCTCTGTCCCAAAGACTGCAAATGCTGCTGCGCACGTCCGCCCTCGAGAAGATGGAGTCGGGAATCCTGCATGATCGGGGGGGGAGAGTCTGGGCTGCCGAATCTAATGATAGGAGCACAGGCGCATGGTCGGAGAGTGTCGTCCCTGGAACTATACCCGCCTGGCCGCCTCTACTGATGGCCCGATCACTGACATAAAATCTATCAAGCCTCTCCAGGAGTCTGCCTCCTTCCCTGCGGAAGCCCCAAGAGAAGTCCAGGCTCCCGTGCCAACGCCGGAAGGACGGGTCTCTCCAACTGTCCCTCCCTCCTGTCGCGAAGATGAAAGAGTCCCAAGCTGACTGCTCTGCCTGAGCCATACTTGTGAACTCCGGACCTCTGCCCTGCTGGTCCTCCATGGTCTCCAGGTTGTTGAAGTCTCCTCCAACAATCCAGGAATCCATGTCTGGAAGAATCCCTGTAAGTGTCCTCCAGAAGGTGGCTCTGCATCGGAGGTCTGTGGGAGCATAAATGTTGAGGATTCCTATTTTGGATCCCTCCAAATCCAGGCCTACCCAAAGGGCTCGGCCTGGGATCAACGTGCCGTGACCAAAAACTCCCTGGGCTAACTGCTCGCACACGGAGGTACAGACACCCCCACTCCTCCCCTGTGCGCCGATCGAGGGCTCCCAATAAGTGTAGGAACGTCTAGGGAGAACCTTCCCGCAGCTACGGGAATGAGCCGCAGAAAGCTTGTGCTCCTGGAGCAAGAGTACATCCAATCGACCAATCACTGCAGGCTGAAGTTCCTGTCGCAAAATGAGCTTCCTGGGACCACGGGTGCCAGAAGAGTGAAACCCGTTCACATTCCAGGATACGAGGTGTAGGCTCATGGAGAGGGATGTGGGGCTGCGAACAACTGTCTGCTCGCGGTCGAAGTCGAAGAAGAATCAGACATATCGGAATGGAGGCGCTGCCGCTTATGAGAAGGTTTGGAGGGGGAGACGGGGTCGTCCTGCCCGTTCTTCAACACCTTCAGCAATGGCGAGAGGCCTTTGGTGCCATGAGCAAAAGCTTTCTCGAGCCAGCTCGAGATCTCTGAAGTGGTCATCCCGTAGAAGGTTCGGAGTTTCTGATGGGACCAAGCTCTGACATCCTGGGGGAGAGGCCATGACAGGGGGGGTCTGAGGATCACAATCAGTCGGAAGCGTTTGGCGGCGCACATCGCCCTCGGACCACTGAGTCTCGAGAAGCTGCCCACCGGACGGGCCTATCCAGGAGCAAACCTGGGCGTGTGTTTGCTCTCTGAGAGCCTCCCAAACCGAGTCGTCTGTCCAGGTCTCAGTGCCATCGCTGAGGAACGTGAAAGCGAAGCTAGGGCCATCCTTGGGAGCCAAGGCAACAATCTTCCCATCCGCCCCTTTGCGGAGCAGGAAGATACTAATGTCGAGACAAGCCGGGAAGGTCCCAAGGTCGGCCACATCCAGGTAGTCCCAGGGGCCAGATCTGTAAAAGTCTCGAGGAAGCTCTCTCTCCTGGAGTGAGACCCAGCTGAGTCTGCCACTGAGGGGCTAGCGGGAAGGGAAGCCTGCTCCAGTGGTGGTGTAGACTCCGGGTGTCCTGCCAGCGGGGGGGGAGGGGGAGGAGGCTGAGGGATAGGCGACTCGGACTCCACGGAGGCGACTGGCGGAGAAGGTGGAGGAGGTGGAGCGGGGGCTGCACTCGGCTGGAAAGCCGACGGTGCAGCTAACTCTGTAGGAGAGGCGAGGGGGACGGGGGGGGGGGGATGGGGATGCATCTGGAACTGGGGCTGAGGGGGAGGAGGAGGAGACTGAGGAAGAGGAGGCGGGGGCTGAAGCTGCGGGTCGGGCGAAGGGGGGGGAAACTGGGGAGAAGGCGGGGGAGCGGGAGAGAGGGGGATCTGAGGCTGTGGAGGGCGGGCTGCCGTCGAAGAAGAAGCTCTCCCAGGTCCCTGGGGCGGCTGCCTGTCAGGTCTCTGGGGTGCTGCTGCAGGAAGGGTAACCTCTGCCTTCCGCGCCCCCCCGTATTCCCCGCACCCCGCACCCTTCACCCCGCCCTCCGTTCCGACCCCCCCGCCCCCTCACTTCGCCTCGTCCGCCTCACTCCCAGGCTCCACCTCCCGCTTCGTCCCCCCTTCTTGGGTGGCAGCCTGTTCCTCATCGGAAGCTTGCAGTTAGTCTTGGCGGTATGGCGGCCCCCTGCCCGGATCCGGAGGCCCAGTCGGACCCTCCCTCTCCAGATGCCTACCGCGTTATCCTGACAGAGCAACAATCATCTCGTGTTCAGGAGGTTGCCATTGACTTTGCTCGTACCTCTGTTTACGGTAGGGTCATTGGACACTCCCCCTCCAGGTCTGCCATCAGGGACTGGCTCCAGTCCACTCTCCTGCTAGAGGATGGCCATATTGAGGAGGTGGCCCTTATGGGAAGGGGCATCTTCTGGCTCAAACTCTCCAGTGAGAAAGCTGCGAGCAACCTGATTGCCGGTTCCCCCACATCGGTGGACGGGAAGATTATCATGATAGTCCCGTGGTACCGTGGATTCAGCGCAGCAGATTTCGATGTTCGGTTCCGTATACCTCGCCACCCAGTGACACTAGTTTTTCCAGGGCTTGCTGCTGAGTTGCGGCCGATTGTCAGGGACTTGGGCTCCCATTTTGGCTGGGTTATGCACGACACCTTTGCCGACGCGGTGACCACGGCAGGAGCTCCCCGAGTCCGTGTGGCTGTGGCGGATCCTGCGACTCTCCCTGCAGTGATCGAGATTGTGACAGGTGCCGGCAGCATCACCCAGAGCATGATAGTCACCGGACAGCCAGGTCAGTGCCTACGGTGCCACGGCTTTGGGCACTTGGCGACTGCTTGTCCACGCTTCGCCAGCTCGTCTCGACCCCCCCCGCCCCCGCCCCCTCCGCCCCCGCCCCGGACAACCACGTCAGGAGGAGCCGAGGCAGCCGGAGTCTGGTCCAGAGGTAGTGGGCGGTTGGACCGAGGTTAGAAGGAAAAGAGGAAAGAACAAGAAGATTTCGGATAAAGGCAAGGAGGGCGGGGGGGGCGGGGTTGGAGTGGAGGGGGCGGAGAGGTGAAGCGGGGGGCGGGGAGAGCGGAATGGAGGCGGGGGGGCGGGTGAAGCGAGGGGGGTCGGCGGGTGAGGCGGAGCGGCGAGAGGGGGGGGGGGGTGAGGTGAAGCGAGGGGGGGGGTTGGGTGAAGCGAGGTGAGGCGGAGGGGCGGGGTGGAAGAGAGCGGAGGGGGGGGTGAGGGCGGCTGAGACGAGGGAGAGGGGGGGGGAGTGGAGGCGAGGGGGGGGGCGGCGATGTGGAGGTGAGATGGAGCGGAGGGGCGGGGCGAGAGAGCAGCGAGGGGGCGGGTTGGAGGGGAGCGGATGGCGAGAGACCAGCGAGGGGGAGCGGGAGCGAGGCGAGGGCGCAGCGAGTGAGGGGGAGGGGGGGCGGGGGGCGAGGGCGGAGGGGGAGGGGGCGGGGATGGTCGCGGCGAGGGGAGGAGCTAGGGGGAGGTAGAGCTAACGGCGAGGGGGGGGAGGGGAAGCTCGCAGGAGCTGCTTTGGATACTCAGGGATTTTTTGGAATCTTTTCTTTTGATTTTATAGTTGTTTCCATCATGTGGGCTGCTGTTTCTATTTGAGCAGTTATCCCCACAAGATTCTTTTGTGTTTGCAGCTGTAATTGCTTGGATACTAGACTTTTGTCCTGCATATCGAAGCATCTTCCATTGCTTTGAAGTATGATTTTGTACCAGGGAGAGCAGTAGTATGTCTGGGCTGCATTGGCATAACTGCATCCTCCTCAAATGCTGGACAGCTTTGCTATTTACACGTTACTCTTGAAGCCACTCTGGCTCGACATTATCTGAAGATGCTACTCGATTTCTGTGCATCTATTTGTACTTGCTGCCCATGAAGGTTCTGAAGCAACCTGTTTTCAGGCACCACTTCCTTCATTCTGAGCTGAACTTGCCCTCTTATTTTTCTAAGGATGCCTTTTTGTATTCAGTCATTGACTGGCTGAATCTCTTTGGCCATTATAATCTTTCTTAGCACTAGAATTTTTTATTATGGATGCTCTGAAGGTTAGTGCATTGTTGAAAAATTTTTGGACAGTAATTTTCCCACGTGGCAGACAAAGATCAGTCTTCTTTTCCTGCGAGAATGTGGCAAATTCCAAGGAAAAGAAGATGAAGTCCGATGATAAAAAGATCATTCATTGGAAGAACCAGAATGATAAGGCCTCAGCTATCATTGGCCTAGGGCTTGCTGACAATAATCCAATATGTGGATGTCGGCAAGACAGCAATTGAAGTTTCGACTAAACTGAAAATTTGTTTTGGAAATAAGATTATTGATTCAAAAGTTTTTCTCATGCAAAAACTTTTTAATGTGAAGATGAAGGAAGAAGAGTCACTGAGTGAACACTTAAGCAATTTTGGATCTACCGTTCAACGATTGGGTTACCTAAAAGCAAATTGGAGATGATGACAAAGGGGTAGTTTTGCTCTCCAGTATTGAAGGTATCTTCAAATACAGTGAAGTACTGGTAGTACTCAGGGGTGGCCATGATATGGGATATGATGATATGGTGGCTATCCTAATTGATGAAGGTTACCACAGTGAAAGCTGGAGCTTCACTGGAACTTGAGAAGGCATTCTTCTCAAAGAAATGAAGGAAGAATGGCAAGTCCTTGAAGTGTACCTATTGTGAGAAGCTTGGAAATACAGATGATCGATGCTTCAAGAAAATGGCAAAGGAACGATCAAAGAAGCATTCTAACCTGGTTGCACAAGAGACTGATGGAGACAAAGTCGAAGTTCAATCTTCTGAGGAGAAAGCTTTCACTATAGCTGTCTCAAGTTTCTCTCTTTCAGAAGAGATAGACTAAGAATGGGTCTCTACCTTGGGTAGTCTCCTAGAAATGTGTTAGGTTTCTAGATTCATGTGTCAAGTACTCTACCTTGGGTAGTCTCCTAGAAATAAATGTAATAAAATTGAGTGTGTCTTTTTGTGTGCCTTGTTCCATATCATACTTGGAGAAGCTGGATTTTGAAGTTACCAGGCTTGCTCAGGTAGATATATTTCTCGGGATGGCATGGCACGCGAAGAAAAATCTTGTGGTGGATTGGCAGAAGTACAGTTTACAAATTTGAAATGAATGTTGTGCTGTATATTCTTTGAGGCAGGAGGGATCTTGCTCAAGGGCCTTTGATCTATGAATATTCGAAAGACTACAAATGATTGGTATTCCTTTGTTGTGCATCTGTTGAGCCATGTGTGGATGCAGCAATAGATTCTTCGGCTACCCAAGATGGGAAGATGGCCTCATTAGCCAGTCAGATTCTTGATGAGTTCTCTGATTGTTTTAAAGATGAATTACCATTCGGGCCGCCTCTTAAAGAAACATCCAACTTAAGATTGAACTTATTCCTGTGGCAAAACCAGCTTTCTGCTAAAGTCTCGGAAGGATCTTCAGTATTACTTTGGCCATGTCAGTGGCGAATTTCCCGGTGTGGGGAATATGCCAAGCATTGAGGGGTGGAGTAGTTGATTGGGAGGGGTGGGTTGCTTTTAGAAGAAATAGGTAGAGCCTCAGAAGCTTCCTTCCACCATTGCTGTGTGCAGGTGTGTGTGACATATTTTGTGACATCTATTTGGCTCAATTGCATAATTGGAAATTTTCACATATGGTTTAAGATATGTGGTAAAATACTATCACTTTCTACCAATCTTAGTGAAACAAAGATGAAAGAATCCACAGGGGTGGTGATGCAGGCAATACACGTGGGCAATGAGCTTACATCCGGCAGCCAGCAAGGTTGTGGGTTTTTGTGTAAGGCTGCCACTGGTTCATCTGTTTTTGTGTCTCTACTCATACTAAACATTGCTGCTCGCTAATGAATAGAGTAAAATGATAAATCTGGAAATGAAAATAAGCAGCAAGCAAAAATATGCTTTGTGAGGGAAGAATGGAGATCTTTTGAGTTGGAAAGAAAATGCAAATTTCTTGAGTAACAGATTAAAGTGCGACTGTGCCTCTGATGTGTTGAGAAATGATAAACTAGGGAATGCTCAAGTTGAGAGATTTTGGACATCAAAATTGAGCATGGTGTCAGAAATCTCAGAAGATGAAGAGCATGAGGATACAAATGAGACTCAGAATGAAGTTGATCAAGACACTGTGAACACCTATGACAGGCCCAGATCTCAGAGTTGAAGGCTCAAAATGCCTGCTTCTTTCCTCTTGGCCTTGTGAAGGTGATTTGTTACAACTGTCAACAGATGTGTGATAATGAATCTAGCATTCAGCCCATTCCTTGCCTGCAAGAAACCCTTTACCAGCTGGCAAAGTCAGTTGTTGAACATGGCTATGCAACATTTTTTCACAGGATGATGCTGAGGGTAACACCCCACGTGAGGATCGTGTGGTTTCATAGGATGTACAGTTAACTTTGTATGCTATCTCCAGAAATGCCTATGGGTGCAAGAAATGCCCACTCTAAGACTCAAGGGTGATGATAACGGTAGAAAGGTTACAATCTTGGTTATGGGCAGTGGGGTGGTCCATAATACTATACACACCAACTCTGTGGATTACATCTTGAAAGTGTAACGGGCTGATTGACTGCTAGCACATGGTATTATGAGCGCTCTCATTCAGCTCTCAAATATTGTGTATTAACCACTTATTGTAATGAGCATTTAAAATGAGGAGATGCTTTTCTTGTAGCAAAGCCTTTTAGTTTGAATATTCTTGATATCTGGCTAGAGTTCTGGTGTGAGCTTAATACGACTCTTTAGAATGAGGAAAGGTGCTCTTTTATTTTTGGTCGCCATCTTGCTCAGTTTTCAATATATTGTATGTTTGCAGAAATTTAAAGGCATATGGTCCTGCTTGATAGCTCTTCTTTCGTGTGTAGGTGGCACTACAGCAAGCTCCTCAGTTTGCTTGTGGGTGTTTGCTGCTTTTGTCAGAAGTTCTGAAATCAAGGCCTACTCTCTGGTAGGCCTCCCAGTAGGAATTTTTCTTTTTCAAGAATGCCTTGTCATTTTAAGACGGACAAATCAATGATTTTTTAATATACAGGTGCTACACTTATGTTTGGAACCTGAAGAGAAGTTTTATATGTATATTCAGAACCTTTAGAATCTTGTTCCAGGACAGTTGGCATTTTCTCTGTTTATAAGCCACCTTGAATCGAGATGTCTCAAGACTACATATTGGTGTTTTTCTCCATGCTGTAGATTTATGGGGCTCCAATGTTTTATGTAGGAACGCAGTGACCCAACCTGAAAATCACGATGAAGAAACCGAGCACTTCCATGACATTTTAGACGAGCCAACCACGGCAAGGGATACTACTGTGCAAGCGGAGCTTGGTACAAGTGGTTCTAGAAACAAAACGATTGAAGGGGAACTTTGTTCTGGAAGTGATGAAGAACTAGATTTTCAGGTTCCTGATCTTGGGGATGAAGAGGACAGCAGCAGTGCAGATGAGGGGGAAGATAAGCACAGGAAGGAGAAAGATGTCAAAATGATTCCAAAAGATGACAGAAAAATATCTGCAGCTGGGAATATGCAGGCAGCTTTAGCCTGTGACCCTGCCAGCACAGGAAAATGGCCCAGAAATGGCTACTATAACTCACGCCATCGAGAGCCTTCCTTTTGGTATGTATTCAGGCAATGTTCATTTCCAGTGTGCACTAATATCTTCCAATGTACTTCTGGGCACTGTCTTTAACCTATGCGGATGGACAAAGTTTGGAATTCAGGGGTAGCATGAAAATGCACTCAGAAAACCTGACCATTGATTCTCACAGCACTGGTAAGCACAGAAAAGTGTGAGATTGTGCGCACACGCGCGTGTGTGTGTGTGTTTGTATGCACGAATGCATGCATGCATATATATATATATATATAGAGAGAGAGAGAGAGAGAGGTATATATGTATGTACACGGTGCATGCGTGCACACACACAGACACATGTATATATTTGTATTTATATTTATATCTGTGTATAACATTGTAGGCACCTTGTGTGTATAACATTCTAGGCACCTTGTTCTGTGTGTGTCTCTTTTCTCTCTCCTCCCTCTGAACTGAAACCTTGTCTACTGGGCCAGTAATGCAGATCAAGCTTGTTGGTGGGAATTAACAGCCTTAGCATCTCATGTGCATCCTTCTGTTGCAACTATGGCAAAGACCTTACTTTTTGGTGCAAGCATCATTTATTCAGGGGATCCGTTGAGGGACCTTGCATTGGGTGTGTTTCTAGACCGTTTTGCAGAGAAGAAGCCAAAGCCCCGTCGTAAAGATGGAAACTGGCATGGATCATCTCTATCGGCCCCACCTAGAAAGGTAAAATAATATTGATACTCTTTGGGATAATCTTTTCTTGCCCTTTTTGACGTGGATCCATGATTCTATTTCAGAGGTCATATCTACAGAGTAAGGTCAATTATGAACACCGAGCTGTATATCAGTAACTAGATGCTATAATGTAGTCACATATGATAAGAAACCAACCCTTCCTGATATCCTCACCTTTTTTCTATGTGGCAGGCCTCATCTTCAAATACACTACGTGTTGGTCAGGAGTTTCTGCAACTGTCCGAAAGGGAGGTCGCTCCAGAGGATGTTGTATTCCATAAATTTTACACATCTAAATCCAAAAAAACCAAGGGCAAGCTTGCAAAGGAGGCTAAGATCAAAGATGAAATTGTAGAAGTTGATGGAGGCAAAGATGATTTTCTGAGTGGTAATAGTAGTGATGATGATGAATTGGAGAATTTGCTTGAGCAGGAGGAGGGCATGGAGATGGGCTTGGATGAATTTTCAGAGGAAGATAATGAATCAGATGGTGAGTTTACTTATGAGCAGATGGACAAGGCACTTCAACCAGCAAATGTGGAAGCTACCGTTGAGGACTATAGTAACAGTAAGTCTGATGTCACCATCACAGGAGGATGCGACAGTGGTGTACTCAATAAAGCTTACAGATCACAGGACAGCTCTATCGGAGGCTTAAAAAAGAGATTAAAACCAAAGCAATCTAGAAAAGGGAGGAAGGATAGAAAGATGTTTGGGGAGGAAAGCATCAAAAAGTCACCTTTTGCCAGTTTTGATGATTATTCTCACATGATGTTAATTGATGGAAATTTTGATGGGACAAAAGGGAACATTTCAAGTACAAGAAAAAAAGAAAAGAATCATAAAAAATCTAAGCAAACTTCTTAAAGTATGAGATTTCGAAGGGTCTGAACTGATATTGCATATTTTATCTGTGGCCTAACTGTAATAAGTATTTGAAGTTAGCTGAGAAAGTCTCTCTATTCGAATAAAGTATCTGTATTTAAGTGCACGTGTGAATTCCCAAGGGCAGGCTTGTCTGGGCTTATGGCTTGGTCCACAAATTCTAGCCAAGATTCTAACAGTGTGAAGTGCTAGGGATCTTTTTAACGGCACATATGCAAGCGTTCTGTCAGTTTGTTGAAGCTTGTTCTTGTTTAGAAACTGCTAGGCTTTTAAATGTCCCTCGGACTAAATTATACTCTACATAAAGTTAGTGGATCTCCTATGTTTGCTTTTTTCCTCCACCTGCTTTTGAATTTGAAAGATTGTAGTCTACTACGTTTGCATGTGGCCCCATGCATGTCTGTCGTGTGCATGAGTGCATGCATTTTCCATCATATCTTTTCTCTTACAAATGGAAACCTGCTTTTCCTTTATAGATGCCAAAGCACCTTTGGTTCAAAATGTTCAAAGCTATAGTGTCTATATAATTATTGCGATATTTAAGATTATTATAGATAGACTGACATCGTATGCATAGCTATATACATGTGAATTTTTACTGTCAAGTTCTAATTGCTCGACTTAAGCTTCATTCACTTTGAAAAATCGTTTTTCATCCTTAAGCTTGAGCTTTTTATAGCTCATCATTTTTTACTTCGATATTCTATTTCATTGCATTCAAGCATTAAAGATAGATAAAGTCTCATGTCCATTGTTTTTCTTTTGTCAAGCACCTTCGCGGGTAGCTCTCCTCATAGTCATTCATACATACTCACACCCATCACTAAAGCTACTGTTAGGGTGGTATCCCCCTCCAATAATTAGCCAAGCACTTACCAGGACAGCCACCAACGCTTGGCACAGTGCTTGCACAACTTGTTAGTTATGTAGCAATCAAAGCATTGTGCTCGTAGAGGTTTGATGTCAAGGTTGAGTGCCCTTTGGGAGCTCAGTGTCTCTGATTGAAGGCATACAGAGCTTGGAAGGCATCAAGTGATTGGCATTAAGTCTAAGTGGAAAAGATGAAGCCTTGTGCAGTTATTGATGCAGACTTATGGTATGGGCATGGCGGTCTACAAGTGTCCACATGTTATTAGCTTAAAAATTTGTTTATAAGTTATAGTCCTCATGCACTTTCATTGCTTCAGTTTTGCCTTTGTATTCATAGTTATTAGTGCTCAAATGTTAGCAATAAATGCCACCATCCTAACTAAAGTCATGATTGTAAAGTCTTTTAAAATTTTAAAGGATTCCCTACCAAAATTAGTGTTGAAACATCAGGGGAGAGGGATTAATTAATATGCAAAGAGGACTTTGTACCATTTTAAGGGGTTGAGGTTCTTGGTGGGTAGGTGAGTTGGGTTGGGCAACCATGCCCTTCAATGACATATGGCACCCATCAAGCGGCTACAAGAGGTTACCAAGGTATCATAGGCTATGGGGATGACGACATGTAGCAATAGATTTCATTGGCTTCAATGCCATATGGTGATGCCATACTTGGGAGCAGTGCAAGGTTAAGTAGGCATTATAATTAATGCATTCCTAGATAAAGCAAGGTGGTGGTACATTCAATGCACTCATTGCACCTAGAGTCGGCAACAGGGTCAATTGGCAATCATGTGCATGATGGGTCAAGAGACTAGTAGACAGATAGTTGATCTATAGTAAAAAAGTACACATTGGTGATTTTACTATGGCATAAATGTTGCAACAAGTAGTTAAAGATACCATTCTTCAACAGGTGGTAGATAGCCACAATTAGAGAATTCAGAATGGCAAATAGGTCCCCTTTTGTATGCATAGTGCATTGACACGTGGCTCTAAGCTAAAGACATACAAATGATCTCTTGCTACAACTACTTACTCCATTTAACTTGTCTCTAGAGATTTTGGGGTTGTTTAGGTCAATTCTAGCTTGCTTCACACCCTCAACCTTCTCTTAGAGATCGTCCTTTTATTCATTAGGAATTTGCAATTGGATGCTCTCATTTGTTATTCTCTATGTTGGTCACCATAGCAAGTTGACCTGGTACAAACAAGTGTACTAACCCCATGTTGTTGGATGCCTATTCGTATGCTAACATGCCAAGGCATCTTTTTTTTGGTTGGCCATATGTAGCACTACTTGGTTTTTTAGGTACACCATATGTAGCACTCTTGGTTTTTAAGGGACACGATCGTACATCATACGTAGCACTACTCTCTATCTTGGTCTCCATCACAAGTTGACTTGCTACAAACAAGCATATTAATCCCATGTTATTGGCTGCATGTTCGTACATCAACATGCTAAGGCATCTCTTTGTGTGCATGGAATGTTTTACAAATCATGTATCAAGAGGCAAAGAATGAAGTAAGGGTTTTATTTCTCAGAAGACTTCAAGAATCTAAATATATATGAGAATGATAGTGTGCCGGAGCATTTGACTGAGATCTAGGATCTCAGAGAACAACTCCTAAATATTGATGAGATTATTGTTTAAAAGATTTGATCCCCATAACACATGAGTCATGATTGGAGTCATAATTGAGTTTCCACCCTTCTCTCACTTTGTCTTTGAGGGATAATGCTAAGCCTCTTTAGTTTGAGGAGCTTGTGGGTTTGTTGTTGCAAGATGAATAGACAAGGAAGAACAATCTTGCTCTTCCCCTGTAACTGATTAAGCACTTGTTGTCTGCAATAGGAGTCATTGCAAGCACAAAGGTGGTATGCAACTCAAGGCTGCTTCAAGATAGCCTCCTCACAAGGCAAAGGTTGATGCAAGAAAAGCCAGAAAGAATGTAAAATGCCGTTATTCTAAAAAGCCATCCATCATGTTAATGAATTCATGCAGGCAAATATTGGAAAAAGAGAAGAAAGAAGCTAGAATGGCAGTCTCAATTTCTAATGCTTTTGATGTGCTGACATGGATAATGCTTCAGCAAATTATTTGGCTAAAGAGTGGTCCTTTTTGGTATGAAGTTATGGTATGATCCCAATTTTGGGGTCAACTTATTCATCTTCATATGCAGTTTGGTATTTTGATAGTGATGCATCTAGGCAAATTACTTCTAAGAACCATTCGTTTGTTTATTTGCACCATGCTTGTATTGCTAAAATAGTATCCTCTGCTAACAATTTTATATATCCTATGAATGTAGTTGGGAAGATTATTTTGTCATCAGTTGATTGAATTGATTTTTGTCTTCCAACTATACTTTATGTTCCAATATAAGAAGAATCTACTTTCTATTTCCTCTTTTTACGGAAGAGGATATTCTATCATATTTGAGGATGATGAAGGATTGTAAGAGATAGAGAAAAAACTAATAGATACTCATTGTAGGCACTTCACATCATGGTTTATATCAGTTGGATAGGCATGACAATAACGTGCAAAATGCTTATGTGGCTACAAACTTCTGTAACGAAAGATGCAAATTTGTGGCACACCGGATTTGGCCACGTGAACTATGGCAGTTTGCAACTTTTACAAGAAACATAATATGGTATTGAATATGCCTACATGGCCCCTCCAAAACATGTTATAAAGGATGAAAGATGCATAGGAATGCCTTCCTAAGGGATGGATCAGTTAGGGCTATCAAAAAATTATAGTTTGGACACAATGATGTGTGTGGTCCCATGTGTGCACCATGCTTCGATTCTATCTCGTGAAGGAGAAATCTAGTATATATATGTGTTTTAAACATTTTGTTGCCATGGCGAAAAGCTAGACAAGGTCCAAGATGTAGATTTTCAGTAAAGATAGAGGGGGGAGTACATTTCAAATTCTTTTATAACACATTTGCAGGAAAGGCATGAAGCACCAATGTATATTGACATATACACTATATATTGCCATATGAAAATGAGACAAGGCACATGTGCCTCAACAAACGAGTGGCAAAGTGGATGATAAGGAATTGAAATGCATTTTTGTAGGCTCTAGTGGTGAAATTAAGGTTGTTGTCTCTATAATCCTCACACTAAGAGGACTTTTGTCAGTAGAGATGTGGTTTTTGCAAAAAAATCATATCAATTCTTGACTAAGTTGCAAAGACAGCTATCTATAGTATCACAAGAAGTATTAGAAGGGTTGCTCCCACTAGCACTTGGTAGTAGCTTATAGCCAACAAAAAGTCAACCTACACAATAGATTAAAAAGCATACAACGTGTACATGATGATGTGCGTCAAAGTCATAAAACCCTACAACACATGATGATGTGAAGAAATCGTGAAAGAAAAGAGAATAGTTGTACAAGAAGATAGATCAATCCCTTGGTGGCTTACACAAACTTTACAGGATAGAAAGTTGCTAGCTCCTCTCCCCAATAGAACAAGGATTAGTTTAAGAGGTTCAAAAGGAGCACAATATGCTGACACAACTTGGGTAAGCAACATACTTGATATAGATGAACCTAGTAGCTCAGAGGATGCACCTATGCGTGTACATACATATCCATATACGTATCTACTATCAACACACACACACACACACACACACACACACACAAGCCAATATCAAAATTAAAAAGGCATACAAGGCTACTACTAACTTCAAAAAGGTATGCAGAAAAGATGTGGAGACTGCAATGTAACTACAAATGACCATGACTAAGTGTGTGTCATGGGGTGTGATGGATCAGACTCCACCTTATGAATTTTTGCAAAGTTCAATGAACTTTCATGCTTACTATCAAAATGACATTCGTCCTCAAGGAATTCTTTTTTCTTATTCCACAAAACAATTAAGGTGCATCATATATCGATTGCAATTTTAATGAACAGACATCTACAAAACATGTTCCTTATCCATAGTACTAATCCACAGTACACGGTTTGGATTTGTTACAATTTGGTCTCTTAGCATGTGGTTTGAGTTCTTTCTCCTCTTAAATTTGTTTTAAGCTCTTAACGTTATACCACAAAAAAACAACTAACTTTAAAAAAGAAAGCACTAGAACTCTAACCACTGCGAAACACACACACTCACCTATACGGCAAACAACCTATATAATATACAACTAGAGCTAACCTTAGCTTAAGAATACCACCAAAAAAATGGCTAACTTTAAAAAAGAAAGCATATATAGGTGAGTGCGTTTGTTTGGCGGTGGCCAGAGTTCTAGTGCTTTCTTTTTTAAAGCTAGCCGTTTTTTGGTGGTATTCTTAAGCTAAGGTTAGCTCTAGTTGTCTATATATAGATATATAAATATATAAATATATATATTTATATATTTATTTAGTTAGTTAGTTATTTATTTATTTTATTTTATTTATTTATGTGTGCTTGTATATATATGGTTATATATCTATATAGTTATGCTTTGCTTTTTGAGTGTTAACCATAGAATTGCTAGAGGTGCTTGATGGCAAGTTCTCGTTCACCTAAGTTGGTTAAAATCCTAGTCTCAATTCCTTTATTTCTTTAGTTTGTTAGTATATGTTTTCTGCTGTATTTCATGCGATTTTGATTATGGTAGATTAGACTGTTAGCCCTAGCTCTCTTCGTTCTGAGAGGTTGGCGCTCCTTGGCTTTCTGTGCTTCCAACGGTTCCTTGGTGATTTCGCTTTGCTCGCTCGCTATTGTGCTTTGCCCGTGGGTGATTGCCATCTCGTCATCGTGACTTCTGATGCTGGCTTCACTCAGCCATATTCTTTCTTACTCTTCGCACTCTCCTCTGCCTTTGAGGGATTCGTCAAGACAAACGGCTGTCCTTCCTTACCTTCTCGGCTTGTTTCTTAGACCAGGACATTTCGTTAAATGAAGTAGTTAACTTATGACGTGTCTTTTCCATCCTCGATGAGTTGTTGCCCTGGCCGTCGATCCTTGACTAGTGTTGTGATCACTGTGCTTCGACCTCTCTTGGGTTGTTTTGAAGGCGACTGGCTTTCAGAGGGTCTCGGTTGTCTGGAGGTAAGCTGGAAGAGGTGAAGTGTCTAGAAGTTGGACCGTGCCTCTGGACATGTTGTTTCGGAGCTTGTTTGGCTGCGTGCCTCAGTCTCCAGGTGCACGAGGGGTGTCAAAGCATACTGCCTCGTTCCGGCTAGACAGTCGGCTAAAGCTACTTGTCGGTCCTGCTTTGTGAGTGTGGCAAAGGCTTTCGATGTTCCTTTGGTCGGATTACTGTCATTGTTATCAATTTGGTGCTCGGGTTGCTCATCTTGTGCTGCTCCATCCTAGCAAAATTTGTAGATGGTTTCTTAACTGTCCTTTTATCCAGTAGATCATCAATTCTAGGGATAGGAAACCTATTCTTAACTGTCATTTTGTTCAAATCCCTGTAATCAATACACATTCTAAATGAGCCATCCTTCTTCTTAACCAATAACACAGGAGAGGCAAAGGGTGACTGACTGTGTGTAATAAATTCCTTGTCAAGGAGTTCCTTTATTTGCCTTGCCACCTCTTCCCTTTCAGCTCTAGAAAGTCTGTATGGAGCTTTGTTGATTGGCTTAGATCCTGGCTCCAACACAATTGCATGATCCACATCTTTCATGGGAGGGAGATGGTTGGGAAGATCAGCAAATACATCAAAGTTCTCCTACTAGCTTACTACGATGACCCATTCTTGGGAGACGAGTTCCTCTATCGAACGGTTTTTTTATTGGGAGCCTACGTGTTGCATGGGATTTTGGGTATCGCGGCTCCGTCTGTTCCTAGTTCTCTGAGCTGTATTCAGTCGCTCTCTCTTCTGAGCTGCCATCGCTCTCTTTGGTGATCTTCTTGTTTCAGACCCTCCTTCAATGTTGCTTTATTCTTTCCCTAGAGCACGTTTCTTTCAGCATTCATCACGAGTTTGCTATGTAAATATAAGTCTAAGTATTTATATAGTTTATGATTATAGATTTTCTCTATGCTTAATTTTAATCAATTTAGATTTCATTCCAAAAATTTATTAGCTTAATTTGTCTTGTTAAAGACTATGTAGGTTAAATTTTGTTTTACTTTTCTACTACTTTAATATTTATATACTCATATATATATATATACACACATACGGGTGTGTGCGTGCGCATTTCAAGGCAAACATAAATTAAGATGGTTTATGGCCCATACTTGACTTGCATTTGCCACACAGGCTTGTTACAAATAATTGGACCTTCTCAAGCCTTTTTTACGACTATATGCCATCACTAAGAACTCAAATAGACGACATGATGAATGTTGAACTCATAGCATAAAGGTTTTATCTAAACTAAACCTTTACAACAGATTGAGTGTGAATAAATTTAAATGGTGAAAGATTTCTTTTTTGTTCTAATGTAACCAAGGTCACATTGTTTTAGAATAGAACAAGACCCTTCATCTAAAGCCTTACGGTGAAAACCACTCTCTAGACATTGGGATAGGACATGCAATTGTTTGAAGGAATTCTAACTTGTCCTTGTTGTGGATGGATGTAGGTGAGTGGAACTCCTTCAATATCATTTGGTATTTATAAATTAGCAAATTGCATGTTTTTTTCGTAAAACCCTCCTTGTAAAGATTATCTTGTCACGTACTATCTTGAATGATATCACCCATGTTTTATCAGGATACCATTCTCTACCAGATGTACATCATGAAGAAAAAATCATCAAGGTCTAGTAAAGATAGTCTTGCCAACCCAAATCATGTAGATACAGGCGTAAGTGTGTGTGTATGTGTGTTCTTATGCATTGATACTTACTTACTCATATAGATTCAGTAATTTAAATGGATTTTCATTTTTGTTTGATCCTCGTGTGGTCATATAAATGGATACTATTGTATATACTTTTATAGTGCTCTTTATTTTCTTATTTAATACTTATTTATATATAAGTGGACTACCTCATGGATTTGATATCTTGTTTCAATCTTGCGTTCCTTTTTCAAGCTCAATATTATTATAAATTCTCAAATTTTTTTGATTTTTTGCAAACTCTCAATTTGTTGCAATTCTCAACTTAGATGTCTCAAATATTTTCATCTTTATCTCATATATGACTTTTGTCCAAATGATGAAATCAATTGTACGGGTCATTTATTGATGGGACTATTAAATCTAAACAAACACACACATGTATCCTCACATAGGACCCCCCCACTTTGAAATAGGATACACCCTTGCTAATTGCATTGTTGTAAGTTCTAGTAAAAGAATAATGTGAACCCTGGTGTAATAAGTTATCAGTTTATTTCATAATTAGCAATATGTTTGGTGTGGGCAGTGTATTTTGGGTACTAATTTACCCCTCACTGTTCTCGTGCCAGGATATTAAGGCGTTTATAATTTTATACAAGAATATTGATAGTTATATGCGCATGGATATATATATCTTTATGTAGACATACATACACACATACATGCCCACACCAAACATATTGTTTGTGTGTATGTATGTATCTAGTCTTGTATGAATATATGTAATGCTACCTTAGGAGGGACCCCAACGGTACCCCCTATTTCTAAGGCCCAAGCAAGGGCGTGGAGGGTTAGAGGAAGATTACCTGGGTTCTATTAGCCATTTAGAGGCCTTGTTGCACATATAATAACCTCTAAAAGGGGAGCTACTTTTTTTGGGGAAATGGTGTATGTATGATGAGGTATGGTACACCATTGCATGCATTAATGTGACAATCACGGTCAACATTGGTGCCAAAGCACAAACTTATAGATTTTTTGAAGATAATACCAAGTCACCACTTGGATTTTCACGTTCATTTCTTCAATTCACTTGTCGAGGGTCCCCTAGTTGACCCATTGTGATGGAGCTTGAGTCACATACACCAAAGGACAATGGAGAAGCACCGATCTCTTCCGTGCATCTATGTCATTTGATGCGTGTTGGCTCATCTCTTCTTACGTGTATTTCTAGTTTCAGTGTATTGGTCTATTCATTAGTCTTTATGTTATCGTATGAGGTTGATGCACTCATTTAGGTTTACGTAACTTGCTGCTCGTGATAAATGATGAATAGAGACCTTTTGACTCTTGATTATTTCCTTTTAGATATGGTAGACGGCCCCCAAAGTCTATTGTATGATAACAAAAGATGACAATGGCAACTCTTTGGGATAGTCCACCCAGGTATTCAGCTAAGACATGCTTAGTTTTGGTGGTTTGGGTTGGATGGTGGCAGATGAGCTGGTCTACTTTTCTACAAGTTTTGCATGATACCTTTTTGTGACGCTACGGTTGGATTTGGGTATAGGAATACTTTATGCTTGTAGGCTATTCTAGCACAATTTTGCCTTGGTATTATATAGATCTAGTCCTTGGCAAGAGAACTACTAAACCATTACAGTTTTTAGCACATTGTAATGAACTTCTAGAAAATATTGTTTTGGTTTTAGCCTTTGGTTGATAATTTAGAAGCTTTATGTAGTAAAGTAACTTAGGAACATCTTTTATTATGAATTTATTGTTTCTAGTATGCCCCAGGTAGTTATTTTAACCACTAGTATGGGCATATGTACTTTACTTTTTGATGTATTGGAGTAGCTCCCTTTTGTTACTGGTTCTCAATGATTTTTGTAACCCCAAGACAAGGATGGAGTTGAATAGTTGTAGCAATGGTTTTTAAATAAATTATGATAATCTTTTATAGAAAAATGGATAGAGGTAAACCTCTTTCCTTGGGAGATATAAGGATAAATGTAATAACTTTGAAATATTCACAATGTATTATACTTTGTACAATGAAACACTTAGGTTGGTCTTGCTTGCTATTAGACTTAAATTGACCACTTATCACACAAGAAATTAGTTGGGAAATGCATTATGAAGGAGTGGAGTGGTTTTACAATTCTTAGCAATAATAGAGTAGTTTTGGATAGGTTAAAACACAAACACACACACACACACACACACACATAAATGCATGTATAACATGAGTTTAAAATTTCAAAATAACAAGCTTCGTTAGCCAAAATTTTTGTTATATCTCCCTTTGCATAATGGTAGTGAGAAGTGCAATCTTGGAGCCTTACAATATCAACAAAATATAACACACTATTTAAAAATTTGGACTTTCTTGCTTCGTTTGGACTTTTTTTCTTACATGCTCACCTCCGCTCAATATCACTTTTAGTAGACTCATAAATTGGGTATTTTAGGAATACTAGATGTGTAAGTTCCACATAATAAACCTAAAAATTCCCCAAGGTTGTAAGTGGTGACCTCTACTTGATACATCATGGGTAAATTTGCAAAAAAATGGATCACCCCCACACAAATATGGTCTAATAAAGCTTAAAATGTTGTTCACCTCCACTCAATATGCAATATATGGAAAGAGTTGGTTGAATTAAATATATAGGGGGTGTATGGATACACCATTTGATTGTATGGAAAAGAGTTTATTGCATTCAATATATAGCGGGTGTATAGATACACCATTTGATTGAATAATATATTTAAAGGTGGTGTAAAGATACGCCATTTTTCAGGAACACAGCTTACAATATATCATCCTATGCTTCTAAATCTCATTCAAAGTCATTAGATTCTAGTATTGCATTTTCACTTGATGGTTTGAGCCTAGCCAAATGATGTTTTAGGATAAGGAATTGTGATACATTTTTCAACATCATAGCCATGCTTCTTTTTGTAACTTCGAGTCCTTGATTTTTAGCAATGAATAATGCTACTCACTTCCACATCTGCCAAGCCCTCTTTATTTGGAATCCATTCACATTTCTTTTGCAAGCAACCCTCATATAGTTGTTTCATTATATACTTTTTAGGGAGACTTTTCAAAGGCTTTGGTTCATACCATAAAGCTGTGAATGTTATAGGCATTCCCCCTTCTCACTCTTGCTATATGAGCAACCTTTGCTACCCAAATTGGGCCACTTGTTCATCCAACTCTAAATCTACATAGATGCCCAAACTGCAATAAACATCATACCCTCTTCAATCTCATCAAATGGTACAAACTATGGTAAGGATTTATCCCCCTTCCTACCACAATATTTCTGAGGTAAAAGGCATTGCTCAACTTCTTCCTCATCTATTGTGGTATTTGTATCCAATGTAGATATTGGTGACATTGCTTCTTCTATGGCAAAAAAGATTCAGAGTATTCAATGCTCATTAAATTTTCTTGTTTTTGTAAAGATTTGACAAGTGCCTCAATTGACTTTGATTATCTCCCCCCTATCTCCCCATTCTTTATTTCCTGCTTAGGATATTTTTGCTTCATACTTTGAAGATGTTTAATAAAGGCATCTAAGCCTTTCATTTCATCTATGTCAAGTGCTTTGTTCTTTGCAAGAACTCCAATGGAGTTTTTCTCTATAATAAAGCATGTGACTCACTTCATAAATGATCTCTAGCCAATGAGTAGTGCTTCCATTGCATCACAGGAATATCATTATGCATGCTAAATAGGAAACAGTGTGGATTTGTGTGCCCTATTAATGCATCATCTCCCTCTTTTAAATGTGGCTCTATGAATGCTCTCCAATCTACTATTCTCTCCAAGATAGCCACTTTTGATTCCTCCTTTCGAGAGCCTCCAAATTTTTCCCCAATTCAAGACATCATATTCTCCAATGTCAGAACATCCCTTGACTTTAACTCACCAGAGATAACACTAAATATTTGATCTATGTCTTCATGTGTATGGCCAACAAGAAGAAAACCAACTTTCACTTCTTTAAATATTTTCAAACCAACCAGCATAGAGCATAAACCAAATATATATCTATTCTTGTTTTCTCTCCAACAGTTATTAGCCTGTATACACAAGGTGCAAGGTAAACATCCATGTGCATCTTTGACCTTCCGTATTGCTTTCCTGATGGATGTTGCCACTTGGTTACTATCGCGCTCATGCAAGCAATCAATCCATACATTGCCAAAGAGTCAAAATCCATACACTAATACTCCACACAAATGTGTTTTTAGTCCACATTTATCCTCTAATGGTGGTGGGGTACATTTATACCTTGGTAATGTTGTTGTATTCTGATCCATGCCATCAATGGTAATGCACATGGACTTTTTGGCATGCACAATAGCTTCCTCCCTCCAAGAGGCATACAACAATATAGCATCTTGCACATGACTTAAATGGATTGTTCGACATCTTATATATTTTCCTCACTTGTGCTCATATTTCCTATGTTCAATGGCATTTTTCAATTCATCACATGTCTTGGATTTTGACATCCTTTGCTTTGATGGTGTCTTGATATGGGAAAAGTTTCCACACCAAATTTTATACAAGGTTGCCCTTGAAATCATGCTCTCTTCTCTATCTTATAAAGTTTTATTGACTACTGTTTCTAGCACAACCTTCTTTGTCGTTCCCAAAGGAAGATGATGTTGGCATTCCACACTTCCATCTAACATTATTTGGGGAAGATGAGGCTATGGTAATGCACGATCATCAAGGATTTTCTTTAATGTTGCAGTTGCATTTCTAGTGCTTCTTTTCTCTTTAAGCTTGTAGGCATTTCCATGAATTTTATGAACCACTTTGTCTTTTACCTCTGCTTAGATGGTCCAATATGTACCATGCGATAGTCTAGTTAACCATTGATATCCTCGATTACATATGGATGCTCCATTAACCATGGGTTTACAATGTCTTGTTCTCGAGTCCTTATTACCTTGATGAAGAAAAAAAGAAAACTCTTGAAGAAGATAGTTATGTCTATTAGTCCCTGTCTTACTCCAAATTCTAATGCGCATGGCTTCACAATCATCTTTTGCAACTTTCCTTATGCAAAGTTTCCTTCAACAAATGCGCATGAGTCCTTTCTATATTCTCCTCATATAACATTACATGTCTCTTGGGTTTTGGAATCGGTGCCATGATTCGTTGCCTCTTGACAGTCACATACTTTCTTTTTGTGAATAGTGTCTTGCGTTTCCGAGTTGTTCGTCCATTATATGGCATTGAATCTATTTCTCTTGAATCTTCATCTCTAAAATCAAATGTAGAGCCTATGCAGTGGCCTTGGGAATTATTTGATGTCACTTTATAATATCTTGGAATTGTCAATCTAGTAGACAACTTGTTTATTAAAGTCAACCTATTGCCAATACCTCTTAAACTGTGTGGTTGAACTGTTTCTCCTTCATAATTAGATGTTATGCCATCTATATGCTCCACATTAGGACCATCACAAGTCTTAGATGTTCTACCATCTCTGCCCTAAACTCTAATGACAACATCATGACCATGATCACTAATATCAACAATGCCAATGAGCATGTTTGAGTCACTTGCAATACAAGACAAGTCTTCTATACCAGTGAGCATGTTTGAGTCACTTGCAATACAAAAGACAAGTCTTCTATACCAGTGAGCATGTTTGGATCACTTGCAATAAGTCTTTATGCCAATGAGCATGTTCAAGTCACTTGTAACACAAGACAAGTCTTCTATACCGAATCACTTGCAACACCAGACATGTCTTCTATACCAATGAGAGTCACTTTCAAGACAAGCAACCTCTTCTCCATCAACATCATTTATGATGATGCCCTCAATACCTGTGAGCATCCCACTGTGGCAATCTTCAAAGCTACTACTATTTCTTGATTTGGAGCCCATTCAGAAATGCTCAACTTTTATATCAAATCAAGAACAAAACCATTCCTTAACCCTCCTAAACTTTGACTCTTAGCTCTAAATTGTAAATCTTAGACCCTAATCGTAAATCCTAAATCCTAGTGCTTAAAACCCTTAAAACTCTAAACCCTACCCTAGACCCTCAACCCTTGCTCCTAGACCCTAAAACCTAGACCTTAAGCCCTGGACCCTAAATCTGAAACCCTAGCCATCCTAGCCAAACCCTTAAATGCAAGCAATAATATGTAAAATATTTTGATTTAAGCAACATCTTGGAGTGAACCCAACATGTTGCTCAACTCAGTAAAAAATACTGATTTGAGCAACAGGTTGGGGAAAAAAAATCAAGTTGGAGTGAACCCAACCTGTTGCTTAAATCAGTAAAAAAATACTGATTTGAGCAAGAGGTTGGGGTGCACCCCACCCGTTGCTTAAATCAGTAAAAAATACTAATTTGAGCAATAGGTTGGAGTGCACACAACTTGGTGTTGTTGGGGGTGCACCCAACTTATTGCTCGAATCAATAAAAAATATTGATTTAAGCAACAGGTTGCAGTGCACACAACTTGTTGCTCACTCAATAGGTTGGGTGCCACCCCCAACCTGTTCAGTGAGCAACAAGTTGGGTGCACCCCCAACCTATTGCTCAAATTAGTAAAAATATTGATTTGAGCAACAAGTTGGGTGCACCCCAACCTATACACCCAACCTATTGCTCAAATTAGTATTTTTAGTAATTTGAGCACCAAGTTGGGTTCACCCCCAACCTATTACTAATTTGAGCAACAAGTTGGGTGCACCCCCAACCTCTTGCCTTACTCAAGCAATAGGTCGGGGGTGAACCCAACCTACTGCTCAAATTACTAAAAAGACTTATTTGAGCAATAGGTTGGGTGCAGCCCTATTGGGGGTTTGATTAGTATCATTTTTTAATAAAAAGAATATTGATATTTTTTTAATAAAATAAATAGTCTATGAATATGAATAAAAAGAATTTTTACTTTTTAAAAAAATATATAATATCATTTATTATATTAAATACTATTATACTTTATTATAACGAGTAGCATGACTTGACAAAATATGAAGAGGGGACAGGAGAAGAGTGGAGATGAGGAGAGAGGGCACAGCTAGAGAGCACACCACAAATGACTAACTGTACACTAGATTTAGTTGAAAAAATAGAACATATACAAACCCATTTAGGGTTACGGTTAAGGGATCTAACCCTTTCCTTTATAGCACTCTATTGGGTTAGTGCTATGCACATATGATCACATGATGGTGCTATGCACATGTGATCACATGATGTTGAGCGTGAACTCTCAACATCTTCCCTCAAGATCAACATCATGAAGTAGGCCTTCCCTCAAGATGATGATTCTGGGGAATCGAAGAAGGACTGAGCATTACATTCCATGACACCCCTTTAATGGGAATGTCCTTCCTCTGCTTTAAACCAAGAGCTAGTCAGTGTTTCTCGAATAGCTCTTTACCAAGTGGTTTGGTAAAGATGTCTGCAACATTCTCTTTGCTATCACAATGCTGCAATATGATGTCACCATGTAACACTCTTTCTCTAATGAAGTGCTCTCTGACATCAACGTGCTTTGTCCTGGAGTGATATACTGGATTCTTGGCTAATGCTTGAGCTGATTGATTATCACAGTATATTGTTGTTGGCTTTGACTCATCAAAGTAATCTATTTCTGACAACAGTCTTCTGAGCCATATAGCCTCACAGTGCACCTGTAGTGAGTGCTCTATATTCTGCTTCAGTCGAAGACAAAGAAACAGTTGGCTGTTTGTTTGACAACCATGATATAGCACCTTGACCAAGGAAAAATGCATATCCATGTGTCAATCTCCTAGTCTCATAATCTCCGACATAGTCATTGTCACAATATCCATGCAACTGTGGATGACTTTCTCTGTATTCTATCCCAAACTGTCTTGTACCTCTAATCAAGACTCTTTTGGCTGCATTCCAATGAGACTGTTTTGGATTTGCCATAAACTGTGCTAGTGAGCTTACTACATAACAAATATCTGGTCGTGTAATTGTCAAATATATAAGAGATTTGATGAGCTGCCTATAGTATCTGCCATTGACTATACGCTTTTTTGAATCTTTAGTAAGTTTCAAACTCTGTTCCATGGGAGTGGCTGCAATCTTGCAATTTGCCATATGAAACTTCTTCAGGAGACTGTCAACATACTTGAGCTAACTCATGAATGTGCTCTCTAAATCTCTCTAGAACTCAATTTCAAGACAATAGTGCATAAGTCCAAGATCTTTCATGTCGAACTCTGCAGACAAGTCTTGTTTTAGTTTTCTAATGAAGCTATCCTTGCTTCTGGTCACAATGAGATCATCTACATACAAAAGTGCAATAGCAATGTCTTCCCCTTGAACTTTGTAGTAGAGAGTATGATCTGCATTGGATTTCATGTATCCCAGATTAGCAAAATACTTGTCAATTCTACTGTACCAACTTCTAGGTACTTGCTTTAAGCCATAGAGACTTTTCTTGAGATGGCAAACCTTATTCTCCTTTCCTGGTTCAACATAACCTACCAGTTGTTGCATGTAGACTTCCTCGTCTAGATAACCATTGAGAAATGCGTTCTTGACATCAAGCTGATACACATTCCATCTGCTGAGTGTCGCTAGTGACGTCAAGAACCGTATGGAATCCATCTTTGGTACTGGAGCATAAATCTCATCATAGTCTTGACCATATTGTTGTGCAAATCCTTTTGCAACTAGTCTGGCTTTGTATCTTTGAATATTGCCATCTGGATTATACTTTACTTTGTATACCCATTTTTTTGTATGGTCTTCTTTTCTGATGGAAGTTCACATAATTCCCAAGTATTATTCTTATACAAAGCATCCATTTCTTCATTCATAGCAGTTTGCCATTCTGGCTTGTCTACTGCATCTTCAAAGTACACTGGCTCTTTTGTAGTCATGATGGTAGTCATAAGAGCATAGTTGGTGGTTTCCACCTGAATTGCTTTGCCTTTCTGAGCATATATCAATCTGGCTGGTGGTCTGCTTTCCCTAGTAGACCGTCTGAGCTACTTGGGGTGTTGTTGCCAATTCTTCCTCTTCTTCATTAACCTGTTCTCTAGATGACTGTGAAGTCGATGCTTCTATCTCCTGTGTAGGTGAGGTTTTCCATTCTGATTCCTCATCAAAGATTACATTTTTCGAGATAATGACCTTGCAGTTGATGGGGATCATACAATTTATATGCTTTGCTTTCTTCACTATAGCCAACCATGATGCATTTGCGTGACTTCGCATCCAATTTCCTGCGATGATCATCATGTATGTGGGCATATGCTATGCAACCAAGTATGCGGAGATGCCCAATGTGTGGCTTGTATCCAGTGAATGCTTCATATGGAGTCATACCCTGTATCGGTTCGGTAGGAAGTCGATTAAGCAAATAGTTTGCAGTGGCTATTGCTTCTACCCAATACTAATTTGGAAGATGCTTCTCACTAAGCATTGCTCTAGCACTGTCTGCTAAAGTCCCATTCTTCCTTTCTGCTCTTGCATTCTGCTGAGGAGTATCTGCACATGTAAATTGTCTTCGTATGTTGTGACTTCTGCAAAAGTTCATGAATGCTAAAGACATGTATTTAGCTCCTCTATCTAATCTCATAACCTTGATCTACTGACAAAAGGTCCTTGCTAAGCTTTGGAACATAGAGCACATCTTTCACCAATCCTTTTGTACCAGTGACATTGTTCATAGGGATAATACCTGATATTTTTGACCTTTTAATGGTTTCATTTTTGTAAACCATTCCTGATGATTTGTCATGTGAGATGATGCATCGCTATCGATGTACCAAGGATCCTATTCCACTTGGTTGACTTCATAGCTGTAATCCTCTTTGGGATTAAAATTAGAGTCTAGGTACACTATATCAGTCCGATGCATTTCCTTGCTTGCAAGAAACATATTTCCATGTTCATTTGCAAAATGACTGTGTGACTAGAATATCCACCATGATGATTTCCTCTACCTCGAAAATTCCCTCGATTACTGCTGGATTGATTACCTTGATCGTACTGCTTCTTGCGGCAATCTCTTTCATAGTGTCCAAACTTGTGACAGTAGTTGCACTGGACGTTTGACACATTGGTGGATGCATTCCCTCGTCCTTGGAATCCTCCTCGGTTGGAATGATTTCCTCTTTTGCTGATTCTAATGTTGTTGAGGATGACGTTGATGCTTATGTTGACTTTGATTTTGTTGTTGATGATGATGACCACTTTTTTTATATGATCTACCTCTGCCTCTGCTTCTATTTAAAGCTGTGAATGCCTGATCATTAGAATGACCTTTACGTGCTTAAATTGCCCGAGTTCTGAGTTCCTCACCAAGTAGGATTGACTGAAGTTCTTCCAATGTCAAAATTTGTCGTTGGATGGCAATACTCTGGACTAGATTATCGTATCCCTCTCCTAGTCCATTCAGAATGACTTGAACCATTTCTGCTACAAGTTGATTATTGTATTCTTTTATGCAGAGTACATAAACATAACCGGTTTCACTGCTGTTGGAGAAACTCTCGTTTATTTGGTTTCTTAGGGTGAGAATCTCGGATGTGTTCTTGGACTCGGAGAGATCTGCGAACATATCCCATGCTTCTTTTGATGTCTTGACTGTGTTGAGCTATCCTAGCATGACATCTTGCACATTCTACTTGATCAGATGATAGGCATACTTGTCTTTCTTATCCCATTCTGCCTAAGCTCGGGCAATGGCAGGATCTACTACAGGTGCGAAAACTATTTGTGTAGCTTACTGGAGAAGGTCCTAAAAGACAAGCTAGTAGCATGGTGTAGAGTTGGAGCCTCTCGTATGGAGGTAGTTTGGAGCCGATTACAGCACTGGTGGTGCAAGCATTGAGTTGTCTTCATTGGCTACTTTTGCTTCTGTCATGAGAGCCGCTGGGACGTTGAGCTTCAGTTTGGAGCTTCGTTTGGAGATCTGGATGCAAATCATAGAAGCCAAGTAAAGGTGCTAGGAGCTGCAGCCGGTCGACCGGCTTGCTGGTAGCAAGTAGCTCTTTATGAAGGTCATTGAAGCTTTTGTAGGCGGCTGAAGCGTCATAGATGTTGGAACGCTGTTGTAGAGGTAGATTGGGAGGCGGATGCGTAGCTGAGGCTATTGGTGCTTTGGGTAGAGTGTTGCACCCATGAGCTGAGTTGTTTGAGCTGCTAGAAGCCCATTATTTAAAGGAGCCTTGGAGGTTTACTATGAAGCATGGTCTTCTCTCAGTCGTGGAGGCTGTGAAAGAGCTGTTTGTAAGTAGCCTATGGGACAAATCTTAAGGTCGTTGTAGTACACTGCGAGAATGGAGCTCATTTTTGTAGTTGCTACTATAGTTTCCTTTGTGTTCAGAGGTGGTTTTCTCTACTGCAGTCGAGGTCGCTGTTGTGGTAGATGACAGTGTGCAAAGGCCTGGCGCACAGGGGCTGCCAGTGAAGTTTGCCTGAGAGTTTTCCTGACAAAATCTCTCAGACAATGTCTCACAGTCTCTCTCTCAGAGATCTTTCCCTCTCTCTCAAAAAAGAAACTAAAGTCTCTCAAGAAACTCTTAATGGAAATCCTCTCTCACTCTAAAAGAAGAAATCTCTCTCACAATAAGAATGAACGGAATGGACAAAAATTCTTCTAAGTGGACGGAAATTTCTCTCAATAGATGGGAGTCTCTCACCGAAAGTAAACTCTCATGAAGAACACAGTTAGTCATTTGGGGTGTGCTCTCTAGCTGTGCCCTCTCTCCTCATCTCCACTCTTCTCCTCTCCCCTCTTCATATTTTGTCATGGTATCAGAGCTCCCTTGCCTTTTGTTGAGGCATTGCGATCCTTAAGAGTGCGAGAGAGATTGTGAGTTCTCTTGAGTACATTAGATTTAGTTGAAAAAATAGAATATATACAAACCCATTTAGGATTAGGGTTAGGGGATCTAACCCTTTCCTTTATAGCACTCTATTGGGTTAGTGCTATGCACATATGATCACATGATGGTGCTATGCACACGTGATCACATGATGTTGAGCGTGAACTCTCAACATGACTCGTCTACGACATACGATGGGTTAAAGACCTGCCTCTGGTCTCAAGGTGTCTTTAATTTCTTTCAAATTGGATTTTGATTAAAACTTAGCATTTCTTCCAGATGAAAAAAACATGTTTTGTAACATGGCTCTCTCTCTCTCTTTCTCTCTCTCTATCTATCTATCTATCTATCTATATATAGATATATATATATATATATATATATATATCACAACATTGATATGCTTTTAACTGATTTTACTAAATTACAAATTTCAATGAAGCCTTAGTAGTGCCTTTACTCAATGAGAAAAATATTTTCTTAAACCAATGCATCTATCTCTCTCTTTTCTTTGAAACTTGTGTGTGTGTGTGTGTTACCTATTATTTCAATGAATCTAAATCTCCACTAACCCATGCTCTTTGTCAATGCTTTGAAATGCCCCAGCCATCCATTGCTTCATCAAGACTACGTTCACATTTACATTAGTGTTAAAGGGTGGAGCAAAGTTGTGAGTGAATCCTCAAGAGAAGAGAAATCCGTTTAATTACTCTAGCTGCATTACAAATCGTGAATCCAAGAGAATAACATCCTTCCAATCAGTCCAATGGTGAAAGCCATAAGACAATTTCTAAATTAAGTAAGTTGCAAGGTAGTTCACTTTCAAATTCTTAAATTGCAAACACATATAATCATGTAAGTGTGCATAACAAGGTCGAGAGCACTATATCTCCCATAATAAGTCTCTCAAGTGTATTCTTCAAGGTTTCCAACGTCTTCTTCCACAATATCATGCCCAAGACTCTACTTGCAAATCCGACGGAGAGGTGTGCCAACTCACCTGGCACCATCACAACAGAAATGAAGGTTAGAACAATACATTTTTATTGTGGAAGCCAGGCTTTAAGGCCAACACACAGTTGTTATCCATGTCACTCTATCTAGATTAGCAATGAACAAATCTTGGCATTTTCATACTTCCAAAGCAGTCTAAGGTTGGCTCCTGAAAGGTAAATGAAATATACTTAGAATGCTATAATTCCATGGGGAGTAAACAAAAACCCTAGAACTTGGGGGATCTTAAGCCAAAGACATTAATCATGAAATGGGACCCTCTAGTTTTCATTTCAAAGTAAGTCATGCCCAAAAACCTACAAGACAATGTCTTAAGAGAGCCTCCAATTCCTGCATCACCAAGGTTATTCCATTTGTAAGTATAAAAAATTGTACTGCCAATGGGTGTTACAATGAATCGTAAAGTAATCGACACATAAGGCCCACCATGTGAATAAAGCTTCTCCGAAAATAAGGAACCAATCCCATTCTAAGAGGTCATAGATTTTATTCCACTAGCTAGTGTTGAGTCACATTCTAAGAGGGCCAACCCACGTCTTCTTATGACCCATAAAATATCTTCTTATAACCCAAAATTAAAATAATCATTGCCCCATAAGGTCCATATTTCTCCGTTGGTCTAGAAAATCATAATGACTCAAGACCGTCTACTCCTGTCAAAATCATATATTTAAGAAATATCCAATATACCAGGGACTAATCCAAGCCCATTATTAAATTTAGATAGTAAATAGCCCAAGGACTTACCTAGCACATCCTCTCATGATCTTTAAAAAGAAAAACTCATAATAAATAGAAATTAGTAAAGAAAGGACTTATATAACTAGATTTCCAAGGGAGTCTTAGAAAGCCAAGTCAATCGCCAAGTATAGGAAAGTATAAGAGCTCTTTGGTAGAAATATATAGATAAACCTTATGCCAAGGTTAACGAGATATACATATATTTACACAAGTATAAATGCCAAGATTACAGAGACAACTATAAATATACCCGTATATATGCCAAAGCCTTTTCACATACATTTGTCAAGGCTAATGAGAACCCCTAAAGAGAGTTTAAAAGGCAATGAGGTCCTATGAGGGCTCAAAAGAATGTTCTGAAAAAATCTTCGTAAATTCTTTTATTAAAAGGAATAGAAAGAACCCATAAGAAATAAAGGGGATACCCATGGATATCCTAAGTCAAAGACCATGTAACAAAAATTGCAGTGGAAGTCTATATCAAACACCAATCAATGCGTAACTTCCAGCAACCATATATCCATGGCGTAGTAGTGTTATGGAGCACAGTCCGAAAGCATATTGCAAATCATCGTCCGAGTAACCCATCATGCTTCTCGCTTCATTCTTTTTCTTGTAACATGGCCTATAAGTATATACTATCTCCAAGAAGAGACCATCCATATGGTCAATATACATAAAATGGTCCGGGTGCAACTGCTTGATCCCCTCAATACTAAAAGCGGTAGCGTAGTTAGCTCATAGCATAACCTAGTAGTTGTAACGCAATCTAATTGTGTAGTACATTCTCAGCGCACAAGAAGAATGCTTTCTTTCTACAATAAGGGACAGAATGGACACCTAGAAGAGTATCCAAATCTAGAGCTTCTTGAGAATCGCTGGGTATGTGGAATCTATTGTTGTAATTACCAGTCGAGTCTCCCTCTGAGATAATGAATATTCCTAAGCGGATGAAGTAAGTGTAGATTAAATTCTTCGTTGATGTGGATATGCTGGGCATGCCGATGCTATCCCTTGATCCCACCAACTCTCAAGTGCTTGTGGAAGCTCTGGCCTTAGCTTCAACTAAGCCTTGCCTTAGAGTGGTGTAGGAGAGCCCAGAAGATATAACGGAGCTCTCTGAACTGCAAAAGAGTTCTCTGAACTAACAGCGCTGGTCCTCTAAGAATAATCTATATGGAGTATTGCTTCCTGAGTAAAGCGCCGGTGGGGAGGCCTAGTGATCTTTTAGCTCTAATATTACAGTCCTCTGGGACATGATGCAAAGGAGTATCTACGAGCAGTTTCGAGCAGTCTCGAGCCCTCTCGATAATGGCGGAGCTCATCTGCATGCTTAACAAAATCACGCTACATCTCAACATAAATCTCACCCGCAGAGCCAACCTGAAGCAGTACCTATTATAGTCGTTCTCGAGTCAGGAAATTAGGAGCCGAGAGCTAGTCGAGCTCCTGTTGGGAGGCATAAGAAAGGAGGGCTACTACAAGTTATAGAGCCACATTCAGCAAGAGTGGCATTCAAAGGAAGAGGCTTATCCAACCTGAGGAAGCTCCTCCGTAGGGTTTTTTCATATAGTCATCCAGTACTCACGCGGGGAACATCATGACTCTATCCATGCCTCAGCTTACCTCACCGAAACTGAACGGGATCCAAAGCGCTAGAATGCACAGTCCTTCCTACTGAACAGTATACGTCGTGCTTACCTTGTAACCTAGGTCTCAACGTGCCTGTGAGTCCTCCATGGTTCAATCGCGGACGAGTTGCTCCAGGGCTTCAAGGTCTCCAATGGCTAAGATTTCTCCAGGGTCTCCAAGGCCTCCAAGCTCACACCATAGGGAAGGGGAGGCCAAGAGTTTGGGAGCCAAGGAGGAGAGGAGAAGCATGCTTTCCAAGATAGAAGAAGGGGGGGGAAACCGTATTCAAATCAGCATCAAACGTGGTGGTCCACGGTCCTCACTATGCAGTAATTGATACAACAACTATGTGCTGATCGATAAAGCACTTAGGAGGATACACATTTTACATTTATAAATTCTCAAAGTAAATAGAAAGGGCCAAATTGTTTCATAAAGTGAAGGCTATCCACTCTAGGAGGGTAAAGTGGCATCCACATCCCCTTAGTGTCATTATGGCCTATCAGTTATAGGCACACCAAAGGCTCATAAAGGTCCTCGGGGGGATGTCATGTGGACCCATCATGCACACTTGGGGTCACAAGGGTCCCCAAGGGGAGGAGTGTGTGTGTGTGTGTCTAAAGTTAACAAAATTGACCTATAAGCTCCACTACAGCATGTTCAAGATAAAAAGTCAAATGGTAGACATGACAAATGGTCCTATGTACTAGTGGAACATGTGCAAGATAAAAAGTCAATTGGTAGACATGATGAATGGTCCTATGTACTTTATTTTACTGATAATGTACACATCATTCATCGCTCAAATTGACATAGACATCCCAATCATCATTGACACGCTCATAGATCCCAAGCTGATATTAAGTTCCAAGTTTTAATCTCACAAGTAAATAAAAATGTCATTACATTGACCTAAGCATTGAAAAAAATTATGCTAAATGCTATATTGTTCTTAAGGTCTTTTTGGTTAATGAATTATGCAAACCTAGGAAGGAGCTCTTCTCTCTTTTTATTAACAACGTCCAAGTAGGAGTAGGAGCCACTGACATCTTAGAATAGCTTAACCATTTAGCTCTACCTTTACCACCTTACAAAAAAAATTTCCTTTACTATCTTACCAAAACAGTTTGCAAGGTCTTGTATATGTTCTAATTGAACTATCATGGTGCAATCAAGAACAAAACCATTCCTTAACCCTCCTAAACTCTAGACTCTAACCCTAGATCTTAAACCTTAGACGCTAGATCATAAATCCTAAAACCTAGATCTTGAACCCTTCAAAACCCTAAACCCTTTAAAAGGGTTTAAGATCTTAAACCCTTTAAAACCCTAAAGCCTACATTATAGACCCTAAACCTTAGATTGTAGACCTTAAACCCCAGATTGTAAATCCTAAACCCTAGGCTCTAAACATTAAACCCTAGATCCTAAACCCTACACCCTAAACCCTAGACCCTAGACCCTAAACCCTAGACCCTGAACCCTAGATCCTTCACCCTTGCCCCTAGACCCTAAAAGCTAAACCTTACACCGTAGACGTTAAATCCTAAATTTTAGACCCTAAATCTTAAACCCTAGCCAAACCCTAAAATGCAAGCAATAATATGTAAAATATATTGATTTAAGCAACAAGTTGTGAGAAAACCCTAAAATGCAAGCAATAATCTATAAAATATCTGGATTTAAGCAACAGATTGTGTTGCACACAACCTGTTGCTTAAGCAACAGGTTGGGGGTGCACCTAACTTATTGCTCATATCACTATTTTATAGTGATTTGAGCAACATGTTGGATGCACCCCAACCTCTTGCTCAAGCAACAGGTTGGGGGTGCACCTAACCCAAATCACTAAAAAATGTGATTTGAGTAATAGGTTGCATGCACTCCAAAAGGAGGTTTGATTACTATTATTTTTAATAAAAATAATTTATTTATTTTTAAAATAAATAAATAGTCTATGTATATGAAAAAATTATTATTTCTAAAAAATATATATAATATTAGTTATTTTTAATATTATAAATGATGTTATGCTTTTTTTTTTAAATATAACATTATTTTAGATTTAAAAAAGCATATATAATATTATTTATAATATTAGATTATTATTATTTAGTATTCATATTTATTATATTATATAATAGTATTTCAATTATAATAATATAATGTTAATAATTTAATTTAATTATACTTTTTTTGAAATTGAATTTAATTTGATTTTAGTTTGTTACATACGCAATAGGTTAGAAGAGAGTTGAAAAATCAAAATAAAAGCAAAAAGGAAAACAGGTTGTAATAGGTTAGAAGAGAGTTTAAATTAGCATTTGGAAAATTTTGTGAATTTGAGCAGCAGATTGAGAGAGGAATGAAGAGTTGAGGAATGAAAAAAACTAATTAAGATTATGATACTTATCCTCAAAAAATCCCTAAATGTGCCCTAACCCTAATTATCTCATATCTTGTTCTATATAATACTCCTCCCTCCTCATTCTCTTCACTTTTCAAATCTCCACGGATAACCCCCTCCTCCTCCTTCCTCATTCTCTTCACTTTTCAAATCTCCACGAACAACCTCCTCCTCCTATGTGGTAATCCCTTCCTCCTCTTCCCTCTCTCCCTCCCTTGCTCCTCGTCTCTTGCCTCCGCCTCCCTTCTCCTCTTTCCTTCTCTCCTCCCCCTCCTCCTTCGAGTTGCCCCACTTACTCCACTCCCCTCTCCTCCCGCCTCCCCTCCTCCTCCCTTCTCCCCCTGCCTTCATTTGCCACCCCTCCTTCGAGGACTGCCATCGACTCCACTCCCTCTTTCTCCTGCAAGTTGTCGCCATCACTCCTCCCCTCCTTCTCTCTCCTTCCTTCCCACCTCCTCCTCCCCTCCTTCTCCTCCCCTCCTTCTCCTTCTCCTTCGTCCTTGCAACAACGGTGGTAGGGCAGTTGCTCGGAGCGATGCAACACAAGGAGCGAGGAGGTGTGGCACGGGTGACAAGGATGGCAAGCGTGATAAGACATGAGCGACGAGGGCAGTAAGGGGCAACCCCCCCTCCCCACCTACTGCGCATGCAATAGGTTTGGGGGGGGGGGAGATTAAGTTAATAAAAAGGGGGGGGAGGGGGCTCGACCTAGTGTGCACGCAGTAGGTTGGGAGGGAGGGGGGAAGATTAAGCTAATTAAAAGGCCCGCCCTCCTAGCTTGTGGCGTGCATAGCAAGTTGGGGGGAAAGGTTAATTTTATTAAACCCCCCTCCCAACCTATGAAGTTATGTTAAAAATTTCCCCTCCCTCTTTTTTATTTAAAAAATAATAAATAAGGTTTTTTTAATAAATTCCTCTATTTTTTAAAATAACTTTAGTTAATTTAAGTTTAGTTACGTTATTTTTTGTATCATTTAAATTTATTTATTAGGATAAAATTAAAAAAGTAGATTTAAAATAAGTTTTTTCAACTTCCATGTTAAAGAAAATAATAAAATAAAGAAAAGACATGAAGAAAAATAGTGAAAACATTTACCATGAGAAAATATAAAAATGAAGAAAAAGAAGGTGGAGTGTTTATTTTCTTTTAATATCTTATTAAATTAAGGCAAGTTAATTTTTCTAGTTAAAGCAAATATTAAACAAAATTTTTAAACTCAAGAAGAAGAAAAATATACATCTCCCCCCTTTCTCTATGTGATTAACCTTCCTTGAAATTTAAAGAAAAAGAAATATTAAAGTGGAGAAAATTAAGTGTGGAGAAAATTCAAAGTGGGAAAAAATATTAAAGTGAAGAAAAAGAATTGGGAATTGGGAATGCATATATTTACTTGAAACTTTTTGTGGATTCTTTAAATTCTTGATGCTACGGATGCTATCGATGTAGATTTATTGTTAGGGTAGTTGTTATGCTGTGGTTAGTAGTACTAAGGAGGAAAATCTGACTCCAAAAGACTTAGGTAGTTAGACACATGTTTTAGAGATAGTTAAACACTCACTTTTTTACATCTCCATGAAATAAGTTCTAATGTAAACATATATAAATTTGCAGGAAATCATGGCAAAGTCTGTAGCTCCCAAGGTCATTAACAAGGCAATCATAGCACAGCCTGCAACTCCCAAGGTCAGGGTCATTAATAGATACATCGATCATGGCTAGTACTTCACAGTAGGAAAAAGTCCACATTATTTTTTGTTGGTCACTGAGCAACATGTTTCAAGCCCAAAATATAGTATAGAGGCAAGAAGGACTATTGGAATGGTCACAAAAATAGATATTCAAGAAGAAAATGGTTTGATAGAAGTTATGTGCACAGTAGGCAAGAATAATGAATTGCTACTCTATACTCTATGAGTTAGCGACAAGAAGTACTTCATGGAGGCTATACCAAACTCACACTTACTTCAAGGATATCAAGAAATACTTCTAGCCTTGGGATCTTTGAAAAAAATATGGGATACATTACTGAACATTGTTGTACCTGCAACAATTGTGCCACCAATAGTATCTTGTGCTAAAGGAGCACCCCTCGCAACACCTCTAAGGTTGTATTATCTTCGACTACAACAATGGGAACTCAAAGGAGTCATCTTGAGATTGATTTGACTGCCACCGCTATTCAAAGAAAAAAAGCCAAAATAACTCCAATGCCATGTGTAGATCATTCGAGTGTAGCTTATCTACAAGTAGGCGAGGAGTTGGATAGTGATGAAGAGGATGTAGATGAAGCGAACGATTCTTTACTAGCTAAGTTTTCTGTGGGCATGAAAAACTTACATCCTCCTAAAGACGAGGGATATATTTAGGGATCATCTCAATACATCGTGATAACACCAATGATTGATCGTGCTTCCTTGTTCACCAATCAATGAAAGCTTGATGAGATATTTGCATGCAAATTGTATGAAGATACGAGGACCACTAAATTGCCATTTTCTAGCAATATCACTCTATGTCCCATGTCATTTAAGAGACATTGAGAAGATGATCCTCAATTCTTGATGTCAGATTTCAAAAGCTTGAAGACTTTCACAATGCCTTTGAAAGCTTTAAAACTAGTAATTTTTAAAGAGTTGTTATAATGCCAGCCTATAGAATTATCTCTATTCTTAAGCTTTGTCTTGAAGTATTGTATAGATAGAATGTGATATGTAAGTTCTTAATATAAAATTGAAAATGTATGGCCATGAGATAACAAGTCTCTAGATAAATAATGAACCATTAAATGAATTCCATTCATGCCTTGCATGATTTTACTTGGAATGGTTGAAATTTATCCTTGGACTTTGGAGATATATAACATCGAATATTTTTAAAATTGTCCTTAAAGATTCTCATCCTTAGTGGAAAATTTACTAAAAGATTAGTAAATAGTTTATAATAATGTTTTCTTAGAGGACATATATTTGGCTCTCTTTATGGAGATGTGCCATCTGTGACCTAACAACAACAAATGAATCCATTTCATGGGGCGTTATTGTCATCCTTCTTGATTATGGATTCCATCTGTGCTAATACTTTTAAAGGAATTTGAGGTAAGATTATTTATAGAGGTCTAAGATTATGGAACCTAGATACATAGTATTGGGTTTATGTAAGTTTCATAGTAAATTGAGTATTCCAAAGATAAGTTCTTACTTGATTGTGATATAAATTTTAGGAACCTATATTTATTTGAAGTCCTAATACTTGTGGACTAGTTAGAAGTATGATAATTGATGCAAGAACCAACTATTGGTGTGTATTGATATATTTCTTTTAGCTATATCGCCTTTTGAAAGCTTGGACAAGAAACTATAGAAGGCTTGTTTTTCTAAGATAAATTTTGAAATACTTGTCATGTATATAGTTCCAAATAATATTTTCTTTTGGTACAATTATGGCTACATAATCAACAACGTAGTAGATCCAACTTTCAAGTATTAATATAGTAGTGAAACGGAATTATGTAAACCTACTAGATTTTGTAAATATCCTTTATTAGAGTTAGAACCCTACTTGGTTTTTTCTTAAAAGACCGATTAACAATTTATTCCCATATTTTACGAAGGTTCTTAGACATTGACTTAATGTTTGTATTAAACATACAGTGGGTCCCTAACAAAGTATTTATGAGTAGATGAATGTAGGGACCCTATATAAAAGATTTGCTATAAAGGATTAATCGGTTGTAAAGCTAGAGGCTTTTCTAAATGCTCATATGATCAATCATTATATAGATATGATTATGATGACTGATCATAAATCCCTTATGATTATTTGATTGAGCATCAATTCCTTATGATTTCTTTGAAAGGAAAAGTGTAGAGGACAATGAGAAATGCATTCTTGGCACAATTCGGCATTGCAAGTTTAGAAAATCAAGTGAGCTAGTTTAGTGAGTGAAATTGACTTTCAAATTTGTTAATGAGTAAAAGTCATAATAGAGTAACTAATGCACACATAGAAAGCTTACAGATTCACGCGAAATAGTAAGTTCCCTTATATCTAATAGTAAGGTCCCTCCTACGTAATAATATTGTAGCATTGTTATCACAACAAAGGTTAAGCTTGATCAGAGTTAACTTTATTTGTACCATTCTCAAATGGAGCCATGGAAGACCAAGAGGTATTTTGGTCACATGAGTATGTTTTGATCATTTATGGCAAGATATCTAGCATATGGGCTCTAAGGAAACAATGTCTTTTGAGGATTGGAAATTGATGTGTGATTCTATAAGAATTGATTGGTTTATAAAGATAGCATTTTCTTAGTAGATCAAGATGATACTGGAAATTAAAGTTCTTCTATTACATTGGATACCAACACTGCTGCCAAACCATCTTTAGATCTAAAAACATAGAATTCAACTAAATGAAAATGCAAAATATATGTCTGGTATCATGTGCTTATTAAGTGTTAATGAAATCAATAATTTTGAGTGAAATATTTTAAAAATAATTGGCTTACTTTATCCTCTAGTGATGCCATCAGGATTGGGAGGAATACCTCTAAGAAAATTGTTATCTCAAGCAATAATGAGTAGAGAATAGGAATCAATCTAGTTGAGAATCATGGGACTTAATAAATTGATACGCTTTATATACCCACTAGTTAAGGATTGGGATTGGACAGGATTGATTGATTATTGACATAGTTTGTGATCAAAGCTCAATGTTGATTAAAATTTCAAATTTCTCTAATGGGAAATTGAAGCTAAAAGTGCTTGATCATCCTTAATTTATTGGGAAAGCACTAAGGATAGATCATATTACAAATTACGTTATGGACATGTGTCTCATGATGACCATTAGATTGGGAGAGGTAACCCTGATGGTGGAGCTCATAGTAATGATATGGCTATAGGCCACAGCTTGGCTAGGAATTTAGTATTCTTGACATGGAAGTAGAAAGAATTGTATACTTACTATAGGATGTGCATAGGCTCATGCATATTTAAAGAAGGCTATAACAAGTGCTCAAAGTAGAGCAAGATTGCATCTACTAGTTACATCTTTAGATGGGCCTTGAAGATTTGAGATGTGTGGGCATATCTAGTGATGGCCACACTATATTGAGGTCTGTAAAGTAATCCTATCATATCCCTATGATATTTGGTGTGACCTCTTTGTTGACCCTATTGGGCATGGATTTGTTCATTTTATGTTAATGAATGGATTTCTTGCATGCTCACACTAGGGTTGTACATATGTTGGAATATATGTGTACATGTTGTATACATGAGGGGGATAGCTCTAAACGGGACCTAAGTCATTTGTAAATATGCCTTATGGACTAGGGTAGCCCACTTAGGTTTCAATATGTATTGTATCATGTTCTTTTGGAAAGTAAGAGAAATTGTAGATATTATATAGCCAAGACAACGAGTGTCTCGTAGACGGTGTGAGATGTGTGCTCAATTTAGCATCATATTAAAGTTATATGATTCAACTTTGTGAGTGGATGTGAGGGTAAGCTTTGGTAGCTTCCCATTCCATGTGAGTTGTTAGTCAATTTTAAGAGCATAAAAGTTTCAACTTGTGAGAGTTGAAGGAAAATCTATCCTACTTGGGGACATCTGAGTGTGTGGGAATAGATGTCCTTCTTGAGAATATGTTTTGAGAATCTATTCTCCTTCAGTTCCAACATAAGAAGAGATCTTGTGTGTCAATCCCTCTCTTCACAAGCTTTTTGAGTCACACGGCTTGTGTGTTCAATAGAACTTGTAAGTTCTCGAGATCTTATGTGGGTTTTATTTATGTGGGGGAGACATTGTGTGAGAAGAGTTGAGAGGTTCTCTTCTATAAGGTTTCTTTCATTTCAAGTTATATGGTAGTAGGTTTCATGAACACTCGTAAAGGGTCATTTGAACAAGTTCCATCCATCCTCAAGAGGGTATGTCCAAGTCGTTGTACCCTACGACTGAAGTTAAATTAGCATGAAAATAGGTGCCCAAGATGTTCTAAAATTAATTAATTAGTCTCAGCAGGGCGCGATTGTGTAGAAAAGGGTGCGATTAATGAAGTCAAGTGGCTTCTTGCTGCATTTAGAACCCTCTGCCTTCTGGTTGCCTCTGGAACGTTCTGGCTGTCACCACCCTCTCTCCCTCTATAAATCAACCACCCCCTTGTTGCCTCGCTCACTCTCTCATGCTATGCACGTGTTTGCTACATCCATCTCGCCATCTCTCTCTCTCTCTCTCTCTCGCTCTGTGCGGTCTAGATGTAGGACGGCTGAGAAGGCCAAATTAAATTTGGCCTTAGGTTGATTTAAAATAAGGAGAGCTAATTACGGTGAGGAGGTGAATAGGAGAGGTGGATAAAATAGGTATTCACCACTCATATTTGACCTCTCCTATAATGAAAGGTATTGACCTCTCCTATACAGGAGCGGTGAATGATAGGTATTGACCCTCTCCTATTGGACCTGTGGTATTAGGAATAGGATAAGATAATGTGGTGAATTGGGATGAAGGTGATTTAAGTAGGGGTGTAAGGGGTTGTTTCACATCGTTTGGAATATCGTTTGGGAGAAATATAAAGTATAATTGATTGACGTGGTGCCGTCAAGAGGCGGCCGTTGAAATGGTAGCTTCGCATGGTAATCTTTGATTCTCGATTGTTGTTGCTGCAACCCTGCCCCCCTCCCCCATCAATCCTTGCTCTTCTCCTCCCCACATCAAGGGTTCCGTCGCTTTGATGGACTCAGCGGTTCTCGACGACATCATTCATCGCCTTTTGGAAGTTCAAGAGTCCAGGCCTGGCAAACAAGTGCAGCTCTCCGACGCCGAGATCCGGCAGCTTTGCGTCACGTCTAAGACTATTTTTATGCAACAACCTAATTTGCTGGAACTCGAAGCCCCGATCAAGATCTGTGGTAGGTCATTGTATTCTTATGCTCTCTGTCTGTCTCTCTCTCTCTCTTTGTTGAGCTGGGATCTGCTTTGTTGATCGGATGATGGGAAGACCACGGCTACTCTTCCGGTATCCATTAAGGGGAGATTGTTCTTGTGGGTTGGACAATATCAAAATTGACTGCACCTTGTCATCTGTCTTCTCATTAGAATCTTTTTAGTAATGAAGAACGCGCCGCATGTTTTTTTGCGCCTGGCCACTCTAGAGACGTATCCGGCAGGCCTCTTTTAACTCGTTTCATAACAGACAAATGGTTTCCAGATCTGAGGATAAGCTTCAAAATTCAATGGCGTTAGGAGATTTGAATTTTTGATTGTGTGCGGTGTTGTGAATTCTTCTGTTGGAAAAGGTCTTACATTTCTTATCTCTGCGTGTCGTACTTTATGAAATAGCTACAACTATCCCAGGATTTGGAGAGATTTTTCTCAGTGTATGCAAGTTTGATGGCTGTCTTGTTCTACAGGTGATATTCATGGGCAGTATTCAGACCTTCTGAGGCTGTTTGAATATGGTGGATTTCCACCACAGGCTAATTACCTTTTCCTAGGAGATTATGTGGATCGTGGCAAGCAAAGTTTGGAAACTATTTGTCTTCTTTTGGCTTACAAGATCAAATATCCAGAGAATTTTTTCCTTCTCAGAGGCAATCATGAATGTGCCTCCATCAATCGTATATATGGATTTTACGATGAATGCAAGCGGAGATTCAATATAAGGTTGTGGAAGACTTTTACTGAATGTTTTAATTGTCTTCCTGTGGCTGCCCTGATCGACGAGAAGATTCTCTGTATGCATGGAGGCCTTTCTCCAGACTTGAATAATTTGGATCAAATCAGAACCATACCTCGCCCTACAGACGTACCTGATCAGGGATTGCTGTGTGATCTGTTATGGGCAGACCCTGAAAAAGAAATTTCAGGTTGGGGTGAGAATGACAGGGGTGTCTCTTTCACGTTTGGAGCAGACAAAGTTAATGAATTTTTGCAAAAGCACGACCTAGATCTGATCTGCCGAGCCCATCAGGTTTGGGGATGTCTCAGAATTCTGATTGCTTTTTTAGACCCATTTGGGACTTATCGCTGAATGTCGTTATTCTTTGCAGGTTGTGGAGGAGGGCTATGAGTTTTTTGCTGATAGGCAGCTTGTGACTATTTTTTCTGCTCCAAATTACTGCGGCGAATTTGATAATGCAGGAGCTATGATGAGTGTGGATGAAACACTTATGTGCTCTTTTCAGATACTTAAGCCTGCAGAGAAGAAGTCAAAATATCCATATTCCAATATCAACTCTGCTCGGCCAGGCACACCACCACGAGGAGTAAAGGTAGCATCCATTTTATGGTGTAATGTTTTAAACACTGCAGAGTCGGTGCCTCCTTTTTTTCTTTGTGCATCATTGTTACATGAGAAAGTCACTTGCTAGGGGACTGAAGAGGACGGCTTCAATCAATACTTCATGTATAATCTCTGGGTCATAAAAGATTGTTTTTAGGGTGCCAAATCCTCCTGTAGCTATGAAATAGTACACCCACCTATGACCCTGTGGTTGCAAGTTAATGAATGGAAAACGAGCTGGAATCACACGGTTGACTGTAGCATGCCGACTACTAGCCCATAACCGGAAGGGCTTCATGTTGAAGCATGACTGATAGTCCTGTTGAAGCAATGCCAAACAGGATTGAATCATACTAATCATCTTATTGAATATTGAGTCTCTTACCCTAGTTCAGCTGACAATGAGCCACATTTTGTGGCAAATCACTCTAGAAGGGCGCTTTTTGATTTTGATATACTCATTTGGCTAATGTATATCATTTTTAGAGTCTAACGTGGAAAGGCCCAAGTTCCAACTTCAAGGCTTATAAAAATAGAGGAATACAGCGGTAACAGAGAACTAGTTTCATCTTTCTCCTTATACCTGGTTTGAAGAAAATTTTAATTTAGTCTGAACGAGCTAACACATTACCTACTCTGCTTTGTTTGCTTGTTTAATCCAAGCAATTACTTCTGCTGGCCATATGTGAAGGACTGATCGGTAGCTAAACCAGCCTACGGCATGCTACTTTACGTCTAGTTCAACAGCCTAGTAATGTAGAAATGGCAGCAAATGAATGCAAAGGTAAAGGACAGCATGTAGGTTGCAGAAATTCATAAGCTGAACTGTTAAAGTACCTGGACTTGTGTGTAGATCCTTAGCTAGTGAGGTGCTGCACCAGCAACAGGGCTAGGAAGGGAGATTCCTAGGCTAGGAGAGAATGTCCTAGTTCAGTCTAGAGCTAGGCAAGCTCAGCTGTAAATGAGTGATCTGCATTAAGAATGAATGGGTACATAGTACAGCAGGGCCCCCTTTATAGGTGTGGGCCGGGCATCAATTACAAGTCTACTTATGGGATGGCCAGCCTATGATGCCACTTGGCAACTTATGGCACCCCCTACTTAAAGAACTATTTATTTACAAGCCATTAAAAGGCCCACCATTCTAAAAACTAAGTAAGTAAATTTACCCTTTGTTACAGTCACGTGGGCCCAAAAGAAATTTGCCCTCAAATTTGCAATGGCTGTAATAAAGAATTACAATAATAGAAATGGAAAAATAACTCATATCTGGTCAAAACATGTTGTGACAGCAAGTTCAAATGACACTAATGTAACAAAGGCTAGTTTTACTTTGAAGTTTTGGTTTTATTTGGCCTTTAAATGGCTAAGTAATAAGTAGCTTTGTAATGGTGAAGCCAATTGTTGCCACGTGGCATCATAGTGTGGCTATCCCATAAGCAAATGGTTCTTGACTAGCCTAGGTCTATCCATATAACAGGGCCCATTTTACTTTGCCATCATAACTTTAAATGATCATTAATGCAATTCACTCCAGCTGAGTTTTCATTACTCTTGGCTGTCTAACTAGGATTGTCTCCTAGCCTAGGAAAGTCTTTTCCTAGCCTGTTCTTGTGCAGCCCATCACAAGCACTTGTTCTCCCTATGATTCCAGGTACTTTGTACTTTGATGCTTATGGATTATGAAGTTTACATGACATTTCATCATTCTGCAGTTAGCTGCTGCTGTTTCTAAGCCCCAAGTCATAGGAAATATAACTAGATTACCAAACTAGTGACTGGAAATATAACTAGATTGTCAAACTAGTGAATGGTTTAGTTACATTGGTATTGGAGCCCTTTTCATGGATTTTTGTGGGGTAAATCATATCATTTTGATTTGAAAATTGGAGCACATCATCTTGAGGTGAGGCCCTACCTATATGCAAATTTATGTCGCGGCCAGGTGTCTCAGTCTTCAAATTTCAAAGTGGTCAGATCAGCATGATTATTACATCATTGTTCTCAGCTTGGTCAGCAGATTAATAGCCTCAAGAAATTTCTGGAAATTCCATGGTTTGAGTGAAGGTTTTATGAGCGCTGCCAGTTTTACTGATGTTGCTGGGAATTAGGGTTTTACTGCACAAAGTTTGGTTTTCCCTGCATATTCAATTTTGCCCCAGCTATTACAAGCTAGATTTAGATTTAGATGCTCGTTTGGGAGAGACTAAAATGAAATCGTTTAGACTTCACAAGCAGTTGTAGCTTGAATGAAGAGATTTGGACTACTTTTTGATTAGCCTTCTCCTTTAGTGCTAGCCTTCGTCATGGCTGAGTTTGCCCTTCACCTCCGGAGTGCTGACAGAAACTCAGTACAAAGACTTTGTATAAATGGATGCTCAAGTATGTGTGGGTGTGTGGATTTGTATGTGTGAGAGCATACTTTTATACTATGGTCTACCCCCACTGTTGGGCGCTGATGACGTCAGTGGGGATGTCATAGTAGCTAGTCCCTGCTATGCGTGATGGAGTTTATGGTTTTCAATCTTATGAGTGACTATCGTGAGATTGAAACTGCACTATGTTGTGTTTTTAGAGGATGAGTTTGGGAATGTTCCTGGATTCATCTAGATATATTGATATCAAGTTTCATTGGGATCAGAGGCAATTTTCTGCTTCAGATGCCTTGAAATTGGTTCCAGTAGGGGTATTTTTGGCTATCAGAAGTTATGGTTTCTGTAAAATTTGGGGCTATTGAGCCAGTTAATCTTACCTATTCTATCCCATCTATACCTGATCTGAACGTTTGGTTGGGGAATTGAGCTCCAAATTGGGCCAGACTGTGAACTGATCAGTCAGCGATTGACACGTGGCAGTGAATCTGCTGGCCTGATCAGTGTTACTTCTTGATTCAGATAGTGATTGTCACACAGGCTCCTATACAGGCCCTAAACAGTGCTTATAAGCTTCTATATTGGGTAGACAATGCTTTGACAGCTTATATACGAGTTGAATATCGACCCCAGCATTCTATTTTCTTTGGACAGTGAATCTACATTGCCAATCCTCTGTTGAATCTTGGAATTCCAGTGTCTATACATATCTTTTCCTGATATATTGGGGTTTGAACTTTGAACAGTGCTTTCATTTGATTTCTTCAATTTTCAGGCTTTATACAGTGCTACTATTGATCACTGATATTGAAATGGCTCCTAAAAGAGCTGCTCAACCTCTCCCTATACCAGATGGTAAGTGGACTCATATATCCATGGATCTCATAACTGGCCTACCTGTCACATCTAAGGGATGGAACAGCATATTTGTTCAGGTGGACAAACTTACTAAATCAGCTCACTTCATTCCTACCAAGACACAGTATTCAGCACCCATGGTGGCTACCCAGTTTATAGAGCAATTGTTTAAATTGCATGGAATGCCACATGAGATAGTAAGTGACTGTGATGCAAAAGTCATGGGACAGTTTTGGTAGCAACTATTCATAGCAATGGGCACTCATCTCGCTCCTAGTACAGCACACCACCCCCATAGAAGAGTATCTCAAGCACTAATGGTTTTTTTACTTAGTCCACATGGGACAAATGGTTACATTTGGCTGAATTTTGTTATAACAGCACCAAACACTCTTCAATTGGGATGAGCCCATTTGAGGCTTTGTATGGTTACAAGGTGTATATTCCCTCGATTGTTTTTGATGCATCTATGACTAGTCAACAAGCTGTCATTTTGAAGGAGGAGACTATGTCTTCCTAAGGCTTCAAAAGTCCATACATACTTCCTTGAAGGGGGACACCAATATTAAATTGGCTCATCGTTATTGTGGTCCTTATAAGGTGCTTCAAAAAGTTGGTAATGTAGCCTACTACCTCCTTCAGCAAGAAATCACAAAATTTTTTATGTTTCCCTCTTGAAGAAATATTTGGGTCCCATAGACCATGCTATGGAGGAGCTTCCACCCATTGATGAGGAGGGTCAGATGCAGTATATACCCGAGAAAATCATTGGATTTAGGGATCCTATTTTGAGGTACAAGTCCTTTATTGAGTACTTCTGAAACCGGCCTTCAGTTAACTAAAGGGAAGTAAAATGTAACTAACTTAGCATCCATGTCATTTACAGCCACATTGCATATCTTTCAACCACTTCATTAAACACAAAACCACTTCGAAACAACTTTGAAAAGAAATTGGATGGAGGCTAGAGTGCCCCTGCTCAATGGAACCAAACACGAGACACCACGGTCCACTGTGGCCCCAAACACTTTGGTGCCCCTTTTGGTATTTATTTAATTCTTCAAAAGTGGAATTTTGCTTTACAACAAAGGCGCCCCCTTGTACTGTTCTGTTTGCATTTTCCACTACCAGAGCCAACACTTGGCTTCTGCCTGCATCCAATTCCAATGCACCACTAGTACCCAAGTGCCATTGTCAAAACTAAGGCATTTCTCAACCACTGTGACACCTGACTGTGACAAGGCATCAATGCAAATCCCCCGAAGTGCTCAAATAGCCTTAGGGCATAAAGTTGCAACCAACCTGTCTCTTTGACACCAACCAGGCTTACCCTCTATGATTGGGTTTCTTCGTACAGCGTGTAGGGCCCAACAATAGCTCCAAACAACAAAGCAACAAGCTTCCCAAATAGCAAATGCAAATCAAAAGGAAACCAAACTTTTGTACCCGTTGTCCGCGGATGAGGGGTGAGCTCTGCCCTTGCACCTTTACTTTGTCCAGGCCCCCAGCAGAGTACAGATGGCTTCCAAGTAGTAAAAGAGAGAGAAAGGAGACTAGGAGTTGAGAAATGAGAGAAGAACAAGGCTCATTGGTGAAGAGTCCAGGGCTAGAGAGAAGGAGCTAGTCTGCCATGGCAAGGTCCACGTGCAACTTGCAGCTTGTCCTTGAAAAGCGTGAAGAACAACCGTACAAGCCTTGAAGAATGTGCCCAAGCAGTCTGTGCGGCAGCAGTAGCAACAAGTTCATCTGTACAACAATTGACTTGTCTCGAAATGAGTGCCGGTAGGTTCGTACAATAGCTTAGAGACCTTGCAAAACGTGCAGAAGTGTCCGTACAGCAAGAGAAGGAATCCGTACTGCATTAATGGTGATCCGCATGGCAGGTATTGAGCACCTTGGAAGTCGTGCAGAGCCCACACAGTCGATTCATTTTGTACAGCCTTGGTTAATGCTTACGTACAGCCGTACAAAAGCCTTAGGAAGTGAACCTTAGAGAGGAAGAAATGAATAGGGAACCTCGGAAGCGTGAAAATGAGAGAGCAGCCATTATACGTAAAAAATCCCGTACCTTAGTCAAATCCAATCATGGAAGGAAAGAAAGGGGTAGGTGGGCTTGCATGAGGGGCTACCACGTGGCCCCCTCATTAATGCTCTAACCCACCAAAACCAACGAAACATTGGTTTGCCCCTCACATTAAAATCCTAACCCTTCTAACCAATGAAACATTTAGACCTCTCAACCCCTAGCATTGGCTAGCCCCTCACATTAAAATCCTAACCCTTCTAACCAATGAAACATTGGTTTCTCTTGGGCCTAACATTTAGACCTCTCAACCCCTAGCATTTGGGCCTAGTGGGTGCACTGAGAATTGGACTAGGGACTTTTGGGAAGTGGGTGCTTCCTTTAGGCCAGTCCCCTCGGGCAAAGTAACCACAGAAGTAGCTGTTGGGCTAGCTACACATGAAATTCACGTCCCCGTGACATACCCCCTCTTGAGACATCAAACAAACTCGGTCGCTGCCACAAATTACAACAAATAAACAACAATGAAAAAGGCATGAATAGTCCATACCATAGAATACATGATCTGTGATATACAATTGCAATAAAGATATGGTCTAGGAGAGTGCGTGATTTTTATCCATATATCCATGCATCATCTGTGTGGAGTGTACACTCATCATAGAGGTTTCACGGCAGAAATACTGCTAGCAACTAGTACCTTCGGTGAGACCTGAAGTGTCACCAAGCAACCTCTAGATATCCTACGAGTTGTCTGTATCATGAGGGAGCGGAGGTGCTACTCCCCTGTCAAGCACCAGGCAATGCTCTAGACCTTGCTCTGCTGAGCGTGAGTGAGCTTGTACCGCATTGGGCTCAAGCTGAAATGCTTCCAGGTAGAGCTGCAATAGCCTAGGTGAATCTACCAGTTCACCTTCCTCGATCCACTTCTAGTGCTGAGTAGTTTTGAAACTTAACCAGATACCTTTTGGAAACTCTACCTCTGACTTTTCTTTCACGGTGTGCCAGAATCTGCTGCAGAACCAAAATCTCATCCAATTCTCTCACTTCAGGATGTTTCTCATCAAGCATGTCTTCTGGCACATCTCTCTGGAAAGGCTTCAACAAACTCACATGAAAGGCATTGTGAATTGTCTAATGGCGTGGTAGTTTCAGCCTTTAAGCTACATCATTTATCTTTTGCAAATTGTCAGACACAGGTGGCTGCGAATAAGGAGGTAGCATCATGTGGCCCAAACTCTGTGCACTACTGCCAACTCCCATAGCTGGATTGACCATTCCAGGTCCCATTCCCTGCATCCGTGGCATATTATTGGAACTACTCATCATTCCTGGCATCCCCATCTGCATTCCGGGCTGCATCCCTATGTTTGCATACATCATGTTGGCACTTGCAGCTGGCATACCCCCATCATTTGTTACTGTAAATTTTGCATTCCTGGCTGAAGACTTTCCAAGTATGTGCTAGGCATACCGAGCCCTTCTGTGGGCTGTCCCACCATTGCTTGGAAGACCGACCCCTCCGAAATATCCTGGGTGCATCATTGGAGGGGGAAAAGGTTGCTGCCCATAATTCACTGACTGAAAATTGTTGCCTTGTGGCACTTGAAGGTGTTGGAATTATAGATATAATTCAGCAGTGACCAATGTAATATAATAAGTTAGTTAGGGGCACTTTTCCCTCATTTAGAGGTTTTTCCCCCTAACTGCAGTTAGTTCACTAACTATGGTTAGTGACTACTAAGGTTTTGTCACTATGACAAAACCTCATCAACTCTACTTTGTGTTGTACTCTTTTACACTCTATTTTGCAACTACAGCTTCTAAGCTTTCGACTCTCTCACTCTCTCTAGCTCTCACTCTCTCCATCTCCTTCATTTGGTATCAGAGCAGGTTCTAGGCTTGTGTGCCCTCTGCTCCTTCTTCATACCAGCGCCTTACCTTGAGCTCCAGCCCGCTCCAATCCGTCCGTACAGTCCGTACGACTGTACGGAAGCCTTACGCAGGTGTCGCCATTTGCTGCGCTGTACTTCGCCGTACACCGTACACCGTACTGCGCCGTACCTGCGAAAAGTTTCGTCATCTGCGCCGTACTTCGCCGTACCTGCGCGCCGTACACCGTACATCGCCGTACACTGTGGCCGTACACCGTGGCCGTACCTGTCGTCGACGTACCAGCCGTACGGTGCCGTACAAACTGTATGGCATCTCCGTACTGTATTCAGTACAGTAAATCTGTACTGAATCTGCTTCAGTACAGCAGCAGGTATCTCCTTGGTTTTGGACAAGAGATTTGGCAGGTGATTTTTGGCAGGTGATCTTTGGCAGGCTAAGTTTGCAGACAGCCATTGTTTGGCTAAGTATTCTGCAAGTACATTTGGGGCATTTTGCAGATTGCAGACATTGCAATCATTGGACAAGTTTGAAGCTATAACAAGAGCAAAATTGCAGATTTGTCTGAAATTTGGGGCTTTTGTATTAAAATTGCAGATTTGGGGCTTTTAGCATTTTTACCCCTTTCTGGCTGCAATTTCTAGCCACAAATTGGGGCTTTTGTGTTTGGAGAGCATTTTTTGGAGTATTCAGTACATACTGCCTTTCTTGGAGTGTTTGGAACACTTTTGGCAGATTTTGGAGAGTGTTTTATGCTTGGACAGATTTCTGACAGCTCAAGTGCAGAAATCTAAGTTGCATATACAGCCCGTGCTTGGGTGTGGTTTTTGGGAGTTGTGCATTTTATTCCCAGTAAGGGAATTCAGCTTTGTATCTGCTTCAATTCCTTTTTCAGATATGGCCCATCAAAATCAGAATGATTTTCAGTTCGGTGGTCTTTCTCAGGAAGACAAATTGGATGGTACCAACTACTCCCTCTGGAGTTTCATGGTACGTAATATTCTGATTTCTCGCAATTTATGGGATTATGTCAATGGGGATGAAATCCGACCAGCAGATATTGCACCTGCTACCCCTCCTCACCAAGGAGGTGGAAGAGGTCGTGCACAAGGTGCAGCTGCAGGACAAGTTGTTGGTGCAGCTACAGTCAATACTCCTGAGCAAAAGAGATGGGATTCACGGGATGCCTTAGCCTTGTCTTGCATCTCTCTTTCAGTGAAAAGATCAATCATTCCCCATATCCGGTCGTGTAAGACCTCCAGGGCAGCGTGGGATATTTTGGAAAGCATGTATGCAGCACGGAATGATGCCAGGGTATCTTTTTTAAAAAGAGAGTTGAGCAATACACATATGGAGGAGGGTGACTCCATGTCAGCCCACCTCACTAAGCTACAGGATCTCAGAGAGCAGTTGTTAAACATAGATGAAATTATTCCTGATTCAGAGATGATTACAACCACTCTGAATTCTCTTCCTGAGTCTTATCTCAGCTTTCATACTTCGCTGAATTTATCATTGAGGGGGGGTGCAAATCCTCTTTCTTTTCATGAGCTGATAGGACTTCTGCTTCAGGAAGAGCAGACCAGGAAAAATTTGGCTTCACGTGCAGGTGAACAAGCCATGCTCTCAAAATTCAAATAAAAAACAAAGGGACAGGCAAAAACAGCAGCAAATCAGCCTTCCAGTGGGTCAGGACAGCCTTCACAAAAGGCTAAAAGTGATGCAAGCAAGCCCAAAAAGAAGGGTTTTTGTCACTACTGCAAAAAGCCAGGTCATCACATAGCAGAATGCAGGAAAAGGATTGCAAAGGAAAAGAAAAACAGCTCAGGAATGGCTGTTTCAGATTCAGCCCCTTGTGCATCTGACAGTGGAGATGCTGCAGCCAACTTTGTTGGTCAAGATTATGCCTTTTTATCTTGCATTTCTGATTCTAGGTTGGCTGTTCCAGATGCTCGGGATAGTACAGCTTTTTGCAGTGATGATACATATGCATTTTTGACTTGCAGTTTTGACTCTCCTTCAGATGCATCTGCTTTCAGTGTTGATGAAACACTGAACACCTGGTATTTTGACAGCGGTGCATCCAAGCACATCACTTCAAGGAAGTGTCTTTTTACTTCCTTGAATCCACCCCCTGTTGGTAAGAAAGTCACTTGTGCCAACAACTCCTCATATTCAGTACGTGGCACAGGAGAAGTTGAGCTCACTGCAATTGATGGCTCAATTTTCAGACTTTTTGATGTCTTATATGTGCCTGGCATAACCAAAAATCTCCTTTCAGTGTCCACTCTTAACAGAGATGGATTTCAGGTCATCTTTGAGGATGACAAATGTGCTGTCCGGGACAGGGAAGCTAACTATGCCTTAATGTTATCTGGTACTCTGCTGCGTGGGCTTTTTCAGCTTGATATTTTTCAGAAAAGAGCAGCTCATGCTTTGGCAATTTCTACCCCTACAGTTGCCATGCAAAATGCAGAATTATGGCATGCCAGATATGGCCACATGCATTACAACAGCTTAATGACACTTCAGAAATTTTCAATGGTTGATGCATTGCCACCTCTTGAGATACCTCCTCCACATGCCTGTGAAGGGTGCATTTTAGGTAAAATGCATAGATTTCCCTTCAAGAAGGATGGTTCAGTTAAAGCTGTTCGCAAATTGCAGCTTATACACAGTGATGTCTGTGGTCCCATGAGGACTCCTTCATTGGGTGGTCATCTCTACTTTGTCACATTTATTGATGACTACTCCAATTTTACTTGGGTTTATGGGCTGAAAAAGAAATCTGAAGTGTTCACAGTGTTTAAACACTTTTCAGCCATGGTTGAAAATGAAACAGGACTCAAGATACAGACATTACGCACGGATAGAGGTGGGGAATACCTATCTGCAGAATTTGATGCTTTTCTCAAACAAAAGGGTATTGTGCATCAGCTCACAGTCAAGCTGACCCCTCAGCAAAATGGCAAAGCTGAGAGGAAAAATAGAACCCTCATGGAGATGGACAGATGTATGCTGAAAAGCAAACACATGCCTCATAAATTCTGGTTAGAGGGTTTGATGTGTGCCAATTACATTTTGAAGAGGGCTCCCACTAAGGCTTTAAAAACAAAAACTCCTTTTGAGGTCTGGAATGACAGGAAGCCTTCAGTGGATCACTTCCGAGTCTTTGGATGCCTTGCCTATGCACATGTGCCAGTTGAATTTAGGCACAAATTGTCAGATAAAGCCATCAAATGCATATTTGTTGGATACAGTGCGGAAAGCAAGGGGTATCGTCTCTACAATCCTGCTACCCGCAAAATCATTGTAAGTAGAGATGTGATATTCTCTGAAAATTCAGCTTACACTCAGGCTGATTTTCAAATGCCTTCACCTTCAGAAGATGTCTTTCAAGGGTTGCTACCCATTGCTTTGGGTTCCCCTGCTGATTTTTCTGATCCACATCAGAATTTACAGCAACCTTCAAATGCTTCAGTTCCGCCACGGGATGTCATGCCTCCTCCACAGGAAGTGGAACAAGTGGTACAGCAAGAAATTGCAGACATACATGCAGCAAAAACAGTCCCAAACTGGCTGTTACAGACTCTCCGGGAGAGTAAACTTGATGCTCCGTTCACTGGCAGGACTCGCAGTGCAGCAAGGCACATGGAAGGTGCTAATTCAGTGGAATCAGCATATGCAGGTACTCTCCTTGATGAAGAGGAGCCTGCCACATTTGAAGAGGCACAAGGTAATGTGCATTGGATGAATGCCATGCACGATGAGTTGCAGTCCATTGCAAAAAATCAGGGATATAAACTGTACTGCCTTTGTAAGCCTATCCATGACCACAAAGATGCTATTCCACCCCTTTGCTGTCACTGGTAATACAGTTATAAAGTCCATAGAAATGTGGGCCCACTTGCCCTCAGGGATAGGAAGAGGTTGAAGCAAGCCAGCTGGTCTGAGATTTAATTCCCTATTTTACTGACAGGGTTTGCATGCTTGGATAGATTTATATACATCTCTCCATAATCCCTTCCATTTAAAACTCTGTCTGACCTTTCCATAAGTCTTCAACAATCCAATGTGACCAGCCATTGGAGAAGAATGCATCTCCTGAAGGACCAGCAACTTGTAGGCAGAATTCTCCACAAGAAAAATCCTCCCTTTATACCACAACAAACCATTAGACTGTGGAAAGCTCACCTCCCCATCTGTAAGCCCCCATATGAGGAGAGCATGGGGGAGGGAGACCTAGGGCATGTGCCCAAGAGAAAAGGAGAAAGGGGGCTGCCACATGGGCAGCACCTCACAAGGTCAGGACAGCCAAAGCGGCTGCCACATGGGCAGCAAACAGGTTGCCATGTGGGCATCACACAGCAGGCCAAAAGGCACCAGCAAAGGGCCTGCAAAAGAAGTGCATAGGTGGCGGCACGAGCAGGCTGGAGGTGCCTGCGTGGCGGGCTGTCTAGCAGAGGAGATGGCGCAGAAGGGCGGGGCAGACCAGCAGATTGGGTCGGCCACATGGAGGCCAGGTGGAGCAGCAAAGGGGGCTGCTAGTAGGCAGGGATATACCTTATATAGGGCTGGGACCTTGCCTTGATTGGAGGGTCAAAAGCCCTAGAAGAGTGGGCCAAAGGGCCCCGGTTTGAGAGCCCGTAAAGGTCTGGACCAGCCACAGACTGGTCGGCCAGTCTGTTCAGCCAGAATGAGCAAGGCTGGTCAGTTTTTGCAACCAGGCCCTGGGCTTATAAAAGGAGGGCCTCCAGGCCCTCATATCTCATCATCTGGAGCAGCAGATCTACAACAGACAGGAGCAGAAGTTAGGGCTTCCTTGGGCCTATTCCCAAGAGGTGAAGGAGACCTAAAGAGAACTGCAGACCATAGTTACTAGGGAACATGAACGGCAACGGAACGTCGACCCCCTGGGGAACAGGAATGCCCAAATCCTAGGGAACGTGAACTGGAAGGGAACGCCACGTCACCATACCCATAAACAAACATACTATTATATACATTAGAAAGCTTAAACTTAGAATCCAAGACTCAAAAACATTGCAATTGCTTTTGGAGTAAGCCTTAAGGACTCAAGACTCAGGATATAGTTCACGGATAATCATTGATAATAGAATCTAGATTAATCATTATAGCTTGCCAATGGCATACAAAAGCAAAGTCCATCAGAGACAAGGCATAAACATATGAGATTATCTTGAGTTTTGGAATCTTGAATCTGGATACAAGAAAAGGAGAGAGACACCTCCTACTATTGAGGCTCCTAGAACTTAAAAAACTAGCTGCTACATGCATGATCCACTCAACACTGTCAACATCAATGATCAATCTAAATCTGCAGCATTGTGGTTGCTGCCCTCTTCCTCCTCTTCATCATCTCCATCCTCTGGTTGATCTCCATCTTCTTGGTCATCTCCAACATCATCCATGGATGCACCCACCACAGGAACGATTTGCTGGCATGTTGCCTTACCATTCTTCTCCTGCCATCCAATGAATTCCTCACGGCTGTACCCGTACCCAGCATTCATCTTCTGAAGCAAACGTAAGTTTGCATGCACAAACACAAGGTCACTTGCCTTTTGTGTCCCAAGTCTGTTCCTCTTCTTTCATGCAATGTGCCCAAAGCTACTCCACAAGCGCTCACAAGGAGAGGAACTTGCTCCTTGACTCAAAATGCGGATAGCCAAGTTTTGCAACAAAGGTGTATCAGCCCCATAATCCTCCCACCATAGAGCAGACCCCACAATATACCTGTCCCTTTGTGCATCCTCAGAGCCACACGTTCCATATTTCTTCCTATAAAAAGCCAACTCATCCTTTACTTGCGTTCGCTCTTGTGCATGTGGTACCATTTGCTTCAGTATCTTCTCCCATCCTCGCATCACCTCCTTATCCGACTCTTGCTTGTTACCTTGAAATTCAGGTTCCAAGACATAAGCTGCAGCATGCAAGGGTGAATGATAGGAGTTCCACCGCTCCACTGCCAAGTCTACTAATTCTTGCTTCCTATCAGGATTAGTCACCACCTCCTTTACATTTTCAATCATTTTGTCCATCCCCTCATAAACTTTGCCAATGCATGGCTCATCACTATCCATAAGCCTCATCAAAAGGATGACGGGCTTCACTTTTTTCACCATATGATTGACATCCTCCCAATAGGCATCAGATAAGCATAAAGACTTGCATTCCAAGGCATTTGCACTCTTTGATTCCTTCCACGCCTCCCATTCATTACACACAACAAGCTGCCTTAGAGCATTTTTTACCTCTAGAAGACGCTCCAACATGATGAAGTTGTATGCAAAACGTGTCTCTGAATACTTCAAGAGGTCTTTGGAGGCAAGCTTACGATACACTGCAAGAATGTAGTGGTGTTGTGTGGTAAAACCAATAATATCCTTTGCAAAATCAATTATTGGATGAACCCAAGCAAGCTTTTCTATGTCCTTCAGCAAGTTATTCAAGCAATGTGCCATGCAAGCACTAAAAGTGAGCTTAGGATAACGTGCCTCCAAAATGCGACCTGCTGCCCTGTTGGAATTCTCCCCATCTGCTATGAATTGAATGACATAATCAGCCCCTTCCTCAGTAATAGATTCACTCCATAAATCAGCCAACCTCTTTGCTGTCTTTCCGCCCTCTGAGTTATCAATGGACTTCAAGAAGCATGACTTACCCCTGCAATATGCAACTATGCCCTGAATAGATCGACTACGTGTATCACTCCATCCATCACCCATCAAGGTAGCACCAAATGTCTTCCATTCCTCTTTAACAAGCTTCAAAGCCCGCTCTATGCTATGCTTCTCTCCTTCTAAAATCTTGGTTCTCAAGGCTTCATAAGATGGCGGTGTGTAAGAGGGACCAAAAGCTGCAATAGCCCTCACCATATCCACAAAATAAGGATTGCGGGCTTGATTCAAGGCAATGTCACCACTATTAAAAAAACGCCCCAACTGCATCATCTACCTCTGCCTTCCTGCCAAGTGGTAGCTAAGGAAGCTTGTTTCTTGCCCTTCCCAAGATCGGAAGTGGCAACTGAAATAGAAGACATTGCTAAGACTGGAATACTTGTAGACACTGCACTTCCAATAGGCATAAAAGCTCGAGCACCATGCTTAGATGCATTTGCCAATGCTTTTAAGCGTAAAAGAACATATTCTGGCACTGAAGGACATATGCTAATGCCTTTATTCTACTCTCTTAACAAGTGAGCTTTCACTCTCACTGAACTGCCAGTCTTTGGCTGGCCACAATAGCGGCATGTCCATTTTCGTGAACCTCCTGCAAGCACCTCCTCGGGATTTAGAAGGTCCACTTTCTCCACCAAGGGGATTGGGCATCAGGGCCTGGAGGAGCCATGAGAATTCAAACTAGTGCTCAACAGTCTATTGCCAACAGTTCGTAGAAGCTAGTGTAGCTGCCAAGGCCCAGCCTCTAGTGACAAGCTAGAACTCTTCTTGCATGTGTGTTGGAACGCTTGCATGCAGTAGGCTAGCTATGCATGGGCTAGCTGTGCGTAGGCTGTAGCATAGCAGTACCCAGTCGGTCTTGTGCCGTCGCCTGTGTGTGTTGGAATGCTTGCATGCAGTAGGCTAGCTGTAGTATGGTTGTAGCGTAGGTTGCGTGATGGTAGCATAGGCTAGTGTAGCTTGATAGGCTATAGCGTTAGCAAGTTGCTAGGCATAGGCTAGGCGTTGCGTCATTGCATGCAGTCTTGCAGGTCGAAGCAAGCTTGCAAGCGGCGAACACGCAAAGCATGGAGGTCGACTGCAAGCGGGGAACACACAGAGCAACGAATTGATGATTAGATTAGGATTAGATAATCTGCCCCAAATCTTTACCTGCATGAAGGGAACGGCTTAGGGAACATTCCCTAGACGTTCCGCAAGAGATATAGAACGTTCCATAGCCGTTCCAGAGGGCTGACGTTCCACAGACGTTCTCTTCAAGCTGAGTGAAGAGAACGCCGTTTCAACGATCCATAGCTATGGAACGGCGTTCCCTGGCAACTATGCTGCAGACTGAGCTAGTGAGTGCTGCCCACCTAGGCTGGTTTCCAGAAAGCAAGGTGGAGAGGATCATTCTGGACAGAAAGTCTACAGGCGCTCGAGCTGGAGCACATGGGCTCGAGTCTAGAGATATCCGGCAGATAGTAAAAGTACCTTGTGGTAAGATCAGAGGACCACACCATTGGTGGGACTATGGGTCTATCTCTTTTGTATTGTGTCCATAGCTTTGGACGGAAATATTTTATTTTGGTGGTTTCGATATCTGGCTGGTTTAGTTAAGAAGTTTATGATTCCACACCCCACACACAGTGTGTGAGCTCCTGGGCTATTCTATCAGTCTTCCGCTGTGTGTACCCTCTTTTCGTCCATTTCTAACATTGTATCAGAGCCCAAGTAGGAGGCTCATAGGCTATAGTCTCCTAGGGCACCGTGACCTTTGGGTCCTAACCTTGAGCCAAAACCCTAGATCCAACTAGATCCTAGCTTTATACATAGATCTTCCAATCATGTCTAATAACAAGATTAACATTCCTCCCCTCTTACAAAGGATTTATGTCCTCAGAAATTAGGGTGGAAAATCTCAATAAGCAATGTAATCATCCAACATCGATTCAATGATTTGCCATACGACACTACTTCTCATATATTAGATTCCTTAAGTAGTATTTGCTGATATTGTTATAGATTCTTTCTAAATGGTGCGTTGTCCATTAGCTAGATTGTCTAAGCATTTTTGTGCTTAGATGCTTGTTGGAGAGACTAAAATGAATTTGTATAGTCTGCACAAGAAGATGTAGCTTCAATGAAGAGAATGTGGAGTAATTTTTGATTAGCCTTCTCCTTTAGTGCCAGCCTTTGTCATGGCTGAGTCTGCCCTTATGAGTGCTGGAACTCAGTATCAGGACCTTTGTATAAATGGATGCTCTTGTGTGGACTTGTATGTGTGAGAGCATACGTTTATACTGTGGTCTATACCCACCATTGGGTGATGATGACGTTGGTGGGGATGTCGTAGTAGCTAGTCCCTGCTATGCGTGATGGGTGATTATCATGAGATTGAAAGTGCACTATGGATTGTAATTTAAGAAGATGAGTTTGGGTATGTTCCTGGATTCATCTGAATCCACTTTCAACCTTATGTGTGATTATCATGAGATTGAAAGTGCACTATGTGTTATAACTTAAGAAGATGAGTTTGGGCATGTTCCTGGATTCATCTGGAGATATCTTTTAGGCTAGGAAACCCCTTTCAATACTGATTGGATATAGGGTTTCTCAATTCCTTGAGAAAGAAACCTCCTCCTTGTCAAAACCGATCGGGAAATCCCCTGCATCCCAGACCATATGGTCCTCAAGGTGTGCACAATGTATGCTGGCCAACGTGCCTCCTGTCAAGTGCCTCCATACATCTGGCCCTCCAAATTTCTTAGGCGGTGATACTAGCGATGATCCATCAGTTATGTCCTATGCTGAATGACAAGAACAATATTCAATCAACATACCTGAACCAAATGAGACTGCACCGTGAAAGCCCATGAAGAATCCTGGCCTTCATAGAGGAACCGAGATCTAGTCAAAGAGAGGATCCCAAGTGATAAACAAGTGGAACGGATAAGTCCTCTGAGGAGTCCAGAAATCCCTGCCCAAATAATCCTAGACTGTCTGCACTCTAGAGACAATGTTGGATAGACTCGGTATCATTTATACACCATTGGCATGAAGGATTAGCTCCAAAGTTTTCCCACCATTTGTTACTTGCATGCAAAGAAAGCCACAAGAAAAGAGCGGTATTCCTGTTTCTGAGGAAACCTTAAAGCATCCTCCAAAAGCAACTTTGTAAATCCGGACAATCTGAAAACTCTCCCAATGGGCTGCTCTTGAAGATCTCCGGCTAGTAGCTCTAATCTGAAATTTCTGTGCGTTGCTAACAGTGAACTAGAGGAAGGGCACGCTTTTGGAGTGTTTGTTTGCAACCAACCAACACAACTACCAGGTTCCCTAGTCAAGAACTTAATAGGAACACCCCATATAGCCATAATCTCCAATTCCCAACAAGGGCTGTACGTGGACTAGGGTCCTGAAACAAATGAAGCTCTCTTCACCAAGCCCACTACTCTCAGAGATAGCAGTCATGCATTTTGAATAATATCATCCTGGACATCTCCAATCTAACACTAGACTGCACCGGAAGTACAATAGTGCCATTGCCCCCCCCCCCCCCAAAAAAAAAAAAAAAAAACTAGTCACTTGAAGTGACAAAGCAGCAGCAACAAGCTGGAAAATCAGTCGCATATTTTGCCTAAAGGTGTATGGTGAATGAAATTGGAGCCTAGAGTTTGTGGGAGGCGAGAATTCTATGCGAGTTTACTGTTTTTGTCCCCCCCCCCCCGAATGGAGTTTGCTGTTTTAGGGTTCAGCAGCTTGAAAAAGGAGGGATCAGCCAAGAGCAAGCATGCAAGAATGAGGTGGAAAAAGCAACGGGTGCTTCATGTAGCTGGTTCTAACCCTGAAACTGATATAAAGCTAAAAAATTGTTAAAAAACAAAATGAGAGTCGTAGGTTCATTATATATATATATATATTCATTCAACGAAATATTCCTAACCTGAATAGGGGAAAATGGCTTTAATAATTTAACTAAATAGGTTTTAATTCTCTTTTTAAATTTTTGTCATGACTCCCATGACCCCTCTACTGATGCCACATAATTAATGCACAATAGGCCTATAACATTTTCAATCATATCCTAGGCGCCATATTTTGAACTAGCTCATTAGAATCTACCCAAACTGAAACCAACAGTCACGGCTCCCAGTGTGCTATCTAATGTGCATGTGAGTGATCAGGGTATAGATAATCACACTCAAAGATTATTGGTTGTTAAGATTACATCCTACCCACATGTTTAACCTATGTAAGCTCATTCTATCCTCATAAGACTCAATATCACTGCCTAGATTCCAAAGCCAATATGAAAGCAAATAGGAACTGAAGGGTATAAAATTTCTTTTTTTTTTTTGGGTACAGAAACCCGGTGGATGTGGGTATTACTGCCTAGATGCACCAAGGCTCACCCCCAAAGTGAGTATCAAGGCAACTAGGAACTATAGGGTATAAAATTACCTTTTGTGTTGGATACAGAAACCCCTTTGGATGTCTGGAGCATCCCAATCTCATGAGGCATGGTTGCAGATGGGTGCAGATTCCCTATGTAATCTCATTTTTTCCTCGTAAGGCTCAGTATTACTGCCTGGATGCACCAAGACTCCCCCGCAAAGCCAGTGAAGCCAACTAGGAACTGAGGGGTATAAAATTCCCTTTTTGTGTTGGGTAGAGAAACTCGATTATGTGCAATCTCCTGAGGCATGCTTGCAGGTGGAATAATCATGAAGTTGTAAGGACTTGGACAACCTTATTTTTTGTCGAAAAAACAGTGCTGATTATATTACTTCGAAAACAAGATACATGTGGTCAGCTTTGCAACTGACGGGACTGCGTTCACAAATCGGACGCAGCCCAAAAAGGAAACAAAAAAGTAAAGCTCTCTCTCACGGAGGGATCAGGCGAGTGTGAATGAACAGCCAGAGAGGTGGTGAATAGCGCCACTGAAGGCCCTGCGAAGTATGCTCGAAGAAGAGGCCCTGTGTGTCCCAATCACGGAGGAAACGTCTCCGCTTCTCCCGGCCAGCCCGGGAGTCACCCTGTATCTGGTCCCACTGGCCTCTGAGGGTGTGTATAATCTCACTCCAGATGTCAGTCATGACCTGGGCAGTCGAAAGGGAGGTGCCACCGAGGATCTGCGCGCAGCGCGAGGTCCAGATGTGCCATCCTGTGATGCTGCTAATAATCTCCCAGACTGGCTGCCTCTCCTGAGAACCTGTGTCAGCCTCTGCCAAGGTGCGGCGGAATGCTCTCGAGCGGCCCCCACATCCCCTGTGTGATAAGGAACGTGGGGTCCTGCGGATATGCCTCGAACAAGTGATGGAAGCCAGGTGTGGTGCTGCACCAGCAGAACGTGCCCCAAGTGATCATACCTAACTCCGGTGCTGCCCTAGTAAGAATCCCGAAGGTCCACCTCCACACTTCTTGGGCGCGAGTGCAGCTCCACAGGCAGTGTTTTGGTGACTCCTCGTCCTCATGACAGATCTGGCAGCGTCCATCGTGACCCACCTGCCGCAACCAGCTCCCCACTGGAAGACCTTTGTGGGCGAGAAGCCAAAGGAAGTAGGAGATCTTCCGCGGTCGCCAGCTCTCCCACAAGGCCTTTCAGAAGGCCTACAAAAATAACCTGGAGATACCCTGAGCATACCAATTGGGCCGCTGGGTGGGCGGGCGGCTTTGCATCCTCCCGAGAACTGTCCTGCCCAATGTCGTGATGTAGGCGAAGAAAGAGGTAGGCCCTTGACCTGTCACAATCTCGACAACCTTATAAGTTGTGGAATAACTCCATGTAGGGGAGTCCACCCCATGCACTAGCTCCCATCATCCTCAAATGTAATGTGACTGTTTGTACACATAGAAAGTGGCTAATCCTTGTGCAGAAAGGTGCCACTACCATGTTAAGATGGTAAAGTCTCACGGTATAAGAACTATGGATAAATTGATATCACTGAACTGAGGAAGACCTATGCATTGGATTTGTAGAAGATTTTCGACCGGATGTGTAAATCCTGTAGGAACAAAACATTCACACGTGTCATCAGTATGTTCACAAGAAATAAATGAACATCAGCTGAGAAATAGAGAGTGTAATAATAATGTCCATGGGAAAATGTGTAGGAGCTAGCATTTATGTCAAGGTAGAAGACAAGATTGTTACAGAGGACAAACTTGGGTCGAAAAAGCTAGCGAACAGCAACTTCTTCGATGTGCCATGAACAATCACAATGATATGATAGGCTTAAAGTTTCTTTTAAGTTGATGGAGTACCTTTTTGTCTAACATTCCCCACTCTGTTGCTGTCTCGTGTACGTTCAATTATATCAGAGACTTCCGCTTCTCTTCCAGCTGCCAGGTCACGGGTGGTACTTGTCCATGTGGAGGAAGGGGGTCTGGACCATAAGGGGAGCGTCTGCCACCTTATTTCTTGCTGCTTTGAACAATGAGCGGGTGTAAGCCTTCGTTATGGCTGAGTTTGCCCTTCACCTCCGAAGTGCCAACAGAAACTCAGTACGAAGACTTTGTATAAATGGATGCTCAAGTATGTGTGGGTGTGGATTTGTATGTGTGACGGCATATTTTTATACTATGGTCTACACCCACTGTTGGGCGCTGATGACATCAGTGGGGAAGTCATAGTAGCTAGTCCCTGCTATGCGTGATGGAGTTTATGGTTTTCAATCTTATGAGTGACTATCGTGAGATTGAAACTGCACTATGTTGTGTTTTTAGAGGATGAGTTTGGGAATGTTCCTGGATTCATCTAGGTATAAATGAATGGGTGTAAGCTTCGTTGCTCGACAAGCTAAATGGCCAAAGGTGATCTTGCAAGAAGACAAGCAGCATTCCATGCAACAAGGCATCTGACTAATACTGTAGCTCGGGCAGTTTAACGCCATACTCCCTGCTACAAGAACGAAGAACTGATAGACACCTCATCTTGATGCATATTCTCCCATCCTTTTCTTGAGAGTGCCTAAATCCAACTTGTAGATCACAACACATCAGCTGGACAAGACTTTTGGCTGAGGTATTGTTGAGAGAGAGAGAGAGAGAGAGAGAGATGCAAAAGGGGAGGTGAGATAGCATGAAGGGGTCAATCATAGGTACGGGCCACTGGTTGGAATGGCTTGTTTTGGCATATCTAGCATGAAGGGGTCAAACATAGGTAGGGGCCACTGATTGGAATGGCTTGTTTTGGCATATCTAGCCAACTTCCCACATGAAATGTTGCCACGATCAGAGGTTGCTGGAGGTGTTTTTCGGTCCATTTCCCTGGCAAATTCAAAGACTCATATCTAGATGAGGAAAATAAAATACAGGCTGACATTGAAGCACATTAAAGCAGTAATCTCGACCTGTTTAGAAGCCCTGGTTGCTAGCATATCGCAGGAGATAGGATGGGAATGGGAAGGTGTTCCCATCCTATTTCATAATAAGCAAATTGTATTTCTATTCTATTCCCATCCCATCATGTGCTAACAGTCAAGACAAACTAGGTGAGGGAGGACACATGGCAGTAGGAGGGGGAAAGGACACGTTGCATTATCTAATCCTTCCAATACCAGAGTCGATTGGCTAGGGTCTAGGAATTGGGAGAAAGTGGCTAATCCCATTCTAGACCAATGGTTTTAGGATGGGACCAACTTTCCTATCCTGGTAACCTACCCTACTCCTCTCCATGTGCTAAGGTCCTTCTGAAAGAGTCTGTAGTCCACTAAATTGTTATCAGCCTTAGTAATTAGCTTTGAGGTCATTGATATGGACTTGCGTGCGTCCGTGCGTGCGTGTGTGTGTGTGTGTGTCTGTGTGTGTGAGAGAGAGAGAGAGAGAGAGAGAGAGAGAGAGAGAGAATGCATCACCAAAAAGAAACGTGTTGTGAATGCGAGAAAGAAAGAAAGAAAGAGTTTTTAAGTCTTTGAAAGACTGAAGGGTCTATAAGTGTGTGTGTGTGTGTGTGTGAGAGAGAGAGAGAGAGAGAGAGAGAGAGAGAGGTCTAAACTTTCCAAGCCTAAAATATCAATGCCTTTCAGCCATATCAGGGTGGTAAAGTATAGTCTTCTCCGATGAGAGTTTTGTAAGGTAAGCTTATAACTGGACAGAGCTGCGGAAGGTCAAGGCATTTCCACAGGTGCAACAGGTTACATGGACTGAAGAGTCATGTCTCCAAGACTTGCAGGCCCAGAGCCATATGGCTGACCTTACTTTGAAAGGTCTCATAAAATTCAACACATGGATGTTTAGCATTGTCATCATCTCTTTTATATGTATATTAGTATGCACTGTGAATGCTTGCATCCTCACCAATGTGAAAGGAGTTGGCTTCATTTGCTTTGATTTCTCAGAGGACAAAAATCCATTTATCAGTTTGCATTATTCTATTGATGACGCGCGCCATTAAGGTGATATTCATATTGGCTTCATTGTTTGTGTTTTATGAAGGCTTGCCTTCCCAAATGTCAACTTCTTCCAGGAGTTCTCTTGGATGAAGTTGGCCTTTGCCGTCCAGTGTAAAGGTTGCAGTTGCAAGATTGCAAGGGAGGTTGATCTGAAGGAATAGTTTGCTGGTGTTCAGTAGTATAGTTAATAAGACAATCTAATGGGTGTGCTGGCCATAAATTTTTTGGAAGCTGATTTTGCCATATGAGAAGGATAGGAGGGAGTGTTTATGAACTCTACCTTAGTTGATCAAGGGTAGAGAAGGAACTCTGAAATGATGCCTCTGGGAAAACAGGGAATTCTGGATTGCATTGGATGATGATAAAGGATGATAAAGGTTTTGGAGGAGCATTTTTTTTGAAGAATGCAATGCGAAGCAAATCAGCACATTGGTTGAGGTATTAGCAATGAGAAGTACACTCCTCATATGTATGGGTAGCAAAAGCCATCGATTTAACTTGCTTTACAAGCCAAAATTATCCATTTGTTGCACATATGAAGTTTAACAGGGCTTGTATAACAAGAGCATATGCACAACTCTCTTGTCGACCATGTGAAGCCTTGTTGCTGTAGGTGTGCCTTAAAAGGGAACTTCATTTGCTGGAAACGAGTCATCACAATTCAAGAGTCTAGGGAAAAGAACAGGTGATATAAACGATGCCGTATGTTGTTTTGACGAGTATGTTGGTTTTGATTTTTTCATAACAAAAGACCTGAGAAGAGTTTCAAGCTTTGATGTGGAGCGCCCCCCTCACGATGCACACATGTACTAAATAAGTCAGTAATCTCTGCGTGGTACAGAAGTTATATGGGCGAAGAAGGTTTTTTTGTGTTGTTTCTCTTTCACACAAAGATGTCTTAAAAAAAGTTTCCTTGGAACATAGAAGTGTTTGTTTGACACTAGGTGAAAGGAAGGGGCACATTCTTTTCCTGGAATTTCCATATGGAAAATGAATATGCTTGGTGGTGATGTACTTGCTTCCAAGCTGAGGTCATAGGTTGATGTTACATGCATGTAGTTCGTGCTGCATGGAGTTCGGGCTGCCCCCTTAGTGCTCTTTTCTATGCCATTGCGACTCATCCCCTCCTGATGTATCTTGATCACCTTACAAGCACAGGACAGATGACTGGTCTTAAAATCCCTGGGGCTGCATCCTTCTTGGCGCAAGCATATGCTGATGATTCCTTTTTTATGCCACAGAACTCTCCTCGGGAAGTCCGCATGCTTATGGCCACATTATCATTGTATGGATTAGCAGCGGGATTGCATATCAATTTTGACAAATCCAAATTGCTTCCACTGAAACAATGTGACTGGCATTCTATTCTCTGGCCTGGTCAGATAGTGCATTCCAAAGAGATTGTCAGGCATTTGGGATATCCTATAGGATGGCATATCACCAGGAAGCAGCAGCTAAAATGGATCTTCCAACGACTTCAAAATAAATTGGACTATTGGAAAATTTCTACTTGGCTACTTCATGTTAGGCTCAGAATAGTCCAGTCTATTGTAATGTCTTATGTTGAGTTCTTCTTGCCTTTACTACATTGGTCCTCTAGAGATATCTCAGCTTTTATGTCTCAAGCGATGGAGCTGTTATGGAAGACAAAAACTGCTGTGAAAGCATTGAGACTACTGAAGATGGAAATGGTGTGCTCTCCTAAGATGCATGGAGGACTTAATGTTCTAAATATCAGATATCATGTACTTGCAAGGAAGGCGACTATGCTCAATACCTTTTTCTGCCAAAAACAGCCATGGACTTGTATGATAGCATCCATGTGTGTCAACATGAGGACAAATGCTTATGGCCATTGGACTACTGATCATTGGGAGGTTGTCATTGGGAGATTTGTAGGGAAGATTCCTAGATGCCCTTTCTCTACTGCTCTGATACTGGACTGGAAACAAGAGCTTTCTTAGGTCAAATGGACTCTTGATAATCTTTCGGGGACAAACTCAATGCGGAAAGAAAGTATTCATTGGAGTGTCATCTTTGACACTCCACTTGCTTTACAGGAACCGGTTAGGGCATATAATCTCATGAAATTGGGAATCAGATACATTAATGACGTGGTAGATGATAATGGCCATATTTTATCTTTTCCTTAGGCCTCTGTCATTTATGCATTGGGAATGCACCACAGGTTGATATGGAAGAGAATTGCTGATCTCTTGCATCCTTTCCTTCCTATTCCCCCTGTGGCTGACATAGACAGGCTTATGGATTGGAAATTGTACCCCACCGCTATATGCTCTCGTCCCATTCCTCTGTCTGTTTTGACCTCCCTCAAAGTCTACAAGCTTCTTCAGCCTGCCCCTTGGATTCATCAATATGCTAATACTCTGTGGCATATCAGGCGGCCTCTTTCTTGGTGGCGGAAGAATCTCCGACTAATATGGAGGTGTAAAATGCCTTTGAAACAAAGACTCTTTCTTTGGAGATGTTTGACTGGCACATTGTCAGTGGGAATCACACTTGCTAAACGTCACATTGCTTCACCCACTTGTCTACGGTGTCATGCTCCTTCAGAGACTGTCCTTCATCTACTTTGGCAATGTCAGTCTACTCGGAACCTCTTGGGGAAAATTTCAGATCATCTTCGCCTCCGTTTATTGAGTCACATATTTGGGAAACTTTTTTGGTTATTCGGCAGATTTAAGATGTCTTTATCTCAATACTCACTCTTTTTCTCATGGGTGAGATATTGGGCTCTTTGGACAATTTGGGAAGAACATAATTTGGCATATTTGGGCCGTCAGTTTCAAAAGTCATATGAATCCTTTAGAGCCTCATTGCGGCAATCTTTATATGATGCCTGCCTTGAGGGTGATATACATGCATCTTGCATTGAGCTTTTCTTTTTATGCTTCTGATCTGTGGAATACTCTCCATTTTGGAGACTTTCCCTCTTGTAAAGTTTTGATATTATAAATATATAGCACTGGATTTACTTTAAAAAAAAAAAAAGAATGTGTTTGTATTGTGATCTACATCCACCCTTGGGAAATGGTATAGTATACTACCCAGCTTTGCTTTGCATGATGGAGAGTATGGTTTTTGGATACTTTTTCTCAAATACCCTCTTTACTTGCCGGTCAAAAATCAATTAATTTCTCTCCTCATTGCCGATTAAACTATGCCATAGCCCTTAATCATTGTAGGTCGCCATTTAATTTTATTTCAGGCCCTGCAATCTTAATCAGTGCAGGTCCCGAGCCAGGCCCTGCGATCGAAGGCCTCGTCTCCATCTCTCTCCTCCTTCCCTCTCGCTTCATCTCTCTGTGTCCCCCTCTCCCTTCCCTCCCCCTCCCCTTGCAGCCCTGGGGATTTATACTCTCTGCGATAGAATCGACTTTTGTGCCATCACAACACTTGGCAAAAGATTTTGGCTTCCTTTATACCCCCCCCTTCCCCCCCCAAAACAACCACCACCACTCCCCTCTACCCCCCTCCTCTCCTTTTGGACTAATTAATGGAATATATTTTCAGGAACGATAGGGGCCCCTATTGGAATCTCATAATGAACTATGATGCTTTGTTATAAGGTACAATGTGTGCGTGTTTGAAGCATGGGTGTAACGTGCATCAATAACCATGTGCATGTGTATCCACAGTCCTATCTTTTGTGCCATAATTTTGAAAGTGGCATTTGTAGGTAATTTGCTAACTATGCATTTGGGGTACCATGTCAGTGAATAATCTTCTTCTTTGAGTGCTTTGAACCTTATAGTTTCTCTAATATGAAACATTTATCTCCAAGAAAAATCACTATGTAGTTATTTTGTATCAGTTGTTCCAATGGTAATAGGATTTTGTAAATTTTGAAAGGGCACATCACATCTTCCATGTAGCCTTCTTTTCTTGTAGAGCTACTTATAGGATGTTCACATGAAGGTTTGGCTATGAGACAAATTCAACCTTGTGCTAAATTTTTGAAGAATGTGCTCTATCACTTTTTGACTTGCCCTAGGAGAAGGGTATAATAAAGGCTCGGCTCATTTGGGAAACGGAAAATTTAGATTTGAAATTATTACCGTCTTATTTTATGATTGGTCCAAGTTCCACTTGCTATTTTGTTTCCTTGAAATCCTCCATCTCTCTCTCTCTCTCTCTCTCTCTCTCTCTCTCTCTCTCTCTCTCTCTCTCAACTTTCATTACATAATCTCCCCTAAATCTTTGTCCTCTTTTTTGGGCTGCGCCTCCTCTTTGCTATTTTGGATATTGGGCACGCCTTATGAATGATTTAATATCATTCACTGTGTATAACAGTAAGGGGGTGTGCATTTAGGTCTTGTCATGTGATGTGAACTCTGCCATCTACGTATATTTTATGCTATGCATTTTGCACGAGATAAATTAATAACATTCCCCTTTTGAATTTACTTCTTAAACTTGATTATATATTGGTTCTTTTCTTTTCTTTGTTGTGATCATTGTTTTGATCTTCTCTCTCTTTGTAGTGGGCCTCCAAGCCATGGTGGGTAGGAAGGTAAACTCATTTGCCCCTTGTTGCCTTATACTAGAATGAACATGTAGGTCCTAAGCTTGCAACAATAGATCGAGGACCTTAAACAAGAAAACCAGTGGCTCACAACAAATATCATAGAGCTACAAGAGCACAAGTCTACCTTGCAGAGTCAAGTCAAGTAGAGTAGCTTAGATACAATCATCAAAGAGAGAGTGCATCAATGTGTGAGTAGCCTCCCTTAAATTGTTATCCCTAGGCTTGATAATTTGATCTCTCATGAGGTTGGAACCAAGCTAAGACGCAAATTGATTAAGCAATAATTGGCGACAGAAGCAAGAGAAGCTAACTCTTTGAAAATAAGGGATAAGGGGATCACTTGGAGGATTGGTATTAAGACATTTGATGAAAGCTATATGAATAAATAAAGAAGCGTTCGGTCTATGAGAGTGGCCTCTAGATTTTAAATTCTGGCTCCAGCCTTAAAAGAATATTTTGCAATATGTTGATGTGAAAAATGCATGCTCATTTAGTCCTTTTCTTCTTGAATTATTTGAGTTCTCAACTATTCTCTCAAGAAAATTGAGTTTAGACTTGAGAAGTCCATAGTGACAACAAATTTTTGAAAGGCCTCAACTATTGCTACAAAATAATATTCATTATCGCATGTGATTTCTTCTAATCATGATTGTGATATGCTAGTATGTAAGGGATGTAGTAGCAAAGAAAACAATATGTAACTAAATGGTGGCATTCACATGAACTATAGTAAGGCTAACATGCCTTTGTTGATATTATGCTTGGTTCTTTCACCTGGCCACCTTAATTAAATGGGCCAGATTCAACTCAATGCCCAATTGATGCTCAATAGAAATATAGAGTGTGGACTCTCTTATGCTAGCATAAAACTTTCCATTTAGTCATATGGTAGATTTTTGCTAGATCATGGCATTCAAACCCCTAAATCACACTCAACCAGAGTTTAATCTCTCAAAACCACTAGATCACACTCAATCTCTCACGAGCAATTGATTATGTAGTTTGGTACTTTCCTAATATCCTATGATGGGATGCCCTCATGATAAAGTTGACATTGAATTCTTTGCAACAACTACTATCATTTATAGCTGGAGCACATAAGTGCATAGTTGTCTAACGTTATGTACTTAAAACATCGCTGTGTAAATGAAGGAAAACCACTTTGTACTTATGCTCTAGTAAGATCGATATTGATGCCACAAAACTAAATTAGAATGATGAATGATGCTTTTAGCAATGGTTTCTTGTGTTTGCGCTCATCATCACCTTTCTTTCTTTGGCGCATCAGTTATTTGTACTCCTTCGTAATATTCTTAGTTTGGAGACTACGATGTTTGTATGTTTTGATAATTTTGCTATGCAAAAGATGTTGTCTAGATGTTGCAAGTCTATTGATTCTATGGATAGAATTGAAGAACCTCAACAAAATGGCATACACAAAACACTTACCTTTTTGGAATGGCATCATGCCATGTAGCCAAGTGATATGTTGCTAATGGCTTCTCAATATCTTGAGTAGCAAGATTATGCATGGTGCAGTATTCATAGGCGTTGCTGATTGTAATTATGTTCTAAGAGTTGCTTTCTCCTGGATAACAGTGCTATGCTCAAGGTACCTTTCTCCCTTTCCCATGCTCTAAGGAAGACTTGGAAAAAGAGGACTAATTAGGACACACCAAATTGCATATTGCAAACGGAAAGTAAAAGAAGCATTTGGGTCCAAATAAAAAAGTAGAGAAGGTTGCGATATGCTTCCATGGCCATGGGATTATATAATGCACAATCTTGAACAATTGGACAAGAGCAAATGCTAGAAGGGAGAAAACGTGGTTCATGTGCAACCGACAAGTTTCTTCATGTAAAAATTCATTCCATCTCTCCATTGTACACTAGCAAATTTTCATTGTAAAATTTTTGTTCCATCTTTCTGTTGTACATTAGCAAATTTTCATTGTAAAATTTTTGTTCCATCTTTCCATTGCACACTAGCAAATTTTCATTCCAGCTTTCCATTGAAAACTAGCAAATTTTTATCCAGTTTGCCATATGTCATTTCGTTGCGCTTCATAGTTCATCTCACTCAAGAATCCACCCATGTCATTTCCTTTGTTTTCCCATTCTAGAAAATCTTTGCTTTGGGAAGCACCAACATATGATGTTTCATTTCATTTTCCCCTCTTTGTGGAGCATCATCATATGTTGGTGCTTCCCAAAGCAAAGATTTCCAAGCATGGGAAATCCAAAGGAAATGACATGGGTGGATTCTTGGGTGAGATGGACTATGAAGCACAACAAAACAACATCTAACAAAACATATGAGAATCCAAAGGGAATGATGTGGGTGGATTTCTTAGGTGAGATGAACTCTGAAGCACAACATAGCTACATCTGACAAACCATATGAAAATTCACTAGTGTACAATGGAAAATTAAAAATTTACAATGAAAGATGTTCATGCCTATTGTGGGATCAATGTCCCATCTTCCTCTATTTTGCAATTATAATGATATGAAGGATGAATCATTGAAACACCTTGAGATTAACTAGCTTACATTGTAGATGCCAATCGATGTCATGTAGACTTGGTCATTGAGGAGTTTATCTTACCCTAATTTTGTAGGGGGGAGTCAAACTAATAGTATTGCACTTACCCTAATGAAGTTAATATAAATTTGCAAAATACAATGCAAATAGGGTTTTTGGCATGGCATTTTTTAATGCAAAATATAAATAATGTTGGCTTGGTATCATGCTAATTGGATTTTTAAATTAAAGTTGTTATTTTATAGCCATCCATGGAAACAAAGGGGTTTTAAGGAAAGCTTGGGATCACATTTAGATTGGAAGAGAAATTATGAGAGATCTTGTGGAGAAGAATGTAGAGCAAATGCCACACAAAGGCCAAACAGGAGAAGATGGGTCAAGAAAGACACAATTAGTAGTTCCAGACATGTATAAGCAAGTAGACATCTTCAAAAAAGTTAGTAGAACCTTGGGATAGCTAGGGTATAAGAAGATGTCTAGTCCACATTTAATCAAATATGGACCACAAAGTTCAAGCACGTAAGTCTTGCAAAGACCACTGAGTTCTCCAAGTGCAACACTTGTTTAGAGATCAAAGAATAGCTAGGGGCAATAAAATGTATACAAGAACATGATAACTCTTGAGGCACCATCGATTTCACATGCTACAACAACAAAATCTGTAGAAACCTCTAATATGCGTGGTGTTTGGCATCACAATTGAATTTAGAAAAAAACTTGTGCATCATACATGACAAGATGGATTAAAAAAAGACAACAATAACAAGACTGAGGGTGCAATCAAAAGAGCTGGACAAATGCCCTCAATTGTCAGTCTCACTAATAGGAGTGATTACACATGGGCATGGCGAAGGGCAATAAGGTCACTTTGCTTTGGGATTATGGCCTCATCATCCAAACTTCGCTATTGCATCATTGTCCATGTGTTTATGAAACTTAGAGAGGTTGGAGAGACATGTGAAGCATGATCTATCAGAGGATGGGAAGCTGAGATCAACCAATGTACTTATATCTTCACTAAAATCATGAAAGGCACTGGATCATCACCAAGGTAAGACCAATCAAAACATGTGTGCGGACAATATGGTGGCATCGGATGGGCAAATGGAGTTCAAACGTTTGCTTGAAAACTTGCAACTATAGCTGGACAATTGTGGACTAGAGAATAAAAATCGCTACTTGTTTGCATTTTTATCGCTCTTAATGGCACGAGGGACCTTCAAGATGATACAGCTGGGATTTCTTATGGTGGGTCAAATAGAGTTACATGGATGGCTTCTTGTGTGATGGGCAGGATGCATTGGTGGGACATTCAAAGCCACTACAATTTAGGTTTTATATGAAAGAAAACATGCATCCAATGTCAATTGAGTGGCTACCAAGCGAAGATGGAATTGATTTGTGGAAGAGGGAAAAATATAGGGAGTCCATGCCTTGAATAAAGTCCCCAATGCTAGTACCCTTGTTTGAGTGCAAAAGAGAGGAGTGCTTACATTAAAATGATAGAAATTGATTGTTTTTACAAGTGGATCCCTTAGTCCATCAAATCAATCCATGCAGGACACCTATACGCTATGTTTTGCAATTTATATGCTTCTTTAAAATATTATTGTCATATTACAATGTGATATTATCATCTATTGATAGGTCTAAATCAAACAGATGTGTAACAAATAGACGTATGAAAATTTCAAAAATCATGGAGTGCATGGAATTCTCTTTCACCTCCATATTTTTGTGGGGGTTAAAGGTCACTGTGCCTTTACCTCGGTTATGTACAATACTCAAACACATATATAAATGAATGAAAAAGAAGATTAGGGTGTTCTGCACCCACCAAAACTGCTCGGGTGTTGGAACTCAAGTTTGGAGCAACCATTTGTAGATCTATCAGTTTCGGTGGACTCAGGAGGTCTTAAAACTTTTATGTTGCTCATCATTTGCACTTCGGTGGAGTTTATAAATAGCTCTGTTTCCAAAAACGTTTTTTTGTCCGTGTGTTGGACCCAGTGTTTGAGACCACGGTTTCCAAAACCATCTGTCCCATTGCGTTCCGGACGCCCAAAAACCCCTACCTGTCAGTTCTTGTGCGATTCGGTGGAGTATTTTCAGAGTTATAGATCTCTGTGTATTCGATTTCGTCTCTCTGTTATGCATTTTTCATTCTAAGGTTTTGAAACCTTAGATTTATGCCACATGGTAGTGGATAAGTGTTGACTCCCATTTCTCACTCATCGGTTGGGATTTTGGAGTTTTGACAGAAGAGAGATATTTGCAGATTTTCTTGCTGAGTCCGATTATGCAATGGCGCCCATGTTTTGAGGCATCTCAGGTTCTATTTTTAGTAGCGGTCTTTTCCGTGGGACCATGATTTCTTGAGCATACCTTATGCAGATCACTCTGGTTGCAGTTTGATCCATGTGCGCTCATTCGCGGTGTGTATTGGGTTGCAATGGATGATTTATAGGCCATTTGGATGCATTACGATCCTTATTGGATGCGCTAATAGGCCCAGATTGCCTTGTGGGATGCTATTTTTATGGACGCTTTGCACATGGATGCTATATTATGCTGAGGGACAACTTTGACACATTGCAGGTGATGCACTGATAGTGTTATGCTCTCTTGGATGAGATATTATTGATGCATATGCCCATGGACGGTGTTTATGCTTGAGCCATTTGGCACTTATTGGCATTTTGGATTGCCATTGCAGTTGGCATTTTCTTTTAGGCTAGATTTGCTCATATGGATGCATAGTACATGCACATGAGTCAGCTGCATCTTTTGATGCTTTGAGCTTTGAGTTTTGGTGATATTTCAGTCTATTATGGCATACACATTTGGGTGCACTTGGTATTTGGTGTGATTCTCTCTTACAGGCACTAGCATTTGGGATTTTGCTTTATTTGCATCATGGCATCCTCTTCCATGTCTAAAAAGGAGTTTTTCAACATTAAAAAGTTTGATGGGACAAACTTTTCTTTATGGAAAGAACAAATAAGGGATGTGCTTATTCAAAAGAAGCAGATTAAACCCTTGGCATGGATTGAAGCTAAGCCTGCAAATATGTCTAAGGATGATTGGAATGAGTTGGATGCATTAGCAAAGTCTACTATTAGACTTCATCTTGCAAAGTCAGTTTATTTCACAGTAGTAAATGAGCAGACTACGGAAGATTTGTGGAAGAAACTGTGTGCCACTTATGAGAAGGAAACTGCCTCTAATAAAGTTTACCTCATGAAGAGGTTGTTTGAGCTGCAGATGAAGGAAGGGGTCTCCATTGCTTCTCACCTGAATAAATTCAATATTATTTTCAGCCAGCTTCAGGCTCAAAAGATGAATTTTGATGCGGAGACTAAGGCAATATTTCTCTTATGAACGTTCATTGCCATCCTCATGGGATACCTTCCGTACAGCTGTCAGTAACTCTGCACCTGGTGGAGTACTGAAATTTGATGATGTTGTGGGTAGCTTGTTGGCTGAGGAGATTAGATGGAAGTCTATGGACGGCAACAAGTAGGATGCAGCCTTAAATGTGCAAAGGGGCAGATCACAGTTCAGGGGGGAAGTCCCAAGAAAGAGGGAAGTCTCGTAGCAAATCCAAGGCACGAAACATTGAGTGTTACCACTGTGGCAAGAAGGGCCATATGAAAAAGGATTGCTACAAGCTGAAAAGAGAGCAAAAGGATAAGAAAAAAAATGCAAATTGGGGTGCAAATCAAAAGGAAGAGAGTCCAAGGGAGGACAAAGGAAAAGTGAAGATCGAGGAGATCAATGTAGTCACACATGATAGTGACAATGACGTTCTCTTCATGTCTACTTTATCTGCAGAGTTGCTTACCACTTCAGATGATGTATATTCCCAGGATTGGATTTTGGATTCTGGTGCTGCATTCCATGTTAGTCCCCATAGGGAATGGTTCTCCACTTATGACAGTGGGAAGACAGGTTGTGTGCATCTTGGAAATGACTATGCATGTGACAGGGAGTAGGTGACATAAAGTTTTCTTTTGCAAATGGGTCTGCATTTATTTTGAAACATGTGAGACATGTGCCTAAGTTGACCAAGAGTCTTATTTCAGTGGGTCAGCTAGATGATGCTGGTTTTCATACCACTTTTGGCTTTCAGAGTTAGGAAATTCAGAAGGGCTCTATGCTTTTGGCTAGGGGTGCTAAGTGTGGGACTTTGTATCCCTTACATGTATCAGGGGTAAATAACTGAGTAGCCAAGCACTTCTTTGTGGCATTACAGGTTGGGGCACATGAGCCAAAATGGAATGAAACTCTTATGCCGTTTGGATTATGTACCGCATTTGAGTTTCTCTGATTTTGAATTTTGTGAGCATTGTCTCTATGGGAAGCAGAATAAATCAGCCCATAAAAGAAGGGGAAAGAAAGAGTTTGAAAAGATTGATTTAGTGCATTCAGACGTATGTGGTCCCATGCCTACACGATCATTAGGCGGTCATTAGGCGGGGTTGAATACTATGTGACATTCATTGATGATGCAACTAGGAAAGTGTGGGCTTATGCTATAGCTCGGAAGAGTGATGTGTTCCAAGTATTTCAAAAATGGCTGGCCTTGGTTGAGAATCAGTTAGGTAGAACGCTTAAATGCCTACGGACTGACAATGGTGGAGAGTATCTCTCTCATGACTTTCAGCATTTCTATGATACACGTGGGATTAAGAGGGAGCTCACATCCCCTCATACTCCAGAGCAAAATCCAGTTGGAGAAAAGATGAACCGTACCATTCAAGAAAGGTTGCAATGCATGCTTTCCAATGCAAGTCTTTCTGGTGGTTTTTGGGTTGAGGCAATGAAGACTGCAATGCATGTTATCAATAGATCACCTAGTAAGAGTTTGGATGGTGGTATTCCTGAAGAGGCATGGGGTGGCAAGAAGCCCTCTTACTCTCATTTGTGTATATTTGGGTGTGAGGCATATGCACATGTGCCAAAAGAGCTTCAAAAGAAGCTAGATACTAAGTCTAGGAAATGCATCTTTCTGACAATGGTGGAGAGTATCTCTCTCATGACTTTTAGCATTTCTATGATACACGTGGGATTAAGAGGGAGCTCACATCCCCTCGTACTCTAGAGCAAAATCCAGTTGCAGAAAACATGAACCGTACCATTCAAGAAAGGTTGCAATGCATGCTTTCCAATGCAAGTCTTTCTGGTGGTTTTTGGGCTGAGGCAATGAAGATTGTAGTGCATGTGATCAATAGATCACCTAGTAAGAGTTTGGATGGTGGTATTCCTGAAGAGGCATGGAGTGGCAAGAAGCCCTCTTACTCTCATTTGCATATATTTGGGGTGTGAGGCATATGCACATGTGCCAAAAGGGCTTTGAAAGAAGCTAGATCCTAAGTCTAGGAAATGCATCTTTCTGGGTTATGGTGAAAGTGGAGAGATGGGCTATCGTCTCTAGGATCCAGAAGCAAAGAAGATCATACGCAACCATGATGTAGTCTTCAATGAGAAGAAGATGCATAAGGCACCCATGAGGGATGTTGAAATGAGAAGAATCACTTTCCAGGATGTGAATCCACCTGCATATGTTGATAGACAGCAAGCTATCCATGCACCAAATGTGCAAGAAATGGTACCACCAAATACTCAACAATCAAGGGTAGATGATGGATCATCTATTGGTGGAAATGATGAGCCAAATGTGGCTGATATGCAGGTGGGACAGCAAGTTGAAATGCCCTTGAGAAGATCATCTAGAGTGTCTAGACCGCCTGATAGGTTTGTTCTAGGGGTAGACTATGTGATGCTTACTGATTGCGGGGAGCCTTCTTGCTATAGAGAGGCTATGATGCGTGAGGATCAACGCAAGTGCGAGTATGCTATGCAATCAGAGATGAGTTCACTTATGAAGAATAAGACTTGGGACTTGGTTTCTTTGCCACAAAAAAAAGCATTGCCATGTAAATGGGTCTACAAGATGAAGGTCACAGGTGATGATGTGCCTAGGTACAAGGCCCGTTTGGTTGCTAAAGGGTTCAAGCAAGAGAACGGTGTGGACTTTGATGAGATATTCTCCCCGGTCCACACTTAGATGCATGGTTGGACTAGTGGCATCAGAGGATATGGAGCTTATGCAGATGGATGTCAAGACAAATTTCTTGCATGGGGATTTGCATGAGGAAATTTACATGGTGCAGCCGAAAGGCTTTGAAGAAAAGGGCAAAGAGCATCTAGTTTGTAAGCTGAAGAAGAGTCTCTAAGGTCTTAAGCAAGTGCCTAGAGAATGGTATATAAAGTTTGATGCTTTCATTCGGTCCGAGGGTTTTAGAAGGAGTGAAATTGATAACTGCCTCTACACTAAAAGGACTAAGGATAATAGCCTGATAATCCTTGCACTATATGTGGATGATATGCTATTGGCTAGCAAGAATACTTATGAGCTAGATGCATTAAAGGCCAAGTTGCATGAGGCCTTTGATATGAAGGATTTGGGACTTGCAGGTCATATTCTTGGTATGTGCATCACACGTGATTGGAGTAGGAAACTCCTTTGGCTTTCACAGAAGGAGTATGTTACAAAAGTATTGCAGTGTTTCAATATGGAGGGAGGGAAGGCAGTGAGTACTCCATTGCCTCCATATGTGAAACTGAGTCATATAGATAGTCCCAAATCAGATGAGGAAAGGGCCATGATGGCCAAGGTTCCTTATGCATCAGCAGTTGGGAGTCTTATGTATGCTATGATAGCTACTAGACCAAACATTGCATTTGCAGTGGGAGTTGTTAGCCGGTGTATGGCTAATCCAAGAAAGAGGCATTGGGAGGCAGTGAAGTGCATCATGAGGTACATGAAGGGTACCAAGGAGATGTGCATCTACTTTGGTAGAGGAGACATTCTTGTACTTGGGTACATAGATTCAGACTATGTAGGGCATGTGGATAGTAGGAGATCCACTTCTGGTTATATGTTCACCTTTGTAGGTGGTGCAGTGTCATGGATGTCTCGCGCACAGAAGTGCATTGCTTTGTCTACCACAAAGGCTGAGTATGTTGTAGCCACAGAGGGCTACAAGGAGGCTATATGGCTTGATCGGCTAGTGGGAGACTTGGGGATTCATACAAGCGTATTGACATTGCATAGTGATTCCATGAGTGCTATTTAGCTAGCACGGAATCCGGTCTTTCATGCAAAGACCAAACACATTGAGGTCAGGTACCATTTCATCAGGGAGGCACTTGAGGACAAGCGCATAAAGCTTGTCAAGGTTCATACAAATGATAACCCTGCAGATATGCTGTCGAAGAGTCTACCTAGTCAGCGGTTTGAGTATTGTCATGTATTGATGGGCATTGGATAGTATGCTCACTGGTTGTTCTCCCTTAAAGGCACATTGTCCTTTAAGTGGGAGGTTGTGGGGGTTAAAGGTCACTGTGCCTTTACCCCAGTTATGTACAATACTCAAACACATATATAAATGAATGAAAAAGAAGATAAGGGTGTTCTGCACCCACCAAAACTTGTGTGGCTCTCTATTTCTCTCTCTCTCCCTCTTCCGTTCTTGCTTCCATTGAGAGCACTCTCAATTTTACTATGAATCCAAGTAAAAATGTAACACATGGCTTGTATTCAAATAACTTTGATTAATTATCCTATGAATTGGCAAGTTATAAATTTCTCAAACCTAAATTTCTATGAAGTGGACTTGTACATTGGGAATGAGGAGAGGCCCCATAGACAAATGGCTACTTTCTTCTTATTAATAAATGTATTGTGTTAGGACTAAGAATGGTAGCTTGCTCAAGGTCTTCTCACAACATGTCACATAGACATGTGACAAGGCCATATGGGAGGTTGAGAAATTATTGCAAGTCCCATCAACTATAGGCATGAATAAAATGTAGTGGCTCCATTATTAGATTGACCAAGGATTTGAAGAACCACCTATCTCATGTCATCTTACAATCGCATCTAAAATAAAGCATTAATAAAATTTATTAGTTCACTAGATTGATCAAGACTTGACATACTGCCTTTCCACTACCATCAAATATTATTAAGCCATTGTATCATGGACAATAATATCAAAATTTTCTACATGTCTATATGTTGGAAGATATTCTTTGTCCTCCTCGACTTGATTCATGGAAGTTAATAGACCAATATGTACCAACACAAAGTTGAATGTAATTAGGGTTGCTTCATGCTCATCGCATTTTGTGTAATTTTTGTGTAGATATCTAATGCAAGGATTGAGATAGCTATAAAAACTTATGGGGATAGTTAAAGTATGTCAAAGTGGATGGGCATGTTCAATGGAAGTGATAATACAGTTTTGTGTACACCTTGCCATAATAGGCATAATTTCATGTACTCATCCTTGGAGATAAAGATAGGAGGCGAATAGGGGGGCAAAGTTTGAGAGAGAGAGAGAGAGGGAGAGAGAGAGAAGGGGGGGATCGTATTTTCACCATTATTCTTTATTGTGAATGCCATGGACCTTTATTTATTTTACCATGCTTCAAGGATGAAAACTTACAATGTGACATAAAATACCATGCATGCCTCATTCCTTAAAAAGTATAAAACTCTTGGTAGACTACTCCACAACTATTTCAAGTTTCTCCATTGTTCCAACAAGTCTCCCAAATTTGAAAATAGCTGTTTAAAACTTTCTTATTCACTCCCAATGCATTTGAGTATCATTTTTCCCTCTCATCCTCCACTTAAAAGACAAAGACATATTCATGTTTGACGACTCCACGTGCTTGATTTGTCTTGACTCTTTCATATAAAATTTGGACACCCCTACCATATACCATTTGTTGGGTCATCTTTGACATTCTCCAACTCTAGCTTTCATGTCAAGCTTGGCCCTTGGGTGTGTGCACTTCCTCAATTATTCATGGAAAAGTAATGCATGAAGACAAGGAGGAACAAATGCTCAAAAAATAGTGACATCATGTGCAATCAATAAAGGGCAAGTAATCCATGCAAAAAAGGAGGCACAAATGTTTTAAAAATAGTGAGATCGAATCTTTAGAATGATGGCGTCCTCTAGCGATGACGATAGGGATAGAGCGCCCCCTAGCGATGGCATCAACAAGGCCTCCCTTAGCAATGGGAGCAGAGATAGGGTGGGAGCTCACCCTACTGAAGTAAACCCCCTCTTATCTAGTGAACTAGAGTTGCCAGCCCTGAATCATGAAGACAACAATAAGATAGACTTCATCATGCAAGATCTTGAATGAACCAAAGAAAATGCAAAAGAAGGTATGACAACGGGCTTCACATTCAAAGTGGAGGATAGTGACATGCAAAACGCCGATGGAACTACAACCATCAGAGAACTACTAAGCACTTAAAAATCTGCCCTTGATAGCTTCCCGTCATTCTCAAGAAAAAAATGATAGAAAAGTCTAAAGGAGTTGCCTTTTCAGCATCAAAACAAACACGCTAGCCCAATGGAGCTCCATGACAAGATCCAGTGTAGTAGGCCCAAGCAGGGGCATCCATGCAAGATGTGCCGAGAGGCTCCTACATTGGAGCTATTCAGGTGGAGGAAGTAGCCTCTTTAAAGCACCGTAAGCCCCAAAGAAAATTGTGTGGAAACAGCTCACCTCAAGGGCCAAATGTATCTTTGGTGACACCTCCAACACAGGACTGTCTAAGAAGCTCGCCAGCATAGATGGAAGCACTCTCAAAGGTAAGCTTCTAATAGATTTAACCAACAATATGGTCAGGATTATGATGAGACTTATGCTCTTGTAGCAAAGATGGATTCCATACGGTCCTTGATATCACTAGCGACACTCAACAGATGGAATGTGTACCAGCTGGATGTCAAGAATGCATTTCTCAATGGTTATCTAGAGGAGGAAGTCTACATGCAACAACCAAAAGGTTATGTTGAACCAGGAAAAGAGAATCAGGTTTACCATCTTAAGAAAAGTCTCTATGGTGTAAACCAAGCACCCAAAAATTTGGTACAACAGAATTGACAAGTAATTTGCTGATCTGGGATACATGAAGTCCAATGTAGATCATACTCTCTACTACAAAGTTCAAGGGGAAGACATTACTATTGCACTTTTGTACGTAGATGATTTGATTGTGACTGAAGCAAGGATAGCTACATGAAAGCTAAAACAAGACATATCTGCTGCAAGGTTTGACATGAAAGATCTTGGACTGATGCACTATTGTCTTCGTATTGAGTTCTAGAGAGATTCAGATAGCACCTTCATGAGTCAGCTCAAGTATTTTGACAGTGTCTTGAAGATTCTCTTTATAAGTCCAAGCTAATCTGTCTTGGAACCTAATTGACTTGAGCTACATGTCATGAGCACTCTCTTCATCATGTCTCCACATAGGTTCCATCCACCTTAGAGTGCTCCTTAGATTGTGAGGCTCACATGTTTTGTCATGGTATCAGAGCATAGGTTTAGCTCTCCTAGTTTAGCTCATTAGTATCTCATTAGGATTCCTCCCATTCCTAGATTAGTTGTAGGCATGTCTTAGGAGCTCATGTTTTTCTCCTAGGTTAGTTTTAGGTTTTATATTGAGAGAATTCCGTGCATTGAATGAAAATTCCCTCCTTTTTAGAGAGTTTCAAAGAGCCCTTGAGAGTTCTTCTTGTTATGAGAAAAAGTTCTTCATTCTCTTGAGAGACTGTGAAGAGATCTTGTTGAAGGGGATTGTGGTTCTCAGGTGTCCATTCTTTTACGCTGTTTGTTGCTCGTCTGTCTTTGGGAGGAGCGGCTTAATATATCATTCAATCCTCCTATCCAATGGCTTGACCTACAATAGCCTCTACGTGTGACCTACAACAACGAATGTCATCAACCTGTCTTAGAGGAGCTTCCAATAGCTCTTTACCTCTACGACAGTCAGTGCAGCAAAGCTGCCATTCTGAAGAAGAAATCCTTGAGAAGGAACTGCCACTTTTGCTTGCCTAGAGTTAACAAGATGACACCCCCCCGAAATCGCCAGGACTGTCAAAAACAAAATTCAAATCTTTAGGATAGCTTTTCGTGACGGTCGTGATTTCCATTGTGAGGGGCTTTGATTCACCACTTGCTTGGCCATCATGAGAAGCTCCATTTGCAAGGCTCCAAAGCTTCAGCCGTGCCAACCGGCTCCAACAAAATGCACCCGCATCGGCCATCAACAAGCAAAGCTCCAAGATGGATAGCCTCCACGAAGCGACAAACAACCATCCCAGCGAATGACCTTCTGCCACGGGAAGGAATAGCAGCAGCTCATGCTTTGCTCAGTCTTCAAGCCTACGACCTGCTCCAACAGTGCCCAAGTGCTCCTAGATCCTGCAACGAGCCAACACTACAAGCCCACAACCTAGGCGACTGGAAGGAGGTAGCTCCAACAGAAGGCCATTGACATCAACAGCCACTTATGTGATTGCAGCAAACACCTTCAACACGCGATGCTCCAAACAATCTCTTAGCACATCGACCGAGCCTCCAATGTGAGCCCAATGTGCCCACGACCTTCAACAGTGCTTCCCACAAGCTCCATGCATAGCTGACCTGAACTACCTGGAAGCTCCAAAGGCACATAGTAGAAGCACCGCCTTCTTCAACGAACTTCCAATGACGCAGCTATTACGACGAACTTCATTCGCAATGCTCCACTATCTTCTTCTCCAAGGTCTCACAGAAAAATGACACGTGGCAAATAAGGTGGTAACCTTTAAGTGTGGTTAAGTTAACTATTTGGGTCAGTTGAACCTTGGTACAATCTGAGTAACTGTAGGTTAACTAAACTGGGGTAATAGGACACCACAGTCCCACCTAAGCACATAGCCCTTACTAAGCACAGTATGGAATTCAGCATGTGAATCCCTGTGCCACATCATCAAAGGCCCTCTTCTTCACAAAAACTTCGACAAGGCGTAACTTCCAATCCAGGAAGAATTTGGACACACTCCAAAAAGGAAAAGTGATCGCCTTTTCGAGCTCTACGCGCTATCAGATCAAAATCACTGTATGCAATTAGACACTACCATTGAAGCAAAACGAAGCTCATGGTAAGACCTTTGCAACAAATGGAAAAGCAAAGCATGAATGCACATAAGTATGCCAAAAGCACAAGTGCATGAGATGACCATAGCACAAAGCATGGCATCCACACATAAAGCATCAAGGCACATGGAAGAACAAAGCATCATGCATGAAGCTAGACAAGGAAGAAGATTGCAGATTGAAAAACCAGCAGGTCAGCTACATAGCATCGTCATCAAGCCATGAGCCAAAAGGTGACATCAATGGAATGTATTGAGAAACAAAAACCTTGCCAACCTTGCCTATATTTTGTAAATCAAGCCTGACCACCTGAGAGTAGCCATGTAGGCACCCAGGGGAGGTATTCTATTTTGGGACTAGTGGTACGTGTATCTATCTTGATGCAGTACTTTCCCTTAAAGCTAATTCAAAATTCGCTTTACTTGGTGATGTGGCTAAGCTCCCATTTACTTTGACAGCATGTTGGCCCCTTCTTAGGGCCGTGGTTTTGGTTTCAATCCGGTCTATCTGGAATAGGTTGGTGTTCTAAAACAATTTATCTTGGGATGCTTGCTCTACTGCATTGCTTGATGAGATCAAAGTTTCCTTGGTAGATCTTGGTGCTATGGTGCAGCAGAAGGATTCTTTGGGTGCATATGATTGTGGAGATCTTATACATTAATCACATGTGTGTCAAATTTTTTTGGTGAAAGAACTTTCAAACAAATATATCAAAAATCTATGAACGTTAGAGTGAGTATGTTTGGGGGAAAGTTAATGCTATTTCTTGAATCATCGAAGGGACATAAATCTAGATTAAGCTAACTAGCCTATGTTACCTATCCCTCCCTACCTTCTCAGTCTTGCCTCACCGTCAGCCTCTTTGACCCCTCCATCCTTCATGCCACAGCTTCCCTTTGTCCTCTACTCCATTCTTCTCGCCTCTCCATGGCTGCTCACTCTGCCCCCACATCGTGGCACCTATGCTTCTCACCTCTCGCTCTCCTAACAACACCCTTGCCTCTTCTCATTCCTCGCACTTGTCTTCCTACTCACCTTTGCATCCCTTCCTTTGCTATCATCGACACTCAACAATATACCTTATCACCTTTGTCTCCCTCTCTCTCCTAGTAGCCACCCCCTCTACCTTTCTCTCTCTTAATGATGCCTCCTACCTTCCTCTCCCTCACCTTCTCTCCCTCTGTTAGTCTCCCAGCCTCCCCCTTGTCTTGACACAATAAATTAAAAATGAAGGTCATCATGTCTCCACATAGGTTCCATCCACCTTAGAGTGATACTTTTGGATGCCTGCGAGAATATGGGCATGCAAGTGACTTACTGGAAATGCCAAAGCTGCACACGAGATGCCCAGCGGAGCAGATACATTGTGCGGTTGATGCCACAGTACTCTCGGCAGTTGCTTAAAACAAACCACCTCCACACGCAACTGCTAAGCATCATAGATATATCCATTTCAATTACCACGACTGCAAATGCGATTGCTCGTGGCACACTCGATCGAAGGTCACTTCTAGACAATCCTCTGATATCTTGGCAAAACGTCCCACTAAGCTCGGCTCAAGAAATCGTGACGAACGAGCTATCAGGTGTGCTCGCATACAACATCGAGAACAATCCAATATTGCGCAAGTACAATTCTTTAGTAGAGCGTGCGGACATCAAGATGGGTATGTGCATCTTGAGTCCTCAAACCATTGCAGGTATCTTGGAACTACACGATGAGACAGCTCCCTTCGAGTTAATGTCAATAGCGGAATCTCAGCCTAAGCTCCTGCTTTTGCAAAACATGGTGGACCTCGCGAACCGTCGCGCCTTTGATGCAAGGGACAAGCATGAGTTTGCCTCCATACAGCTACGGGGTACTGAAATGCTTTCAGAGAGGGTCGCTTCATTCCACGTCGACGGAGTAGCAGCAGCTGGCAGTGCGTGCGTTGACATAACCATGGAGTCAGCAGTGTTTCCTTTTTGTTCCCTTTTGGACGGGGCTACTATGATGGCTGCATACAGTTCAGCAACTATGTGAAAATGAGAATATGCACCTTATTCTCTATCTACACGCTCTACAGGCTGTACTTGTTGATCATGTTCCAGTTAAAACAAGCAGTGATGATTGCCAATTCAAGCAACTCTACATGCTTGCAACGAGACATCGACCAATATAGGAAAGCCAACCCTGCCACGACCGATGAAGACGCAATGAGACACGTGCTTCGCTACAGCATGCCATCAACAATGCCAGGGTCCCCATCATGGCATCGACGGCAACTGAAGGACCTCATAACGATGGTCGATGCTTGGGGCCTCCCAGATTTCTTTCTGACATTCACTGCAGACGAGGTCACCGATACACGGTGGCAAGAAATTAATGTGATCGAGAGCATCACAACACATTATAATGCGCAATTCACTTGGAAGGACTGTCCTGTTGAATGCGTGGCACTTTTCCACGCACGCTTCCACATGTTCATGCGCAAGCATTTGCTTTCATCTGACAGTCTGCTTGGCCGAATACAACACCATGTCGTTCGTTATGAGATACAAAACAGGGGCTCCCTACATGCCCATGTCATATTGTGGGTCCACCATGATGACCGTCAGCGAATTGCAAATGAGATTGCGGCTTACGTCCCCAGCGACGAGGCCCTGGATCCTCGAAACACAAGGCTGCAAGAACTAGTTCTCAGGAAGCAGTTGCACGTATGCAGGAAAGTGTGCTACGTCAGACCGTCACACCACAGTTGCAAGCACGGCTTCCCTTTCGCAACACAGCCAGAATATGAACCCATCCTCGACCCTCTGACGCAATGTTGGTTGTATTACCGGCCGGGACATGAGCACCGAAACGTCGTCCCTTACCACCCTTCCGTGTTACTATTGTGGGGTGCACACATGAACATACAGCGGGTGACAAACTCTTCAATCTCTCACTACCTCCTCAAGTACGCGATGAAATTTGAACCAATGGGCAAACTGAACATCCGTTCAGAAGACGCCTCGCGTTTGGGGTTGCAACATCTCGACGAAGTAGCTGACTGACCACACGGACCAGTTGATCAATATGATATTGCAAAAGGTTGCGATCATCCGAGACTGCCCGATGGAAGTGCCTAACATCAACCAGCAAACCGTCGAAGGGCCAACACGCACGAGGATGTTGGAAAAAATGGCTGAGTTTCGCACCGTCGCCAATGCCGCATTGACAGTAGAACAACAAAGAGTCTTCGAAAGCCTAGCTTCAACAAGCTCGGGGTTGCATGTTGTCTGTGGAACACCAGGTAGCGGCAAAAGCTTCTTGATACGGTACTATGTTTCGCATCTGGTAGCGCAAAACAAAACGGCAATACTCTGTGCATCAACAGGGGCGGCTGCGACGCGGCTGAGCGGGATTGCAACCACTGTACACTACTAATTCAAGATCCCTGTGCACAGCAGTCAGTACCCACTGAACATCCATGAGACGGATGAGCGACACCTCGCAATCAAGGAAGCCAACGCGATCATCATTGACGAGATGTCCATGCTAATAAGGATAACTTTCGATCTCGTGGTAAGACAAATCGTCAATGTGACTAATGGCACATTGCATGAGCCATTCAGACACAAAATGCTCATAATTTTTGGTGACCTGGCGCAATTACCGCCAGTCTGCAAACACCGCGAGGATCTCTGCGAGCCGTGCCATATCACGTCCTCCGTGCATTGGGCTCAAGCAAAAATGTACCACATGCAATTCTCGGTGCGACATGCACGAGACATGCCGTTCCTGGCATTCTTGCATACCATAAGACTCAAGACGCCCACAACTGACGAGATTTCCGATTGTTTGGGGCAGTGCATTGTCGACAAGGAAGGTGCATGCCACTTCATCGATGCCGAAACAACCATCATTTGCACGCACAGAGTCGATGTCGCTACCTTCAACGATGAGCTTATGGAGAAATTCAACACTCCCGAGATGATTGTGCGTGTTCAAATACACAGTAATGCCGCGAGCGAACCAGCTCTCAAAGAATGGTTGGAGGACAAAAACTTCAACGAGATAGGAAAAATTTGCATGGGGGCGAAGGCAATGATAACGGAAAACATCGACCTCGCAATAGGTGCCGCAAATGGAGCAATGTGCAAAATCAAGAGCATCAATGCAACTAGCAGGGGAGAAATCAACGGTATCACTGTCGTCATGGACACAACGGCGGCCGTGCTCACATTACGACGCTCGAAGCATCAGCGAAAGGCAATAAATGGAAAATGGTTCCACAAGTCCACATTTCCACTAACCCTAGCATACGCTATCACGGGACACAAATCCCAAGGCGCAACCATATCCAACAAAGCGCTGCTCATATTCCGAGGAGTGTTTGCCCCTGGCCTAGCATACGTGATGTTGTCCAGAGTGACTGAGAGAATGAGGCTGTGCATACTACATTGCCCACATCCAGACATATTCAGACCAATTCCATGAGAGTTCTCACAGCCGACAACACAACAACGTGCATAAAGGTATTCACTACCAGAGATTGAACAAGGCAGAGACAAGTCATGAATATGTTACGTCAAACATGCGTGCAAGAAAAATGGTTTTAATATCTTGTCTGTTGTCGAGAACAGGTGCAGAGAATCATAAAGCTCGGAACATTGCAGCATAAGACATGGACGCAGACAAGGTAAATTCCACCAGCATGAAAGAATCTTTTTTTCTTGAAGATTTAAAAAGACGGCTCATTTGAAAAGACGGTGTAATAAGTCGTGCCTGCAAGCAGCTATTTGAGCTATACAAAAGCAACGCGAAGGCAACAAAACCTCCACCAGCAAAGAGGAGGTTCTTCCTAACCACAAAGCAATTCCGGCTAGCAAACAATGCAGGAGAATGTCCGGGAGCTTACATCAACGGCTTCAACACGTATGCGAAACTACGCGACTTCATTGACAACTGCAATAGGCGTTTGCCAGCTAAAAGACAGCCGGGAGGCTTGAGATTCGCAAATGGTACGTAATGCTTCCGAAAATTAAAAAAAACCGCAATAATTGAGAAAAGGAATTAACGAGTTACAAGAACAACAAACTCATCATGGATTGCACTTCTCCTGCAGGACTCCTCAAAGAGATCCTTGTTGAGCTTGACATTGAGTTCGATGAGACCGATAGGACGATGGAAAGTTTGGAGGGGCAGAAGCTACTAGACACGAAGACGAAAGGGATCACAGCGTATGCGTGCGAGCTGCTGCATTACGGGTACAACGTATCCTTGGAGTTGTTGAGAGACATGACGCGCGATCAAGGAACAGCTATACTCGAACAATTCATGGAACAATTTGGAGGGACGCACGACGCGATGCACCCGGTGACGACAATGGAGAAGCTTACGTATATTTTCGACAGGGACTTATACGAGGAGCGCTTCGGTATTGGAAACGATCCTTTCACGCCAACAGAGAAAAACCAGGGCAAGTAAATAAATGCATTCTATTATGGACGTCAAATGAAAAAAAAAAGACTGAAAACCTCGATGACTAACGTAATTGTCAATGTTTACGTAGGTACGACATTGAAAGACGCGAGCCTCGAGATGAAGGAGGAGCCTCCACTGAAGCGCCCGCGCAAGGGAATCGCGCAAGCCTCGTCGTCTACTGCATCACGTGCAAGCCCAACAACAGAAAATACATAGGGAGCACGACGGACCTGCCGCGGAGGATCAAACAGCACAATAAAAAACCACCGGCGAAAATGAAAGAGGACTTGCAGCGTTACAAGCCCTTCAAAGAAAATTTCGAAATCAAAGTTTTGGAAACAACAGACACTGTAGACAAAGCACGAACTTTAGAGCAGTACTACATAAGGAGCCACAACACAGTAGGTCCATTAGGTTACAACACGCTCGAGGGCCATCCGGCTAGAGCGCGGAAGTACTATTTCCTAAAGCGTAGGAACATCATTTGACCCAAAAAATAAACATTTGTGCCTTCGAAAAAAGGCATACAATGAAGTTGCAAATGGTGCTGGAACTTTTGTCGTACATGCAATGCAGCTTTGCGTTTGGATTATTCCTGTCATAGTTGCATGCTTCTGTCTCAATTTGGTTTTGATTTATTATTTATACATTTCTGAAATACATCTCCCCATCGTTCGCTTGAAGTGGAATGATAATAGATTTGCTTACAGTGCAAAGAATAGGAATTTGTCTTCCTCCGAAAAAAAGAAAAACTACGTTTTACTGTCGACATGAACAACATCAAGTGCAAGCAGGACTGGATGATAACGAAATCTCTACAAAAGGTTGCATGCAATTGAACATCAATCTTCTGCATCATTTCTGACAACGTGACTCATGTGAACCTCAACAAGATAGCAAAAGAGAGAAGTATTCATCAAGAGCCCAGCTAGCCAAGCAATCTAGTTTTAATGATGACAAGAATCTCTAATTAGTGATCATGAAGTCCATTCTATGACCTTATGACCTTATGATCATAACGGCTTCTTCTTTACAATGACTTTGAAACCTGGCAAAATTTCTATGATGGCAATTATTTCTAATAAGTACGAGTTGGCTTGTCGAAGTGGTGGGAAGATGGGTGCAAGGGAATCATGATGGCGTGCACATGGAATATGTTAGTGGGGGCAGCACAACAACACGAATCACAAATAGAATAAGAAGGCGGCATATGCTAGACCAGGAAAAGAGAAAAATGAGTGCAAAAGGTTAGGCACTAAAATGGTCGAAGAAATAACTATAGGAGCACTGGCACTGAACGTGAGAGAAAGAAGAAAAGTTTATTAAAAGTCTTGGAAAGGCAGATCAAGCAAGGAGGGTCGATGAGAGTGATAGAAAGACTGCTGAAAGACTGAAGGATCTGTAAGAAGCTGATAGAAAGAATGAGGTGAAAGGGTGGAGCCTGAAAGAAAAGCTGATAGAATGAGGTGAAAGACCGAAGGATCTATGAAACCTGCTGATGGAATGAGGTGAAAGGGAAGAAGCTGATAGACCGAAGGATCTAAAGACCCAAAAAATCTATGAGAGACTCTGAAAGAAGCTGATACAATGAGCTGAAAGGGTGGAGCTCAAAGACCCAGATGGAAATGGAGTTGGAGATAGATCTCCTGCTCCTCCTTCCTCCATGATGGTCTCCTTCGAGTGTTGCTCCCAGCTCGACTCCATGGATTCCGCCGTCGCCGTGAGACGGTCTAACAGCAAGAAGGGACCCAAAACCGGGCTCCGCCGGTTGATGAAGGCCTGCTGGACTCATCCCCCCTCCGAACGCGAGGAATTGGAAGAACCTGAAGCGTCTCCGCTCGCATCTGTGCCGGAAGATGTTCTGGTAGAATGCCTCGCCCGCCTTCCGCGCGAATCTCTCCACAGCTCCATGATGGTCTGCCACAAGTGGCGCACTCTTCTGAAATCGCCAGAGTATTATGATCAGAGACGGAAAATTGGAAATTTGGAGAGCTTGTTGTTCGTCTTTGGGGGCTCGGGTAGCGGGCTTGCATCAGCCGTGTACTGCAAGAGTACGGGCGGGTGGAGGGCCGGTTCGCTCTTCTCACCACGGGCCATCGTGGGCAATGAATGGCTTGCTGATTACCATAGCGGCGAGCAGGCTCAATCCCTGTTGCATGCACAGCCTGCTGTACTCAAGCACCGGATATTCATTCTTGGAGCTGTCCCTAGCCAGAACTCGAAGTCTTTTGTTCAGGACTGCACCATTATTTATGATGCATGGACTAGATCTCTCACGCGCAAGGCACCCATGCTTTGCCCTCGTAAAAAATTTGCGTGCTGTGTCATTGGGAATAGAATCTTTGTTGCCGGTGGAGCAAACCGGAGAGATCCAAGCAGGGACGCCATAACAGATGCCGAAGAATACAATCCTGAACAGGATGAGTGGAGGCCGATAGCCAGCATGCCGCGCAAAAGGTACGGTTGTTTAGGGGTTGCTGTGGATGACATTTTCTATGTTGTTGGTGGATTGAAGTCCAGCAGTGTAATTGGAATGTGTATGCAACCTTACACATATATTAGTTCCATGGACTCATTTGATCCCAAGACAAACACCTGGCAGAAGACAAAAGCGCTCCCCATGGGAGGCTGCGTTATTGCTTGCACTGTGGTTGGATCTTGTATCTACATGCTCTCGAGCCATGCAGTCGAACTTTCGTTTTGGAAATATGACACCCACAACGATTCGTGGAGTAGGATAAAACCGCCACCTATTCCATCCCCCTTACGTATGGACAACCGTTTGAAGTTCTCTTGTGTCACATCGGGAACTTCAGTTTACATAATCCAGGTTGGGGGCTCTATAGATGATCTCCTGCGACGTAGTGGGAGGCGTGCTCGAGGCCTGAAGGAAGGATTCGTGCTCATTTATGATACGTTTTTGCAGGAGTGGTCTAGGGGTCCAGACTTACCCTGCATAAAGAACGGGGCTGCTTGTGCTGTAGTCCAGTGTTAGTTGTGGGATGTTTCATTAATTTTTGCCCTCTTTTTGGATTCTTCCAGGGCTCCTAACTCAGGCAAGGGAGTATCTATTTACATTGGGGGAAGAACCCTTATTGTCAGGGTACTCTGTACACTCGCATGAGTTTCTGCATGAGGAAGTACCTGCAGTGTATTGATTTCGTAGGAGCATTAGCATACCGTTCTCCACTAACATATATCATCAGCAACTACATTTACATGGTGTATGTTGTGCAGTCGCCTTCTCAACAAAGACATCATTTGTCATTTTCTGCAGAGTGTGGTTACTAATTCGTCAATTTAAAAAGCTGCTCTTTACATGCTAGCAATTCTCCATGGTAGTGCATGCACTATGATTGGAAGTTTTGAGGCAGATTGATTGATCCTGACGATGTTCAAGGTCGTTTTGAATCTTGGTCATGGAATTTCAGATTTATCCGGACAAACCTTTTCAGATTATGTGTCCAATTGGATCTCTTGATGGTTACAGAAAGATCATTCTCTCAGCATACCTGATACTAACGGATCTGCTTTAGTCCTTCCAATAAAAAATAGAAAACACGGTATAACTTTCTTTTTCTGAGCAATATGATTTGGTCTTCTTTCAAAGGAATTTAAAACGGGACTGCACTGTCTCTAAAAAGCCTCAAGTGGGTTTGAAGATTCATCAAAATGCCCAATTCGCTCTATCCTTTTTCTATGTGGGTCGACAACCAAGCAAGTGCACATTCCATTCTATGGAATGGGAATTTTAATTGAATACGAGGGTGGAGTATCCCTTTTCCTTCTGCCTGGAAGTTCTCAAGGAAATTTGATGCTGCAGCCAACGCTTGTTTCCTTTGTAAGCTGTGGGGTAAAGTTGGGGCTTTCAAGGTGAGTGTTACTCCTTTGAAATGTTCTAGCCATGATTGCTAAAATAGCTTTGCTGACAAGTAATTTGAAGTAAGCGGGAGATCACCTGTACTACTACTACAGGCTGTAGGTGAAATTGCAAGCTTGTTTGGTGATCTGGCAAAGTCTGTCTTTGCCTATGCTAGGACGACGAGGTGTATTTGTGTGCAATACGACCTAATAGGTGTACAAAAGTATATTTCCTCTCTTTTTTTGAAAGGTTTGTTCCTCTCTCTCTCTCTCTCTCGCTCTCTCTCGCTTGCACACGTGCACACATACACCCCAGCTTGTGGCTATACAAATGTGCACTTCCTGCTATAACAAAGAGAACATGATACAATATATACAGAACCCTAATATTGGCTGCCTTATGTCCATGAGGACTATTCACACTTAAAAGTTTTGTCCCTTATAGAGTTCTTCACATTCAAACAAACAACCTACCCCATGTCTACAGTTATAGTAGCAAGTCTCTGCTATGCGTGATGGAGTTTATGGTCTTCAACCTTGTGAGCGAATGTCTTGAGATTGAAAGGGCACTGTGTTGTGTTTTGAAAGGATGAGTTTGGGCATGTTCCTCAATTCATCTAGATACATTTTCCCAACGTATTATCAGACATGCAAATTTCACTTTGTGAAGTTTTTGTCCATGTTGTGGCTTGCTGATATTGCAATAAATTCTTTCTATCTTAAGTGGTGCGTTGCCCTGTCAGCTAGATTGTCTAAGCATTTTTTGCTTCAAAATGCTTGTGTGGGAGAGACTAATGTGAAAGTTGTATAGTCTTCACAAATAATCGTACCTTGAATGAAGAGAATGTGGACTACTTTTTTAATAGCCTTCTCCTTTAGTGCTAGCCTTTGTGATTAGCCGTCTCCTACACTTGCGGAGTCCTGACAAAAACTCAGTACAAAGACCTTTGTATAAATGGATGCTTAAGTGGATATGTATCTGTGAGAGCATATGTTTACACTATGGTCTAACCCACCTATGTGTATACTATTGTCTATCCGACTGTTGGGCGTTGATGACATTGGTGTGTAGCTAGTCTCTACAATGCGTGATGGAGTTTATGGTTTTCAACCTTTCGAGTGACTCTCATGAGATAGAAACTGCACACTGTGTTGTTTTCAAAGAATGGATCTTGGATTTGTCTAGGTATATCCACCCCATGTATACAACATATACTAATATGTCCTGCCATATGAACATGGACGATGACCATGCCAATGACACATACTTCAACACTGCCCTGTCTTTGGATGGTCTCATATCACACAGAGATAGATAGTTTTTGAACTTTTCAAACTTCTCACGAGACAAGTCTTTGGTGAACGAATCTTTGATCCTTGGGGAAACAGTGAACTGGTTGGATAGTTCCTTGATGTTGGATGAAGTGGCGGATCCACTGTCCATCCCCCTGATCTGACTAATTAGAATTGCAAAATTCTGCACGTATACTTCTTTAAGCTTTTCTCAGCCCCCTCATCCAGGACAAAATGTAAAATTTACACAGGATATGGGTCTGTAAAACTGAATAGGGTACCCATTGGAATGTTCTAGTCAATGAGTTACCAGGCTTCAGTCCGTCAGGTTCAGCTATGAGCAGCCAGCGATAGCTTCTTCAGTCAGTAGATCCAGCCTCTCCAGTGAGGATGTTGTATTCAGCGCTTTACATTATGGAAAGCGTCAGGCCTGTTACAGAGCTGTAATTTATGTATTGTTTTAAGTTGGGTCTAAACTACTGTATTCTGTTTTGAAGTTGACACAGGTCAATATTTGTGGGTTCTGGACTTCCCAAGTGGCATTGGGACTGAAAATAGTCAATACTGTGTTGATGTGTCCAAGGTTTTGGGGTTTATAGGCCTTCTCCTTACAGGTGCCTAGGCAGAGGTGCATGTTTCAAGAGATGGAAGCATGCCAACTTTTGATCCTTCTCTGCATACGGGCCAATGAGTCGATACAGAGGTAAGGTAGTAAGTGAGGAGGGGACTGGAGCAGATGAATAAAAGAGCTAGTGGATCGTCAGAGAAGCACTGGTTTTGGACATGCCAGGTTGCAGATGTATTAGTTTGGGTATATTACTGGTAGATCGCAGATGTGTAAGCATAAAGTATACACCAGGTAAATCCATTGTTGTTAGGTATGCAGATGAACTCATATAAAATGGATGCTGATACATCAAACTTGTAGTGCATGAATACCTGCAATTATATTCAGTTTTGACTAATATGCAGACAAGAATATGAGCAGAAGCATACATCACAGCAGTTCATAAATTGTTGCAGCAAAACATATCCCTCGTATGTAATTCAATACAGTTTGACTTCTGCCATCTGAAATGTATATATCCTGTATGTATACCAGCCTACATCAAGCACATATACCTATTTACATATTAGCATACCCAGCGGTACCAAAACTTATATGGCAGTGTATACACATATCTACAAATTTAGATTCATTAATAGTCCCTAAACTGATACGGTAATATATATATATATATATAATGCTAATCCATCTGCATAGCCAGCAGCAGTGGACCTTATCAGGCGCAGCAGCATATATCTTACAGATGTAAGATTTACCACTTGAAGCCCAAACAAATACATATGCACGTCCATAGCAGTACATTAGCTGATGCAGTTAAGCATATTCATGTATATATATCCATTTAGATATGGCTTCACTACACCCTTGTGCATGCATTTGTTCATTAGTCAGTTACCTGCTGAGTGCAGGTCTTAGGCATGTCTCTTATGAACTAACTCCAACGGTCCCTTGGCCCTTGATGTGCTCTCCTGTGGGAATCTCTCCCGGTATTTTGAACCACTCTCTTTTGTTAGACGTGTTTCAAAGACCCGCTGTCTAGATACCAGCCCTCATTCAGTGCATAAGCAGAACCATGCTCAATGATAAAGAAGAGGTCACCTGTAGTGACATTGGTTGAATCTATCTTTGGCTCCTCGTTCTTAGACTCCCTCTTTTGCTTCAAGTCTGCATTCTCTTTTTTGTATTTCTTTGTGTAATGGCCAAGTTTCTCATAGTAGAAGCACTTGACGTTTTTCTTCTTCTTTGTGTCTTCAGCCTTGTTGTCTTTGGAGTCTTTAGACTTGCCCTTTCCGGGATTATCTTTCGTCAGAAGTGCTTTGTCGTCCTCTTTGTTGTATAACTTCTCTTGGGCCTCCTCTTGCAACAATAAGGGTCCAAGCTCTTCAAACGTAAGAGGCTTTCTTCCGTCTCCTGTTGTGGTAGTTGTGGCGATTGTTCATCTCTCCTCTCTCCTACTATGATAGTTGTGACAAAACCCTTGAAGCTTCTAGGTAGCATGCCAAGCGTCAGCAGCAGTGCCAACTAGCTAGAATCCACTTGTTGAGATCAACTGAGGCAAGTTGATCTCTCACCACTCTGACTTTCTTTAAGTGGTCATGAAAAAATTCTCCCACATCCATGCCCATGTTGAAGAGTTAGAACACGAGATGTGTTGCCCATCTCATATAGATCCTTCAGAGTGGCCCATGCCTCTATTAAGGTATCTGCCATCTGAATAACTAAATTCGATGTAGTCCCTATGGGGCTTGGCCATTTTTATCCTCCATGCTTCGAGTTCATCCGCACCTACAAGCACCAGAATCCTCCCCTTGCCATCCACTTGGTCCTCCGGCTTTACCTCCATTCATGTTGTGAGCTTCCACAACTTCTGAGCCACTAGATGACTCTAGATCTTCACGCTCTAGATAGGATGATTGGTCCCATCTAGTTTCCTGGACTCTCCAATGTTAGGGATAGTAAAAGAAGGAATATGAGTGGAGTTGGAGGAAGGAAGAGTAGTAGCTGAAGAGGTTGTAGAGTTCGGCATCTTGCTGCAACAAAACAGGCAAAATCCGCAAAAAAGTCTCACTTTAGAAAATGACAGAACTCTTGTGAAAACATGAGTTGAATCGGGGTCGCCTTCATGTAGAGGGACTCCTTCCTTCGATGTAAAGACCTAAAGCGATAGCTTTGGCTCTAATACCATGTTGGAAATGGAGGAAATACTCACTCAATCATCACACCCTCTGTGGAACAGGATCATCTCCATCTCTCACATTCAATGACGTAGGTCATTGATGAAGACCTCACTCAAATAGTGGAGAGAATAGACATCGTACATGAGAGAGAAAATGGAGAGAACTCAAATCATATTCCTCCACTAAATAGTGGAGCTCACCAAATCATATTACTCAATGACGTAGCTCACTGATGAAGACCTCACTCAAAAAGTAGAGAATAGACATCGTACACGAGAGAGAAAACAGAGAGAACTCAAATCATATTCCTCCACCAAATAGTGGGTAATACAAGCTCCAAGGTTAGCACCAAATAACCAACAAAGGGGATGGACAAAGACTGAGGGCTCTGTTGGATAACTTTTGCTATGCGCAACCTTGTAGGCTTCAGTGAAACTAATGCAAAACTGAGGGGAGAGGGGGGTTTTATATAGGGACAAGCTACCCTGTAGAAGCGGCCGACCATTAACTCAATTCTCCTTAACCGTGCTGGCCAGCCTAGTTGGCTAGATTGACCAGCCTTTGGTGGGCTGGGCCAGCTAGCCTAGGGTAGGCCTATAAATAGGGCCTCCCTTGGCCTACCTTTTTGTTGCTACTGGTGTGCATCCTGCATCCCAATCTACTGTGCACCTGGCAGTACCTACAGCCCTCCAAAATAACCTCCCCCTCACATTCCAATGGCCCGTGTCTTCCTCATATGGGGGCTCACAGATGGTGACAATGACTTCCAAAAGGGATTCTCCTTGTAGTGAAGAGTTGGCTCCTCTATGTAGAGTAGAGCCACTACCTTTGTTGAGAATGTGCACTCCATCATTGCTTGCTCCGTTTGACTTGGTAAGCAAGGGGAGCATGAGATTGGAGTGCCACTTGAATGTTTGCTAGTCCCTCTTGTAAATGACTTGCCAAAGAGTGATCCAGTCGGTCCATTTGTTCAGCCACCTCCTTCTTTAGGCCTGAGACTTGTTGTTGAAGACTTACATGCCCATCTTCAAGTAAAATTGCATGGATGCTTCAATAGCCTTGATTTCCTTGATCTCAAGCTGCATCTTGAAGGCTTCTGAGTTCTTGGGGGCCATTAGAAGATAAGAAAACACCTTGGGGGTGGAGTGAAAGAGCAACAAGAGTAGAACATTGTTTTTGTAGGATGAGAGAAGGAGACCTAGGAAACCTCCATCCCTAGCTACACTTTGACACCAAATGATGTGATCTCTCCTCTCCCTCACCGCTCTTACACTCCAAATCAATTGATATCCTCTCAAACATACAATCATGAATGCAAAACAAGAGCTTTACATTATGAAGAATAAGCAACTACAATGCAAAGAGCTTGAAAGACAACTAAGGACCCTATCAAGAGAATGTCAATACAAATGAGTAGGATGCCAATACCAATGACTGAGCAACTAGCATACGATTCCCAAAAGTCGACATGATCATCTGGAAGAATGACCCTTTGTAGGCTAAGGATGGCCTCACACCTTCTACTAGTGACTTTCTGTCAGTCCTAGATTTTTACCTCAAATTTAGGATCTAGTGCAGAGTTTGGTGCATTTCTAAATTACACGATCTAAAAGATCCCTCTAGTCGAATTTTTACTTCCATATATGTCTTACTAAGGGATCAAAGAAATACAACGGTGAGATTTAGAGTTAGGTCACCTCTAAGTTTGGAGCTTTCGGTCATCCCTAAATTTATGAATCTCAAAATGTGAAGCCCTTAATGCTAGGCAAATGTCATTTAGTTGAGGTATCCTTGGTACATATACCCTCCATGTCCACTGCTACCTATGTCTAAGTGGGATCGATTTGATTCATCACGATGTCCATGTGGCGCTCCAAGTGGGGCCTATCATGTTGTCAACCCTAATTGTTTATTATTGCAATGCCATATTGCTTAATGAAACATCCAAATACATCAAATACATGTAATTTCAATGCTTTATAGTTAACCATGCTATAATATCAATGTTTTATAGTTGACCATGCTATTATTTATTCCTTGGATGCACAATTTAGGCTCAAATTGCCATAGCATGCATGCAACAATCTGATGCATGCTACATGAGCTAGATGTGTACTAATGCTATGAAAGGTCAATATAACGGAGTACTTATGTACTCAAACGGTAACTTGAGGATGTGATCCACATCAAAGGTTGCGAAATTGCAAGTCCTACTAGTAGAAATGTTGAAATAAAAGTGAGACGCAACTAAAGAGATGTTGACCATGCTAATATATAAAGCTTTGGAAGAGGCCTTTCCCATGGAGTGGCAACTCAATAGAAATGTAGCGATCCACAAAGGAGAAGACAATAGACAGCAGGCCCCGACCCCAAATAGGGAATGGTTTTCTTTCTTGTTTTGAGATTTCAATGGAGAGGGGAAGGCTAAGCTGTGCCATTCTAGCATTCCACAAAGATTGATTTTATCCATAGATTTGGCCTTCAGATGGTAGGCTCTGAGGTTAATAATAGGATCACATCTCTTGAGTATTTTGTTGCTTGTTTCTAAGGCCTGCAAGGAGCTATAGTTCAAAATCGGTTGCTCTGACAAAATCCTAACCCATTTTATCATAGATCTAGGCCAGAAGAGCGATAAGCACGAGACATTCACTCAGAAGCTGGAAGAAAATGGAGCGACACTACTCGAATATTTTGTACAGAGTCTCCTCATGATCATTTACATGGTTTTGCCCTCAAAGAGCACACTTGGTGCTAAGTTTTTCTCATAGTACAACACTAGGTTTAAAAAACCCCTTAGTTGCCTATATGTGGAGTGATATGTGAGTGCATCCTATAACACTTTTATGTCAACTCATTGTGCAACAAGGTAATGAAGTTGTTTTCTACCTAAATTGCTGAGAATTTCTAGACTTGCATGTGTCTTGATCTATGTGTGTACACTTTTGTAACTGTTATTCAACCATGATATGCGAGAAACCATCGTTCTATTGTGTTTTAGGTTACCTGACCCGTAAGATACCCCCACACTATGATTTAATGCTTACCCAAGGGTATGACTTATCCATAGCTTTAGCCTATGGTTTAACTCATGCTTCACTGCTTCCAGGCTTTTTTACACCTCAGATATGTCAATAATGGAGGAGAGATGTAAGCCATGGAGAATAGATTGCATGCAAGAATTGCGCATGGTGTAAACCTTCTCAAGCCCCAAAGGATACTAGGACATTGAAGCACCTCAAGGCATCCTTGGATGTGTGAAAATAGTTCAGCATGGATGTCCAGGAGGATATGCTCCTCTTGCACTGACTAAGTAAACTTCATAGTATTCCACCATGGAAAGGCAAACCATGTTTTTAATTGTTCCTCAATACTTTGTTGGAATGTGTGGCCTTTGTGGCACAAACCCCTCGTGTAGTGACTAACAAAAATGGATTATGGGGGGCCAGGCCTCATTGTCTCGCACGCATACAACAAGTGAATAAAAAGGGGGAGCTTACTCCCATATACGAAATGTGGTGTTGTGATGACCCTTGAATATAATGAACATAGAAGACCCTCCAGCGTATTCGTCCTATGATCTTTTGGGAGGCTTTGGAGGATGCTGCATGCATCGAAACTCCAAGGTCGTCTCCATTTGCTAGGAGTTAGCAGATTGGGACCCCCTGTACTCAATGCATTTTGGGGCTGCCATGTGATGTGGTGACCTATGCTGTGTTGCAGCTGTAGTAGCTGTGTGGTTGGTTGAGAGGGGTGGCTATTGGTGAAAAAGGATTACGGGTGCGGAATTAATTGCACTCTATTACGCAAGTGTTTAGAGCAAGCTATAACAGAGCTTTGAAAGGCGGTTGGCATGGGAATTGATGGGATGTGTCAGTCTGTGGCGGTTTGATTGATGCCGGTCTATGTGGGTGGCCAATTCTCTGCTTGGTGCATGGTTGGTCAGTTCTCTACTCGATGTTTGGCCCATGGGAGGGTGTTGGAATGTGTGACCTTTGTGTCCCAAACCCCTTCTAATATGGGGAGTAAAGGCCTCATTGTTGCACGTATACGACACACGTAATAAAGGGGGAGCTTAGTCCCATATACAAAAAGTTGTTGTGCTAATAACCCTTGAATATAAAATAGGTACAAGACCTCCAGAGTATCCCTCCTAGGATCTTTTGGGAGGTTCTGGAGGACGTTGCTTGGCTAGGAGGCAAGGGATTGGGACTCCCTCTTCTCGGCCCATTTCAGGGTTGCCATGTGGTAGCCAACATGCTCTGTGGATCAAAGTGAAAATCAGTTGCATAGAAATGAAGAGCTACCAAAAAATTGATCACCTATAAAGTTATTACCCTTAATGAAGTTATTACCCCTAGGAACGAGACCTGGAAGCAGTGAAGCATGAGTTAAACCATAGGCTAAAGCTATGGTGTCAATACCCTTAATGAAGTTATTACCCCCTAGGAACGAGTTCATGCATTAAGAAATCCAACATGAAGAAAAAATTATGTGCAGAGTGCCACAAGTCCAATAGGCAATTGTTGCTTTTATTTGCTATCAAAGGGAAAAGGTTTTTTCCTGTCATGAATCATGGCTGAAAACAAGTTGAACATTAGAGCGGGGACCACAAGTGTCAATGCAGATGTGGAGGAATGATCATTAGCAGGGCATTGGACTAATGATAACTAGCACCAACTAATGCCAACTAGATGCTTTAAGATACAATGCCCCATGACATAAGCGGGCCGATATCGACAAACTCATTCATAGGTTTGCACTACACTCTCTTGTTTATTGTTGATTTCAATCCTATGATGGGTTAATTGCCTGGCCAAGAAGTCGCAAGCTTTTGAGAATTCAAACAATGGAAGGCAAAGGTAGAAAAGGAGACAAGGAAGGATGTCAAAGATTTTCACACTAATCGGGGGGGAGGGAGTTCACCTCCACTAAGTTCAATACTTTCTGCAAGAGCACAGAATCAAGCACCAGCTTACCACAGCCCGTACATCCTAGCAAAATGGAGTTGGTGAATGAAAGCATCGAATAGTCACAAAGATGGATTTGACCATGTTGTGAGGGAAGAACCTCTTGAAATCTTATTGCAGAGTGAAGCCATGAATACTACTGCTCACATCCTCAAAAGGATCAAGACCAAGGTCGTTGAAGACATGACTCCCTATGAAGCATACTATGGTAAGAAACCTACCATTTCTCATTTTAGGATATTTGATTCTAATGCCTTTATACATATGCACAAGGACGAAAGGAAAAAGTTGGATTCTAGGAGGAGGAGGTGTATCTTCATCGAGTATAGTTGGATTCTAATGCCTTCATACATATGCACAAGGATGAAAGGAAAAAGTTGGATTCTAGGAGAAGGAGGTGTATCTTGATCGGGTATAGTGAAGAATCCAAGGCATATTGCTTCTTCGGTCAGGTGATGTGATAGATACTCAACAGTAGGGACATGGCCTTTGAGGAGACAAAGCCCGAGCCAAAAGAGGAGATTTAGGGCGTTCCCATTGTACCCCCACCCAAGTAAGAAGTGGAGAAGGTTGAAGAGTTTGAGGAGACAAGGGCACGAATGCATTTCCTCAAAAAAGAAGTTACCAATGTGGTATCTGAGAACCTTGCAAGGCTCTCAAGTCATGGACATCCTTGAGTCTAGTCCTAGATTTTGGAGATCTCCACAAAATTTGCCACGGTGGCTCACATCAATGAGCCTAGATCCTTTGAGGAGGCAAAGGATATTCTAGAGTGGCAGGATATGCCATGAAGATGCGCTTCTAAAGAATGACACTTGGGACTTGCTGGGACAAGTGAAAGGTAATTGGTACCCCAAGTGGGTGTATAAACTCTCAAGTTCAATTTTGATGGTAGCTTGGACAAGTACAAAGCCAGACCGGTGGTAAAAGGCTATGCTTGGGTGGAGGGTCTTAACTTCAATGAGACATTTGCACCGATAGCTGGGATGGTGACTATTTGGACTATTATAACCTTGGCTGTCCATCATGGATGATGGATGGGCGATATCTGGATGTAGAATCACCATTCTTAAACGAGACCTTGGAGGAGGAGGTATACATGGAGCAGCCACATGCTTTCAGGTTCCACGTTCCGCTTCCAAGGTATGTAGATTAAAGAAGGCATTATATGGGATGGAATAGGTCTCAAGAGCATGGTGCCACTGGATTGACAAATTCTTCTCCAAGATTGGGTGGGATCAAAGTTCTTCAAATGCCAATCTATATCTCTTTTCAAAGGAGGGGAAGAGTCTGTTATTGATCTTGTACGTGGATGATTTGATACTTATAGGAGACCATAGGAAATAGATCTCTATTGTCAAAAAGCTTCTGATGGAGGAGTTTGAAATGACAGATCTAGGATCTCTCCATTATTTTCTTGGGATTGAAGTTAAGCAAAGTAAGGGAAACATATTCATCTCACAAGAGAAGTAATTTCGTGAGTTACTCAAGCGATTCCAGATCACAGACTACAACCCCCATGGAGGATGTGCTGAAACTGAGTCTACATGATTCATCTTAACTTGTGGATGCTAGCAAGTATCAGAGGATGGTGGGTAGATTGCCATACATAACCAAAACCAAGCCAAATATCTCCTATGCTATAGGGTTGCTCTGTTAGTTTTTCCCAACCCAGGGAAAATCATTGGAGGGTATGTTTACAAGAGAGTAGGTGTACGGGTGCAAGGTACTCGAAGGGCACATGCACGTATGGCATCACATATACCACGGGGGCAGAGTTGGGTGGTTTTTGTAATTTTTCTTCGGAAGGTGACACAAATACTGGGTGATCGATGAGATGGGCTATTGTTTTGTGCTTGCACCAGGGGCCATCTCATGGCTAAGTAAGAAACGTCCCCCAGTTACCCTTTCATCTACAGAGGCAGAGTACAAAGTTGCATACACAACAACGTGCAAGATATTGTGGCTTAGATGGATTATAGAGGATGTGGACATGGTTTAGGAGAAGACAACGGTGGTCATGTACGACAACCAAAGTTACATTGCCATTGCAAAGAAACCCGTGTTCCATGGATGGATAAAGCACATCAAAAATTACCAATTTGTTTGAGAGCTCATCATTGATGACATCATCGAGCTTATGTACTATCCATGTAAGAAAATAATACAATGTATGTGCTCAACAGATAACAGGATCTCGTACGCAAGAGAGAAAACAAGATAGTATGGAGAATCAAAAATTTGATTACTGTAGAACTGATACAATAGATGGCGCTGCCTCCCAACTGTGCGCTCCTGTGAAAGAAGCTTCGATGGCAAGCTGGAAACAATAGAAGACGGAGGCTGGATGCTAAGGAATCAAGGTTGCTGTAGCCAGTGATGAAATGGGCTTCACGGGCTTGCTCTTATATAGCCACCAGTCGTAGTCAGCAGTCGTAGTCGGTTAGGCTCAATTGGGTGACCGACCCAGTCCGCCCAAAACGGTCGACTGGGGGTCGGTCTCGAAATAGGCCACTCACCATACGATAGAACTGGTGCGTAAAACAGAGCATCTAACCTACGGACTCCGTTCGGCCCAAAGCCATCCGGGATCATCTGAGGCTCCAAATGGGCCCCGCAACCTGAGAGTGGGCTGCCTCGGGAAATGCTCCGTCTACCCTCAGTGCGGTCAGTCAAGGGATGCCTTCTCGCACTTGCATGTAGCCTAGTTGGCAGTATGCCAACTCTATCTGAAGCCGTCCAACCATCAAGCCACACATGGCCCCCATCTGGTGTCCAAACCAAGACCTACCGGATAACCGAGCTACTCAAATGCCTTCTCCTCATATGGGGGGCTTACAAGTAGAGTTAGTTGGTTCCCGCGTAGTTACACGAGAGTGGAGCATTGATATCTAACAATCCAACCACCAACAACCTATCAGATGTATTCATGATTGTGCTCCCATGGGAGTAGATCAAGCACCTCATTTGACATATGGGGTTCAGCCCATAGCTGCGTCATTGAGAGGGGGGTGTTGGAAGTCAATGTCCCCACCTGTGAGCCCCCATTGAGGAGGACATGGGGGCATTGGGGGAAGGGTATTTTGGGGGGGCTGTAGATACTACCACGTACATATTAGGTTGGGCTACAGGATGCATAGCATCAACAATAGCAAGAAAATAGGCCAGCGGTGCCCTATTCGTAGGCCTACCCTAGGCTGGTTGACCCAGCCAATCAAAGGTTGGCTGGTCTAGTCGGCACAGTTAGGGATAAAAAACCTGGTAGTCCAGGCATTCAAGGGGGTAGCCAGCCCCTATATAAAGACCTCCTCTCCTCTAAGTTTTCATCAGCCACACTGAAGCCTACAAGGCAACGCAAAGCAAAATTTGTACAGTAGAGTCCTTAGTCTTTTGTCTCCAGTCCCTTTGCTGGTTATTTGGTGCTCACCTTGGAGTTTTTTCTGCCCATTATTTGGTGGAGTAATATGATCTTAGTTCTCTTTGTTTTCTCTCTCTTGTATACTCTATCTACTCTCTACTGTTTGAGTGAGGTCTTCATCAGTGCGCTGCATCATTGATTGTGAGAGACAGGAGCTGATCCTCCTTCATAGAGGATATGAGGATTGAGTGAGTCTTTCCTCCATTTTCAACAATCCTCTCATTTTGGAGGTTCTCACTCAACTTTGCAAGGCACTAGCTTGACCAAGTGTTTGAAAGTTCATATAGCCTTGAAATTTACTACAGTTAATGGTTCTTTGAATCTCGAGAAGTTGGATCAATGGTGAAGAGGCTTGCTCTCTACTTCAAGATTCAACCTTGTTTGGGGAAAAGGGGCTATATGTTGCTTCCATTAACATCATCAAGCCAATGGTGGGACCATGCTCAAATAAATTTCAAAGAGGGCTTCATTCTCCTATCAACACATGGAAGGCAATGGTTGAAGCTACAAACAAGAAGTTTATGCCTTTGGGGTACAAAGAGGAGCTGATCCACCAAGGGGTACAAAGAGGAGATGCTCCACCAATGACAATTTTTCAAACAAAAGGTGGGAAGCTAGTTCAATGATACAATGAGAGGTTCACCAATTTCTTTTGAAGACAATGGTGGAAGACTCTAAGGAGAGCCTCACTATCACCTCACATTCCTCACATTTCATAAGAAGTGGATTGATTCTTTCCAAAGACTTTGGATGAACCTTATTTGAGGGCAGAAAGGGTAGAGAGGAAGTTGGGCTTTATATCTAGCCATTCCTCTAAGTCATACTCATCAAGATATTTGAACAACTCAAAAAAGGTCTTGACAAATTCTTTTTCAACTAGGTCTCACTCCATGAAGTGGTACCATGTAAGGAGTATGCAAAGCAACGAGGAAAGGAGTTTTGCACTCATTGCAAGAAGCGAGGATACTATAGAAGAATGTGGTAATTTATTCAAAACAAATTATACAATAGGTGGGAGAGTAAGAACTCTATTTTTGGACTCTACAATATGCCAAAAAAGCCATGTGGCTAGTCTATAGTGCCATGACATCCCAAGTGGTGTCAAAGGAATAAATAAAGAGCAATCCTAGGTTCTCATGAACAAGAAAATCAATACAATGGACCCAATACATCTCTCTCGTTGGTTCCCAATGGTGAAAATAAGATTTGCAAACTAGAAGCTAGTATATTAGCCATGGTGGATGTGTGGGTGCATAAAACATGTGCACAACTTGAACACCAGATCTGCTACGATGTAAACTTCAAACCCCTCATATCTTGAGCTAGGATAGGAATAAACACCAAATTCTATGGACCCATGATTCTAAGATCTTTAGGACCACGTCTCAGGCACAACACTTGCAAGAAGAAATCCTGAGTACCAACTACAAACTCATGTAAAACAAAAGCACTTGCCCCTCTAAGCGAAAGAGACTGTCCACAAGATAGTCAATCAAGAAGGGTCTAGTGACCATACCTTCCTCGGTTTCCTATAACTCTGGTCCTTTGCCAATATAAAGCTTGTAGGTTCATTGGTTGCATACATGTAGTTCTATGAGATGTGTCTGTAGAGTAATATAAGAGAGGTGTTGGTCCCACTTTCATACCTAAACATATGCCAAGATCACTAAAAAATCTAGACCAATTGAATAAAGGCTAAGGATTCTCTTGAGTCTTAGTGACAACCTTGATCTATAGTTGAGGGATGTCTCTCATAATCTAGAGTCTAATAGTAGCAAATTGTGGGAGAGGTTCATGTATATGCATAATAGTCTTCTCCCTAATCTCTTGATCTCCCCTAAAATAATCGCCAACATTGATCAATCCCTTGGCATACCATTGTGCCAAGCTGGATCTATGCTCATTGCTACCAAAGGTAACACCCTGTACCAAGGTGTTGTGGAAAAGTTGTTGTCTAGCTATCTCCTCTCTAGTGGATGGTACTGCATAGGTAAGTGTGAGATGGAAATAGTACCAAACATGAATGATCCTTCTCATCAGTGGAGAGGTAGGCTATGATGATCCACCAAGAAAATATTTGATACTTCCTGACCAACTACCCAAGGTGTACATTGACCAACTGCCCTAGGAGTACACTGAAGAATACCATATAACAAAAATTGCTTCCATGGGCTGGTCCCTTAGAGTCGAGCCTCTTATGAGAGGTAGATCTTCTCTAAAGATGAGGATCAAGGATCCCTAGACCTTCCTCTGCTATGGGAAGTGTGATAGTGTCCCCTGAAACTCTCGCTCTAGTGTCAAACCATCTCCACCACTCCATAGAAATTCTTGAGCAATATTGTCACTTGTTTGATATTGTCAACATGAAAACACCAACAAGAAGCCAGTGGCCACATATCATGGTCACCAACAACACCTAGTCAAGCACAAGTGCTCTACCAACCAAAGAAATCCTAGCAATACTCCAATATCCTAGCTTCCTTTGTATACTCTAGGATAGGAGCAAACTGTTGTGCAGGGGACACATCAATACCAACCTAAAAGCCCAAAAATGTGGTGGACATGTCTTTGGGCACCTAGAAAAAGCATCTACTGACTCTCCAGTCATGATTTTCTTGCTTAGCACTAGTCCAAATACGTTTTGATTTATTCCAATTGACAAGACAAAACTTGTCAATGGATGAGGCGGTGGTAGTCAAATTATGTGGGTCAACCCTAGCTGTCACTAATGTGTTGTTTGCAAACTCAGTATCCAATAACTCTTGCTCCTACCTGATCATGAGGGAAACCCCCAGAGTGCCCTTACTGGTAGTCTACATAAAGTAACCCATAGCCTCATCCACAAAAAGTAACAAAAATGGTGCAAGAAAGCAGCGCTGACAAACTAATGTAGACAAATGGAATACAGGTCCTCTAGCTCCATACAACACCATCCTATAGGCCGAGTGATAGTATAGGGAAGATACCCATGATATCCATCTATCACTAAAACCAAACCTCCTCATGGTACCCTCCAAGAAACTCCAATCAAGTCTCTCATAAGCCTTCTCAAAATTAAGAGAAGTAAGATTGCAATATCCAACTGACTCTCATATACCCAATGTGTGGCCTCCTAAAAAGTGAGCATGTTATCTAGGATACTCCAATCTCTAGAAATTAGCCTATCTAGCTCTGATGATATTAAGAAGGATAGGTCTAATGTGTAAAGCTAAAGTCTTAGCTAAAATCGTATAGGCAATCCCAAGGAGTCTAATGGGTCTCTACTTCTTGATAGTTGTCTTTGTCTTCCCCTTCCAAGATGAGACAGATGAGACAGATGAGACCAGTACACAAGGGCTCACCTAAAGATCCTAGCTAGACATACTCTAACAACATAGACAAGAGCTAAGGTCTAATGATGTCCCACATAGTCCTAGCAAAGAGTGGATACAAACCATATTTGCCTAGGCATATATCCATTGGAAGCTCATCTAAAGCATATATCCGTGGATACAAACCATACTCGGCTAGGCATATATCCATTGGAAGCTCATGTAAAGCATTTGTGACCTCCTGGTACTCCCATCTTGTGACCATTTGTACCAGTGATGTGGAGAGCCATTATCCATGAAATGGTAGATCTAGACATAAAATGGAAGTGAGGGAGTGCCCTTGGCAATGACATGCATATACCGGTGAAGGGGCTATCTCTGACCAAGGCCAATTCTAATCAAAGTGTAGTATAATGGAATCCTTGAGTGGGAAGGTGCATTGTGGTGCAGCAAGATCGTGAAAAGCATACCAATGTGCACATCAGTCCCCCAAAGAAATGTCACCATGGACTTTGAAAAATAAGAAAAGCAATGCGCGTCCTACAAATCTTGATTTAAATTACCCTCAAGCATGTGTGTATCCTAGATCCAACTAGACAATGAGCAACAAAGTCTACATCCTACGCATGGTCTGTCTAGCAACCTCACAAAATCATCTCTAGAGTCCATAACTCACTCCAAATATACTTGAAGTGGCTTGAAAAATGTGACCATCTTAGAAGCGAATGTGGAGCCCAAGTAATCCTCTATCTCACCTAGTTGTCTTCACATAAATGGAATAATCTCAAGTCAAAGGTAACCCTCCTTTATAGTACCTCATGACAATTGAGTCCCAAAGGTAGGGGCAAATCTCTATTAGCCAACTTGTAGACTATCTGGAAACAGTCGTTTGTTGAGATACATCCTCCATGAGACTAGAAGTAATGCCTGAAGTCAGGGAATGAATGGGATTTCTAATCCCTCTCATACCATTAAAAAAGAGAGGCTCAAAAGCCTTAGATATTATATCATCAATGGGGAACATCTAAGGGCTGAGTCTGTCGCACTCAATCTCTTCGTGCAAGGTACTTCCAATCATCCAGTCTATCTACAAAGTCTGCCATCGTGCGAGCACAGGACCTCAAACCACTAGATGAAATTTAAGGAATAGGTGGGTCCGTATGCTTCAAACCTGAGAGAGATTCATGCAAGACACTCCTCGTGGGAACAAGTCTCTAAATAGAGCAACAAGGCAATAGATTTTTCATGCTAGAGCCTGATCAACTCTCTTGCAAATCCTCTAGAATAAGAGATCCTATGGTGTGAGTTGAATCCCCTGATCAAAATCATATTGTGCTAGAGAGGAAAGTCCACTACTAGGATTCAAGCTGGCATCTTATGGTAGTACAATCTCTAGGACAATTTGTGAGATAGTGACCCAAGAAGCAAATCTCCTATCACAATTCTCTAGATGAGAAGAGAATGGAATATCACTAAGAGTGAGATCTAAATCATGTGCTGATACTGATACTAGAGTGTTAGTCTCCCCAACATGATGTACTTATACATGGGGTTTGGTATTGTATTTTCTCCAATTTTTTAGAAATGAGATATTGCACTGAGGAACACTGAGACTTAGATGAGGATCTTGTGGTGATACTAGATTGTAAGCTAAGGCATACATCATGGACCTTTAGCATCCGAAAATATTAGTCCTGTAGTGGGTTGTAACTCTACAATAGGCAATCATTTCTATAATATCTAACTAGTAGCCTGAATATTGTGATGGTGGCACCCAACCTTGCCATGTTGGTGCACACCTAGTCATGGAGCTACTAGCCTCTGCCTGGAAGGAAACCAATAATATGATTCAATCTAAAACCCTCCTCTACTACATCTCTGTACAATGTATGGAGAGAATGTAACAATGCATCATTCCCATGCACATTTTGAAAATTGAAGTAAGTGTTCCATATCAAAAATAAGAAAATTCCACATCTCCAATTGATGAATGGGTCTTTTTTGTTGCCATGTATCTTCTCCCTCGACTAATGTTCCATCAAATTCAAGAGAGGCATTGTTCATCACTGGAAGACAAGTCAAGCAAACATTGGTGAGCATAATCTTTGACAATACACGTCAAAAGAACTTGATCTCATTCACTTTGATCAAGACTTTGGGACTTCCAAACACAATCTCCTCCTCATCCATATTCTCTTGGATGGACAAGTACAACAATAGAGATGAACAAGCAATGTTGGGCGAGTTTTGCTATCTCAACTTTTCAAGATAAAGCTTTGTTTGATGTGGTTGAAATGGATTGTGGGGACTTGGTTCTAGAGAATCCCTATGAATAGGATAGATCAACCATCTATATGGCTAGAAAAAATGTATAAAAGCTTGCCAAGGATGGACATACCTACTCTCTATGGCCTGCAACATGTTCTGTTCACAATTTTCTTGTTTCAACCCATCAATGTCAAAGACTCATGAAGAGAGTTGCTTATTTCTCCATCATCTTCCTCAAAGTAGCCCCTCAAGACCCATCTTCAACCCCTCCTCTACCCTCCCAAGTTCAAAATCTCCTCTCCAAATATCCATTTTCCATGTAAGCTCTAATAGGGGCCCCTCCTCATAGAGCTATCAAGCATATCATTTATCTCATCCTAGCATCGTCTCTCCCCCATAGAACTCTCTACAACTATCACTTTGGAGAATGAAGATTTCAAAAGAAAACTTGAGAAATTTCTCTCTTTAGGCTAAATTAAGCCTTCCTCATTGCCTTGAATAGCCCCTATTATTCTTGTTCCCAACAAGTCCTATAGGCTATGCATTGGCTCTAGGGCACTCAACAAGATTATTGTCAAGAACTATTATCCTTTGCCTAGAATTCCTAACATCTTGGATAAATTACAAGTTTCTCAAGGTGGATCTCAAGTTTGGTTATTATTAAATCAGAATCAAAGAAGGTGACACTTGGAAAATAGCTTTCAAGGCAAGGCTGGTATTATTCATTGTAATATTCTAGCCATTGAAGATTAGCCTTCTCTCCATGATTTTGATAAGAATTTTCAAGGTATTCTTGGTGTTGTAGCAGCCCCTACTCACAAACAGAGAAAAGTGGCTTGATCAATTGCGTTGTGATACTATGGAGCTCACTTATAAAATCACTCAACTTTTCATTTTCAGAAAGCGTAAACCAAATAATTTGACCTTGAGTGCAATGCAAGAGTGCTTTCCACTAGCTCCATAGAGTCGATCTAACTCATTCCATGCTATCTTCGATGACATGGCTCCCGCCACCAAGTGAATGAGTTTTGGATGAAGGTTAAGCGCAATGACAGACAACGCTTGCTCTTCAATATCCTCCTCATCCGTAGTGATGTCGATCTGCTTCCTACCTTTCACATGAGGCCACAAACCTTTGTACATCAATAAATACTTCGCTTGCGTCTGCCATGTTTGAAACCCTTCTCCATCAATTGGCTTGATATGACCAAAAGAGATTTCCTTTGTTGTCATTTTTGAAGAGTATACAATGACTTAGTTGGTAAATATGTAGAGAAAATGAGGGAAATAGCAGCCAATAAATGCCTCAAAAAATAGCTCCTTAAAACCAACTTCCAAGAGCCAGTTATGGCTCAGTCAACCTTATAGTTGACTTTTAGTCAGAACCTTTAAAGGAATAGAGAAAATCAACTTGCCATGTGTCATCATCATATTAAAGATCGAAACCTTAGAATTTGATTTCATGTAGGTTTTGGAAGAAATTTCTAGGAATTTTTTAAAAGTTCCATTGAAATGCTCGATCTTTTTTTCTTTTAAGAAACTTCTTCTTTCTTAGTAGCTACTTGTATGCTTTTTCCCTAGCTCTTTTCCTACTCTATTTATTATTTTCCATGATTTGTAAGCTATTTTGCATTCCTCATCGTATAGATATTGCTACAAGGCATACCTTTGCCTCGTCCTTTACTCTTTGAGAAGCATTTGTGGGATGTTTTTAGCACAATTTCTATCATGCATTTATCATCTTTTACACGTCTGTGGCACCCTGCATTGAGATATTTCCTTGCTCAGATATCCTTTGATGGGGGCATGTTGTGGATTTATGTTTTTCTATAGCTAATTGTTTCCCTTTAATCCAAAGGGATAGGGCCTTGTGGTTGGACTCCAATGTTTATAATCAATCCTAAGGTACTTCACCATATGCCTTGTAGGTTGACTTATGATCATGTAGTCAATTACACTTGACCCTTGTGGGTGGCTTTCATTTGCAACCTCTCATGTCCTTTAAAATGGGAGAGACATTTCATATTTGAAGTCTAAATCACCCATATAGGGCGGGAAACTATTTTTCCATTAGAGTGGCTTGTTTTGCATCTTCTGATGTCCTCTTACAGCTCCTTCTTTCTTCACTATCCTTTTCCATTTTTTCCATCCACAATGGATCTTTTCCTTCTTGTGTTATGAAATATTTCCTTAATAGTTTGAAGCAGTTGATTGCAATAGGTATCACATACATGCAAAAGACCATTACGATGATTCATTATCCTATAATTCCCAAATGATGCTATGTTGATCAAGGGTTGTCACTATCATAGAAGGCATGCAATATTTTTCACTTCAAATTTGCCCAAGTGTCAGTGGAAGAACTAAGGAGGCTCAAAGCACACTGAATTCTTACATGAGAGGGAGATAGCAAATCTATATCTCTTGCAATGTGTATTTAACAATACATAATAGGCCTCTTATATAGAGAGTGCCCTTTGAATAGTCAGCACTTGTCGGATCCTCTAATCCACTTTTCTCCTTGTGGATATCCTTGATCCACATCTCCACATCATGTAGTCCACATCCTAGGGTGGCTACTTTAATTCTTTCCTATACCATACCTTAGCCTTTAATTCATGTGCTCATGGCACCATATCTCAACACCACCTTGAAAGTACTTTGAAAAAGTACTTGGGAGCCAGCTTGAAAGTACTTTGAAAGAGTACTTGAGAGCAACCTTGGAAGTACTTTGAAAAAGTACTTTTGGAGAGGCTAAATGTAGCCATGAGTTAACTTGGAAGACGTCTTTAAATACATTTGGAATTAACTTTAGGAATGGGCTTTGGGAGTTGAGCTTTGGGAGTAGCTCAAATATGCCTTAAATAGACTTTAAAAATATATTAATATAGGCCATTATAATGAGCGATAAAAGGATTGATATAGGCTTTTGAAAAGGCTCTAGAATTTGTTCACTATCTTTTCACAAAAGGAAGGCCATAGAAACAACCTTACATACATAGCTTTGTCTAGAGTCAAAACAATTGAAATTTAATATTTTCTTGAACCACTCTTAAATGAAGATTTTATTGTAAGATGTAAAGAAATCTAAAGACTAAATAGTAACACAAAATGAGAGGTACAAAACCCAAATTTCACCCCAAAAAAAGTTAGAGATATACTTGATACTGAATCCAATGGCATTTAACATAACATGCTTGCAAGAAATAAATACTCATGTATGTCAACCACAGACACCATAAATATTTCTTACCTATTAACAAATCATGAGCTTAGGTACTTGTATTATAATCAATAAAACAAGTTTTAAAAACTCTTGACAATGCTCTAGGATAATATTACAAAATGAAGGCATAAGAATCACATATTTTGCACATTACAAAACATAATGAACCATATGTTAGAATTGACATTTATTGATCACCCATGTCCAAGTATAGAATGTTTATGAATTACATTGACTGAATCTCTCAAAAAATGACACAAAGATGTAAATAATTATTATTGGAGACTTGAATATTGAATTGTTAGAAAGATTAGTATCATGAGTACACTAGAAGATATTGTAATAAAACACAATATGACCTTGGAGTTTTTGAGAAATACAACCTAACAACTCACAATTAGACGAAATACAATGTAATGGTACTAGAAAGATGATAATGAGGAACAACATTTGCTTATTGGACTAGCCATTCCCATAGCACACACATGTTTTTATTGGACCAGCCCCTCCATAGCATACACATGCATTCAAAAACCATTATGCAAGGTTAAAAATAAGGAAGAACATAGGTATGGAATTGTACGTCGATGAGCAAATCTTTCCCCATGCAGAGTGGAGGATATTAGCATTGCTACCATTTTTAGCACCAAGTGGGAGATTAATAAGAGAGGTTAAAGGCTACTGCAGGGCAAGGATGAGTAGGAGGTAGTTAGAGAAGGTTGAGTTCTAATGGCACCTTTTAAAATCTCTGAAACCAATGTAGCCCATTTAAGATCAACATAATGTTCTTTGGATTTAATTGCATTGGTTTGCATTTCTCTTTGCTCGTCGCAAATTTAAAGAACTAAATTCCTTCCACTATTCATGTGCTCTCTTTAAGTTCCAATTCTTCAAGCTTCCATTTGGAGCCACAAGACGAAACAAGGGTGCATGTATGCACAAAAGCATTGGCTCCGTCTTTTGAGTTGTATGGATCTCTAGATACTATTAATTGTTTACTAAGAAATAACAAAAAAAAATTTCTTTGAGCACTTGCAAGATTCATTAGGCTTTGACAGTTCCAAGATATTGTAGTTATTTGTATGCTCTTAACTATAATAAGCAAATCGACAAGAGGATGGGAAAGTAAGTTTTTGGTTTGAGGGCTAGCAAAATCAATGTTTTCAAAATAATAATAATAATAAATATGGAAGGTAAGTGGGCGTTATTTGCTCTAAACATTGGCAACCGCGCTCGAAATTGGTATGCAATGTAGACAAGGTCATGATCATGCTACTATGCTTGCGTTGTTCCAAAGAAACTGCTCATCAGAGGTGCATTTGTCCAAACCTGGTCGAAACTTTTGTAGAGGTTTTGTTCACTAATTGCAGATGATTTTCTTCCATGAGATTTTTTAGTTACAGTTGCTTTTGAGAGTTTATATCATAATAATGTTTAAATCTCCTAGCACAAAAGTTGAATAGAGTGACGGTCTTTGTTGAAGCATGCATGTGATTTATTCAAGGAAACTTTGGAGGCTGCATGCTTTGGTACGGTAAATTGCCAATATAAACATCACTTGCCTTAGATTCGGTTGGAAGTGCGCCATGATCATTTTGATGCTGGTCATTGTAAACATTTTGTATAAAACCCAAAAAAGCCTCCATTTGTATAAAAGTGATTTACCCATTCCTGCAAATGCTATAATAATAGTGAACATTGATGTGTTTATATATTGTTCAGGGTCCATAGTTCTGGTTTCATTAGGGCAAATCAAGTCAAACGCTTGGATGTTATAGTCCGCATTAATATCCTCTAAATGTAGTTGTAAATAGCAAGTATTTAACGTTTGTATAATGACATGTGTTCGGCTCCATTTTTTGAGACAGTTGTAAGGATTTTGTCCATTTTAGCGGGGCCACAGTTATATCCACATGGAAATGTTTGCTATTCAAGGGTCTGAGGAGATAAAGGTTTTTTTAAGAACGTACTCTTGAGAGTGCTGCATATGCGATGCCGTGTTGTGGATGACCTGTAGGTTCAAAACACAACTTTCTAGTGTTGAGCCCTGTGCACGGTGGATGATTCTTGCTAAAGCCACCTGAATTGGGAATTGCATTCGTGAAATGACATAGTTACTATTGCTCCCCATTTGTATTTCCTTTGTGAGTGGCAATATTGCAGTCCAGGATTGTTCAATATGATTTTCATACAAGTTCCAAGTTTATTGACATGTGCATGTGTGTAGGAGTACTTTCAAAAGATCAATTGAAAGAAAATCAAGACTATCATCACTTAGGAGTATTTAAAAGTGCACTTAACCGTACAAATACAATAACACTTCTGGGAATACCTCAAAGCTGATAAGACTAGCGCACACTCTATAATGAAACATTTAATAAAAGAGGATGGGCACATTCATTGACCAACTTTTTGTGAATCCCATGTGCCATTTGAGCAAACCCTTAAAGGGAAACCCAATGCAGATGGGATGTACAAAAGCAAACTACAATGAAAACATTCCATAATGTTCATCAATGATATCGAGGCATTAAGTTTTTTAAGTGAAACACTTTATTTTAATAAAAAATCTCTTTTGAACTAATAAGCTCCTACTTGAAACCAAAAAAAGAGGAAAACACATTAATAATTTCAACCTCATTCAAAGAGCACATGCCAAACAGAACGTACCCGCAAGCACATTAAAAATGATCACCCCAAACAATCTCAATTTTGTAAACTGCTTAGGAAATAGTGTAAATTTCAACTTGTAATGATGTACTTATGTGGATTGCATCTCCTTACGCGTTAGGTTTGTTTTGTCTATTTAATGTGGAATTGATCACTGCAGGAAAGAAAAAAAAACTTGTCAATACATTGTACCGCAAACATACAAATAAGTATTAATATTATAAGATAGGAGACAAGATCCATAAAGTATATATACTCCTTTGTACTTTCTTGGGAGGACGGTAACTCAATTATATTGTTGAGCTTAGAATCATATGTGGAAATTTCATGAAAAAACAATACTATTTTATTCACTTCTTGAATATAAATTTCTTGAGAAGGACAGGCTGGCACGTGGGGCCACGCGTTATTGATCGAGAACATTACCAAGACACAAAGGCAACAAAACTTTAGCACGCCATACACCTACAAGCTTGTCTCATAAAAATCGGGTAGTTTGGAGTGCTAACCAAAACAAGGACTAAACAAAAAAGAGGAACCTAGCTAGATGACTGGATCACCCCTTTTGTAAAAATATCATGATGCCTTCCTTGAAGTTCCTTGATTTTCTCTAAGGTTTTTGTGCCCTTTTTCTCAACCCTTAGATCAAGCTCGCCAGATATGTGCCACATATCACTTCAGAACTAAACCCGCAGCTTCTTCCTTGACCCACAATCAACTACTCCACATGGCCAAAAGAATATTCCAATTGCCACGGCAATATTCACTACGCTCACGTAGATCTGCCAGGAAGGGTTGAACCACCTCCTTGTAACACCAATGCCCTAACGTTAAACTAAGTCAGTATCGATTGAAAGAATAAGCCTTCCACTTTCTCATATGTTTAGCCGTGGAGGTTAACGAGGGGAGGGCAGCATCAAATCCTTTCTTAACAAGGTTCAGCTGCATCAGTTCAGTTCGAGGGGCTCTACAACTACTGCTGCATGTAGTAGTTCCAATGACTTGTTATCTCAAATTCACTTCATGCAAGGGGATGGTTTCCCTTGCTTGCGCGGCAGGACAATGGTGTCACCCACAGAGGATATGACGCGCCAGGATACAGATCCAGATACGAAACCTTTTAAGAAGATGCGAGAACCATTCGGAAGACACGGCCTTAATGTAAAATGGCTCTTTCTTACTACCATAATTTATTATCGTTATTTTTACTTTCTTGAGATCTCATTTTTACTAACCACACGTGTGTATTCTTCTATGTGAGTTCTTGTGACAAGACTTTGCATCCCGACCGGGCATCTTTTGGTACAACCTCCACAATGTGATCCTCTACCAATTCTTCAAAAGTAAGGGACCAACCAACACCGTGAAAACATGTGTATACATGCATTTAAGAATCATCCTTCTTACAATTGGAAGTGCACATAATAGCTTGAAGATATTGTACTCTTCATCATTTGCATAGTAAAAGAAGTTGAAAGCATTGAGAATCACCACTCCACTGTTATAGTCAAAAACCACCCAAAGACAACTCTTCTTCACACCACGCTGCCAATGCATGAATCAAGCCCCTCCTGTTGCAATAAGTTATGCAAAGAGGCCCGTCTTCTCTTGAAAAGTGAATGATTGTATGGCGACCATCCTTCCATTGAGGCAAGGATCCCCTTGAAAGGCCTCGTGAAGGAGAGGCAAGGTTGCCTTTCCGGCTACAAAAATCGAACACATGGCACAAAGTGGACACCGGTTGAGCAGAAGGGATCGGGCGAACTTTGGAGTATCACTGTCGCAAAAACAAGGCTCAACATTAATCCCATAAGAGCGACTCATGAATTTGATTCGCTCGATTTTCCTGTGCCTCTCTATTATTACCCTTTCTTTTGTTCCCTCTCATCTGCATGGCCACACGAACCAACAGAGACAAGCAAGCAAACATGGTGCCTCTTAGAATGCTACACATGGCTAAGCCCTCGCTCAAGCACTTGTTTGAAGCTGGCGACTCACAACTCCGTCCCCACCACCAAGTACATGGACATCCTCCACAACCCCTTTGCCCTCCACAATCAACAGAAATAGGAGCCCTCCTTTCCAACCCTCACCAATCGTATCATCGACACCATCCTCGCTTATGCTATGGTGGAAACCTTCCTAGAACTCATCTCGCTCACAACATGCGATAATTCGACCAAAAGTTCCAACAAAGTCCTCAAGCTTTCCTCGTGCTCCTTGAGACGGAGCACGCGTAGAGTAATTTGCAATCTCGCCAAGAGTTAGATGATGTCATGAATGCTAGGTGCGCCTATGGTTGCTCCTGTTTGCATTTCCATGGAGCCTGGAAAGAAGATTTCAGCACCAAAATCTTGAAACTCATATTGCATTCATCAAGTTTCCATGGACAAGCTCCAAAACTGTCTTCATCAAATCAAAAGATAGATTGTAAACAAAAACAAAAGAGGGAGATGCTTTGAGACTTAAGATGTCAAATAGCTTCGACAAGATGCCCTCCCTCACCGCGCTAATCCAAGTGACGTCTCCCCACAAGTTCTTCCTAGCTTCTTCAAGCTCGAACTTTTTTATAGCCATGTTGGAGGGCACTTGAAAAAGCACCTACAAGCTTTAAAAACTGAAAAGCCAATACAGCAAAAATCTAACGGTGTAGAACATTGAAGCACGGATGAACGCTAGTGTCAACTTCTAAAAGAGGAGAGCTTACCAATTTCAAAAATTCCCCCCAAAAGGCAATGATCACAAAACTTCACCCAATTGGATCCTTAAAGCATTGTCTCTAGGAGAGCCAGTACTAATAAATATGCTGGAGTAGAAGATGAGCAAAATTGCACCAGTAGAAGTGTCATTGTATATATGGCCCCCTGATGTAGATTTCCAGCTTCAAGGTATGCCTACCACAACTTCGTATGTAGTGTTTCCATAGAGGACCAATGTCCGAAGGGATTCTGAGTGGTACCTTTATGTATGTATGCCACACACATTGGCAAGTGCCTGCAGCTTGTTTGCTCAGCATCAGATTCCAGAGAAAAGAGGGATGAGTCCCCAGACAAAGTCTTATCCACCTTATGGCCCGGCCTTTGCCCTCCAGAGTTAAACAAAACCATTACAATGTGTTCAAGCAAAAGATAATGTTTGAGGTTGTACACAATCACATCATAGATTGAAAGCATACGTTCCTTTCCTCTGGAGGAAGAAAAAAATTAGTATTATTGTCCTGAAATATTCTTAATTTTTAAGTGTTCTACAATGCAGCGTGCATCCTCCCCCCGTTTCAAATCTCGGAAAACCTCCCTTCCTACATTCAGAGTCCCCACCTCCCCCCCCAAATGACCTGGCAGTTGGCTCAGCACAAATCATGCCTCCAAAACAGCTAGAATGCATGAGTCAAGATAAAGCTAGCAAAACTCATCAGATGTCCATAAGTAGCATTCTGAAAATATTATTTAGCATTATTTCTTCAAAACACTTGTCCTTTGATTGAGTGCACAAAATGGTTCTATCCACAATACATCAGCCCTCACATCACAATTTTGATTCATTTCTATAACATATTTGTTTTAAACTGTCATGCTTCCATGTAGAATTGTCAAATTGTGTAGTATAACATTGATTTTTCCAACTTCCAGAAGAGCAGCCTTTAATATGCATATACTGTCAAGAAACCCCAACCTCAGTGCGTGCAGAATTTTCTGGCAACGTGGAATAAAACGTGCACAGGTTACACAAGCAGGACACAAGCAGAAAAGCAAAAGGCCTGCACCAATTGCAATCGACAAATGACCTTATACAACAATAAAGTTGAATATTTCTCAGCTCCAGATCCACGCCTTGTATAATAGAAACCATATATGATCCCACTAACCACGCCGTTTGCTTAGACGCCAGGAATTGGGTTCATGATAGCGATCATAAAGTGGCTCAATACGTTCTTGCCGCTTTCTCTTGCTCAATTTTGTAGGATCTGCTACTTTAAAGAACCTGGGTGCTAGCTCCACCAGCCATTTTGGATCAATGACTGTGACTTCTCTCATGTACTCTTTAGTGGTCATGACAAGTTCATGGTAAATGACCCAGTCTGGCTGCCGCTGGAAAAGTGCACTGCTAGGATGAATATAGACAGGTTGGTTTTCAACAAGTGTCCGATAACCTTCTTGAGGATCTTTTCGGGCTGAATGAAAGAAAAAGCCTGCAGCAATGGCCTTCCTGATTTTCGTGAAGTTCTTTCCTACACTGACAACATCCAGCTTGTACCTGAAACAAAAGAAATGATTGATCAGTATACATCCAGCTTGTACCTGAAAAGAAATAATTGATCAGTATAAATCCTTGCACATCATCTACCTGCTATACATATATACCCAGTATTTACAGCCTTTTACCCCTCAGGTATACATATCTGTTTACATATGACCATAGCCAGTAGTACAAGAAATTATTTAGCAGCCAGCATATGCAGTTGTGCAGCACCATGTACATTTGATTATTCATCATCTGCATACTCATCAACAGCATTTAGTCTGATGAAACCAGGAACATGCCCAAACTCATCCTCCAAAAACACAGCTTATAGTGCAGTTTCAATCTCATGATAATCGCTCATAAGGTTGAAAACCATAACTCCATCACGCATAGCAGGGACTAGCTACTATGATATCCTCACTGACGTCATCCCAGTAGACATACTGTAAAAATATAGCTTTATGTGCAACAAAACCATTCACATGGGGGGGAAACCTTTGATCAGAACACCTTCCATACCTATCCATTATTGTAAGAAGCTGCTTTCGCACATCCTGCGCCCTTCGTAATGAGCGTGATTGAACAAAGTTTTCAAAACACCACGGACCTGAAAAATTCTTGGCTTTCCAAGCTTCATAAACTGCCAGTAATGTTAAATGGTCCCCCTCTGGTTGAAAGAATTTGGCTCTCTTTTGATCAGCCTGTGCCTGTTTCTCACGAGGACGATAGAATATGTTCTGAGCTTGCAACATTGATATGATAGTCAAAATCTCATCACTGCAACCTAGATCTACACTTGCTAGTAGCATCTTTGATAGAGGAGGTTCCAAAGGAAACTCCGCCATCTTCCTACCCAGCTTTGTTAGAAGCCCTTCCTCATCCAGTGCTCCCAAACTGTAGAGTTGCTCCATTGCTGAGATCAGGGCCTGAGGGGGAGGTGGATCCATAAAATCAAAGGAAAGTAAATCATTGATGCCCATAGCTTTCATCTGTAGGGTTGTGAAACCAAGGTTGATCCTCTGAATCTCAGGCACAGTCGTGGGTAACATCTCATTCCTGTATGCACTTTCAGTGTAAAGGCGATAGCATTTTCCAGGTCCAGTACGGCCAGCTCGACCTGCTCGTTGTTTTGCAGATGCTTGGGAAATAGGTGTAATGACCAATGAGTCTAGACCAAGCTTGGGATTATAGACGTTCTGTTTTGCAAAACCTGGGTCCACTACATAATAAATCCCATCAATCGTTAAAGAAGCTTCAGCAATATTGGTAGCCACAACCACCTTCCTCGTTCCTGGTGGCGCTGGCTCAAAAATCCTAGTCTGCATCTCACTCGGGAGGGCACTGTACACTGGCAGAATGATGAGCTCTGGAACATTTGGACCCAGCCCTTTCATCCTTTCATACAGAATCTGGCATGCAGTGTCAATCTCTTCCTGACCAGTCAGAAACAGAAGTATATCACCTTCTGGTTCAGTCAAATGAATCTGCATGACAGTGATCAATGCTGCGTCCAAATAATCACTCTCTGGCTGCTTTGCATATAATATTTCAACTGGGAAAGTCCTTCCAGGAATAGTGAAGATGTTACAGTTAAAGAAATATCCAGAGAACTTCTCAGCGTCCAATGTAGCAGACGTGACAATGAGACGCAAGTCAGGGCGCCGCCTTACCAAGCCCTTCAGCAGCCCAAACAAAACATCAGTGTGAATTGTCCTTTCATGTGCTTCATCAAGCATAATGACAGAATATGGCGATAGATTTTCATCAACCAGCACCTCTCTCAACAGCATACCATCGGTCATATATTTGATCACTGTCTCAGGTCCTGTGCAATCTTCAAACCTGATGGCATAGCCAACTTCTTCACCTAATCTACAACCAAATTCTTCAGCCACTCTCTTGGCCACAGACATAGCTGCAACTCTCCGAGGTTGTGTGCAGCCAATTTTGCCTTTGGTCGTGTAACCAGCTTCAGCCAAGTATTGTGTCACTTGTGTTGTTTTTCCAGATCCTGTCTCCCCAATCACAACGAGCACCTGATTCTCATGAACTGCCTGAATCAATTCGTTTTTCAATTTGTAAATAGGAAGACTTTGTCTCTGCTCCTGGATTGACAACTTTGATCTTTGCCCGAAAGTGGGAGCTTTTCCGAAGGCGTCCTTCTTCCATTCAGGCATATCGTAAGCAGAAAGGCCAACACCACGAAGCTCCTGTGCCAGATGCCTCTCGCCAGTCTCTGGCATAGGGTCTTCCCAGGGACGATTCAGATCCTTTGGAATGGAATCTAGCATGGTCCTTTGCTGCTGCTCACGAAGTTCTCTTCTCTCTTTAGCTAAAGCAGACTGTGTCATGGCAGCTCTTTGCAAAGAACCATCTGGATTCTTTACAATCTTCACAGGTGATACATCAATGGAGTACCTAGTTTGTCCTCTTAAGAACGCAGGTTCATCCTCATTCAACTCTATCTCAAGCTCCTCCTCAGCGCCTTCATCTTGATAGAGCAGGCCTGCCCCGTCAGCATCATAGTTAGGGAAATCCCTAACATCCAATACCCCCGACGCAATAAGTTGCTTGGCTTCCCACCTTTCAGGTGAGCTCATCCTCTTCAGTGGTCTCCTGGAAGAATTGTTATCATCTTCTTCAACAATAGTGATACCTGATAGGCCTTTTCGAGTAGAAGGAAACTGATTGGAACTGGAAGGATTAGCCCTCAAGGCTTCTTCATCAACAGAGCTCCTTTTCATGGGTAGAAGGTCTTGCCCTGTCTTCTGATCCACGTCCCTCATCGAGAGGCTGATTTTCTGCCCAGTCATAGAAACTACCTTTACCCAGACTTCTTGATCTCGTTTGACGGCATCTTTAGCATTGGCAATCAGCCTCGAAGCAATCTGAGATACATGCACAATACCCTCCTTGCGTTCACGGAAAGCTGGGAGTTGCACAAAACAACCATTATCCATGACCCGAGAAACCCTGCCACGGTAGACTCCAAAAACCTCTAGTTCCTGGGAATGCCCCTTGGAAGATCCAGAATTACGATCTTCATTCCTCCAATTTCTGTCATCACCCGAAGTTTCTCCATTCCTTTCATACTCCCTGCGGGATCCGCTGTATCCGTCTTGTGCGTAGCCACCATGCGAACCTCTGTTGTCATTTTGCCACCTGTCTCTCTCTCGATCCCTGTACTTGCGCTGACTCCTTCCAGTTTCTTCCTCCTCTTCCCAAGCTCTTCCCCTATCATACTTGCTTCGATCCTTGTCTTCATACCTGCCCTTTCTTAGATCATCGTATCTATCCTCACTCCGAAACCGATCTTTCTCCTCATCTCCATGTTTTGCTCGATGCCTAGACTTGTATGCATCTTTATCATATCCCTCAGTTCGGTCCCTCCGTTTTAGCTCCTCTCCGTCTCTGTTGTCCCGCCTATCTTTTCTTCGCTCCTTCCCGTCCCAATCGTTGTCACCTTCTCTGCTATTCTTCTTTGCCTCTTTCTCCAATTCTTTTTCGAGTTCCTTCACGCGCTCCTTATTGTCCGGAACGGAGAGGCCAGGGAAAACCGAGTCGTTCTTCGGTTTCTCCTTTTCCTTTTCACCTTTGCTCTTCGGGGGGAGAACCGCGTGAATGATGGTGAGCAGACTCTGCACAAAATACTCGGGGAGGATGGCTCCGTTTTCTTTGAGCTTCTGAGCGAAGGTCTCGTGCTTGTCGCTCTGTTGGCCGAGATCGATGATGAATTCGGCGAGGGTTTTGTCGGAGCAACCAATATTGGACTCGAGCTCTTCGCAGACCTTAGAAACGAGCGACAAATGCTCAAGAGCTTTGAGCCCGTGATCAACCTCAGATCCTACCATTTGAAGGCCGAAACTGTGGACGAAATGAAATCAAAGAGTGTGGGATGAGAGTTCCTCCATAGAAGCTTCAAAACTCCAAAACAACAGCCCTTTTTTAAAGGGAACTCCACCCAGTATCTCAGCCGTCCATCTCAAAGCATATCTCAGCCGTCCATTACATGAAATTTGCCTAATTCACCTCAAAATTTAGCTTCTTTTTACCCTAGGAATTTCGGAATTGAAAAATACAGGCCTTTTTCGCATGCCAAAGGCAAATGTCTAAGCATTTGTTTTAGGGTTTTCTATCTCTAAGGGTCTTAAAATGAATGCTATGATAAAAGGGTAACGTGAGAGAGGCTTTAAGGGTGGTTATAATCTAAGGGTGAGGTTGTCACATCTCCTTTGGCAGGCCTTGTGAAATTTTCTTGGCACTGCTTGTAGGAGTCACCATCAGATCTTAGAAAATTTTGTGCTGGTCATCTTGGGATAAACCTTCCAGATTATAGAAACTTTGCTGTGGGAGGAGAATCCAATTTTTGTGGGGGGATAAAGCATCTTAACCCCATGTTCTATAGAATCTGGGGCTGCCGAGGGGGGTCGAGTTAAAATCCAAGAAGAGATTTGTCATAGTATTGCCGGAGAACTTAGCAAATTCCAACATGGCTTTGTTGTCCTCCTCAATGATCCGGTCCAAGGATTGCTCCAACTGTTTTATGAGGGTAATCATCTCCTCCACTTTGCCTTTTCCTAAGACCAAGAATCTACACCAATCACTAAAGGACAACTGCTTGATCAATAGCCTTCCCGAATCTGGGTGGTCTCGGATCTTCAGAGAAATCAATTCAATTACAACTTTGTAGACTTTCTTTTGAAACATGGTCATAATAGCCTAGCATGCTTGAGATGGGGCTGGTAAAGGATCCCTGTAACCAATTTTCAAAAGATCCGTGAACCAAGTCGGGGCCTGGGGGAGACCAGCAAATTCATCAAATTAGAATCTTTGAAATGATAGCTACCCCTAGCAGCCATATCTCGATTTATGACAATGGATCCAATTAACAAAGTGTGCGACAAAGAGAATCCGCCAAGTGTTCACTACGCTTTCCATTAGGTGTCAAGTGGGGCTCTCCACTTCAACTTCCGATGGTGTTTTACACTTCTTAATCAGAAGCAGCAATAGTAAACTTCTTCATTATTACCAGCAAGTAGAGTTTATAAAAACCAGTATATTTTGTTCCATAATAGCTATAGTAATATTGACTAGGTATTTGAGAGTTGTTGCATCTGAGAGTTCAAGACAAAAATCAAAAGATCCTAGTATTGTACTGATCCTACCCTATAGCATGTATGGAAATTAGTAACAAGTTTATCCCTCCAAAAGATAGTCTCCAAAAAGGGTCCTCATAGAGACTATAGTCTACTTATCAACAAGACTCAGTGTAATATATCCATTGAACATCAGGATCTCATCCATTGGATGCTGGTGGGATCTCCCTCTCATTTTCTATCTGACAAAATGTTGAGAATGGCAGTTGGTGGACCCACTTGTGTCAATCAAGACAAGACAAAAGTTAGAACCTTTGTATTAATCTTGTAACCAGAGGCTTCAATGCCTAACCACGATTGTTATCCCTATCGATCCCAACACTTCATCACATAGAAGAAGAGTTTCAAAAGAAAAATACAGGTCCTATCCTACTTGTGTCCATATTCATGGCTATTCCCAGGTACATATATAATGATCAAGGGCTAGAGCTAAGCATGCCCCTCTGGTCCCATGCATCTAACAATGGTAACGTCGTAACGTAAAACAGTGACAACACGAAAAAGTATAAAACTTTCCTATGTCTCAACCTACATAAAGCAAAGGGCGTAGTGATATAGGCACGTATCGTAAACTTCGACCTGATGGACTTCTTCTTATCCATCCCACGAACTTGGCGGGTTGACTGCTTGAAGCCACTGACATTGGGGGACATAGATGCGTCAAACCAAGTTTTTTACACAACTCCATGCTTACTCATGGTCATTGTTTTTACAAATGATAGTGCCAAATATGTAGTCATGAATTGCTTTTTCTAATTGCACATTCCTTGGTCGATAACATGCCAACTAGTTGGGCCACAAAGTTGGATATCTCTCTTGCCTCATACCCCCCCTAACCAACCTCCATGAAATGTTTATCGACTCAGAATCAAGACCATACAATTGTACTGAGGTCATTTCTTGGAATCCCATGAAAGCTGACACCTCAGTGGTCCACTCAATGCCATTAGCAAACTATGTAAATGGCATTCTATTTAAGTGAATGCAATTTGTTCTTGCAAGCCACACAACCAAGCAAAAGGCACTACTAGCCAATGTGTAATAGCATCCAAATAGCAATGTACACGATATCAGATCTCCCAACCAAGATACGATAGTGTGCACTTCTATGTTTGTAGTAAACCCATCATACGAAAGCATGGCTCTGCAGTTGTTTTTTGCAATAAAGGATTGCGTACCATGCAATGATCCAATGCTTTAATCTAGGCTTATGCTTGACCCTTGTTAATGCAAAACCATAATATTACAAGTGAGGCCTATAAAATAACCCCAAGTGTGCTAATTTTTGCAAGACTGCTATGTATTGGCTTGGTTTGGAAACCGATAAGTCCAAAGAATGCAAAAAAGCTTCCATATTTTCTTTGGTTGTGATTTGGGGACAACCATCCATCCCCATCTGACCACTATACTTCAATATTTAGAGACCTATGAGAGACAACATGATCCTTTAATCCCTAAATATAGATTTTCAATTGACTTAAAAGATCATGTAGTTCCTTCACTGTTGTACTCACTAAATAGTACACAAACTAAACAATAAATACACCAACAAAGTTGCCATCATTCCTTTTAGCATAAAGCCTTGGCAATGTTGAACTCTTTAGAAACTCATGCTACACCAAGAAATATCTCAAGCAAACTTTCTGAGGTGCTTTGACTAGGAACAATATGATTTTTCCCAAAGTAATCAAAGCAATCATCATACAAATAAAAGCCAAGTCTCTTTGCATCCCCATGTTCTTGAAGTTACTCTCCTTCCAAAAGCTATAATAGCAGTAGCACTTGCAATTACCAAGCGTAGGTGTTTCCTTAATAGGATTGGGCATGTAGTAGCAATGTCAAGACAATTGCAGCTACAACAAAGAACCAATAAAATCACTGCATGCTATAACTGAGTAGGTTTAAACTCCATGCAACAAAAGTTACACAGTGCAAAATTAATGCACCTCAGATTACAGCACACTGAGCAAATTCAAGAAAAAATACCAAGTAATAGAATATGCTAAAATTTTCTTCTCCAAAAATAACAGTGTGGGAAAAATTAGAGACTGTACTGTCCAAGTATAGAATTCTAAATTTCAAGGCTACAACAATGCTATGTTGCAATCAATCTCATTGATTGGTCACATGCAATTGCTAGGATCAATGTCCAGTTTTTTTTTTTTGCTTTTGTTTGGCATGTAGACCTTCATCTCGGAGCCATCTTGAGCTCCTGCGAGCCTCCCCTCCCCCCCCTGCTATCTCTACCTCCCCCCCCCTAGCTCCTCCTCCTTGCCTCGACCACCCCCACCCCCTGCCTCTCCGCCCTCACCCCCCCCACCCGCCGCCTCACCTCGCCGCGCCCCTCGCCTCCGCTCTCACCCCCCCTCACCCCCCTCCGCCCCCCCTTGCCTCTCCACCTCATCCTGCCTCTCCGCTCCCCTCCCCCTTGCCCCTCCGCCTTCGCTCGACTCACGCCGCCCCCCCTCGCTTCACCTCACCCCCCCTCTCGTCGCTCCGCCTCACCTCCCCGCCCCCTCACTTCACCCGCCCCCTTCGCCCCCACTCCGCTCCTCCCCCGCTTCACCTCCCCGCCCCCTCGCCACACCACCCCCCCGCCCCTCCCGCCCGTCCGCCCTCCGTTCCTCCCCGCACCCTTCACCCCGCCCTTCCGCCCCCGCACCTCCCGCCCCCTCACTCCGCTCCGCCCCGCCCTTCCGCCCCGCCCCTCCACCCCGCCACCTCCCGCCCTCCCGCCCCGCCCTGCCTCTCCCCCACTCCCACCTCCTCCTCACTTCACCCGCTCTCTGTCCTCACTCCCCCACCCCACGCCACCTCCGCCTCCCGGCCTTTCGCCTCGTCTCCTCCGTCCTCCGCCCTCCATTCTCCCCGCTTTCCGCCTTCGCACCCGTCCTCTTCACACCCAGGCTCCACCCTCCCGCATCTATCCCCCCCTTTTTTGGATTGCAGCCTTTTCTTCATCGGAAGCCTCGCAGTTTGTCTTGGCGGTATGGCGGCTCCCTGCCCGGAACCGGAGGCCCAGTCGGACCCTCCCTCTCCAGATGCCTACCGCGTTATCCTGACATAGCAATAATCATCTCGGGTTCAGGAGGTTGCCAATGACTTTGCCCTTACCTCTGTTTACGGCAGAGTCATTGGACACTCCCCCTCCAGATCAGCCATTAGGGACTGGCTCCAGTCCACTCTCAGGCTAGAGGACGGCCATATTGAGGAGGTGGCCCTTATGGGAAGGGGCATCTTCTGGCTCAAACTCTCCAATGCGAAAGCTGCGAGCAACCTAATTACTGGTTCCCCCACGTCGGTGGATGGAAAGATTATCCTGATAGTCCCGTGGTACCATGGATTCAGCGCAGCGGATTTTGATGTTCGGTTTCGTATACCTCGCCATCTAGTGACGCTAGTTTTTCCAGGTCTTGCTGCTGAGCTGCGGCCGATTGTTAGGGACCTGGGCTCCCACTTTGGCTGGGTTATGCACGACACTTTCGCCGACGCGGTGACTACGGCAGGAGCCCCTCGAGTCCGTGTGGCTGTGGCGGATCCTGCGACTCTCCCTGCAGTGATCGAGATCGTGACAGATGCCGGCAGCATCACCCAGAGCATGGTAGTCACCGGACAGCCAGGCCAGTGCCTGAGGTGTCACGGCTTTGGGCACTTGGCGGCTGCTTGTCCACGATTCGCCAACTCCTCTCGGCCTCCCCCGCCCCCGCCCCCTCCCCCCCCTCCGAGCAGCCACGTCAGGAGGAGCCGAGGCAGCCGGAGTCCGGTCCAGAGTTAGTGGGCGGTTGGACTGAGGTTAGAAGGAAAAGAGGAAAGAACAAGAAGATTTCTGATAAAGGCAAGGAGGCAGAGGTTACCCATCCTGCAGCAGCACCTCAAAGACCTGACAGGCAGCCGCCCCACGGACCTGGGAGAGCTTCTTCTTCGACGGTAGCCCGCCCTTCACAGCCTCAGATCCCCCTCTCTTCCGCTCCCCTGCCCCTTTCCACTCAGTCCCAGCCCCTTCCCCAGTTTCACCCCCCTTCTCCCGACCCGCAGCTTCAGCCCCCACCTCTTCCTCCTCAGTCTCCTCCTCCTCCTTCTCAGCCCCAGCTCTAGATGCATCCCCATCCCCCTCCCCCCGCCTCTCTCAGCTCTCCTGCAGAGTAAGCTGCACCGACGGCTCCCCAGCCAAGGGCAGCCCCCGCTCCTCCTCCTCTACCTCCTCCGCTAGTCGCCTCCGTGGAGTCTGAGTCGCCTACCCCCCAGCCTCCTCCCCCCCCCTCCACTGGCAGGACACTCGGAGTCTACACCACCACTGGAGCAGGCTTCCCTGTCCGCTAGCCCCTCAGTGGTAGACTCTGATGGGTCTCAGCTTCAGGAGAGAGAGCTTCCTCGAGACTTTTACAGATCTGGCCCCTGGGACTACTTGGATGTGGCCGACCTCGGGACCTTCCCGGCTTGTCTCGACATCAGTATCTTCCTGCTCCGCGGCAGATGGGAAGATTGCCGCCTTGGCCCCTAGGGATGGCCCTAGCTTTGCTTTCACGTTCCTCAGCGACGGCACCGAGACTTGGACAGACGACTCGGTCTGGGAGGCTCTCAGAGAGCAGACGCACGCTCAGGTTTGCTCCTAGATAGGCCCGTCCGACAGGCAGCTTCTCGAGACTCAGTGGTCCGAGGGTGACGTGCGGCTGCGGTGGCGTTGCGCCGCCAAACGCTTCCGACTGATTGTGATCCTCAGGCCCCCCTGTCATGGCCCCTCCCCCAGGATGTCAGAGCCTGGACCCCTCAGAAACTCCGAGCCTTCTACGGGATGACTACTTCAGAGATCTCGAGCTGGCTCGAGAAAGCATTTGCTCATGGCACCAAAGGCCTCTTGCCTTTGCTGAAGGTGTTGAAGAACGGGCAGGACGACCCCACCTCCCCCTCCAAACCTTCTCATAAGCGGCAGCACCTCCACTCCGAATTGTCAGCTTCTTCATCGACTTCAACCACGAGCAGACAGTTGTTCGCAGCCTCCCAATCCTCACCATGAGCCTACACCTCGTATCCTGGAATGTGAACGGGTTTCATTCTTCTGGCACCCGTGGTCCTAGGAAGCTCATTTTGCGACAGGAACTTCAGCCAACAGTGATTGGTCGTTTAGATGTACTGCTGCTCCAGGAGCACAAGCTTTCTGCGGCTCACTCCCATAGCTGCGAGAAGATTCTCCCTGGACGTTCCCACACTTATTGGGAGCCTTCGATCGGCGCACAGGGGAGGAGTGGAGGTGTCTGTACTTCCGTGTGCGAGCAGCTAGCCCAGGGAGTTTTCGGTCATGGCACGTTGATCCCAGGCCGTGCCCTTTGGGTAGGCCTGGAACTGGAGGGTTCCAAATTAGGAATCCTCAACGTTTATGCTCCCACAGACCTCCGGTGCAGAGCCACCTTCTGGAGGACACATAGGGATTCTTCCAGACATGGATTCCTGGATTGTTGGAGGTGACTTCAACAATCTGGAGACCTTGGAGGACCAGCAGGGCAGAGGTCCGAAGTTTACAGGTATGGCTCAGGCCGAGCAGTCCGCTTGGGACTCTTTCATCTTCGCGACAGGGTAGGGATAGTTGGAGAGACCCGTCCTTCCGGTGTTGGCACGGGAGCCTGGACTTCTCGTGGGGCTTCCGCAGGGAAGGAGGCAGACTCCTGGAGAGGCTGGATAGATTTTATGTCAGTGATTGGGCCATTAGCAGAGGCGGTCAGGCGGGTATAGTTCCAGGGACGACACTTTCCGACCATGTGCCTGTGCTCCTATCATTAGACTCGGCAGTCCAGGCCCTTCCCCCCCGTTCATGCCGGATTCCTGACTCCATTTTCTCGAGGGTGGATGTGCGCAGCAGTATCTGCAGTCTATGGGACAGAGATTGGGGCGAGTGCGTGGATCTGGTTGATTCGGTGGCGCAGGCTTTGCAGGAGTCCAGCCAGATTTGCCAGCTCGCAGCCCTACAGGTTCGACAGGAGTGGTGGGGCAGAGAGAGAGCTCTTCGGAGGGACCTCGCCTCCATTTAGCGACTCCAGCAGGCAGCCCCGGGCTCGGAGGAGCTTCGGATCCAGGCCCTTCGAGCCAGAGCCCTTCTTGAGGAGACCCTCCAGCGCCGGTCAGAGTTTTCCTATCACGCCTCTCTCTCCTTCTGGGCTCGAAAGGGTGACCGGATGTGCAGGGAGTTCTTCAGGACGCATGGCCAGAGAGCAGCAGGTGATCAGCAGCTCCGGAGTCTCAGGACAGCAGAGGGGCACATTGTTACGAATCCGAGTGAGGACTTGGGGTTGGCTACCGACTTCTATAGGACTCTTTTCCAGCAAGAGCCGCTTGCCCCTCGCACTCGACGCTCCCAGGAGGAGGTGTGGAGGCACATTCCATCCCTGGTCCAACCCAGCATGCAGGCGACGTTGTTGGTACCGTTCACTACGGACGAGATGTTGGAGGCCTTGATGGCCATTGACGGGCAGAAGTGCCCGGGCGAGGATGGGCTATCCCGAGCATTCTTCACCTCCTTCTGGGATCAGATCCATCAGCCCCTCCTAGCAGCTCTTCAGAGGATTTTCAACAGCGGTTATATGCCAGAGAGCCTCTCCTCGGGACTGATTTGCCTCATCCTGAAGGGAGGAGATAGGCTGGAGATCCGTCAGTGGCGCCCGATCACCCTACTTACCACTGCTTACAAAATCCTTGCCAAGATGATCAGCGCCAAAGTTCGGCCTCTACTTCCAGACCTCATTCATGACCCTCAAACAGGCTTTGTCCAGGATCGCAGTATCCTGGATAATGTCTTCACCTTCTTAGAGGCGGCGGAGTGGGCTCAGCACAGTGGGTCACACCTAGCCATCCTACTTCTCGACTTTGAGAAGGCCTACGATCGAGTGGATTGGTCCTTTCTGGAGGGGACTTTGGAGCGACTAGGTTTCCCAGCAGGATGGATTCAGGGTATTTCAGCGTTGTACAGGACAGCTTCTAGCAGGGTCATCATTGGCGGCAGGATGGGTGAGCGTTTTCGTCTGGAGAGATCAGTGCGTCAGGGCTGCCCCCTTGCTCCTTACCTATTTCTCTTCTTCGCTGAGGCTATGACATACTACCTTCGGGCGAGGTCTACTGGGCTCAGGGGTGTTCGCCTCCCACTCCGAGAGGACACGGAGCTCCTGGACTCGGAGTACGCGGATGACACAGCACTGTATGTACAGGATGATGAGATGATGCTGGAGAGGGTGAGGATGGCCCTAGAGATCTTCTGTTCGGCTGCCGGTGCGAAAATCAACTGGAACAAATCAGTTGGTTTTCTCACAGACCCCGGGGCGTGCTCTCAGTGGGGGAGGTTTTTGGGTTTTAGGTGGATTCCGCGGGGACAGACAGCTAGATACCTCGGTTTTCAGGTCGGCCTGGATATCACGCCAGATCAGCAGTTTCTCCCGGTGCTAGATTCCATCCGACGAAAGCTGGCTTTCTGGAGCACTGCTAAGCTCTCCCTTGCAGGTCGTGCCCTGGTAGTCAACCAGGTCCTCCTAGCCACGGCCTGGTATGTGGCTTCCTGTTGGTGTTTCTCGAGATCCAGCATGGCACAGCTTAGGAGGTTGGTTCGTAACTTCCTTTGGTCCGGGGAGGATGGCCTTAGAGATACCAGAGTCAGGGTTGCTTGGCAGACAGTCATTCTTTCGCAGGCCGAGGGAGGCCTGGGGGTCATCGACCCAGAGCTTCAGAGTCAGGCCCTGTTAGGCAAGCTAGTCATCCGCGGTTGACCCCGGGGGGGCAAACGTGGAAGATGTTACTTCAGCAGGGGGTCGGTTCTTGTGTCCCGTGCCGAGGTGGAGAGTGGCTTCCGTCCCTCAGGTGGATCTTCACTTCCGTCCCGCTCACTCAGCCCCGTTCCCCACTCGTTCGTAGCCTCCTCATGGTGTGGAGGCGGCTCCGCCTCAGTCTCATTCAGTCCCCTCCTAGCTGTCAAGAGGAGATCGATCGCCAGCCGCTTATCTGGAACGATCAGGTCAGAGATGCCGAGGGCCTTCAGTTGGGGGAGAGATCACACATCAGGTGGGATGGCTGGCTACGGGGGCCAGCCCGGTCCCTTCGAGTTTGGAGGGACACGTACAGACTGGAGACGGCTGATCTTGCAGACGCAGCTGGAGGTGCCCGTGGAGCCCAGGCGAGACGTACGGAGATCGACGGCGCGATTCCAGATGATTGGTTGGTTCCACTTGAGCTTCAGATCCTCAAGCCAGGTGATGACCATTGGTTGGGACAGTTCACCCCCCGTGGCATCCCACTGGTGGTCGCAGGGCGGATGGATGACTCCTCTGTTTCCTTCTTCGCAGTTTTGGGGGATGGGCGACTCAGGAGAGAGGATGTGCTCATCGACCCCCTACTCCCATGGCAGAGGGTTCAGGTCGTAGGCCTTGTGGGGAAGGTTTGGCGGACCGACCCTAGCATAGAGCAGGATCAGCTGCAGCTTTGGCGTCTCTGGCTCTGGGAGGGGCGGGCCTTGTCAGAGCTTGATTGGGACCCAGGAGAGTGGAGATGGCCAGAGATTGCGATAGGTCAGGGGCCGACCTCCTTCTTTGCCTACAGCACAACTTTGGGCAGGCAAGTTCTAGGGAGGATGCAGAGCCGCCCTCCCACCCAGCGGCCCAGCTGGTATGCACAGGGTATTTCCAGGGTCTTTTTGCAGGCCTTCTGGAAGGCCTTGTGGGAGAGCTGGCGGCCGCGGAAGATCTCCTACTTCCTGTGGCTTCTTGCCCACAAAGGTCTTCTAGTGGGGAGCTGGTTGCGGCAGATAGGCCAGGACGGACATTGTCAGATCTGTCATGAGGACGAGGAGTCACCAAAACACTGCCTATGGAGTTGCACTCGCGCCCAAGAAGTGTGGAGGTGGACTTTCGGGATCCTTACTCGTGCAGCACCGGGCTAGGATTGATCACTTGGGGCGCGTTCTGCTGGTGCAGCACCGCACCTGGTTTTCATCATTTATTCGAGGCCTGTCAGCAGGACCCCACATTCCTTATTACACAGGGGACGTGGGGGCCGCTCGAGAGTATCCCGCAGCACCTGGCAAAGGCCGGCACAGGAGCTCAAGAGAGGCAGCCAGTCTGCGAGATTATCAGCAGCATCGCAGGTTGGCACATCTGGACCTCGCGCTGTGCGCAGATCCTCGGTGGCACCTCCTTATCGACTGCCCAGATCATGACTGACATCTGGAGTGAGATTATACATACCCTCAGAGGCCAGTGGGACCAGATACAGTAGCCTACAAGTTAGAGACTACTCAACTCAACTGCTCTCACTAAAACATGCTCTCCCATATCCAAGTCATTCCAGTTCGACCAAGATAAAAAGTAGCAGAAGAGTCTCTTTGCCATGGCATTGCTAACCAGGAGAAGACACAACTTTTCTATCTACTGACAATAATCATAATTGTTTCAAGAATATTCAACGACCATGTTTTTAATGAGCATGCAAGCTGCAGCTACAGACATGACTGCCATTTTTTAATCCATTGAATTATTGTCTAAGGTTTTGCAACTGCACAACAATCCTTTGTTTCTCCAACAAAACCATCCTCTTTGACACAACATCAAGCAAGGAATGCACATCAAATAGCTATCAAGAAATACTCTTGATGCAAAAAAAGAAGTTAAAGGCTGAGGAGTACTGCAAACTTAAAAAACAATCAGAGCTACACTTAAAGAACTTAGAGGCTAAGAAGTACTACGAACTTAAAAAACGTAGACGTGATAAAGCATTTCAATGTAGAAATACCACGCTTGCACTCGCAAACATCTGATTCCTTGTAGCCAATCATCAAAGCGACTGCGGAGTCGAGGAGATTCGTGATCTCAAACAAAAGTCTCCAAAAATTAGAATCCCTCTAGATGGATGATGACTAAGAGGGTTGGTAGAAAAGTGTCCATGGCCTCCGTCGAATGGTCTTGCCAGAGCTGAATATCTTTGTTGAAGTAATCTTCTTTTATGATTCAATAGGGGTCTTTGTATATGACCATTCCTTGAGATCTAGAGAGAGATGTAGTGATATAGGGGAGCACATCCCTACGGATTGATCGAGCTATCAGGAACGAGCAAGGAGATCTTCATGCAAGGAGAAATGGAGCACAGGTTCAAGGCCAGTTGGGTTGATTACACTCCCAAGAGCTATCAACTCGGGCTTCAAAATTTAAGTATCAGGAGGATTGGGACCTTGTGAGGAGAAGGTAGCAAGATCGCGGGAGCTGCCATCAAGTGGATCTCAGTGCCATTGAGGCTATGGTGGCTATGGCATTGCTTGCTTTCAGTGCAATCCCCTCCTTAAAGCTTATCAAGGTCGTTGGGAGAAGTTGGTTGTCTGCAACGAGCTCTTCTCCACTCTCTATTGTGTTTGTGAGGATCTTCCTACTCCTTTCACCTCCTTCACCACCATGCCTTTTGTCACTCTCTAATTTCTCCCCTCCTCGCATAGCATGATCTTCTTCTCCACTTGCCAGCATCCCTGAGGACTCAGCAAGCCAAGAGACACAGAGACAAAAGAGGAGCGCACCCAATTGAGCTTGATGTGAGAATCTCAAGAAAGGGAGCACGAAAGCCTGGGTAGGCAACTGTTACCAAAGGCTTGGGGTAGAGGTTGAATGTGTGGAGAGAGCTAGCTGAGGAGAAGTAAGGAGGTGAGGATCTATGAAAGGCTAGGTGCAGGTGAGGGAGATGTGGAGGCACATCACTAGGGCAAGGTGTGGAGCCAAGAGATACGTTGGCTCCTTGAATCGAATGATTTCCAATTTCAAATTTAGAGCAGGGAGAAGCTTGTTTTGGCAAGGAGATTGAAGAGGCTTCCCCTCTTACCATGTGGCAACCTCTTGCCTCCTATCCATCTGACACATGGCAACCTGTTGGCCTCCCACCCTCCTTAATATATAGTAAGATAAGATAGTAAGAAGTAAGATAAGAAGATAAGATGAGAATACATTGTGCTTTTGACTATATCACATTCTACATCATCATAGTTGGGCAATATATTGATAAGAAGCTTTTATCCATTGATAGGCAAAAAATGTAGTCTTTGAGCCTCAATAATAACTCAAATTCATGTCAAACTCCCCCAACTTGATTGTAGCTCATTCGTATTCTTTGATCAGTAATGTGTATGTGTGTGTGTGTGTGCTATCTGGTATAATTGTCTACGCAAGTTTAACAAAAGTGAAAGGGATCAGGCCACCAGGATTGCATATGTTTCTCCTTTGAGCGTGTGCTTCTGTATGTAGTTCTATACACAAGTCTAAACAAGAGTGAAAGGGTCCAGGAATGTGACAAATGAAATAGGTTTGTAGTAGCGTCCAAATCTTGAATCAAGGAACATAGGGAATGACCTATGTGGGAGGAGGCAGACTTGCACAGGAGTTTGCGTGGGGATGCCTATTGGTGTATGCTCTACTTTGCTAGGATGTTGGCAATTCTGCCAGACTCAACCTATGCGGGAATACACTCTTAGTCTCCTATCACACTTATTACCTTGCCCTCTTGCCTCGCCCTATGCATTGTGAGGGCATGCCTCATCAACCTTTTGGCTTCTAAGAATTTGCCCTTGGTCCAATACTTGTCACTTGGCCTTGTTATTGCAAAAAGCCCACATGGCACAACCTTCTAGTGCTTTAGCCATGGTCCTTACATTTGCTTCTTTGATAAAAAAACTACACTATGGCTCGACTTATCACATAATGTATGGCTTTGATTGGTTTGTTGGTTGCCAATTTTGGCAACGTCCTCTTTGCTTAACTTGTACTTTAAGCTTCAATAACCTAGTATTAACGCACATTAACATATTGCAAAAGAGTAATGTTCTATGTTTTTTGGACTTTTTTTTTGAATGGGTAGGTCAATTGCTATGGGGAGAACAAAAAGGGACAATCATCAAGGTTTGATTCACACAACATTCGAAGCGACATTAAGACCGCAAAGTGAAGCATCTTTTGAGCTTAACTCTTCTATTGTTGTAGAAAATGGTATTGTACTTGAGAATGAAAATGTGGATGAAGAAGGACCTTCTAAGAAAAAAAGACATACATCTGTAAGAAATTTTCTTTCTCAATTGCATATATTGTTAACATCCTTGGGCGTATCTTGTTATTGATGAAGAGGGACTTGAGGGTATTAAGTGTAAAATTTGCACTGAGTTTAAGATGAATATTCTGTTTGCCAAAAAAGGGTCAAAAACTATACAAAAACATATTCTTAAGGTGCACCATAATTCTAAAGCACACAAGCTAGGTGAAGATAAATTCAATAGGCAAAAGCGAGGCTAAGACCCACCAAGTTATTAAAGACATTGCAAATGTCTCTATTCAAAAACAATCATAAAAATCCACATTGCCACCCATATACGATCTCCGAGAAGCAACAAGTTTCATAGTAATATGTAGATGAAATATGTCTCTGGTATTCTATAAATCATTCACAACAGATATCATATGATAATTATCCATCGTTCATGTAGTAAGAATGAAAGTTCATTGAACTTTGTAAAAAATCATAGGGTGGAGTTTGATCCGTTACACCCATGACACACACTCGGTTGTGAGTATTGTAGTTGCATTGCAGTCCCCATGTTTTTTTTGCATACTAGTTTGAAGTTAGAATAATCCTGGTATGTCTTTAAAATTTTGATCTTGGCTTATGTGTGTGTGTGTGTGTGTGTGTGTGTGTATGAAAGACAAGACAACAACCCCTTTTGCATAGTGAAAAGACAAAAGAGTCAGGGTAAAGGATAGAAAGAGAACATTATAGAATTAAGGAAGAGTTTGAGTATGTAGGTAAAGCACCTACGAAATTGCATAAAAAGTATACAAGAGCTTTGATAAGAAATGACAATAACGTTTTTGCAAAAACCATTTTTGCAACAAACAAAAAAAGGAGCTTGGTAAAGTCCTGATAAGCATCTCTTTTATTAAACAGGAGAGTGTGCATACCTGCCACCATTTAACAAGAAAACATGGTAAGAACTAGATTAACTTTAATTGGGAAGACAGGTGTCATAAACACCCCTCCCTTGTTATCAAGGTCATGATAAAATAGTAGCTTAAACACATACTTAAACAACTTGATGTGGACTTTAAAGGTGTAAAAAAAGGGCCTAAAGAGAATTTGAAAAAAAGGAAAAAGTATTTTTAAAGTTAGTTTTAAAAATTAATAAAAATAAGTAGGGGGAAATCAAGTGAAATTAGGGAAGATTATGGGGAAGGAAGAGGAAAAAATAAGGAAGAAAATAGGAGAAAATCGGTTAAAGATGCTGGGGGGGAGAGAGAGACAGAGACAGAGACAGAGAAATTTAGAGCTTTAAGAAAGAAATTGAAGAAACATTAGGAGGAATCAGGAAAAATTAGGGACTATTTGTAAGATAGAAGGAAAAGGAATTAGAAAAAATAGGAAAAGGAAAAATTAAGAAATTAAGTGGATGCAAAAGAAAAAGGAGAATAGTAAGTGTGTGTGTGTGTGTGTGTGTGTGTGTGTGTGTGTGTGTGTACCCACCTTTGCCCTAGTAGGATACAACACACTAGGTGAGACAGTAGGTCACACCTAGTGTGATGACCTACTATCTACCCCTGAAAAGGACTAGTAATGTTTTAGAAGTGTCAAATAAGCAATGGAAAAAGAGTAAGAGAAGTGCTTGAGTAAGACATGTGATTTTGGAGCAATGGGAGCTGTTGGTTTTGCAAGTAACTAGGGGAAAAAGAGTTTATATGATAGCCATAAGAGGGATGGAGTGGGCTAATCTAGGAATTGTTTGGGGTGGAAAACTTCTTAGAAAGAAGAAATAACCAAAAGAAAGAGAAAATTGCTCGGCGAGCAATGAAGTGAGTCAAAAGGCAATGCCATGATGACTTAATGTAATAAGTGCAACCATCCAAAGATGCTTGTGATGAGGGAGAAGGAGCCAAAAGAGGGTTGTTGAGAGCTTTTGATTGGAGCAAAACATCCCATGGAAATTTCTGAAAGGAAAATAGGACACAAGTTAGAGAAAGGAGTCAAGAAGCCAAAAAAGGCCTTAATGACTTAAGTGTACTATGTGCAACTATCCAGAGTTACAAGGGAAGGGACATGTGTGTGGAAGACAAGACAACAACCCCTTTTGCATAGTGAAAAGACAAAAGAGTAAGGGTAAAGGATAGAAAGAGAACATTATAGAATTAAGCAAAAGTTTGAGTACGTAGGTAAAGCACCTACGAAATCGCATAAAAAGTATATAAGAGCTTTGATAAGAAATGACAATAACGTTTTCGCAAAAACATTTAGAACTTTGTGAAGTCCTGATAAGCATCTCTTTTATTGAAGAGGAGAGTCTGCATACCTGCCACCATCCAACAAGAAAACATGGTAAGAACTAGCTTAACTTTAATTGGGAAGACATGTGTCATAAACACCTCCCTTGTTATCAAGGTCACAATAAAATAGTAGCTTAAACACAGACTTAAACAGCTCGATGTGGACTTTAAAGGTTTTAAAAAAGGACCTAGAGAAAATTTGAAAAAAAGGAAAAAGGATTTTAAAAGTTAGTTTTAAAAAATTAATTTAAAAAACTCGAGGGAAATCAAGTGAAATTAGGGAAGATTATGGGGAAGGAAGAGGAAAAAATAGGGAAGGAAATTGAAGAAATTTGGTTAAAGAGAGAGAGAGAGAGAGACAGAGAGAGAGAGAGAGAGAGAGAGAGAGAGCTTTAAGAAAGAAATTGAAAAAACATTAGGAGGAATCAGGAAAAAAAAAGGCGTCTCTCATAATATGCTATTTCAGTTATTTTAATTGTGATGATTTATTTCATAATTGAACCATATTAGGTGTCAATATTGGCTAACTAGTTTGTGGTTAGCCTAATGAGTACCTATTTGCTTACCTAGTATTGATTTTGTTTTTTGTGGATCACACCTGGCCTTGGTATATTTCTTTGATAGTGATTTTTTAACTATCTTCATCAAGCGTGGTATTTGGAAACCATATGTAAGGAATTCTTTAAGTAGCTTACAAATTTCTTTTATCGCATCTCTCTCATCATTGCATATGTATAGCAATGATTGGATTATTTATATTATCACTTTATACGAATATGAGCTAGGTCTATTTGATTGTTTCCAAATGAACTTTGTAATTTTGAACAGAAGACTATCTCTTTTGTCATACTTTGTGGTAATATGTTCCGAAGCTAACTGACATGACAAATACTTCAATGTTTAAGAAGTTGTTCAAGTTCTAAATGTTGGGCAAAGTTTTTATTTCTAGTTTAATATCCACGCAATTTGTTGGATATATCTAGAGAGTGTTATCTGTGGACAAATTTGATGACTTGTTTAAGAATGCAAGTGCATTCATTACATTGATCAGACATATATCATCAATAAATCTACATGAATATTGGAAAAGATTTATCAAATTTCATCTTCCAAGCCTCATCAGTCTTTTAATGAATGAGTATTCAAAGTAGAAGAGGTAGATGTTACACCACATTGGTGAGCAAGAGAATCCCATGGGTATACTTGTTGGGGTAAAGGCCAATGGCCCAGGATATATCCCTTTGTACCATACATACATAATAAGAGCTTACCTTGATCTTGGTGAGTTAGCACCCACAATTTCATTGTTCTCCCTTTCTTTGTTGCTCTCTGATAAGACCTCCTCTCCATCAACTAGTATCAGAGCTTAGTTGAGCGAAGCCAACAAGGAGACTGTAGCATTGTGGTGTTGCTATGCCAAGAGCCCGAACTTGTTGCGTGAAGTCTCCTACTACCCGTGGGCTGCCCCTAGGAGCTGTATTTTGACATATACTAGCTCGTTTTTACTGTTTCAACCATACATATCAGGTTGCCTCAACTGTTCCAGCAATCTATTGCCTTGTTTGAGTGGGGGAGAAGGAATATTATCCATCTACGGTCAAAAACGACGTGCTACTCTGCAATTCCAGCCACTAGAAGTTGCTTTTTTGGGGCCGAAAGCAAAAACGTCTTTTGCTTATGGCGAACTCCAGTTGATCAAAGGCGGTTGGTACATTCAGATTTCAGTTGGGTTTATGCCTTCAAGTTGATTCATATCAAGCCAAAGGTTGGCTGAAAGTGATTGCTTACAATTGATGCATTTTGAGCCTTTATTTAGCTGAGAAAGTGAGCATATTTATATCCTAGGAAGGGATTATTTTTTTGTGAGTGCAATACTTTTCCCACTAAGGGAATTTTTTAGACAACAATTTTCAGAATTGTTGGGCTATTTCATTGGAGTTTATGCCTCAAATGCATCAGGAAAAGTTGGTGGTTGGCAATTTGCCATCTTGTGACAGCAGTAAAAAGTGAGCAGGTGGCTGGATTCAGAAGTAAATATGAGAGAATCCATGAGGAATTGTCTCTGAGTTGAACTAAGAAGTTTTAGTTTTTTGGACAATCTACAATCTTGTTTTTGAAAGCGTTTCAATTCGAGATTTAGAGAAAAAGTTATGATGCCCAGTATGCCTACGATTTACAGTTTTGATAGTTTGACATCAGCTAGAAAAAGTGAGCAAGGGGCTACCTTCAATAGTGAATATCAAAAAATCCATAATGAATTTGGACTTGAGTAAACTAGAAGTTTGTAGATCTATTAGTTATCTATAACTTTGGTGTTTATAGCAAAGGCAACTGAGTTACAGTTGGGAAGATATTGACAGTTCAAAATAGGCCAAAACTATTGCAGACTGTTATTACAACGGTAAAAGTTTGCAGGTGGTGGCTTCCAACAGCAAATATAAGGAAATTTGTAAGGATTTTGGACTTGCTATAAACTGAGAAGTTGGAGAGTTTTCTACAAGCTACATTTCCTCTATTTACACCTTTTGCATTGGAGCTACTGTGCAAAAGCTATTGGCTAGTTTTGGGATGCCTTGAGGTCGCTTACAGTAGAACATGTATTTGTGACAGTGACAGTGTGGCTGTTGTCATTGCAGTTGATATTTTTAGGCTTGAGTTTGGTACATTGGTGCAGTGTATCTTGGTTGTTCTATCATCCATTGTGATGGCTTCGACATCAGAGAATGCATTGTTTAACATTGAGAAGTTGGATGGCACAAACTTCTCCTATTGGAAGGAGCAAATCTACAATGTTCTGGTGCAGAAGAAGCAAGTAAAGCCTACAAAACACAAAGGCATAAAGCCAGAGGATTAGGAAGATGATGAAGAGTGGAAGGAATTGGATGAGCTTGCATGCTCCACGATCATGCTTACACTCTCAAAATCGATGTATTTCAATGTGAAAGATACTGCAGGTGGTGCCTATGGTATGTGGACAAAGTTGCATGATCTTTATGAGAAGCAGAGTGCCGCTTGTCAAGTGTATTAGCTGAAGAAACTCATAGATCTTTGCATGGAAGAAGGGACTTTAATGTCTAGCCATTTAAACGAGTTTAACACAATTTCAGTCAACTTTCAGCTCAAAAAATTGCCTTTGATGACTCAGTTAAGGCAATGTTCTTATTGGTCACCCTTCCTAAAAGTTGGGACACTTTTAGGACTGCTATAAGCAATTCAGCCTGTGCAAGAGGCTTGACAAGCAGTGATGTTGAGAGTAGCCTTCTCACTGAGGAGGTAAATAGAAAGAACAATGCTAGAACTAAAAGTTCAAGTGCTCTCAATGTGAGAGGGAGGTCATATTCCAGGGGAAAATACCATGACAGAAATACAACAAGTCTAGAAGCAAATCTAGAGGAAAATCCCATGCCAAAAAGGATTTGGAATGCTTCTATTGTGGGAAGAAAGGCCATTTCAAAAAGGATTACTTCAAATGTAGAACGATAAAGGCAAAGGCAAAGCTAATGTGTAGCCCAAGAAGGAAGAGAAATCCACGGTCAATATAGAGGAAGTGAATGCCATAAGTAACAATCGTGATGAGGGTGACATTCTTTATGCCTCTATGTTTGAGCATGCTTTTCTTGTGACTAGTGATGATGCATTGTCATAGAATTGGATACTAGACTCAGGAGCATCTTTCCATGTCAGTCCACATAGGGAGTGGTTTACCATTTATGATGCAGGAAGGAAAGGAACTGTGAGACTTGGAAATGATTATCCATGTGACATTGTTAGAGTGGGAGATATCCACTTGCCTTTTACTAATGGTTCTACATTTGTACTCAAGAATGTTAGGCATGTTCCAAATCTAAAAAAGAGCTTGATAAGTACGGGACAGCTTGATGATGATGGCTATCATGTGTTTTTTGGTAACAATACATGGAAAATTAGAAAAGGGTCACTTGTGATTGCTAGAGGTTCCAAGCATGGAACATTGTACTCAATGCATGTGTCAGGCATAAGAGATAATGTAATCAATGTGACCGAGCAGCCATCCATCTCTTTGTGGCATCGTCAATTGGGACACATGAGCATGACAAGAATGAAGATACTTTCTGGTTTGCAGTATGTTCCCGTGTTTAATTTTTTAGATTTTAGCATGTGTGAGCATTGCATGTATGGGAAGCAAACACGGTCTTCACATAAAAAATATTTGGGCAAGAAGAGGCTTGAACAATTGGAGTTGGTTCACAGTGATGTGTGTGGACCTATGCCTATTGTCTCATTGGGTGGTGCTTCTTACTTTGCTACTTTCATTGATGATGCTACACAGAAAGGGTGGGTCTATCCTCTTTGGAAGTAGAGTGATGTCTTTGATGCATTTCAAAAGTTCTTAGCATTTGTTGAAAATTAGTCAAGCAAGAAGCTCAAATGCTTGTGCACTGATAATGGAGGAGAGTATACCTCTCATGCATTTAAGAATTTTTGTGAGCTACGTGGCATCAAGTGGGAGTTGACTACTCCTGAGAATCCTTCTCAGAATGGGGTTGCTGAGAAGATGAATAGAACTATTCAAGAAAGGAATATAAGCATGCTTTTTAATGCCGGTCTACCTCATGGCTTTTGGGCTGAGTCTATCAAGACAGTAGTACATCTTATCAATAGATCAACTAGCAAGGCACTAAGAAGAGGTTTGGTCAGGCAAGCCACCATCTTATGGGCATCTTTGTGTATTTGGTTGTGAAGCTTATGTTCATATCCCTAAGGAAAAATTGCAGCAAGCTTGATCCAAAGTCAAGGAAGTGCATTTTTCTTGGATATGGTGATTTAGGTGACATGGGATACCGATTGTGGTATCCACAGGCCAAGAAGATAGTACGCAGCCATGATATTATCTTTAATGAGGACAAGATGCACAAGAAGTGAGAAAAGACTATTGAGATATGCAGAGTGGTGTTTCAAGAGGATGGACAACCACCATATGAGGGGCATGCACAACCTATTCCACAGGATGCAAGGCATGGACAGCACATAGATTGTGAGGTGGGAGAGCCACATCTATTTGGACAACCTCAGGTTATGAAGGAAAATCAGTTGGGATGGCAAGATGCTCATGGTGAGCAAGTGTTGAGACGTTCCACTAGAGTCTCACAACCTCCACAGAGATATGCTCCATCTCTAAATTATGTCATGTTGATAGATTGTGGTGAGCCTTCATGCTTTGAGGATGCTATGTCTAGGAAGGACAAGCAGAAGTGGGAGAAGGCTATGCAGTCAGAGATGGATTCTTTGATGAAGAATGCTACTTGGGATTTGGTTTATTTGCCCAAAGGAAAGCATGCATTGCCATGCAAATGGGTTTACAAGCTAAAGATGTCTCCAACAGATGCATTGCCTAAGTATAAGGCAAGGTTGGTAGCCAAGGGTTTTAAGCAGGAGAAGGGTATTGACTTTGATGAGATGTTTTCCCCAGTGGTGAAGATGACTACCCTTTGTATAGTGCTTGCAAGGGTATTGACTTTGATGAGATCTTTTCCCCAGTGGTGAAGATGACTACCCTTTGTATAGTGCTTGCATTGGTTGCCAGAGAGGACATGGAGCGTGTCCAAATGGATGTAAAAACAACTTTTCTACATGGAGATCTTCATGAGAACATCTATATGCAGCAGCCAGAGGGGTTTGTTGTACAGGGCAAAGAACGGATGGTATGCAAGCTTCAAAAAAGTCTTTATGGGCTGAAGCAGGCTCCTAGGGAGTGGTACCATAAGTTTGATGCATTTATGCGATCCCAAGGATACACACAGAGTGAGACAGATCATTGCCTCTACACAAAGAAGGCATCAGATGGCAACCTTCTTATTTTAATTTTATATGTTGATGACATGCTTATTGCTAGGAAATCTACTTTGGATGTGGATGCCTTGAAGAAAAGGTTGCATGAGACCTTTGACATGAAGGATTTGGGTGATGCCAGTCACATACTTGGCATGAGGATTGTTCGGGATAGGAACAAGAAACTCCTTCATTTGTCACAAAAAGAGTACATTAACAAGGTACTTGAGTGTTTCAATATGGAGAGGGGGAAGTCCATAAGTACTCCGTTGCCTCCATATGTGAAACTCAGCCAAGCGGACAGCCCTAAGTCAGATGAGGAGCGGGCTGAAATGGCAAAGATACCTTATGCATCCGCAATAGGAAGCTTGATGTATGCCATGGTTGCTACACATCCAGATATTGCTTTTGCAGTGGGAGCTGTTAGCAGGTATATGGCAAAATCCTGGCAAGAAGCATTGGGAGGCAGTGAAAGATATCATGAGATACTTGAATGGTACAAAGAACATGTGCATTTTCTTTGGGAGGAAGGACACATCTATTGTTGGATATGCAGATGCTGATTTTGCGGGGAATCTAAAAACCAGGAGGTCTACGACCAGATATGTTTTCTCATTCACTAGAGATGCAGTTTCATGGGTCTCTCATTTACAGCCATGTATGGCTTTGTCTACCACTAAGGCAGAGTATGTTGCAACCACTGAGGCATGCAAGGAAGCTATATGGCTTACTCGTCTAGTGGGAGACTTGAGCATTGCAGGAGAGGTTCCAGTTTTGCACTGTGATAGTTAGAGTGCCATCCAGTTGGCACGGAATCCTATCTTCCATGCGAAGACAAAGTATATTGATGTGAAGTATCACTTCATCAGAGAGGTTATTGAGGACAAGTGCATCTAGCTTATCAAGGTTCACACAAATGAGAACCCTGCAGATCTTACAAAGAGTCTTTCCTTAGAGCGTTTTGCACATTGCAGAGTATTGATGGGTGTCAGATGACATTAGGATGCCCATCTTCTCCCTTAAAGGCACATTGGCCTTTAAGTGGGAGGTTGTTGGGGTAAAGGCCAATGGCCCAGGATATATCCCTTTATACCATACATACATAATAAGAGCTTACCTTGATCTGGGTGAGTTAGCACCCACAATTTCGGTGTTCTCACTTTCCTTGTTGCTCTCCAATAAGACCTCCTCTCCATCAATACCTCTTACTTGCTTCCACACTTTATCCCTTAGTTGAATAAACATGTTTTCAGTGAGCCAGTTTGTTATATTTAGAAGGCCTTTTTTCTTAAACTCAAACACACCGTCTCGCTTTTATCTATCCACTTTCGATTTGTTGGTTTCTTTATGTCATTTGGTAAGAGAACGTATTTCTTCTTTTCATTTTGATTGCTAATGTGATTACTTTCTCCATTACTTCTTGCAACCCATTCTCTTCTGTCAATGAAATTGCCTCATAGCATTTTGATATGTCCATTGATATGACACTATATATATGCTTGGGCAGATTCAGAGTAAAATCATAAGTACCTGGCATCCAATAAATGCAACTCTTGATCCACTGTGTAGAAAGATTTCTACTTGTAGATTTTTGCAAGATTCTTGAAGTGGCTCTAGGCATGTTATTGTTAGAAGGGACATTATTAGAACTTCCATTTGAGATAAGCAATAGTTACGAGATTCATTATCCATCTGAAGGATTTTTTGTATGCTTTATATGAAGCAGTTATGTATGGAAGCAATTTTAATATCACTTTGATTTGTGGATAGGTTGATTGTTGTATTTCACACATGTTGGTGGATATTTACTCTGTCAATGTTGTACTGCATCTGAAATCCTCTCCTTCAAGCCTTTCTAGTGCTAATTGTTGTATTAATTTCTTGCACACACATGCTACATTGTTTTGAGCCTTATCCATGTAGCATGTTCCTCTTTCACTTAGAGGATTCCATCAGATGTGTCATTTGACAAGCTTACAAAGTTTTCCGCTTCATGTGGCTTCTTGCAACCTTTTGTAAGATGACCAATTTCACCACAATGATGACACTTTTTGGACATACAACTTCAATGAATTGATTCCATGTGGATATCAATTCCTCTTTCACTTATTTAAGGTTGTTTGGTCTTATGATTCAATCCTTTTTTTAATCATTTACCATAGATTTATGTCTTGGATTAGTTTTAGTTGTTACATGACCAAACTCATTCTCTTTGAATGGCTTTATCCATTTTGATTTACATGCACATTCTATTTTCTCATCAATACAAAATTCACAAAATTTTCCATTTGGTTTATATATATATATTTGCAAATTTTCATCCGAATCCAACATTATCCCATATATTTATGTCAAATTTCACATTGGATTTTTTAATCACTTTTTCAAACAACTTCTTTATAGAGATAGATTCTAGCATTCCATTGACAAATAGTACATGAAAATATAGTAATTGATATTTTTCATTCCTTTCAAAACCAATACAACCATGTGGTAAATGAATAATACCTTTGCCTTCGTCCTCACAATCCATCTGAGTCTACAGTCAATTCCATAGTCATCGCACTGGTAAGTCATCAATTAAAGCATACTTCTTTGATGTAATGGAGTTAGACACTACTACCTTTCCACACCCCCTTCCCATACCAAAACTTAGCTTAAACACATAAATTGTTTGAAAATTTAGAAATAATAAAAAAGGGGATCGAATAATTAAAAATAATAATTATGAAAGAAATTAAGATGAAATTTATGAAAAGCTAAGGGAAAAAATTTATTTCAAAATACTCTTTTTGTAATCCACATAAGTAGCTATATGTGGAGTAGTTTGAATCTTGGTATTGCACCAAGGTCTTCACTCTATGTCCAACATGGTCTTGGATTGAGGAGACATTGCGTCAGAGAGCTTATTTGGAAAGAGTTATGTTTTTGTGACATAAACATTTCGGTGGGTTCAAGTCCAAGAATTTGTTCTGAATTCCTATCCACCAGGTGTGCCAGTGATACGTAGATAATATTCGAATAGTATTTTAGCAGTATTTATGCATGATTAGTGCTTTTAGCCATAGAATGACACGAGAGGCACGAGGCATAACTCTAGATGAAATATTTCTTCAAGAAAAGTGTGAAGGTCATGTGTGTCAATAATAAGGCATAGAGAAAAGGCCAAGTATCACCATGCCAAAGCAACCACTAGGAGGGAAGATCATGACATATGTTGTTATGTAAAGGATGGGAGGGGGCACCTAGAAAGTGAGGTAATGTAGCTACAGGATAGACAATGATGAGATCATAGGCCATGAGAACTAATGTTAGGCAACACAATTGTGAAGCAAAGAAGATTAACAATTGCACGAGAAGGGAGGCGAGAAGGAGCTTGCAAAGGGATAGAGGGCAATGTCACTAAAGGCACGGGAAGAAGTAGAAGGCAAGAGGATGTAGATGTTTGGTCATGAAGTGAAACGGGGGCAAGAAGTGGAACACAGGAAGGGCAGTGAGGGGGTAACACATTGTTACTAAGCAAAGACTACGTAGGGAAATGCTTGAGCAAGTGTGAGGGGGTAACACATTGTCTAGCTGTTACCTATGCAAAGACCATGTCTTTTAGGCATACTGTGAGGATGTCTAGTGCCTTAGAATTCTGCTCATCATATGTTACTCTTTTTGTAGCCTTCTCATCTGGTAGTATTGTAGTACCCAATACAAGATTCCACATCTTTCAGTCAAGTAGGAATTCCTTGACATTGCATTTCCATAGTACATGGTATCACAATTTTCCTTATGATGCACTATTTGCTCACGCTGCCCTTGATGTGTTGTGTTTGCTCATCACTAACCTTGTGCAATCTCTCTTTCTTGAGATTCACTTTTGGTTCCTTTTGGCTTTAATGACACCTTCGTTTACTTGGAAGCCACCTTGGAAGTACTTTGAAATAGTACCTTTGGAGAGGCTAAAGATAGCCATGAGTTATCTTAGAAGAGGTCTTGTAATAGATTTGGAATTAGATTTAGGAATGGGCTTTGAGTAAGCATACATCCATGCATTTCATGCATGCATGCCGTGGAGCCACATGAGGAAAATATAAACTCAAGAAAACCACTCCACCACCATTAGCTAGACCTTATGTCAAGAGTATAGGTTCCCCAATCCATTCCTCCTTATCTTTCTCCTATCTTTTTCTCCCTTCCACTTTGTCCACTAATGTAATGCAATACATCAATCTAATTGCATGACTTTGTTTATAGCTAGCTCCATATTTTTATACATCATTTCTAACCCCCCCTCCAATTAACCCCCTTTCTTCTTAAACCACCCCTTAATAACCCCTTTTTTTGTCTATATATTTATAATTCACTACTTCCTTGTTATCCCTTCTCCCCCTATAAGCTATGTATATTTTATACCTTTATCCCTTTATCCCTATATTTTTTAAAGTTCCTTTCCTTTTCTAAAAAAGAATTGGAATTGTATTCGTACAATTATGTACATATATTTGGGATTTTTGTTTTTTCTTTTAAACTTTACATATAATGTCACCACACATACTAGATGAACATCCTAGACCAATCCATACATCAAGCTTCATTTTTTTCCAATCCCATTCATGGGTGGGGGATAAAATCTCTAATCTTTAATTTGTTTGGCCCGTATTTACCATTTAGGGATGTGGATTACCCCCCTTCTTTAATTAGTATATTCATTCTCTAATGTGTCTTCACTTTCGAGCGTGGATTACCCCCTTATAAATTGTTTCATTTTTTTGGAATTCTTTAGAATCTATAGGGAGATCATTGTTCTTAGGTAAAGTAATAACAAGCCAGGGAGGATAGGTGTTACCTGTCTTCCCAAATTAAGCTATATTGTTCTAACATATGGTTTATTTGGATGGTGGCAAGTAAGTGGACCGTGACCTCGGAACCTAAACTACCTAAAGGGTTTGTCGCTTTCTTAATAATCTTGTGGTTTTCTTACAAACTCAATATTAGATAAATTTTTTACAATTTTTACAAACTCTATATTAAGAAAAACTTTCAATTTGTTACAAACTTGTTAAAATATTATCCCAAATATTTTTGTCCTTGTCTCATATATAACTTTTTTATCCAAATGATCGAATTAATATTATAGTTCATCTATCAATGGGACTATTAAATCTAAACACACACATGGATTTCCCAACTATCCCTTATTCGGGCTAGTACTTACGGTATCGATCGATTCCTTCTCTAGTAAAATTGGGCGAGAATCGCTTCCCCTCTCTTTAAACCATTGTTGACACTTAGTCTAGCACTTATCTAAACACTTTATTTCACTTATAATTTTCCTAGTTTACATTAATTATTAGACTATTAGTTGGGGAGTAAGTTCCACATGGTGGGCTTACATGTGGAACTTACTCCCCACCATGTGGTCTTACCCTCTGGGTCGGGGGTGGGCCACACACACACACATTTTTTAGCCTCTCTCTCTCTCTCTCTCTCTCTCTCTCTCTCTCTCTTTGTACGCTAATATGGCCTCTTACTTGGTCCTACACTCTCGCTTACACACCACACTTTGTATGGCACACTCACACACATACTTATTCACACAAAACACACACTCACAACCCTTACCTAACCAACCACCCTTACCCAACCACCTCCCCTACCTAACCCTCCTCCCCTTGCCCCTTGTTATGCCTCCCTTTCTTGCTTAACTGCCCTTCACCGCCATGCAATGTCTTCTTATTTGCTTCTGGACACTTAGCATACTTTGTACTGACCTTCCCACCACATATAGTTATGTAGCTCATTTTTCATTACATTTTTTGTGTTTGTTCTATACTTACATTTTTTTTATTTATTTGTCATTTGTCTGCCTATACATACTTATATATATCTTATATATATTATTTTTAGGGAATTGCCTTTATTTAGACTAATGTATTGCATTTCCTTTTGTGCATTCTCTTTTATATTTTATATTTATATTTATATCTATATCTATATTTATATTTATTTATTTATTTATTTATATTTATATTTGCTTTATGTTCCTCATTTGGGTTTTTAACTTTATAATTAGCTTGCTTCCTTTTTGTAGATTTTCACTTGGTTCTGTTTTACATATCATGCCACATGTAGTTTTTTCTTAAATTTAATTGTAACTTTTCCTTCTACTTTAAGGTTTGTTTTTCTAAACCTTTCGTGCCCTTTAACTTAATGTGCCTAAGTTTTTTTCCCAAAACGTTTTTAATCCATTGCTTTTTAATCGTTTGTACATCTTCCTATATCAATGCAATTGATTGTTGTTATGAATTTTTGAGAGTCAACTTTTTTCATTAAAAATTTTCATCTTTTTATCTTGTATCACTTAACATTGTGGAATACCCCTCTTGACTGATACCCTTTACTTAAGGGTGTGGACTAACCCCCCTTGGAATTTTTTAAAATCATTGCACTCTTTTAACTAGGAATTAATGACAATTTTATACTCTAGAATCGTGAGGGTTGTGCTTGTTTGTAGGTAAAGCAATAACAACCCACGGCACACAGGGATTACCTGTCAACCCAAAGTAAGCTATATTGTTCTAACAGGTGGTTTATTTGGATGGCGGTAGGTAAGTGGACCCTGACCTCTGAAAAATTCATTGTCTCATATATAATTTTTATCCAAAGGATGGAATTAATTGGATGGCTCTATTGATGGGACTATTAAATCTACACACACACACTTACTATCTCTTCCTCCTTTTGTTTTACCACTTGCTCATTAGAGCTCCCTTCGACAACCCCCCTTAATTTTTCTATTTTCTTTTCCCTCAAAATTCCCTTATTTTCCCGTTAATTTATCCCTACTTCCCCCCTTTTTAAAAATTTTCTAATATTTTTCCTTTTTCATTATTACTTTTTCTTCTTATTTTTAATCATTTCTCCTATTACCTTTTTTCCTTAATCCCCCTTTATTTTTCCTTAGTTTCCCTAATTATTTCTTGTTTTCCTTATTGTATCTTATTTTTTCTAAATTTCTTATTCCTTCCTTAAATTTTTCTCATTTTTCGTAACTTTCCTTAAATTTTCCTTATTTTTTATTGTTCTTCTTCATTTTTCCTTAAAACTCTATTTTTTTCCTCTTTATTCTCTTTAATTCTTCCTTATTTCTTCGTTTTTATCCTTCATGTTTTCTTATTTTCTCCCTCGTTAAACTCCTCCCCCACCTATTCCTCTTTTCTCGCAAATTCTTTAATTTATTCATATTTTATGCCTCTCTCTCTCTCTCTCTCTCTCTCTCTCTCTCTCTCTCTCCCCCCCTCTTGTTTTTCTTAATTTTTCCTTATTGTCCCTTTAATTTTTCTTTGATTCTCCTTTTTTCGTTTTAATTTTCCTTAAATTATCTCAAAATGTGCTATTACTATTCCCTTCCATCTTTCTTTTTCCTCCAAGCCCTTTTCTTTTCCTTATGGTTGTTTTTATTTACTTCGATTTCGTCCTAGTATACTTTCTAATTATAAAGTCTTGATTCCCTAACCTTATAAAACTCTAGTAAACTATTTTTTCTTACACTTATTTTTTACTCCTAATTCTAAATTTATTTTTTTGGCAAGGGCCTAACGTAGTGGCCTACCCTCATTAAAGTCCCCCTCCTCGCTCTGGACTAGGAGCCACACACTTTCATGCACTTTGATATAGAAGGACTTTTGACCGGCCTCCCAATTTACTCCCTAACCGACTGACTCTCCTCCCGACTAAACTTCCCTGCCCCTTAGTCTCCCTACATATATAAATTCATCACTATGTAAGGGTTTTTTCCCTACTATATTATTTAACTACATCTTTTTATCTTGTATCACTTAACGTTGTGGAATACCCCTCTTGACTGATACCCTTCACTTAAGGGTGTGGACTACCCCCCTTGGAATTTTTTAAAATCATTGCACTCTTTTAACTGGGAATTAATGACAATTTTATACTCTAGAATCATGAGGGTTGTGCTTGTTCATAGGTAAAGCAATAACAACCCATGGCACACAAGCATTACCTGTCAACCCAAATAAAGCTATATTGTTCTAACACATTGTTCTAACACATGGTTTATTTGGATGGTGGTAGGTAAGTGGACCCTGACCTCAAAAAAATTCCTTGTCTCATATATAATTTTTATCCAAAGGATGGAATTAATTGGATGGCTCTATTGATGGGACTATTAAATCTACACACACACACACATGTACACACACACACACATACTTACTATCCCTTCCTCCATTTTGTTTAACCACTTGCTCATTAGAGCTCCCTTCGACAACCCCCCTTAACTTTACTATTTTCTTTTCCCTCAAAATTCCTTTATTTTCCCGTTAATTTATCCCTACTTCCCCCCATTTTTTAAATTTTCTAATATTTTTCCTTTTTTATTATTACTTTTTCTTCTTATTTTTAATCATTTCTCCTATTACCTTTTTTCCTTAGACCCCTTTATCTTTCCTTAGTTTCCCTAATTATTTCTTGTTTTCCTTAATTGTATCTTATTTTTCCTTAATTTCTTATTCCTTCCTTAAATTTGTCTCATTTTTCTTAACTTTCCTTAAATTTTCCTTATTTTTTCTTGTTCTTCTTCATTTTTCGTTAAAACTCTATTTTTTCTTCCTCTTTATTCTCTTTAATTCTTCCTTATTTCTTCGTTTTTATCCTTAATGTTTTCTTATTTTCTCCCTCCTTACACTCTTCCCCCTACCTATTCCTCTTTTCTCACAAATTCTTTAATTTATTTATATTTTATGCCTCTCTCTCTCTCTCTCTCTCTCTCTCTCTCTCTCTCTCTCTCTCTCTCTCCCTCCCTCTTGTTTTTCTTAATTTTTCCTTATTGTCCCTTTAATTTTTCTTTGATTTTCCTTTTAATTTTCCTTAAATTATCTCAAAATGTGCTATTACTATTCCCTTCCATCTTTCTTTTTCCTCCAAACCCTTTTCTTTTCCTTATGGTTGTTTTTATTTTTTCCGATTTCGTCCTAGTATACTTTGTGATTATAAAGTCTTGATTCCCTAACCTTATAAAACTCTAGTAAACTATTTTTCCTTATGCTTATTTTTTACTTCTAATTCTAAATTTGTTTTTTTGGCAAGGGCCTAACGTAGTGGCCTACCCTTATTAAAGTCCCCCTCCTTGCTTTGGACCAGGAACCACACACTTTCATGCACTTTGATACAGAAGGACTTTTGACCTGCCTCCCAATTTACTCCCTAACCGACCGGCTCTCCTCCCGCGGCTTGCCTAACTAAACTTCCCTACCCCTTATTCTTCCTACATATATAAATTCATCACTATATAAGGGATTTTTCCCTACCTTGCCCCCCAAAAACACACAATATCTATTCGTCACCCATGTTTTCTCGATCCTCGACCTCCCTAACCGACTGTTCCGACTTCTCTTCTGCTCTCCTATTAAAACCCCCTATACCATATAAACCCCTTACTTACTCCAAGCCTCTCCCACCTTGCTGCCTCCACTGCCCCTTATCTGTTCAGCCTATATTCCCCCTACCAGTGGGGTCCGTAAATACCCTACCCGTGCACTCCTCATACAATCTACCCCGTAGCCCCGCGATACCTTTTTATGTAACCGTCCTTCTGGTACTACCTTCTTGTGACCTGTGACCCGTCAGCGACTGAGGCACTGCGCTACTACCCTCCCACCTTGATCTCTGCCTCCAAGGTTCCAATCTCTTGGATTTGGCTGCTATGCTACTGCCAGCTTTCTGACTGTGCATGTCTTCTCCTACGCCTCTACGTAAAGTACTAGTGGCCCCTTCAATTCCCACTGGCACACATTTGATGCAACCTTGGACACATAGCTTCCTTCTTCATCATTGCCTTTGTACTACAAGACTCTCAGGTCTTGTATATTTATTATTTCGATTTTTTTCAACCCCCCCCTCCCTCCCTCTTTAATTCTTGTTTTTTCTATTGTTTTATTTACATACTCCTACCCCCCTTTTCCTTTGCTCTAAATTCTACTAACCCACTTCTCCATTACACTACTATATACTCTATTATTACCCTTTATTACTCCTAACCTCCCTAACCCTTTATTTAGAAACTCTAATTTAGTCCTTCTTATTTGTCTACTTATTAATAACCCCCTTTTTTAACTTTCTTCCTTCCCCTTACTAATACTCCATCCTTCTAATTTTTTTGTTGACCCCAACTTCTTGAATAACTAATCTATTCGTTACCAAACTCCATCCATAGTCTAAAAAATTCCATCTCCATGCCTTTCTTGTTCTTGCTATTTTCTTCCTAATTTGATTTTAATATTTTTTACCCCATCCTTCTCCAAAATCCAATTCTCATAATTTTCCACATGCCATCTTAGTGATTTCATTAACCCTTTTTTCTTGCATATCTCTTCTTTTTTTCTCCATAATTTTCCCAAATTCATCACCTTTGTCATACGCTCTCCCCCTAAAACTCACTGTTACCCCAAGCACTCTCTCAAAAACCACATCAAGCTTGTTAAGCCTAGGTTTAAGTTCTCTTGTTTCATTGTCTAGGTTCGCTCTTTTGTCCTTTCGCTATGCAAAGGGGTGTTGTAAAGTCTTCCACACCCATACACACACACACACCCACACCCACACCCACCCACCCACACACACACACACACACACACAATGCTACTCCTAGACCACATTTGGTTATCTAGAAAGCTATTAATTTCCTTTGAACCAAATTGGTTCACAAATAGGATTGGTTGATTTTGTTGTTGTTAATGGTAAGGCCACTATTGGTGGCCATGATAAAGCTATTGAACCAAGCTAAAATTATATCCACCTACATAGTCAAGATCAATATGTTCATGAACTTTGAGTTGTGGTAGTGCAATTCTTAATCCCATGTACCATTCAAGTATGTAAAGAATCTTTAAGCTATTACAAGGAGGTGAGTTTTTTGGAAATTTTCATGAACTAGCTAAGTATAGCAATAGAATATGAGATATCTAGCCTTGTGAATTTTAAATAAATCAAGCTTGCAATAAACTATGGGTACTAATGAGTAGAGAGTGGCTTCTTATCATGTAAATGATATTTATTGAGAACTTTCTTTGATTTTTTCTCTATCTGAGCACCTTGCATAAACATGATGCCAAAATTCAACAAATGAGATAGAGCTCTAAGCAAAGTGTATTCAAGTATGACCCATGGTAATCAATAAAACATAATGTAATAGAATTGGATATGCAAATTGGCCACACATATGACTTAGAAATAGATATCACATGCCAAAATAAATACACGTCATTACAATTTTTGGATTAAAAAGTAGAATTATGAAAAAGCATATAGGGATAGCACTATATGTAAAACACTAAATAGGGATAGGTGTTTTGGGAGGTTGGTTGTTTCACCATTGATCTATGTGGGAAAGCATAGCCCCGAGTTCCCTTTTGACACTTGCAAGGAATAGAAAAAAATAGATCACCAAGATACAATTTCATTGGTGGATTTCAATGGAAAGCCCCGAGTTCCCTTTTGACACTTGCAAGGAATGGACAACAATTAGATCACCAAGATATAATTTCATTGGTGGACTTCAATAGATAGAAATCGATGTTATAATTAGATTTCAACTTTAGGTAGACATCAAACTTTTTGTGATCACAATTTCACAATATGTATTGTTCAAAACAAACAATGCAACAATTCAAGAAGCTGCAAGAAAGCATTTCATGATTCAAAATCAATCACTTATTAAGTTTGAATCACCTACTTAGCTCAAATCACTCTAGGATCAATTACTTCTTCTAGCTTGAATCATATGCTATAATAAGCCAATCTCATGTACAAAGTGCATTGATATTTCATGGAAAGAGCCATGGAGGAAATTAATGTAGATCCACCGTGGACAAGATTGATGTCAACAACAATTTGACTTGATCATTAATTCAATATAAGATGCAAGGAAAGAAGTATAATGTTACAAAATTGTAGAAGTACCAAACATATTTATGATGCTACATTGATGCGAGAGTGGCCATGTGTATGGGGCACGTATTTTTGTCATGCATGCAACATGGACACTAAGAATTAAGGGGAAATTGTGAGAACACAAGAGAGGAGAGAATGAATATGAGACATGAAAAAGTAACAAACATTCAATAGTGGCCCATGGGATCCAACACATTCACCATTTAACTAGCCTTAGCCTATGGCTCATAAAAACCTATCATTCAAATCCACCCACGCATCCTACCCATTGCTACACCCTAGGACCATTACATCCATGCAGCCTATAAATTCCTACTCACTAGGACTAAGGACATAGCATGTATAAGTTCTCATCCTTTATAAATATATGAGTTAGTCAAAATACATTATCCATTGTTCTCAAGCATTATACCTACCTAATCTACCTTCTATTTTAATACATTTGATTGATTAGCCTAATACAATCTTTGCCATAAACCTTACCATGACATGCCTTTTTGCTTGGGGATTAATTGTCCTCAATTGATAGGCCATAATCAATATCACACATCATAGTCTTCTTAAGCTTCATTTGTTTAATTCCTTTCTCTATGATAACTTGATAAGGAAGTCAAGAACTATGTATGTCTCCAAGTAATCAAGTTTCAAAAAAGTAATAAAAAGATAGAATACTTATCTTTGATGTCTAAATTAATACATCCCCTTGCCATCTTGCTAAGATCAATCTTTCCTACAAAAAAAAAAGCTCATGTTCATGTTAGTAATAATGTGTATCTATTCTCTCATGCTTTGGACAAAGCCCCAAGTGACCAACTTGGATCCAACCTTAGTCTTGGGTAGGCAAAACCGAAAATTTACAAGATTTCAAGCTCTTATCTTATTGTGTGCTCATGGATCAATTATAGGAACTTGTAATCCCATGCCCTCTTGCCTTGTCTCTCGATGATTTACCTACAAATTGGTATGAGGAAAGGGTTGGAGGATGGGAATTCCCCATCAAGGACACCCCAACGCTTCTATTTTGTGCCTTGTGCTCATGCTTCCCTCTTCATACTTGCACCCTCCCCTCATGATTCCTGTTTCATTCCCCCCATTCATGGTTCCTCTTCCTAGCATGCTCCCCCTTCCACCCCCTTTGGTTGTGGATCCCCTCCTTTCCCTCAATTTGATGCGCCTTCCCTCACTGCTATGCCTTCCCACCCTTCCCTCTTGGACTTTGCCATTGTTCCCCTCCCCTTTCCCTAACTATGCCCCCCCTGCCCCCTTATGCCCCCCTATCATGCCCTCCCCCTTTCCGTCACTATGCGCCCCTCACATTGTGCCCCCCCTTCCCTCTTGACTACAACCCCCCTTCCTTCAATATTTCCCCTCCCCCCCCCCACCCCCCCTCCCTCCCCTCATTGTTGCTATGTATGCCCCCCCTCATTGAGCCACCCCCTTCCCTCTCAGCACCCTCCACCTTTTTCACAGTCCTTCACTATTGTGCCTCACCTTTCTCCCGAACTCTTCACACCCCCCCCCTAGTCTCTCTTCACTCCCCACTCACTACATCCTTGATTGCACTCTGTCACTAATGTGCCTCCCTTCCTCCCTTGCTTCTCTCTTTACTCATCTCTTGTCTCGATCCCCCTATCAAGTAAACCCTCCCCCCCTTGACTTACTATGTCCCCCCTCTTCACAACCCGTCCCTACATCCCCTCTCTCCATGCCCACTCTCTTAGCTTATGGACCCCTCTCACTCTTCACACCCCCTCTCAACATGCACCCCCCCCTTCCTCGCTTTTGCAATGTAGATTCCTTTTTCCCACCTCTGACCTTCAAATTTTTAGTTTGACACTCTCTTAACTGATGTATCTTGCCTCCTTTTTCCATTGTCTCCCTTTTGCCCTTCTTTCAACTTACTTGTGATCTTCCTCACCTCATATTTTTTCTCATTCTTTCCAAGGAGAAGCAAAAATGAATATGTTAAAAAGAATTCATATACCTAGGCGTTGATCACACTCCTCAAGCATACACAAGTCCTTTCAAAGAAGAAGTGCTAGAGAATGGGATGAATCCTTTCATCTTTGTCTATTATAAGAAACCAATAAAGATTGTGGAAGGAATGATGCAATATCTATATTATAGAGATGCATTATTTAGATGTCTTATTGGCATTGATACACTTTGTTATGGGCAGTATCGCCTACCAAGCTTTTGCAACACATGACTACAATCTACTTGCATAATGCTATAGATAAGTATGCCAAGGCACTTGCTGAAAAGATGCCTAGCAAATTAAAGGTTGTGTATCCATCCTTCTCCACTTCTATAGTTGGAATCTTCTCGACTTCCATAGCCATAAGCTCCTCCAATAGTAATTATGACATAATCAATTTTTAAAATGCCTCACAACCTAAGTGCTTCAACCATGGGAGCTTGTGCCAAGATATCTTCAAGCTGTGTGACAAAAAAATGTATTGTGGGATTATTTAAATAAATAATTTTCCACTATACGTATTGCTAGAGGATAAGGATAGTTAGAATAATCAAGATAGTGAGAGGCAGAGGAGCAGAATGGAGATGAGAGACTGCATAGCTAGAGAGCACACCAAAAATGGCTAACAAAAAACTACATTAGTTGAAAAGAATGAACATATACAAAGCCTTTAAGGCTAAGGATAGGGTTTCCAACCTGTTTAGGGTTATGGTTATGAGCAAACCCATTTAGGGTTAGCACTAGGGTTATGGTTTCCAACCCTTGTGTTATGTTATGTTAGTGCTACACATTAGGAAAAATGTTATTGAGATGAATCTTTAGTGCCTTTCCTCAAGATCAACATCATGGAGTAGGCCTTCCCTTAAGATGATTATAAGAGATGGAATAGGGACTAAACATTTTTTCTATCACACGTTTTGAAGGGAATGTCCTTCCTTTGATTACAATCCAAAAACTTTAGCCACATTGATAACATTCAAAAATTATGTCACCTATCACTTCAAAGGCATCTATCACATAATAGGAAAAACTCTATGATATGAATTTAATTTGGTGTGGTCATCACGTACACCCTTGGAGAGGCCAATAGGTGGAAGAACTTTTCAATGTGAGGCATGGCTACTGTACTGCCATGAGGAGGTTTGGTAAAGATATCTATAACATTCTCTTTGCTATCACAATTTTGCAATGCGATGTCATCCAATAACACTCTTTCTCTAATGAAGTTCTCTCTAGCATCAATGTGCGTTGTCTTGAGTGATATATTAGATTCTTGGATATGCTTGAGATGATTGATTCATAGTATATTGCTATTGGATTTTGACAATCAAAGTAATCTATTTTGACAATATCTCTTGAGTCGTATAGCCTCAAATGCACCCTATTGTGACTTGTGAGTGCTATGTATTTTGCTTCTCTTGAAGACAAAGAAACAAATAGTTGTTTGTTTGAAAACCATTGTGAGGATCTCCTAGTCTCATGATCACCTACATAGTCACTATCATAGTATCCACATGACGTCCTTTGCATTCTGTTCCAAACTGTCTTGTAGCTTTGATGTACCTTGTGACTCTAGATCTCAAGAGTTCAAAGTCATGATAGAGAACCAGATAGGCAAAAAGATAAATGTTCTTAGATGAGATAGAGGATGTGAACATATGTCTTTAGTAAACATTAGTATAAATTGAATCAAGAGTACTACGAGGATTTGGGCTTTTGGAATGCCAAGTCCCATATTCTAATTTGTTAATTACATCAAACTTCTAAAGTTAACATGACCACATCTCTTGTGCCTTATTGTGGAAAGTGGCATCGGTTGATGGTCCACTAGCATGGCACATAAATCTGGTACGAAAGATAGCATTTTGAATAACCATCCTTTATTTCACTCTTTTCCAACTAGTTGACTTCTTCTTGATTTATATTATATTGTACATTCATCTCCATAAAATATGACTCCATAACTATGTTCTATCATTTGTTTAAGTAACATAAAGTATATCTCTTAGTAATCCTTTTGTACCAAATAAAACTAATCATAGGGACTCTGCCTTTCCTTTGAAATGGATTTGGTGTGTTATCTATAATGTAGATAACATTCTTGGATCCTTCTAATGGTTTGATCTCTATAAACCGTTCTTGATATCCAGTCATATGAGATAATGCACCATTATCTTGATTTACATGTTAACATGATGATTTTTTGGGTTTGGAATCACTGTCAATATTTTGCATAACCTCAATCAATATATATATTGTGCTAGGTTCATTGGCATTGTCACGACATGATTTTGTAGTCTAGAATATATTAGGCTAGCATGATTAAATGTAATAATTAGTAGGTAGGCTAGGTAGATTTAAATGGCTAAATGCCATATGGATAATGTGTTGGATATGTTAATTGATTAATATAAATGGTGCACTCACACATGTAGGTCCTAGGATAGGAATGGGTAGGAATGCATGGGTGCATTAATAAATGGTAGGCATAAAGTGTCATAGGCTAAGGGTAGAATAATGGGGTATGCCCAATGGATGGATCCCAAGAGGCATGAGAGGTTGTGACCTCTCGTATGCATGGAATGTGTGCATGATGCATGGAATGTGTGCATGAGGCATTATGCATTAATATATGTGGTTTGTGGATTGCATGAGCATGGTAGATTGGTCAATAGCAAAAGTACACTCACGGGGGCACTCCTTCCACCCCATTTGGAGGGCCAATACTTCTCTAATTATGCATCATTCTCTCACACATGTGCATCCTCCAACCGGTACGTGACAAGTGGTATCAGAATAGTGATCCTCTAACTGTGGGGACTTGACATGTGGAAGCTGCAACATCAGCGTGATAGCAATGCACAAAGAAATTTACCAGGGGGCTCTCTAATTCTTCATTTTCTCTCCGTAGATTTTGTGATAAGAAAAGTGACTAATGAAATAAAAAGAAAGAATAGGGATAAGTGGTAATATTGACTAAGGATATGGTGCATAATGGTAGCCAAATTTATCTCTTTTGTCTGATTGTGTGGACCTGTCATGGCCGCAGATGCCCGCATGGTGCATACCTTTGTGGTCATTTGAGTCTTTGACTCGTTTTTAATGAGGCTTTGTATAAGGCCTTGCATAAGGCCTTGTGTAGGCTTATTGGAAGGCCTTGAGTAAGGCCTTGTGTCGCATGGCACACAGTGCCCCAAACTGCACGTGCGACCCATGCCGCAAATCACAGCCACGCTGCAGCCCAAGCTTAGCCTCTGCAGTTAGCTCGATTATTTGTGCCCCTGAGAACCGGATGGCACGTCATAATTTGCATCGCAAATAGCAATGGAAAAAGCACGTTGTGTCACCTTTGACATCTGTCGCCTGCAACCATGTCACCCCATCATCCTTATCATGTAGCGTCGTGATCCGTGTTGCATGCAACCCCTATAGCACTCTGTCGTGCCCACATACCTATTGCCTATGCCCCTCCTATAGCTGCCTCTGACCTCTGCCCTGCCACGTGTCAAATCTGCCAAGTGTGCAGCCGTCATGCCATCAACTCCCTTCCCTTTAATTAAGTACCCCCTCCTCTAAGGCTCTAAGTACCCCTTTCTTTAAGGCTCTTTTCCCCCCCTCCTCTAAGGCTCTAAGTACCCCCTCTCCTTACTTAGTCCCCTCTCCTTATTAGTCCCTCTAAGTCCTCATTTGCTCTAAGTTCCTCTAAGTTCCTCTAAGTCCCTCTAGTTCCTAATTTTCCCCCTTCCCTTAGTTCCCCTTCTCTTGTAGTGTAATTTTTAAAAAAAAGATAGAATGAAAAGAAGTTTAAAATATATTTATAAAACATAAAGCTTAAAAGAAAAAAATTAAAATTAAAAGACAACATTAAAAAAAAAGAGAGAGATTATTGAGAAAACAAAAGGAAAAAGGATTATTTATTTAAAAAAAGAGGTCAGATAATTAAAGGACAGAAATAGGTTAGTAAACGTGATAGGAAAAAAAAAGAAGAATAGTTACATTATTCGAGATATAAAATAAAGGAAATATCAAAGAAAATAAAAAGAATTGGGATTTGAAAAAGAAGTAATTTGTAGGATATAGAACTTAGGAAAGATTATGAGAGCATAAAATCAAGGGGTACCATAGATGAAGTGTGGTCGCTTCACAATTAGCAAGGAGGGGACTGCTATAGAGCACTATTTAAGAAAAAGTGAAGGCTACAAAAGTGGAGGAAACTCGAATAGAATACACAATTGTGTGATGATGACAAGGGTCAAAGAATTGATCTACTTAAACTTAAGATGAGCATTTACGATAATGAATTAATAATGCATTTGCTTGTAGGCTAATGAAGTAATAAATGCATTTGCATCTAGGATCATGCGTAAAAATAGGAAAAACTCAAGAATGGAGCACGTGCACAACTATTACTTTGGAAATGTACACAATGGTATCATATAGAGACACTCGATAAGGATTCTTTGGAAGGCATCCATGGTGCCAAGGGTCTTGAAGCTGGAGTACTAGAGATGGTTAAGTCATTCTCTTAGGTTGGGTTGATGAGCCAAGGTAGTACTTGGACTATTCCCAAGCAAGAGGGTGCTATACATGGTCATAGGTGGTGGATATGTAAACGCTTAGTAAGGTCTGGTGACCTTGGAGAGATCTCAAGTAATTGGTGAGTCATGGACGCATGACTATGGGTGGATCCGCAATTAGACCTAGTGGTCTAGAATGAGTACTAAAGTAAGATCTGGTGATCTTGATCTTGTAAGTTAGGCCTATTTTGTAAGTTTTGGGTTTGATCAACCTAAAACTAATGGTTCCAAACTGGTCACTTGGAACTTGGACCAATGCAAGCATATGAGAGATAGATTAGGAAATGGTATCCTATTAGAAAGGAAAAATAGAATGGAAATGTATTCTTACTAACCCTAATGGATAAAGTTAAATTAGTCTTTGTAGGAATGTCCAAAGCAAAGGAGTATATGGATGACACAACAAGAAAGATAAACACTATGTCTTTCTTATTGACTTATTTGAAAATTTGCTTTGAAGGAACATGCTAATGTTGGACTTGTTAGCAGGACCCAGAAATGAAGATGAAACATTGAAGATGTTGTATGGACGTATATTCAAGAACCTAATGAGTGCTAAAGATCATGAAGACAAAGAAGAATACCTAGTAGATGAGGACATCTTTGTCCCAAGCAAGAGGGCATGTCACGACACGATTTTGTAGTCTAGAATGTACTAGGCTAGCATGATTAAATGTAATAATTAGTAAGTAGGCTAGGTAGGTTTAAATGGCTAAATGCCATATGGATAATGTATTGGATATGTTAATTGATTTATCCATATGGCTAAATGCCATATGGATAATGTATTGGATATGTTAATTGATTAATATAAATGGTGCACTCACACATGTAGGTCCTAGGATAGGAATGGGTAGGAATGCATGGGTGCATTAATAAATCTTAGGCATAAAGTGTCATAGGCTAAGGGTAGAATAATGGGGTATGCCCAAGGGATGGATTCCAAGAGGAATGAGAGGTTGTGACCTCTCGTATGCATGGAATGTGTGCATGAGGCATTATGCATTAATATATGTGGTTTGTGGATTGCATGAGCATGGTAGATTGGTCAATAGCAAAAGTACACTCACGTGGGCACTCCTTCCACCCCATTTGGAGGGCCAATACTTCTCTAATTTTGCATCATTCTCTCACACGTGTGCATCCTCCAACCGGTACATGACAGGCATAATGACTTTGACTTTTGCATACCCTCAATCATGAGATATATTATGTTAGGTTAATTGGCGTAACGATTGTGACTGATGTTTGCAACATAGTTTCCTCTTCCATGAAATTTCCTTTATTACTACTGGATTAAACACCTTAATCATGTTTCTTCTTGTAACAATCTCTCTCATAATGTCCAAACTTATGACAACAATTGCATCATATTTTAGCATGTTACTAGATGCATTTCTCTTCGTTAAAATTTTACTCTATTGAATGATTTCTTCTTGGATACTAATGTTGATGATTATGTTGTTGATGTTGAGACTATTGTTAAAGGCATGTGATGTACAAAATAAACAAATTACAATATTTCCAATGATACAATGCCATTATCTCTTTATACTATGAACTTTGCTCACTATCTTGTAAATGCTTGCATTCCAAGATATGTAAGGAGTGTGAAACAACATGTGAGGGAAGGGACTAACTCTAATAGGAACTAGTTTGGTGATTTTAGGTAAGGGCTCGAATAGCATTGTGGAGTTAAATCTCCCCTTATGCCAAACCAACTACCACAACAATGAAAAGAAAGAAATAATTTCTTTTCCTATTTATTTTTAATGTGTTGGGATCAAACACATCAATCAAGAGGCTTCGTGGCTCTAATGTAGAGGCTCAAAGTAGTCAGATGCAAGTGTCAAAACTTGTGCATGATATGATGAGTGTGAGAGCTCAAGAAACAAGGCACTTTTTCTTTTTGTACTACCTCCAAATTCTTCCTAGATCAACAAATATGGCTTGCCAAACTTTGATCAAGAAAGGGGGTAAAAAAGTGGTGCAGTATGTGGCTATGAAGATGTGTTGTTGTGGAGCATAGTGATAATGTGGTAGGAGTGTTACACATGCAGAGTGCACAATATGCTTAGTGATGGTTAATAGTACATCGGTGGCACTGTATGTGACACATGGAAATGATGAGGTGGTAAGATTACTACGTGGTTGTGTGGACCACCATGTATCACATGTCGCAATGTTGATGGGGCAATGGAACCTTGCAAGCTAATGATGTGGCTCTTTCCACGTTTTATGGTGATGTGGGAGATAAGAATCATGCTAGTCGACCACATGTACTACCATGTGTTAAAGTCCTTACCTAACCCTATGGGTGACCCTATCATGGGTGACGCTTGTCCTATCCTGTGGGTGATCAATCTTCCACATGACTATCTTCTCCTAGATGCTCTGTGGGGAGGATCTTTTAGAACTCATCAATGTATTTTATGACACTTGTCTTCCCAACTAAGTCAAAATATGGTTCTTATTATTTTTCTTATTGGATGATGGCAGGTATGCAGACTATCCTCTTCAATAAAAGAGATGCTTGTTAGGACTTCACCAAGCTCTAATTTTCTGCAAAAACATTATTGGCACTTCTTGTCAAAAACTCTTGTATACTTTTTATCCAATTTCATAGGTGCTTTACCTACATACTCAAACTCTTCCTTAAGGCTTGTACACACGCATGTGTGATATACCTACCTAGCAAAAAGAAGGTGATTGGCACTAAGTGGGTTTGAAACCTCAAATATAAATCCAATGGTACATTGGAGAAGTACAAGGTAGGGTCAGTGGCATAATAATTATAACTTTCCTCCCGCAGTGAGAATGACCATTGCCCATTAATGATAATAAATGTTAGAAATGGATGTGAAGAATGAAGAGTTTGAGGAGGAGATATACATGGCACCATCATCAAGCTTTGAAATGCCTAGATTATGCTGACTTTTGGAGGCACGTATGAGCTAAAGCGAGCCCCCAAAGTATGGTATTAGTGAATATACAACTTTTTCTTTATTTCTTAGGCTACATAAAAGTCCATATGAAATCTTGTATGTATTTTTGTAAAGAGAGCAGGTACATGCTCATAGTCCTCTATGTGGACAGTCTGTTATGATAGTAGACCACGAAGAAAAGATAAAACAAATGCAATTACTGATGAGTTTTGTGTGTGAGTTAATAGACTTGGGACATGAATTTTTTGTTTGGATCTTGCAAGTTTGGCAGCAATGAAACAACATTTTTAGTTCTTAACAAAGGAATGCAAAAGGAATTTGGCATGGCTGAGTGCAAGTCAATGGTCACACTTATGGAGGTTGACACAAAGCTCTCATTGGAAGGTTCTTCACTTGTGGATGAGAAGTTGGTGGGGAGTATGATATATTGTTGTGCAATACAAGGCTTGAAATTAGTTTTGTAGTTGGTGCATTGAGAAGGTTCTCAAGTAAGCCTTGACAGAACCATTGGAAAGTAGGGGTGTGCATGTCGAAGTACATCAAATGTACTATTGACTATGGCATCATCAGGCAGTACCTTGACTAGATATTGTAACTCAGGATTGTGATTCCTACAAGTTTATTTTTGGTTACTATTTTATTTTAAGTTCATATATCATTTATTGGATCATCAAGAAGCAAGCTGCAGTGGCACTATCTTTGTACAGGCTAAGTATAGGCTAAGTATAAGGTAGCATGCTTTGCAGTTGATGTGTTGAGCAGTTTCTCAAATAAACCTTGAGAGAACCATTGGGAAGCAAGGATGTGCTTATTGCAATACATCACCCTTTTCAAGAGTTGGATGAATGGTTTTAATTTAATCTTGCTACCAATTTTCATAAGAGCACATCAAGGTTTCTTGGCTAAGGATCGTAACTAGTGAAGATGGACTTAGAGTGCTCTAGGGATGAGCTACTCTATTTTCTATCTAGTGGAGATGGACTTAGAGTGTTCTAGGGACAAGCTGCTCTATTTTTTCAAGGGGATGATGTCCTCTGGGGATTTCGCATTCTCCTAGATTCTCCATCAAGGACCTTGAGCCCAATTTGGTTCAATTTTATAGATTTGCATTTTTGGCTTGAGTGGCTTGCTCAATTGGTACCATGCTTTACATGCTCCTTTGTTTTGGATTTTGGAACTAGCCCTTGGATTGTGAATTAGCACTCAGACTTAGAATTGATATTGATACTTGGAACTTACACCTAGATCTAGAACTACCACGTAGACCTAGAACTAGCACTTGAACCCAAAATTGGTCCTTGGATTTGAAACAGGCACCCAAACCTAGAAGATACACTCAGATTAGGAATTGGCCCTTTGAGCCAAAACTATAACTTGGATTTAGAAATTTCAGCCAAGTGAATCCTACCTAGCTGAGTGCTAGGTCTACAAATATTGTCTCCTAACCATTTGGCCACTCTCGATGACCATCCAATATGTCTTTGGGAACTACTTGATGCTTAGTGCTAGAAACAATGGCTACTCCTCATAATGGGGGCCTTACAACATAACAACACTTCTCACCCTCTAGTGACTATCATCTGAGGGTGAAGCATTGAGAAAATGCATTCCTAGGCCCCTTCAATGTCCATCTAGGGGTGAACTACCTTCATGGTCCGACGAAGATAATTATGATGTAACAAATCTCTCCCAAGGGAATCGGTTAAGATATATGTATGGTTATCTATTGTAGGGTAGTAGACCAATTCCACATCTGCATCCATGATGAGCTCACACACAAAGTGATATTGAATCTCAATGTGCTTTGTGCAAGCAAGCGTGGAACATAGAATTCTTTGCAATTGAACGAGCTTTGGTTGTCACATATAACGTCTTTATAGCTCCCTTTGGTGCATCTCTTATATCCTCCAATATCCACCTCAACTAAAGTGCTTCACATAAAGCAAGGCATGCTACCTTATACTTAGCCTCTACAGAAGATAGTGCCATTATGGGTTGCTTCATAATGATCCAAAAAATGATACATGAACTAAACATAAAACAGTAACCCAAAATAGACTTTGAGAAATCACAATCTCTTGCCCAATTTGAAATCAATTTGTGAAGGTGATGCCATACTCAATAGTACCTTTGATGAAGTTGGACAGGTTGACGTATAGCTCGATTGAAAGAATAGTTGGGCTAGAGCAATTAGTTGACCGCTCTATTAGAACTATTCGACACATTCAATAGGGGTGAGGGGCTATCCCTCCTCACCTATATAGGGGCCATTGACTCCCCATGACTGACTAGAAAAAAGAACCATCATAAATTTCATGTATTTTGCCTATTCTGCATGACTATAGTTCATGGTTGACCATTGCTTGTGCTAAGATTGCTTGCTTAGCTTCTTTTTTGCTATGTGTGGCTTTTACCGGAGGTATTGCTAGGTTTCTTTCTCCTTGCAATTGTTCGATTCTTTGTTTAGACATAGGTTTGGTGCTCCATGTGGTGTTGATGTTTTCAAATATAATTGTGTGCTGTGTGAATGTAGTTCTCTAATGAAGCTTAACTCCTTTGCTACTAGAAACTAGGACCGTTGAAGCAAACACTATTTGCAAAAAGATTCTTTGACACTCAGTTCTAAGGAATTCCTTTGCTATTAGAAAGTAGGGTTGTTGAAGCAAACACGGTTTCCAACAAGATCCTTTGACACTTTCAATACTAAGGAAAAATCTAATTTTGTCATATGAAAAATCTATTGTCCAAGAAACTATCCATGATTATATTATTCATGAAATTCTCGATCGTGACTCCCAAGGAAGGTCCCATTCCCTCGGCTTATAAATATATGAAAGAAACTATGGACAAGGAAGCTATTATCTCTCTGCCCACACTTACGTTGATAATAATAATAATAACAAATAAATAAATATGTGTGTGCGTGTGTGTGTACAAATATGAGCATTTGCTTGCATGATGGGATTAAGGGGACGTTTGCATGCCGATTTCTTTGGAAGCATGTGAGATAAAAGCCAATTTTATTCATTTGCATCATTTTTTTGTGTGGTAGCAAGGCAAGTATAGTTGGAAGCATACGACACCATGTTCTTCAAGATGCAAAAAATAATAATCAAAAGAGGTAAGTCCATAAATAAAATAAGTCAATTTTTAAAATGTGTTTGAACAAGATTTATTTTGCAACAAAAAACAATGCAAACAGAAGCTCTTTTACTAGTTCAAAATCAAAGTCGAACAATAATCCATAACAAAAATGCCCAAATCAATAGATGACAATATTCATGAATCAATGTACTTCCACAAGAATATGCGTATGAATTCCACTCACATGAAGAGTTCCACTCCTTGATGGCCAAAGTCACATAGATATTAGCATAAAATGAAAGAAATCAAGAACGTTGCATATGGTCTAACGAAGCATATCATATAGAAACTATCAAAGAAAGAAGAAGAGATTACTAAGACCTTACTCATACAGAAGCCAAGCCATGGTTAACAAACACATAATAGGAATTTTGATGTGTTGTTTGATTATTAGTTGCTTCACCTTCAACATTGAGCTCGAGGAACTTGTCGAATTAATTGAACATTAGTAGACACAGTAAACGAGAGAAAATAATGGCCAATCACAAAAATAAGATCACATATAAAGTAGATCCAAAGTCATCTTCCCACCTCCACCGAGCATCCATAACAAAGGTAAACCATCAGTCAAAACAAAGATCAAAATAAAAGCACAACTTCATACTTTTGCTCACTACACACGTAGGAACACGCCAAGAGAACATAGAGATTAGAAATAAAGGGTAGATGTAGTTCATTTATTGCATCGATTGCTAAGACACATCAAAAGTACATTCGACAAACTAGAAACATCAAGACAAAACTAACCCTCCTAGTTAAAATGGTAGATGATTCAACACATTCAAATTTCAAGCCATTCAACGAGCACTTTCAATTTACACGAGTGGATGGCCTCACATTTCACCTCACGACTAGATCTAATTGAACATGTGGGATTTAAAAAAGAAATAAAAATAAAATGATCAATGTTCATAGAAAACCTGCAAACTATATACAATGAACGTGCAAAATTTACATTTCCACCTGTAAAAAGCAGTTTCGAAATTTTGCAAACTTGGACAATTTAGCCATATTTTAGCGAAAAAATATCCAGATCCTCAAGAAAAACCTTGAAAATTTGAAACCTGAAGTTTTGTGACCTGTTGAGAAGAATGTCTTCTGTTGTCACAAGAATTAGTTGGTTCAGTGGTGTTGCATAGCATCCGGTTTCAGAAATGGCTTTCGGTTCCTCGAACGTGATCCAGGAAGGGAACCGACGGCTCGTTGATTACGTGACCCAAATAATCGATGCTCTCAATTCGCAGGATGGATACGCTTTGAGAGAGCTTCTCACAATCACTTCTACGACTTCTTACCGAGGGTCCGTCGCTATGGCTCTGGACGTTGTTAAGGTTAGACTTGTCCCTCGCAGGAACTCTTTAATTAGAATTCAAGTTCAAATTTTGCAGCCACTCATTGCGCTTGTAATCTTACCACAGGATGCGTCCAGGATAGTCAAGCAAACTGACAAGCATGGCCAACTTGGGGATATGCTCGTGCAGCACATGCGCTGTATGCAGAGCTATCATCACAAACACTTTGTGGATGCATACAATGGTTTGGAGAAATCAGCGAAGTATCCTTCACGGTTGCTTATGGTCGGTTTTGGGTGACGTTCTTTTCGTATTGTTAGCTCTGGAGTTTCCTCAGCTGTGCAGTGCCTTCCTGCAAGAATTTCGAAACTGGGAGACAGCTTGGGCGATGGATGCGTTGTACACTATCGTTTATGAGTTGAGAACAATGGCTGAAATGGTTAGATTCAAGAACCGCAAGTAAACTGGCGTTGCTTCATTCCTCTTTCAGAGATTTTTCTTTTCAAAATGCTGTCATATACTCATACCGTTGCTCTTCATCTTCGTGCTTCAGGCGGACAGTGAAATGGCAGTGCTTGGAAGAACCCCAGACAAGTTAAAAGGGGCAGGTTCCTTTTTGATGAAGGTTTTCGGAGCCCTTGCAGTAAGTGTTGTGGTCATTCTTCTCCGTCAATGGCCCAATCATTGTGGTACCTTAGTGCTGTTTTATGAAATGTGAAAGTTGGCTGATTGTGAAGGATGCGTTGCTGTAATAGGGTGTTTGTGATTGAGATGAGCTAGCTCATCAAATTGGAAAGCAAGAAACTCAGTACGAAGAGCTTTTTATAAATGGATGCTCAAGTATGTGTGGGTGTGTGGATTGGTATGTTTTGAGAGCATATGTTTATACTATTACACCCACCGTTGGGCGCTATGCGTGATGGTTTTCAACCTTGTGAGTGACTGTCGTGAGATCAAAACTGCACTATTTGTTGTGGTTTTAGAGGATGAGTTTGGGCATGATCCTATATTCATGTAGATATTTATAATGCACTAAGAATACATGCATTAATGAGCCCTGCTGAAGTAGAAGCTTCCAAGGCTCAAAGCTTGGAGCAAGATCCTGTACAAGAAGCTTGCCAGGGAGGGCTTGACTCTCTGCCGAGCTACTCTAGCTGCGTGCCATCCAACCCTGCCCACAAGAATCACATACCAAGGGTCTAAGCTGCCCCATTCATCCTTTGCAAAAGCACGAGCAAGACACTATATTCCGAACCTTTTCCAGCAGGAGCTAGTTAACCACCAAAGCTCTCCCTACCAAAGAAAGTTTGGCGTAGCTCCAGGAGAGAAGCTTCCAGTGCACACTCTCTAAGACGGGAGCAATCTGCTGCTCAAACAAGATGTCCTCGCACAAAGGTATCTCGATGTTTTTCTCCCTCCAACATGTGAATGAAGCAAGCAACCATAAGGAAGGGGAAGTTATTGATGAGAGCTCATGAGAGATCAATACACTCTAACTCAGTGCAATCCATGGAATGGAAACAAAACTAGTTCAACAGCAAAGATGTGCCATCATTTTATGGAGATGAAGTTCTTCTCCCTGTACGTTCTTCTCACTCAAATGTTCATTCTCTTGTGCATGTGTAGCATGGCACCTTGTACATTCGTACTTGAGTGCCTCCGTACTCCAGCACTCATACACTCGCACCATGGCGTTTCCTGTGCCCCTACATTCATTCTGCATTTGTTACCACAGCATTCTTATACAATGCACCATGGCGCTCCCCATACCCATGCATTCCTCATACGTAGCTCTTCGTTCCTCGGTCATCGTCAAAGTCTCCCATAGGCCCACCTTTCCCATTACAATTTCACTCTATTGAGCTCATAGGTCTAGCCTCTTGTCCTCTCACACTCTTCCTCATTCTTTGGTGTACAAATGACAATCTCCTCAATCATCTTTGTCTCCTTCATCATCTTCCTCTCTTCGACACATCCACTTGTGGTCACTAGTCACTTCTCCCATTTGTCCTGTCTTATTTGCCGAGCCATCGTACTCCATTGCTCGTCTCCTTGATGACTCCCGGATTCCATCAACCTTGCAGATGTGCAATGTATCTCATTCTCGTATAACATGTTGATTTTATAAGATTAGGTGGAGGGTGATCCAGTATAACTGAACAAGCTCTACAAGCTGAAATCTTCACTCATTTGAGACGACTCCTTCCTTGAGTCTGCAGGCCATAGAGATTCCCCGTTGGCTACATGAGTTTTCTAGTCTATTGAGAACGGTTCTTCAAGCCACATTGGTAGTTGGAGAGGAGACTTTAGGTGCACTTCTTCTCCTACACCACCCGCATCCGCAAACGACTATAGCTGGATGTCCCTCATGGAGCTTCTGGTGGGAGCAGCATTGGTTGGAGCAACAAGTACCACATGAGGTCCTCACTAGATTTTGGACCTGCCTACAGACTAGCCTCTACCTGAGGAAGATCTCATGCTTCTTGTGATTGGTGGCCCACGAAGGCCTTCCTGTTGGCCCTTGACTGGAGCAAATGAGGAGAGATGAGGCTTGTCATTGTTGCAGGGCAAGGGATGTAGAGATGATTGCCCACTGCCTGTGGAGCTGCCATGTGGCTTAGAGGATCTTGTAGTGCTTCCTAAGGATTGTTGCTAAGATGTGAAGGATCCGATGGGTATTCACATGGCATGGTGGGTTGGTTGATAGAGGGGCGACATTCCTTCTCCATAGAGATGATCTTCCCAGCCTACTTGATACATGGGGAGAGCATCATTAGTTAGGGTATACAAGCTTCATGCTTCCTTCTCATCAGTGCTTAGAGCTTGAGCCGAAGGATACTGTCTGGGAGGTTGTGGCCAGCATTACTGCCTAGAATGTTTGGGTTACACACTGCAGCCTAGTGACGGTGTTGGAAGTCAATGTCCCCCACCTGTGAGCCCCCATATGAGGGGGACATGGGGGGGTGTATGACTGCGAGGGGGATGGATTATGGGGGACCATCATGGGCTGCAGCATGCAAGCATATGGCTGCGCAGCAGGAGCTCCAAGGCAGGCTGGAAAGGGCGTGGCAGCAGCAGGAAACACAACCCCTGGCAGCCCTATTCATAGGCTGCCCAGGGGGGGAGTTATAGCTGACCAGGCTGGTCGGTCCAGCCCTGGTAGCCGACTAGGCAGTCGGCCTATCCAAAGGGGCAGCAGCCTCCTATATAAACCCCCCTTCCCCCTCACGTCTCCATAAGCTACAGAAGCCAACAGAGGCAGCGCGGAGCAGGAGAAGCCCTACAGGGAGTTCTCAGTCTGTAGTCCAGAACTTGCTGGTCCTTTTGTGCTCACCTTGAGCTGTGTTTTGCCGACTTCTTGGTGGAGGAATTATATCTGAGTTCTCTCTCTCTCTCTCTCTCTCTCTCTCTCTCTCTCGTGTACGCTGTTTATGCTCTATTGTTTGAGTGAGGTATGCAAGTCATTTCCAACATGGTATCAGAGGACGGCGGTTCCCAGTGTTAGAATTATAGATATAATTCAGCAGTGACCAATGTAATATAATAAGCTAGTTAGGGGCACTTTTCCCTCTTTAAGAGGTTTTTCCCCCTAACCGCAGTTAGTTCACTAACTATGGTTAGTGACTAGTTAGGTTTTGTCACTAGGACAAGACCTTATCTTTCTTTCATTGTGTTGTACTCTCACACTCTTCTATTGCAACTAAGCTTTCAGCTTCCAAGCTTCTAGCTCTCACTCTCTCTTGCTCTCTTTCACTCTCTTTACTCACATTTGGTATCAGAGCAGGTTCAAGAACTTCAGGCTCCCTGCTCCCTTCAGTTCCAGCCCTTTGCCTCAAGCTTCAGCCTGCTTCAACTCGTGCGTACAGTCTGTACGACTGTACGGAATCCCGACGTACAGTGCCGTAAAGCCTCCGTACAGATCCCGTAAAGCCTCCGTATAGTTCCCGTGCAGCGCCGTACAGCTTACGTACAGCGCCGTACAGATCGCCGTACCTACGTCGTTTCTCCCTGTACAGATTCGTCGTATAGCGCCGTCACTTCCGTACCTGCGCTGTCACGTCCGTACCTGCATGTACACCTGCCGTCGTACTTGCTCGCCGTACCAATCGTACAATCCGCACAGTGCCGTACCAACTATACGGCACTTCCGTACTGTTTTCAATACAGTGATTCCGTACTCATTCTGCTTCCGTACAGCAGGTAGCTACTTGGTTTCGTACAAGAGAACTAGCAGGTGATCTTTGGCAGGAAAATTTTGCAGACAGCCATTGTTTGGCTCAGTATTTTGGGAGTACATTTGGGGCATTTTGTATATTGCAGACATTGCAATCATTGTGTAGTTTCGGAGCTACATCTGGAGCAAAAATTGCAGATTTTGTCTAAAATTTGGGGCTTTTACAGACAGATCTGCAGATCTAGTCTGAAATTTGGGGCTTTTATTCAAAAATTGCAGATTTGGGGCTTTTAGTAATTTTACCCCTTTCTGGTTGCAATTTCAAGCCACAAATTGGGGCTTTTGTGTTGGGAGAGCATTTTTTGGAGTAATCAGCTCATACTGCCTTTCTTGGAGTGTTTGAAGCACTTTTGGCAGATTTTGGAGAGTTTTTGATGCTTGGACAGATTTCTGACAGTGCAAGTATAGAAATCTAAGTTGCATTTACAGCCCGTGCTTGGCTGTGTTTTTTTTTGGGAGTTGTGCATTTCATTCCCAGTAAGGGAATTCAGCTTTGTATCTGCTTCAATCTTTTTCTCAGAAATGGCCCATCAAAATCAGAATGAGTTCCAGTTCGGTGGTCTTTCACAAGAAGACAAGTTGGATGGTACCAACTACTCCCTCTGGAGTTTCATGGTACGTAATATTCTGATTTCTCGAAATTTATGGGATTATGTCAATGGGGATGAGATCCGACCAGCAGATATTGCACCTGCTACCCCTCCTCAGCAAGGAGGTGGAAGAGGTCGTGCACAGGGTGCAGCTGCAGGACAAGTTGTTGGTGCAGCTACAGTCACTACTTCAGAGCAGAAGAGATGGGATTCACGGGATGCCTTAGCTTTGTCATGCATCTCTCTTTCAGTGAAAAGATCTATCATTCCGCATATCCGGTCGTGTAAGACCTCCAGGGCAGCGTGGGATATCTTGGAAAGCATGTATGCAGCACGGAATGATGCAAGGGTATCTTTCTTGAAAAGAGAGTTGAGCAATACACATATGGAGGAGGGTGACTCCATGTCAGTCCACCTCACAAAGCTACAGGATCTCAGAGAGCAATTGTTAAACATAGATGAAATTATTCCTGATTCAGAGATGATTACAACCACTCTGAATTCTCTTCCAGAGTCTTATCTCAGCTTTCACACTTCGCTGAACTTATCATTGAGGGGGGGTGCAAATCCCCTCACTTTTCATGAGTTGATAGGACTTCTGCTTCAGGAAGAGCAGACTAGGAAAAATTTGGCTTCATGTGTAGGTGAACAAGCCATGCTCTCAAAATTTAAATAAAAAACAAAGGGACAGGCAAAGACATCAGTAAATCAGCCTTCCAGTGGGTCAGGACAGCCTTCACAAAAGGCTAAAAATGATGCAAGTAAGCCCAAAAAGAAGGGTTTTTGTCACTACTGCAAAAAGCCAGGTCATCACATAGCAGAATGCAGGAAAAGGCTTGCAAAAGAAAAGAAAAACAGTTCAGGTATGGCTGTTTCAGATTCAGCCCCTCATGCATCTGACAGTGGGGATGCTGCAGCCAACTTTGTTGGACAGGATTATGCCTTTTTATCTTGCATTTCAGATTCTAGGTTGGCTGTTCCAGATGCTCAGGATAGTACAGCCTCTTGCAGTGATGATACATATGCATTTTTGACTTGCAGCTATGACTCTTCTACAGATGCATCTGCTTTCAGTGTTAATGAAACACTGAACACATGGTATTTTGACAGCGGTGCATCCAAGCACATCACTTCTAGGAAGTGTCTTTTTACTTCCTTGCATCCACCTCCCGTTGGTAAGAAAGTCACTTGTGCCAACGACTCATCATATTCAGTACGTGGCAGAGGAGAGGTTGAGCTCACTGCCATTGATGGCTCAATTTTCAGACTTTAAATTCTGGCTAGAGGGTTTGATGTGTGCCAATTACATTTTGAACAGGGCTCCCACTAAGGCTTTAAAAACAAAAACTCCTTTTGAGGTCTGGAATGACAGGAAGCCTTCAGTGGATCACTTCCGAGTCTTTGGATGCCTTGCTTATGCACATGTGCCAGTTGAATTTAGGCACAAATTGTTAGACAAAGCCATCAAATGCATATTTGTTGGATACAGTGCAGAAAGCAAGGGGTACCGTCTCTACAATCCTGCTACACGCAAAATTATAGTAAGTAGAGATGTGATATTTTCTGAAAATTCAGCTCATACTTAGGCTGAATTTCAAATGCCTTCGTCTTCAGAGGATGTCTTTGAGGGGTTGCTACCCATTGCTTTGGGTTCCCCTGCTGATTTTTCTGATCCAAATCAGAATTTACAGCAACCTCCAGATGCTTCAGTTCCGCCACAGGATGTCTTGCCCCCTCCACAGGCAGTGGAACAAGTGGTGGAGCAAGAAATTGCATACATACATGCAGCAAAAACAGTCCCAAACTGGCTGTTACAGACTCTCAGGGAGAGTAAACTTGATGCTCCGTTATCTGGCAGGACTCGCAATGCAGCAAGGCACATGGAAGGTGCTAATTCAGTGGAATCAGCATATGCAGGTACTCTCCTTGATGAGGAGGAGCCTGTCACGTTTGAAGAGGCAAAGGATAATGTGCATTGGATGAATGCCATGCACGATGAGTTGCAGACTTGGGATGTTGTGGATTTGCCACAGGGTAAACATGCCATTGGCATGGCATAATGCCACCCAAGCACACTTGTCCCGCTAGGCATAGTTTTCTATGCTACACGAGACCTACATGAGACCTACATGAGACCTCCCACTGCCACATCATCATCTTCTTGATCAAACTTCGACAAGCCATATCTTTCAATCCACTATGAATTTACCTGTGATCGATCATCGTTTTGATCCCTACGCGCTCATCCAAGAATGCAATTAGACACTGCCAATATGAAAAAATCAATTGGTAAGACCTTTGCAACAAATGACAAAGCAAAGCTTGAATGCACAAATCACTCTCATAACCATGCTAAAAGCACAAGTGAATGAATGACCATAGCACAAAACATGGCATCCAAACATACAGTAGAGGCACATGAAGGACAAAGCATCATGCATCAAGCTACACCAAACAAAGAGGACACCCAGAATGTATTAAGAAGCAAACCTTGCCACCTTTAGTCCATGTTTTGTAAAGGTCACCAAATGAGTAGACCTTAGTTTCCAGGTATCAAACCTGACCACCTGAGCGTAGCTATGTGAGCACATAGGAGAGGTATTGATCATGTTATTGTAATACCACACTTGACCACCTTTAAGTAGCAAGTATCCACTAAGGGGAGGCGATGGACTTTTATAGACTCACATCTAACCACCTTGAAGTAGCCAATGCATCATGGAACCAAGGGGAGGTGTTGAGAGATATGGTGCCATGTACACATAATTCGAGGCAAAGGTATGAGCTAAGATATGGTGTTATATGAATTAAAGTAGCCACCCAAGAAAACATGAGAAGATGATGTGAAGCAAGGACTACCATTAGGTGAGATGTGCATTAGAGGATACCACATGGGTTGACTATTCTAAAGGCTATCTCTATATAGAAGCCTCTTGTATTGTTGACAAGTACACATATGGAATAATTGACTTGAGTATGCCTATCTCTCTTATGGAGTTTCTTCTATGGTTTGACCCCCCTTGAACTTGTTACTAAAATTCCCTGTTGTACTAGGAGAGCACGATCCGCATTTTCATAGGGAACCTGTAAGATACAAGGTGAGCCAACAAAAACTATACAAAATGAAAAGGTAAAACCACCAGTGGATGATGAAGTCCACTCTCTAGGGATTTAACGAAGCTTTTGAAACTCCTTGGTAGCCTCCCAAGTACCATCAAGGCCAACTAGTCGGAGTCTAGCTTTTGACCAACCGATGCTAGTTGATCCCTAACCACCTTGACCTTCGTCAAGTGGTCATGTACCGAATCTCCCTCATCCATATTCAAGTTGTAGAGCTGATGCTGAAGAAGCGATCCCGGATGTATTATCTGTCTCATACAAATCCTTCAGAATGGCCCACGCCTCTACTGACGTGTCAGCCATCTCGATGTGAGGAAAGCACAGAGTCCACTGTAGTCCCTATGATCAATGCCAGTGCATCGATGGGTATTCAAAGTCAAACGGAAGCCAGATGGCTCCATTGACAGATATAAGGCCAGGCTGGTTGCTAAAGGCTATGCTCAGAAAAAGGGCATAGATTATGAGGAGACATTCGCTCCTACATCCCGGATGACCACCATCCGATCAGTAATTGCAATGGCTGTACATTTTGAGTGGAATGTTCATCAGTTGGACATAAAAACAGCCTTCTTAAATGGGGACTGGCTGGAAGAGGTGTATGTCAAACCACCTCCAGGCTTTAATATTACAGCAAATGCACTTCAAGTATGCAAGCTCAACAAAGCTTTATATGGGCTGAAACAGGCCCCTCGTGCATGGTATGCCAAGATACATGCCTTTTTGACCAGCAAGGGGCTGCACAATAGTCCTACTGAGAGCACCCTCTACATCAAGATGGATGGGGAGGAAATATTAGTCATCCTTCTTTATGTCGATGACTTACTGCTCACAGGGTCCAATGAAGAAAAAATTGCAGATTTCAAAGCTGATTTGCAGACCAACTTTGACATGTCAGATTTGGGGCTGCTTCACTTTTATTTGGGGATCCAGTTCTCTCATGAGAGACGTGGCACTGTTATGTCTCAGTCCAAGTATGTTCAGAAACTCTTGGATAGATTTAACATGCAAGAGTGTAAGCCCATAGCCACTCCTATGGAGCCGGGGCTAAAACTCACAATGCATGATGCAGGAGAATCAGTTGATGCCACACTTTACAGTCAGGCTGTTGGATGCCTCATATATCTCTGCAACACTAGACCTGATATTCAGTTTGCAGTATCTCAGGTGAGCAGGTACATGCACAGCCCAAAAACTATGCATTGGCAGGCAGTTAAGCGCATCTTCCGTTATTTGCAGGGCACAAAGTCTTTTGGCTTACTATTTTCCAGGGGGGGTGACTTGCAGATGCATGCCTACAGTGATTCAGATTGGGCTGGTGATTATGACACTAGGCAGTCCACTAGTGGCAATTGTTTCTTTTTGGGTAAATCTTGCATTTCATGGCTGAGCAAGAAACAATCTACAGTGGCTACCTCATCATGTGAAGCTGAGTACAGGGCAGCTTTCACAGCAACAATTGAATGTGTCTGGTTGCGACGTCTATTTGCTGATCTTCATCTGTCTTTGGAGGGTCCCTCTCCAATTCTCACTGATAGTCAGAGTGCCATTGCAGTGGCAAAGAATCGAGTGTTTCATGCTCGCACGAAACACATCGAGGTTCACTATCACTACGTCAGAGAGAAGTTGCATGCAGGAGAGATCAGTATGATCTTTGTGTCCACACATGACAACGTTGCAGATATTTTCACCAAAGCACTATCACGTGAAAAGTTTGAGGCATTTCGCAGTGCCCTGAACTTATATCCGTTTGGTGATTGATCAGCCTTGTACATGACATTGGCACTGCAGGGGGGTGTTAGAATTATAGATATAATTCAGCAGTGACCAATGTAATATAATAAGCTAGTTAGGGGCACTTTTCGCTCTTTAAGAGGTTTTTCCCCCTAACCGTAGTTAGTTCACTAACTATGGTTAGTGACTACTAAGGTTAGGACAAAACCTTATCTTTCTTTCATTGTGTTGTACTCTCACACTCTTCTATTGCAACTAAGCTTTCAGCTTCCAAGCTTCGAGCTCTCACTCTCTCTTGCTCTCTTTCACTCACTCTTTACTCACACCCAGCTCTAGACGCTCTCACATCGAAGGAAGGAGTTTACTCGAAAGTGACTCCAATTCGATTGAGGTTTGCGGAGTTCTATCCTATTTGCCGCAAGCTCTATTCTTGTATATTGACTCTCCAGCACTAGCTGTTCAAGATGGACATGGATGAGGGAGAGTCTGTTCATGACCACATGACGAAAGTCAAAGTGGTGAGAGATCAATTGGCCTCATTTGGTCAGAAGGTGGATTTCAGTTAGCTGGCGCTGCTGACACTTGGTATGCTACCTCGTAGCTGCAAGGGTTTTTTGTCACCACTGTGATAGTAGGAGAAAGGACCAAGCCCTTGACATTCAAAGTGCTTGGGACCTTGTTATTGTAGGAGGAGGCCTGAGGGGGTACCCTTCCCAATTCGAAGGTGACAGTGGGGGCAGCCGGACTTGCCCTGTGAAGGATATAGGCAGTATACCATTCATCACCACAGCGGGAGATGAAAAGGTAATTTTTGGTGTACTGTATGTTCGGAATCTTTGCAAGAATCTGCTTTGCGTGATTCAGATTGGATAAGCATAAGATGCCAGTACTCTTCGAAAATGGAGAAGTCACCGCCGCATCCAAGGAGAATTGATTGGTGGTGGCCCAAGGTGTCGAGGAGAATAGTTTATATCGGTTATATGCCTTAGTGGTGCATGGGGAGCACGGGCACTCAAATTTGTGGCATGAGAGGTTTGGTCATTCAATTACGGCACTCTGACAGAAATGCAAGTCAAAGATGGTGGAGGGACTTCTACGGATTGCAGGCACAGATAGAGTCTCCAAGGCTTGCTTGGAGAGCAAGCAACACCTGGAGAGATTCCCACAGGAGGTTACATCGAGAGCCAAGGGACCATTGGAGTTGGTCCTTTTTCGATATTTGTGGACCAATGTCAATAAACTTGTCCGTAGGATCAAGGTATTCTCTTCTATTCGTCGATGATTGCAGTGGGATGACTTGGGTTTACTGTCTGGCCAAGAAATCTCAAGCATTGGAGAAACTTAAAGAATGGAAGGCAAGGTAGAGAAGGAATCGGGAAAGGATGCCAAAGCATTCCGCACTGATTGACGGGGGGAGTTCACCTTTATAGAGTTCAATACTTTCTGCTAGTAGCATAGAATCAAGTGCCAGCTGACTTGTGCCCACACATCTCAGCAGAATAGGGTTGTTGAGCGAAAGCATCGAACAGTTACAGAGATGGGTTTGACCATGATCAAAGGGAAGGATCTCTCGAAAGCAGTCAACACGGCAATTGACATCCTCAAGGCCGTTGCAGATATGACGCCTATGAAGCTTACTATGGTAAGAAGCGTGCTATTTCTCATTTGAGGAATTTTGGTTCTGATGCATTTGCACATGTGCATAAAGATGACATGTCAAAGTTGGATTCCACGAATAGGAAGTGCGTCTTCGTTAGGTACAGTGAAGAATCCAAGGCATATCGCCTCTTCGACCCTATGAAAAAATAGATACTGATCAGTAGGGACGTGGTCTTTGAAGAAGCAAGATCCTAGGCAGAAGTGGATGCCATTAAAATTTCCAAAGTCCCCATACCCAAGTTGGCCATAGAATTGGAGAAGGCCGAAGATTCTGAGGAGCCAGAGGAAGAGTGAGATGCACTAGAGCCACCTCCAAACATAGTTGCCAGCCGAAACGGAAATGGGAGAAAAGAAAAGTGGAAAAATCGGGGAAACAGAGGTAAGAGAGGATGGAGAGGTAGCACCTAGAAGCAGGATGGAGGGATGGAGAGGATGGAGAGGTGAGAGAGGATGGAGATTCGAGAGGTAGGAGGAGGATGGAGAGGATCCGAGAGAGGTCTCTCAGGTGAGAGGGGATGGAGAGGTGAACGTGAGGTAGGATGGATGGACAACTGCAACACATCAAGCAACAAGAAGTCAAGGCAGAAAAATCGCTTGCAGAAAAAAGGTGATTTGGGGTTTTTGAAAGAAGCAGGTATTATGAAACGGCGTAGCCATTTCCGTTTCGGAGGTTCCGTTTCCTGGCCCGAAACGGCCGTTTCGTGCAACTATGCCTCCGAAGTCAACTTCTGGTGAAAAGAAGTTACGGACATGGTATCTGAGAACCCTGCAAGAATATCGGGTCACAGACATTCCCGAGACGAATTCTGGAGGTTGACGCTACATGTCCTCACCCTTAGCCAACTTCTCCATGGTGGCTCAGATTGACGAGCCACAAACCTTTGAGGAGGCTAAAGATATTCCAGAGTGGCAGGCTGAAGCAAGGCTTCTACTAGAACTGCTATCTGCTGCTAATTTTAGGGACTACGAAAGCTGTAAATAGCAAGAACTGGTAGAAAACATAGGAATTAGGTAGAGGGAGGGTCACTCTTTCTTGGAAGAGGGCATGGATGTACAGCTCCACTGGGCTCGCTAGCATGGCTGCTAGATGCTGCTGTCCTTGCATGTACAACTCACAGTTGATGCTTAGGAAGTACAAGCACTCAATGAAAGAGGTGCCCTTGTATTAGTGTTGATTGGAAGTGAAGTACAGCTGAAGCCCCGGGGCCCTTTTATAATTTTGGGAAGTCCCATAAGCAACACTTTGCTTATGGGATTAGTACAACAGGCTGCCACATGGTATTAGTGTTGATTGGAAGTGAAGTACAGCTGAAGCCCCGGGGCCCTTTTATAATTTTGGGAAGTCTGATAAGCAACACTTTGCTTATGGGATTAGTACAACAGGCTGCCACATGGCAGACTCATAATGAAGCTTAGAATCCCGATTATAAGTACAAGAAAATACTAAAGTATTAACAATGGATGGGACCCTCATTTAAAGTTAACTCGGCCCATTTAAATGGGTACTGCTAACCCTAGTATGCCCTACTGTTACAATCCTCCCCTACTTACAGAAATTTGGTCCTCAAAATGAAGGCAAGTAATACAACTGAAAATGAAAGAGAGTGTAGAAACAGTCCAGCCTGTTAAGAGCAAGAAAGCATGGACTCAATGCATAAGATTTGGATACTCTTGCAAGACGCTCTCTGGTTGCCATGTTGCTTCCTCATCAGGTAATCCTTTCCACTTGATGAGATACTCCACCATCACTTTGTTTCTGAGTATCTTGTCTCTATAGCCCAATATCTTTTCTGGAACATAGTCAATTTGACCTGATTTATCCATAGGAGGAAGCTCTGCTGCAATGGGAATGGATGGTCCCAAATGTCTCTTAAGTAGGGAAACATGAAACACATCATGGATCTTAGCAGTGGCTGGTAATCTGAGTTTATAGGCCTTGTCTCTCACCCTTTTAGAATTTGAAATGGACCATAAAATCTGTGAGCCAATTTAGCATTAGTGTTTCCCCTTAAAGTGGCATACCTATGAGATGCAGTTTGAGGTAAACCCAATCTCCCTCTTGGTATTCCACATGCCTTCTCCACTGGTCTGCATAATCCTTCATATGGGATTGGGCTTTGAGGAGATTATCCTTGGCCAACTGCAAAACAGCTTGCAACCTGTCCACTTCATCCTTGGCATGTTGGTCGAGAAGGACTTGGTCCCTAATGATGGAATGTAGTTGGACTTGACACCCATATAATGCTTCAAATGGGAACATACCGATTGAGGTATGCTTGGTAGAATTATAGCAAAAGTCTGCTAAACACAGCCACCTGTCCCAAGACTTTTGAGTATCAAAGCAAAAATGCCTTAGGTACTCTTCCATCCATTTGTTGGCATTCTCAGGTTGACCATCTGTTTCAGGATGGTATGCTGCACTTGGAGCCAACTTAGTCCCAATCTGAGAGAAGAGCTCCTTCCAAAATCCACTCATGAACTTGGCATCCTTATCACTTATGATTTGCTGTGGGAGTCCATGTAACCTGAATGTATATTCCACAAACTGATTCCACAAACTGACCAGCAACTTGAGAGGAAGTATATGTGGTCTTGGTGGGAATGAAGTGGGCTGTTTTGTCATCCTGTCCACAACTGTAAATATACTATTCCATCCTTTGGCTGTAGTAGGCAAATCCACAATAAAATCCATACTTATGTGAGTCCACTTCCCCTCAGGGATAGGTAAGGGATGTAAAAGGCCTGCTGGAAGTGTGTTCTCAGTTGTGTTTTGCTGGCAATGCACACAGCCCTTAACATAAGTCATGACATCTTTCCATAACCCCTTCCAATAGAAGCTTTTCTTTACTTTGTCATAGGTCCTGCCCAAACCAATGGGTCCAGCCATTGGTGAGCTATGCATCTCTTCCAAAATCAGTTGCTTGAAAGAAGAATGAGGGACCAAATATACTCTATCCATATACCATGAAAGACCATTCTTCAAGGCATATTGAGGAAAATCTTGGCATTGTGGATCTTGGAGAGCCATGAAGATCTCAGCTGCTTCCGGGTATCCCCAGTATTCATCTTGAATATCATGAATCCAATCCTTGTATATAGTGGAAATGCATCTGGATAATGCATCGGCTATAACATTCTCCTTTCCTCTCTTATATTCAATGTCCAAGTCATAGCCTTGAATAAATTCCGACCACCTCTTTTGCTTTGGAGTAAAACTCAGCTTTTGAGAAGCTGAAAGAAAGTTGTATTCAGATCCAGTGCTAACCCTTCCAGGTCTTTAGAAACCCTTCGCTGTTCTCCCGGTCAGCAGCTCCCAATCTTCAGCCTAGGCGTCCCTTACTGCGGCACTTTTGGAGATTGGGACCCCGGAATTATCTGGAGATTCTGGACTCTTACCCTCTACTCCTGGAGGTAATGTTTGTGGTCTTGCAGCCCCGGAAAGGGGGTTTGATCAGCGTAGTGGGCTCTCAGACACATCCAGTTTGGAGATTCCAGTTCGCATCCACAGGGTTGGAGAAGTGGTCCCTAGTGGTGTTTGATGCTATTATGGGAGATCAGTTTTCATGCATGATGGATGAGTGGATGGGGCTACAGGGACCGAACCTTTGGCATGCCCATGGTGCGGAGGTGAATTTTCAGCTAGGCTTCACACGAGAGAAGCTGATGTATGGTTTGGCAGTAGGAGTTATTTGATTGCCGTTTGAGGCAAAGGTTGATAATGCATTCTACTGGCCACTCTAGAAGTGTACAGAGTTGTTCAGGGTGGAAGTCTCCTTCATGATGAAGTGGGCACGGAAGATTGGCATTGAGTCACTGTCCACCTTAGTACGTCGACGTATAGACACGGACTACTTGCCCTCCAAACCCCCAGCAAAGTCACATAAGGCAGCCTTTCTGGAACAGGCACTCACTCATAGGAGAGCCTTGTTTTCTGCATCCTCGTCCTCATGAGTTGGACCATAGTGAGTTGGAACGTGCACAGGCTCCATGACAAGACTTAGTCAATCAAAGTACCTGATCCTTTGGCAGTAGTTGCAGAGGGCAGTGGTAGGGCGGACAGTGGACATTCTTTTGATTCAGGAGCATATGTTCTCAGCATCAGACATCAGACGGTGACACCACCTCCTCCAAGGGAGAGGTCCAGAGGTGGTCCCATGCAGTAGGACGGAGCGGAGGGGTCTGCATCTCGGTCTCACATACAGTGGCTCTAGAGGTCTATGATTAGGGCGAGCTTATCCCAGGACGGGTAGTTTGGATGGGAGTTAGGATGGGAGAGTCCAGGATTGAGATCTTGAACGTGTATGCCCCAGCGTGCAAACACCACCGTCCGGCCTTTTGGAGGAGGCTTTCAGAGTGTCTTCCGGATGTAGATTCCTGGATTGTTGGAGGGGACTTTAATAACTTGGAGTTTGGGGAGGACAAGCAGGGCGGCGCCTCCTTCTCTGAGATGCCAACAACAGAGCGGAGCACTTGGGAGCAGTTCATTTTCATGATCAGTGGCAGAGACCCGTGGCGAGAGTTAGATTTCAGCAGGATACCTAGCAGCTTCCTCTTCTCTTTCGGACAGAGGAGACATGATGGACTGCGGGTAAGGATCAAAAGAAGGACAACCAGTTCCCAAAGAAAGACGGCCAGGCTTATGGTCAAAAGAAGGAGTCCAAGCCAAAGATGACTCTGGATGAGAAGGCTAAAGCAGGTATTACGGGAGGCTATCTACAGTCCGACGAGCAAAAGCGGTATCACCAAGAACATCGTTGCTTTCATTGCTATGACATCGCCGGGCATGGCAAGAAGGATTGTCCGAAGTGGCTTGCCAAAAAGGCTGCGAAAGCACCTACTTCGTCCGTCGCCAATGTATTGGCTCTTCCAGTCCCGCCTCCATCCTCAGCTACAAATGTCGTCTTCCTTGCTTTGAATGCCGTTTCCACGGTGGTCTTTCAAGGTAAGAAGGAGAGCGAGTTCTCAGATCAAAAGAAGGCACTCATTCGAGTGTACGGCACAGCTAACGGGCATCAGTTTATTGTCCTATTTGATATGGGGAGTTCAGAGGATGCCATCTCCCCTCAGCTTGCCAAGACAGTGGGGTGCACCTTGGTGCCTCACGAGCTTGCAGTGGACGGGCTCACGTCCGGCTTGCGCACACACATCACGCATAAGGCCATCCATTTCACTTTTTCAGTTCAGAAGGCCATGTTTACGCGGGATTTTATTTTGACTCCTTTGATGGGGTGCGATATGATCCTTGGGATTCAATGGTTCCGTGAGCATGTTCCGACGCCTGATTGGCTGCATGACACCTTCACGATTGTGGAAGGTTTACCTGAGCCCCGTCGTGATACGCGGTGATGGGAGCATACCAGGGATTTCGTTAATCTCTCATATTCAAGCAGGTCGCGCCGCCCGCAAGGGTGCAATGTGTGCACTTGTCTATGTCCAGTGCCAAATCATTGCAGTTCAAGCCGCTCCTCCGATGGGACAAGCAATGGTGGATCTACTCCAAGAGTTCAAAGACATCATGCTCCGGGACGATCTGCCACCCTAGTTGCCTCCCAACCGACCGGAAGACCATCGCATTGATCTACTTCCGGACTCGACACCTCCAAGTAAGTTCCCTTATCGACTTTCAAAGTCTATGGAGGGGGAGTTAGAGCAGTAATTGTCTCAATTACTGCGCGCAAGGTTTATTAGATCTTCTTCTTTGCCTTTTGCTGCACCCATTCTCTTTGTGGCAAAAAAGGACAAGTCCGCACGACTATGTGTCGACTACAGAGCACTCAACAAGCTTACGGTAAGCAACAAGTTTCCTATGCTCCGCATCGAGTACATCTTGGAAAGACTCAATGGTGCAATATTTTTTTCAAAGATCGACCTCAAGAGTGACTACCATCAAGTCCGGATTTTTGAAGTTGACATCCCAAAGACAGCTTTCGGAACTGAGCGAGCTCATTACGAGTTCGTCGTCATGCCCTTTGGTATGAAGAATGTGTTAGATATCAATGCTCCACTCTCGTGTAACTACGCGGGAACCAGCTAACTCTACTTGTAAGCCCCCCATATGAGGAGAAGGCATTTGAGTAGCTAGGTTATCCGATAGGTCCTGGTTTACACCAGATGGGGGCCATGTGTGGCCTGATGGCTGGACGGCTTCAGATAGAGTTGGCACACCGCCAACTAGGCTACATGCAAGTGGGGGAAGGCATCTTATGACTGACCGCATTGAGGGTAGACGGAGCATTTCTCGGGGCAGCCCACTCTCGGGTTGCGGGGCCCATTTGGAGCCTCATATGATCCCGGATGGCTCTGGGCCGAACAGTAACCATAGGTTGGTTGCTATGTTTTGTGCACCGGTTCTATCATGTGGTGGGTGGCCTATTTTGGGACCGACCCCCAGTCGACCGTTTTGGGCGGACTGGGTCGGTCACCTAATTGAGCCTAACCGACTACGATTGGTGGCTATATAAGAGCGAGCCCGTGAAGCCCATTTTATCATTGGCTACAACAACCCTGATTCCTTAGCATCTAGCCTCCGTCTTCTACTGTTTCAGCTCGCCATCGAAGCTTCTTTCACAAGAGCGCACGGCTAGGAGGCAGCGCCATCTATTGTATCAGTTCTACAGTAATCAAATTTTTGATTCTCCATACTATCTGTTTTTCTCTCTTGTGTACGAGATCCTGTTATCTGTTGAGCACAGACGTCGTATTATATTCTTACATGGTATCAGAGCCTAGACTCTAGCAAGAAGATTTGGTAGTGTGTTTGTGTTTGTGAGCATATTGTGAGAGATGGCCTAGCCCGTAAGACTGCGAATCCCACCGTTCGGCAAAAGCGAAAAGTTGGACGGCTCTAACTATCCACTCTGGAAGTTCAAGATGAAGACCATCCTAAGCGCATACGAGCTTTAGGATACTGCTACTGGGGTGGACGTGAGGCCGGTTGCGAGACCGGATATAGCCAATGCAGGACAATAGATAGTAGAAGAAATGCAGATGCGTTGTGTTCTATTGTCTGTAGTGTAAGTGATTCCGTCATGGCGTTAATTCAACATGTTACCACAGCGGAGGAGGCATGGACGGTCTTGAAAAATCAGTACGAGACCACGAATTAGATGCAGATTCAGAATCTGGAGACTCAACTCGCGAACAAAAAATTGTCTGAATCTGAAGCGGTAGAGAAGTTCATCACCAGGGTGAAGAATCTGCGCGATCAGATGACTCCGATTGGCATCACCATCACCAGCGAGAATCTAGCACGAAGGTGCATACGGATTTTCCTACTAAAGTACGACGGTCTTGTTACGGCGCTGAACACGCAGAACAGAAATCCGTCCCTCAACTTTGAGGATTTCAGCGCAATGCTTCTGGAGGAGGAGATGCGTCAAAAGACGAGGACTGGAGAAGATTCGGCTTTCTAGACCGGATTAAAGAAAGGTAAGAGTAAGGACTCTGGTAACCCATCTTCTTCTGATGATAAAAAGGGAAAGAAGAAGATCAAGTGCTTCTATTGCAACAAGGCAGGGCACAAGCAGAATGAGTGCCGGAAGAAGATTGTAGATGAGAAGAACGGAGTAAAGAAAGAGTCCAGCAACAGCGCGCAGGCAGTACCAGTAGAACTGTTCGTAGCAATTGAGGAGATTTGCACGGAGGCAGTTCATGTACCTGCGGATAAACCTTGGATCATTGACAGTGGTGCATCACGCCACATGACCACTCGGAAGGATTGGTATACCTCTCTACAGCCGGTAGGGAATGACATCCTGGTAGCAGTCGGCAATGATGCAAAATGTCCAGCAAAAGGAAAAGGTACGATTGCTCTCAAGTCAGATAGAGTTGTAAAACAGTTGTCCGATGTTCTTTATGTGCTAGATATCAAGAGGAACTTGTTGTCCGTTTCTGCGATCACGGATCGGGACCTCAAAGTTCACTTCGACAAGAATGGCGCACAGATTCTAGACCTTCAAGGGAAGGTCGTTGGTAAAGGTACACGGCGCAACAACATCTATGAACTCTCAGCTTTCAGTGCTCGAGCAAATGTGAAGAACACTAAGCTGTGGCATGAGAGGTTTGGTCATCTAAACCTTAGTTCTTTAAAGAAGATGCATAAAAGTGGAATGATTGCAGACCTACCAAAAATTCCAGATTTGCCCGATGTATGTGAAGCTTGCATGATGGGCAAGTAGCATCGGAATCCCTTTCCTAAAGAGGCCAGCAGGGCAAAGGCTCCTCTAGAGCTCGTTCACACGGACCTCTGCGGATAGATGGAGACGGAAGCTTTGGGTGGTTCCTACTACTTCATGACGCTGATTGACGACTACAGTAGAAGGATATGGATATACTTCATGAAGACTAAAGACGAGGCTTTTAGTAGGTTCAAGGAATGGCATGTAATGGTCGAGAAAGAATCGGGGAGGAAGGTGAAGAAATTGAGATCAGACAGAGGTGGAGAGTTCACATCAACTGAATTCGAGAGTTACTACAAAAGTCACGGGATCAAGAGGCAGAAACCCCCGCAACATACATCACAGCAAAATGGAGTAGCAGAGTGCAAGATGCGCGTCATCTGCGAAATGGGCCGGAGTATGATGAAAGGGAAAGATTTGCCAAAGACTTTCTGGGCTGAAGCATGTAACACTGCAGTTTACATTTTGAATCGTAGCTACACGAAGGCTGTGAACGGGATGACTCCACTGCAGGCTTTTTTGGTAAGAAACCTTTAGCTGCACATTTCAGAGTTTTTGGATGTGACTGCTTTGTGCATGTCCCTGATGCTACTAGGACCAAATGGAAACCGAAGAGCCGGAAGTGTATTTTCTTGGGCTATAGTGAAGAGGCGAAGGGTTACCGTCTCTATAACCTTGTTACCAAGAAGGTAATTGTAAGTCGCGATGTGGTCTTCTCAGAACAGCCGCCTCAATTGGAGGAGGATGCTTCCTTCCCAGACAACCAGGACCAGGATATCCATCTAGTACCGCCATCAACAGCAGACCGAATTTCCCCAACGGTGCTTGGGAGGATTCAAGACAAAGAAGATGAAGAGCCTGTAGAACCACAACGGCAACGGCCATTCCCGAAGTGGGTAAAGCAGCTTTTGGACGGCAGAGAACCTCTAGCCATTGAGGAGGAACCATCCGAACATCGCCGGTCCAAGAGATTAGAGGAGCAAAGAAGGGCGCAGGAACACTTGGTCAACTATGCTTTGATAACAGAGGTGATCCGTAGTGAAGAACCCAAGTGTCTTGAAGAGGCACAGGGTGATGATAGGTGGATGGAGGCTATGTAGTCAGAGTATGGCTCCATAATGAAGAACAACACTTGGGACCTTGTGGATCGACCACTAAAACGCAAGGTAATCGGAACCAAGTGGGTGTACAAGACCAAGTACAAGTCCGACAGCACGTTGGATAAGTACAAGGCTCGGCTCGTGGCAAAAGGATTCGCACAGGTACATGGTTTTGATTATCAGGATACTTTTGCTCCCACAGCTCGACTAATCACAATTCGCAGTGTTTTGGCTTTAGCTGCCGAGGGAAGTTGGCTCGTGTTTCAGATGGATGTAAAATCGGCCTTTCTGAATGGAGATCTCAAGGAGGAGGTATACGTGGAACAACCACCAGGTTTTGAGATCCCCGGTATAGAAGGTAAAGTCTGTAAATTGAAGAAGGCACTTTATGGGCTGAAACAGGCCCCACGCACATGGTACCAGCGAATTGATGCCTACTTTCTGCAAAACGGGTTCAGGAGGAGCCCACCTGATGCAAATATGTATATCTTTTGAGAAGGAGGCAGATGTATGATCGTGGTCCTTTATGTGGATGACCTTGTCATAACAGGGAACCATGAAGAGAAGATATCGCAGACAAAGCATTTGCTAGAAAGAGAGTTTGAAATGACAAACCTCGGACTTATGCATTTCTGTTTGGGGATTGAAGTTTGGCAGGAGCCGAAACAGATCTTCATTTCACAGCTAAAGTATGTTAGAGAGATACTGAAGGCATTTGGCATGGCTGAGTGCAAGACAGTTGGTGCCCCTATGGAGGTTGACGTGAAGCTCTCAAACGAGGGTTCATCACCACTGGTGGATGAAGCGAAGTACAGAAGGCTTGTGGGTAGCTTGATTACCTGTGCAACACACGGTCGGACATCAATTTTGCGACTGGTGTACTAAGCAGGTATTCTAATAAGCCCCGGGAGAACCATTGGAGGGCAGGGATGCGGGTGCTGAAATACATCAAAGGCACACTTGATTATGGCATCATCTATACCAAGGGCAACTCGGCATTGGGCCTTCACTTGCGGGTGGACATTGAGGGGGGGTGTTAGATATCAATGCTCCACTCTCCTGTAACTACGCGGGAACCAGCTAACTCTACTTGTAAGCCCCCCATATGAGGAGAAGGCATTTGAGTAGCTAGGTTATCCGGTAGGTCCTGGTTTACACCAGATGGGGGCCATGTGTGGCCTGATGGCTGGACGGCTTCAGATAGAGTTGGCACACCGCCAACTAGGCTACATGCAAGTGCGGGAAGGCATCCCATGACTGACCGCATTGAGGGTGGACGGAGCATTTCTCGGGGCAGTCCACTCTCGGGTTGCGGGGCCCGTTTGGAGCCTCAGATGATCTCGGATGGCTCTGGGCCGAATGGCAACTGTAGGTTAGTTGCTCTGTTTTGCGCACTGGTTCTATCATGTGGTCGGTGGCCTATTTCGAGACCGACCTCGAGTCGACCGTTTTGGGTGGACTGGGTCGGTCACCCAATTGAGCCTAACCGACTACGACTGGTGGCTATATAAGAGCGAGCCCGTGAAGCCCATTTCATCATTGGCTACAGCAACCCTGATTCCTTAGCATCCAGCCTCCGTCTTCTACTGTTTTCAGCTCGCCATCGAAGCTTCTTTCACAGGAGCGCACGGCTGGGAGGCAGCGCCATCTATTGTATTAGTTCTACAGTAATCAAATTTTTGATTCTCCATACTATCTGTTTTTCTCTCTTGTGTACGAGATCCTGTTATCTGTTGAGCACCTACGTATTATTTTCTTACAGAATGCACCACCAACATCCAACAAGATGATGTCCCGGGTATTTGCAAAGTATATTGGGAAGTGCCTGTTCATCTTTCTCGATGATATCCTTATCTTTTCCGCTATAGCCGAATAGCATATAAGGATGTCCGATGTGCCCTACAGTTATTACGTGATAACTAGCTATATCTCAACGCAAAAATTAACTTGCTGGAAATTAAGTATTTGGAATACATCATTAGTGCTCAAGTAATTCGATTGGACCCTGAGAAGATCCAAGCTGTCACAAGTTGGGCTGTCCCCACGATAGACCAGGAGATCCGATCCTTTGTGGGTAAGTGTCAAGCATACAGCTCGCACATGGAGGGTTTCTCAACATACGCAGCCCCTCTTACAGATTTACTCTAGGGGGTAAAGACACGCAGACAAAAAGTTCAAGTCATAGGCAAAGCTTTGTAGGCCTTCCATGACTTGCAACAGTTGGCCACGACAGCACCAGTTATGAAGATCGCCTCTTGGGATGATCCCATTTTCTGGTAATCACAGACGCTAGCAATGTCGCCTTAGGGGCAATTTTACAGCAAGAGGATAGGCCCGTGGCATACTACAGCAGAAAGCTTAACGATGCCGAAAAGAATTATTCAGTGTATGATAGAGAGCTTCTCGGTATCATCCAGGCATTAAAACATTAGAAGCCTTTTCTATACGGACGGACTTTCACGGTAAAGACAGATCACCAAGCCCTTAAGTGGCTTCAGACAATGCCTAGTACGCAATGGAGCGATCGGCAGTAGCGGTGGAGCCAGATATTCCAACAGTTTGGGGGAATGATCGAGTACATTCCCGGCAAAAACAACCCCGTTGTAGACGCTCTCAGTCGGAAAGGTTCCATCCAGACCATTGAGCAGGCCACTGTGCTCGAAATCAAAGCAAAGGATCTTGATAGCATGAAGGCACAGTACGCGGAGTCAGCAAAGTTTGGCACGCAGGTCCAGTTAGCCACGACGCTTGCTCCAACCTCCAGGCCATTACTCATTAGAGGACTTATGTGTACACAAAGACAAATGGCAGTTGCTTCTTCATGATGCCCATGACACCCTTACCGGTGGCCACAGAGGTATCAACGTGATTTTGGAGAAGTTAGAGCACTATTTCTATTGGCCAAAAATGTAGAAGGACGTGTACGGCTATGTGCAGAATTGTCAACCAAAAGGTCAAGGCTTCCCACAAGAAAGCGGCAGGCTTGCTTATGCCATTACCAATCCCCGACGGTCCTTTTTAGGACATAGGTATGGATTTCGTGGGGCCACTTCCAGCATCTGCAGGTACGCGTAATACTCAATGTCTTACTATCGTTTGTCGCTTTAGCAAATATTGTATGCTTATTCCTTGCAAACAACGGCTAGCGTTGAAGATGTAGCTCGTTTGTTTATCAAGTATTGGTATCCCATTGGAGGGTTGCCAAAGACCATCACATCCGACAGGGACTCAAAGTTTACGTCTAACTTTTGGTGAGCTTTGTTTGATAATTTTGGTACTAAGCTGCAGACGTCTAGCGCTTTCCATCCGCAATCGAACGGCGAGACGGAAAAGTATAATGGTATGGCATTTGATATTTTGAAATCATCTTGTCATGATGCTAAGGGAAAGTGGGAGCAATTTCTTCCGCTTGTGCAGGCCATTCTGAACGATACCTAATCTTCGAGTATTGGTCGTACACCTTATGAAGCGGCGTTTGGACGGCGGTTTACCTCACTCCTCACCCGGATGGTGTCTCCATCTCTTGAAGCTAACAAAACCACCGAATCAATGGCAGAGATTACGGAGTCCGTGAAAAGCCGCATCGCAAAGCTCAAGCATTGTATACGCGCCAGGCTAACAAATCGAGACGAGATGTCCAGTATAAAGAGGGTCAATGGGTGTATTTACGCATTATCAAGCAAAGATTGAAGCAGGTGGGCAAGCGATGCCCTAAGCTGTCCTTTAGGAGCTTTGGACCATTCCCTATTATTCGAAAGATCAACGATGTCTCAATGAAGTTACGCCTACCAGCAGACAGTTGGACTATGCACAACGTGTTCCATGTAGTTTGGTTGAAGCCATATTTTAGACCTCCTCTTTCAGAGATTTCCGACGAGCAACAACCTGAAGTTCTTGATGAAGCTGAAGTTTTGCAGCTAGAACAGATCCTTCTTCATAAATTCAAGCATGGGTCAAGACGCAGGATCCGGGAGTTTTACACCAAGTTTTGTGATTGAGGTACCCATGAAGCAGTGTGGTTGGACGAAGCTTTTTTCCAGGAGTTTTCCCAGATATTGGCGGACTATTTGGAAGCAATGAACCTACCGCCAAGTTAAGAAGGGGGGAATGTCACATGCCGGTGCAAAGTGACACACTGGCTATATCGACAAGTGCGTTATAGTTCCCAGATAGGAGATTTTGTCGTATGCTATGACCCCTTTGTGAGCCCTTGTCCAGGGACAGTCAGGCACAAGCCACGTAGGTCAGTCTCTTAGCCTTAGGTCAAATCAGTAATTCAGTTCTTGTTCACTAGTACCCATTGGAGAACAGTAGGTTAAGTGTTTCCATCTTATAGGTTAGGTCTTAGCCTAGGTTAGGAGCCCTTTAGGGTCCCCAAAGGCTGGACAGGTAAGCAGGGAAGGCAGCCTGCAAAGGCTTCCCAAAAATTCCCCTGGCAAATGAGCCAGGGAGGGCTTTTATAGGCTGGTTGTAGGCCGCCAACGAGTCTGTAAAACAGACCGACCCAGTCGGCTGTTTACAGACTGGGTTGGCTCAGTTCCAGCCCTATAAAAGGGCCCCCTTGCAGCCCTAATTGAGTTTGCTCCTGCCTTCAGCTCTCCTACAGCTCCACTTCAGCCTCCTGTGCAGCCCCTGAGATCCTCATATCAACCAAATGCACTATGAGATGTAGTTGGCTTGTGAGAATAGAACGTGGAAATGTCTCCTCCACTAAACAAACCACCTCCACTGACATAACTCGAGCCTTCTCAAGCGTGGTGGGATCTATTTCCTTTGAGCTCACATACCTAAAAGAAAAAAGTACGCAATATTAGTAATATGAACACCTTGCATCCTGTAAAGTACCTCACAAGCTCGCCCATCTTGTAAATGAGCCAGGGAGGGCTTTTATAGGCTGGTTGTAGGCCGCCAACGAGTCTGTAAAACAGACCGACCCAGTCGGCTGTTTACAGACTGGGTTGGCTCAGTTCCAGCCCTATAAAAGGGCCCCCTTGAAAAAATTCCCTTGGCAAATGAGCCAGGGAGGGCTTTTATAGGCTGGTTGTAGGCCGCCAACGAGTCTGTAAAACAGACCGACCCAGTCGGCTGTTTACAGACTGGGTTGGCTCAGTTCCAGCCCTAAAAAAGGGCCCCCTTGCAGCCCTAATTGAGTTTGCTCCTGCCTTCAGCTCTCCTACAGCTCCACTTCAGCCTCCTGTGCAGCCCTTGAGATCCTCAGATCAACCAAATGCACTATGAGATGTAGTTGGCTTGTGAGAATAGAATGTGGAAATGTCTCCTCCACTAAACAAACCACCTCCACTGACATAACTCGAGCCTTCTCAAGCGTGGTGGGATCTATTTCCTTTGAGCTCACATACCTAAAAGAAAAAAGTACGCAATATTAGTAATATGAACACCTTGCATCCTGTAAAGTACCTCACAAGCTCGCCCATCTTGTAAATACAATATTCACATTTTGTATCCTGTAAAGTACCTCACAAGCTCACCCATCTTGTAAATACAATCCTTCACGTCCTTTGATGCACTGTGAGAAATGCTAAAAGGTAGTATGAACTGAACACATGAGGAATGGTTGATTAGTTGCTTTTCAGAAGTGCGTTCCGTGCTCTCTGGAAGGGTGTTCTTTGTATTTCTTAGTTCTCCAAGTGTAAAGCAAATTCTCGCCTGATTGGGGGGGGGGCCCTCAGTGGGTATAGGGACCCAATCGGTTGTCGACTCTACTCTCTCTCTACCCTCATCTCCTTTCTCTCTGTATGGTAAACAACGCTAATTCCTCGCTAAAGGTTTAGAGAAGGTCTTGCTGTGAATTACACGATCAGATTACCATTGCATGTTACATGTAGTATTACTACATGAGTGAGATTTGAACGGAAAGATTAAGGAGTGAGATATGGAGCTGAGAAACCTGAGAGAAAGCTGAGATGTGGAGTTGAGAAAGAGAGTTGAAAAGGAGCTGCTGTAAACTATATAAGAAAACTGCAAATAACTGATCAAACAGAACTCAAACGTCCCTCCGTTTGCTGCTCCAAACCCTGGCTAAAGTGCTGCGTGGACACCTTCCAAAGGTGGCTGATCTGAACTGCTAAGGATTTGCTGCTGTTCAGGGCCAGATCTGGGGTGCACCCCTAGGCTGCTCTTAGGGCTGGAGGGGAGTTGCACTGAAGCTGGAGGAGAGGCTCAAGACTGAATGCCTGAAAAGGCCCCAAGGAGTCCTTTATATAAGGCTGGTTAGGCTGTCCAATCACCCTTTGACTGGTCAGCCTTTGACTTTGACAAATCAACGTTTGACCAGTCAACTGTTGACCGAGCAGGCTTTGACCAGTCAACCTTTGAACAGGCAGCCTTTGACCACTCAACCTTTGATCAGGCAGTCTTTGATCGGGCAGCCTTTGACCAGTCAGCTTTTGACCGGTCAACCTTTGACCGGGCAGCCTTTGACAAGTCAACCTTTGACCGATCAGCCTTTGCTGGCTGTCTAGACCTGGCCTTTAAGAATGCCTCCTAACGACTAACCTAGGCTGAACCTAACTATTGTGACTAGTTCTCCAGTGGGTACTAGTTATTTACGACCGATCCTAAGGCTAGGAGACTGACCTACGTAGCTCGTGCGTGACTGCCTTTGGACTGAGAGTATTGCTTAACAAAAGCTGTGTCATATGGAGTGCGACCGATGCTCGATGAATAAGTGTCATTAAGGATGGCATGCACAAGTGGAAGAAACTGCTCCCACTTTGACTGTGTATCATGACAATATGCTTTAAGAACGTTGAATGCCAGCCCATGATACACTTCTATCTGTCCATCGGACTGCGGATGAAAAGCGCCGGACATTTGCGACTTGGTACTGAAATTATCAAACATGGCCCTCTAGAAATGAGAGGTAAACTTCGAATCCTTGTCAGATATAATGGTCCGTGGCAACCCTCCAATAGGATACCAATATCGGATGAACAAGCGTGGTACATCTTCTGCGTTGGATGTATGCTTGCAAGGAATAAGCATGCAAAAGTTACTAAAACGGTCAATAATAGTTAAGCATTGTGTGTCGTGCATACTTGCTCATGTCGTAAGAGGCCTTACAAAATCCATGGCTATGTCCTGGAAAGGACCATCCGGAATAGGCAAAGGCATAAGTATACTAGCTGCCTTCTTGTGGGATGCCTTGACTTTGTGACAGATTTGACACTCGTGCACATAACTGTAAACATCCTTCCGCATCTTTGGCCAATAAAAGTAGCGCTTTAACTTCTCCAATGTACCATTGATGCCTCGATGGCCACCTGCAAGGGAGTCGTGGGCATCATGGAGAAGTGTTTGTCTTTTGTCTTTAAGTGCACGCAACCTGTTTTTGTAGATGAGTCAACCATTTTGCACTGAATAATGGCCAGGATTGAGAGTGGTGGCTAAGTGGAACTGAGTGCCAACCTCTGCTGAATCCGCATACTGTGCCTTCATACTGTCAAGGTCCTTTCCTTGTATCTCGAGCATAGTGTCCTTTTGAATGGTCTGAATGGAACTCTTCCAACTAAGAGCATTGGCGACGGGGTTGTTCTTGCCAGGGACATACTTGTTGGGGTTTGTCAATGTTCTGCCTCTCCATAGGCACACTTATGGTCCTATGTGTGTGCTAGAGGGGCAGTTAGGTGTGTTAGGTGGAGCTAGATGCTTCTAGAGGATAGGGGAGAGATTCTAGGAGCTTGGTGGCCTTTGGTGTGAGGTCATCTATGATGTCAGTATGGATGTAGAGGTAGCCTACATATGGCCCTCATTTCTCTTCATTCTATGAGACAGTTCTTCATTTGTGTCCATCTTCTTGTCTCCATTTTGCTTAGCTTGCTCTTTTCCAACATGGTATCAGAGCAGTACCAGCCTCCTTGAGCCTGATCCCGCCACCTCATCATCTTCTTCTCCACCTCCACCCTCTTCACCATTCTTCCCCCTTTCAGCCCAGCTCTTGGAGCTTCGAATTCTACACCTACAGTCGACTATTGCTCGAGCCCTTGGAGCTGGAGAACCCCCAGACATAGGCGACCATACCCCCCAAAGGATTTCTCGACATTGTCCCTATGCAGCCCGAATAGCGCAGTTTTTCGCCATCTCTCTGTTGCAGAATACTCCCTGCCTGTTGCACCATTGCTCGAGCCCTCTTAGGAGTAGATGGGCGACCTCAAGACGATCATTTTGAGTCACTTTGCAGCCCATTTGGTTCAGTAACGAGGGAGAAAATGTCAAAATATAGACTCAGCCTGCAGCAGCTCCCCTGGGCAAAACAGCGCACCATTTCGCCCAACCTCTGTGCTGGATCTTCTCCTTAGTGAGAGCTTTCTTTTGCTCCAGAAAGCCCCTTGAGTGCTTCACTCTGTTGCTCCAATTTCGGCCTCCAGCCTCGAACTGCTCAATTTGGGGATAACTATGATCTCTCTTTCCGCTTGCAACTATTTCCAGAGGTTTCATGATAGAAAGTTCTGGAATTATATCAGTTATCTTTTTTCTTTAGGATGTTTGATCATTGGATGTGATCTAGAGCACATTTGAGTTGCATCTTTGGAGCACCTTCCTGCAGTTTGACAGTTTTACAAGCATATGCATAAAAAAATTGTGGTCAAAGGTCAGCATTTCTTCAAAGATTTGACTGTCAAAGATGCATTTATTATTGCTTGACTGAATCAGATCAGTTTGACAGAGATCTACCCTCTCATGGCACCTTCATTTGACTCCAAGCACAAGAAAAAGATGAAGGTCAGATACCTAAGATATGCTTCTCTACCAACTATGGAGATGACAAGATAATTGTTCTCTCGAAGGATATGATTTTCAGATCCACTTGTTTCACTTCTTTTATCATGGTACCATCTTATAAGGCACTAGACACTGCCCATGTGGTAAGACCTTGCCTTGACATGGATATTTTGCTTTGCTACAAGAAGAGGCTTCTTGTCAAGCCCACATCATCCAGGAGATGATGAGTATGCTTTTTGAGCTCCACTTGTATCTCCCCTAGTTGTCAAGGTACTCTGCCTGGATAGTCCTCCAAAATGATTGTAATAAACTACCTATGATGTAGACCATGTGAGTATGTGTTGTCCCCTTGGTACCTCCTGCAGACTTGTGTTTGTACATGCAGGGGAGATAACCATTAGGGGGGGTTTTGTTTTTGCCCTCATGGTACCTCTTGCAGACATTTTGTTTGTACATGCAAGGGAGATAACCATTGGGGGGGGGTTGTGTTCCCAACTCTGTATACCTTATACCCATGGGAACCCTTGCTAGCTTGAGATCCTAGCCATTGATAGATCCATGACCACCATGAGATGGCATGTTACACCTTGTGCTAGCTGTATCCTTGACATAGCTTGAGGCAGTCCCTTGAGGGGGGGTTTGTTGGGGTTTGTCAATGTCCTGCCTCTCCATAGGCACACTTGTGGTCCTATGTGTGTGCTAGAGGGGCAGTTAGGTGTGTTAGGTGGAGCTAGATGCTTCTAGAGGATAGGGGAGAGATTCTAGGAGCTTGGTGGCCTTTGGTATGAGGTCATCTATGATGTCAGTATGGATGTAGAGGTAGCCTACATATGGCCCTCATTTCTCTTCATTCTATGAGACAGTTCTTCATTTGTGTCCATCTTCTTGTCTCCATTTTGCTCAGCTTACTCTTTTCCAACAATACTCAATCATACCCCCGAGCTGCTGAAAGATCTGACTCCATCTTTGTTGCCGATCACTCCACTGTGAACTTGGTGTTGTCTGAAGCCACTTAAGATCTTGATGATCTGTCTTTACCGTGAAAGTCCACCCATAAAGAAATGGCTTCCAGTGCTTCAATGCTTGAATAACCCCAAGCAATTCCTTGTCATATACTTAATAGTTCTTCTCATCGTCATTGAGCTTCCGACTGTAGTAAGCCACGGGTCGATCTTCCTGTTGTAAGACTGCTCCGATGGCTACATTACTTGCATCGGTGATGACCAGGAAAGGATCATCCCACGACACTATTTTCATAACTGGCACTGTGGTGGCCAACCGCTATAAGTCATGGAAGGCCTCTAAAAGCTTTACCTGTAACTGTCACTTTCTGTTGGCGTGTCTTCGCCCCCTTCAATAGATTGATTTGTAAGAGGCGTCGCATAAGTCGAGAATCCATCCATATGAGAGCTATAGGCCTGGCAAAGACCAACAAATGATCGGATCTCTTGAGCCATCGTGGGGATAGCCTAACTAGTGATAGCTTGAATCTTTTCGGGATCCAAGCGAATGCCATCCGCATTGATGATGTAACCCAGATACTGAATCTCCATCAGCCCAAATCTACTCTTTTTGGCATTAAGGTAGAGCTGATTGTCGCGCAATAACTGTAAAGCATTCCGCACATCCTTAATATGCTACTTTGCTGTAGCTGAAAATATAAGAATATCATCTAAAAAGATGAATAGGCACACGTCAATATGCTGAGTAAATACTCGTGACATCATCTTGTTGAACATGGGTGGTGCGTTTTTGAGACCAAGGGCATAACCACGAACTCGTAATGAGCTCGCCTGAAAGCTGGATTGTCAGCTTCAAAAGTGCAGTCCTGATGGTAGCCACTTTTGAGATTAATCTTTGAAAAGTACTTTGCACCGTTGAGTTGTTAAAAAATGTACTCAATGAATGCGGGGCATGGGAAATTTGTTGCTTACTGTGAGCTTGTTGAGTGTCCTATAGTCAACACATAAGCGTGCTGACTTGTTTTTTTTTTGTATGAATAGAATCGGAGCAACGAATGACAAAGATGATGGTTGTATAAAACTGGCGCACAGTTACTGAGACAACTGGTGCTCTAACTCCCCCTCCATAGATTTGGAAAGACAATATGGAAACTTACTTGGAGGAGTGGAGTCTGGAATCAACTCAATACGATGGTGTTTTGGTCTGTGCGGTGGAAGCTGAGGTGGTAGATTGTCGCGAAGCATGATATCTTGAAACTCTTGTAGTAGAGCAGCCATGGCTTGCCCCAATGGAGGAGCGCGCTGAACTGCATTAAGCTGGTAGCTGACATAGATCAATGCGCACATTGCGCCCTTCGAGCTGCTTGAATATGAGAAATTAGTGGAATCCCTGCTATACTCAGATCACCGCGGATAAATGCCGGCTCAGGTAGACCGTCTAGTTAGAAATCGACCAACAAGGGTACGCACAGCGGAAGACTGATACAATAGCCCAGGAGCTCACACAATGTGTGGGGGGAGCTGCATTGCAATTGCGAAGAATCCCGTGTCTCATGCACAGAGCACAGACGAAATATATTGTCCATTACCACTTCGTACGGGAGCCCATCATCGACGACGACATGGAGCTGATGTACTGTCCAACCACCGACAATCTTTCCGACATATTCACAAAGGCTCTCTCATGGGAGCACATGGAACACCTCATTTGAGGCATGGGGATCACCCCACAATGGCGTCATTGAGAGGGGGTGATGGAAGTCAATGTCCCCAACCTGTGAGATTCCATATGAGGAGGACTTGGGGCGGCATCTGATTGTGAGGGGGAGTGATTATGGGGGGCTATCATGGGGTGTATGCAGCATATGGCTGCACAGGGAGCTCCAAGGTGGGGAAAGGGCGTGGCAGTAGCAGGAAATGAAACCCCTGGCAGCCCTATTTATAGGCTGCCCAAGGGGGGGCAGTTATAGCCAACTAGGCTGGTCGGCCAGCCAGCCAAGGGCTGGTTGGTCCAGCCGTGGTAGCTGACTGGGCAGTCAGCCTATCCAAAGAGGGCGGCCCCCATCTAGTGTCCAAACCAGGACCTACCGGATAACTGAGCTACTCAAATGCCTTCTCCTCATATGGGGGGCTTACAAGTAGAGTTAGCTGGTTCCTACGTAGTTACACGAGAGTGGAGCATTGATATCTAACACCCCCCCTCAATGTCCACCGGCAAGTGAACTTACTTTTTTGGCCCAATGCCAAGTCGATGAAGATGCCTCTCCACCAAGTCTCTTCCAAGAGCCTTCGTGAAGCTATCCGCAGCATTCTCTGTAGTCAGACAGTACACCATAATAATGAGCTCATGTACAAAGTGATATTGAATCTCAATGTGTTTTGTGCGAGCATGGAACACCTGGTTGTTTGCAATCGCCATGCAACTTTGATTGTCACATGATAACTGCATAGGCTTGTTCTGCACTACACCCATGTCCCCCAAAATCCTCCTCAATCACACTGCCTCATAAGAAGCAAAGCATGCAGATTTTCTCAAACGTTTGTCAAATGCTTGATAGAGCGGACACCTAATCTCATAGACTCATGTTGCAACAATGAGCGAGTTGACTAACTTAGGCTAATGAGTTTCAAGAAGATAGCACTTGTGAAGCATTGGGACTTCTAGATGGGTTTGTCTACCCTTTTGAGTATTGCTAATTTGGTTGTCCTTTTGATGTCTCTCAATAAATTTAACTATGTTTATTGTGAAAGAGTTTAATTTGCGAAAAGGATACCTAGCATAGGTGAACACAAATTTTTTGGGCGGGTCCACTCTAGAAGTCTTGATTATTGTTTTGATGTGCAATAATAACATGTGGATCAAAACAATACAAACAGCATTGGTTGAGGTGGTTGATTTTGTGAATGCTAGGGGAAAGGGCCAAAACGCGTTGGAGCTTTACATGTGACTTGCCAGCTTTTCAAGGTTTATTTTAAGGCAAGTTGGCTTAGTTCCCATTTTTATAGTTTCTCTTTCTTTTGTGCTATACAAGATTCTTTAAAGTTTCACTGTATAAATCGATGATTTTAGTTTTTCACAAGGGTTACATAAAAGGAAAAAATCAATGAAACAAATTTGTTGTGTTTTGTCTTGTAGTTATTACATTTGTGGATCTTGGCTTTTGGTATGACTAGGATTGTTGAAACTACACTATTTAGTTTTAGAGGATGAGTTTGGGCTACACACACACACACACACTTTTTTTTAGTAAAAACTTTGAATGCTTTATATTACAGGATAGCTATCCATAAAAAAACTGGTAAGCTGAAATATTACATCAAGCAAAAATGTCCATGCAGGACAAATATACATGTAGTGAGTTTGCACACACACACACACACGCACACACACACACACACTTTTTATTACATTCATAGGTACTCCAAAAGTGGAGTAACTACTACTCAACCGAAAATCTTAGTATAAGCCATATATACATCATGGTCAATCAAACGAGTCTGAAAGCAATCATAAAACGATTGCCGCAGAGATCGTTTGAAAAAAACAAAAGATGGAAAAGTAGGATCACCAAAGACACTATGATTTCTGTCCATCCATAGAGTCCAAAGTGCCCAGTAGCGCACCCAAACAAAAAATAAATCAAAACCTTGTCTAGTTGGATGAAAACCAAATAACCAGAAGAACCTGCCAAAAGTAACAGTAGGAAATCTCGCTCGAAGCCCCTGACAAATGAGAGCGAGGAAATCACAAGTATGTGGACAGTGCCAGAAAATGTGAGGCACAGATTCAGCAGAATGTAGACATCGGTGGCAAACAGCTGGGGCAATATGTCTGCGCGAGTAACTGCCTAGATGGAAAATACACACACACACACACACACACACACACACACACACACATGTACGCACGTACGTACATAATGTATGTATGTATGCCTACGTGCGTGTGTGCATGGATGGATGTATGTATGTATGCATGTATGCAAATCGAAGTGGGGAATTTTCAGGGCTGCTTTCTTTCTAACCTTTAGGTCAGGTGTGATTTCAATGTCAAAATTTTGTCATGCCTGTTTTGTTGATGTTTGTTCTATTATATACCAAAAAAAGGAAAAAAAAGAACAAACAATCAAACAAACAAACAAATAAATAAATAAATATAGAGGCCGCTTTTATCTAATCTTTAGGCATCTGCTGCCCATGGCATGACTGCATTGCTGGCAGCCTACTGCACTTTGGAGGTAGTGTATTAGTGTTTTCATTGGGATCCTTCCTTGATGATGATGTTATCTGCTTGTTTTTGCCTTTCATGCTCCTCTTTTTGAACTCTCATGCAATTGGTGAAGTAGAGGGCTGGGCAAAAGCTTTGCCCTTAACCACTTCAGCCCATCAAGATGAGCCTTGAGCCAATTTCTTGATTACCAATGTATCCTCGGTTTTTTTAGCCTCGTGGGCTTGCTCATGCTGACCTATCAGAGTGCTATTGCAGTGAAGGTGGTCTTTCTTTGGTAGCAGGACAGCAGGTCAGGTACATACCTGCTGCACAGTCAGCAATAGCAGCAGGGCATACTGGCAGCCTGCAGACAGGCATAGGCATCAGAGGCAGGCATAGGACACGTGGCAGGTAGGCAGTCTGCCACATCAACAGGTTGGGTCAGCAGCTGCAGTCAGGAGCCATTTCTGATCGAGTGGAATGCAGGCTGAAGATGGGTCTTTATGAAGCAGGAGAGCCCCATGATATGGATATGTACAGCCAGCCAGTTGGCTGTCTTATCTATTGTGCAACACTAGATCAGATATTCAGCTCGCTATTTCTGAGGTCAGCAAGCTATGCATAATCCAGGTACTAAGATTTGACAAGCAGTTAAGTTTATTTTCTGTTACTTACAGGATACACAGAATCTTGGATTGTTTTATCCAAGGAGGACGTATTGCAATTATATTCTTTCAGTGATTCAGACTGGCAGGTGATCATGAAACCCAACTGTCCACCACAGGTAATGCATATCTTGGTTAAGAGACAAAGGTTACTTGGAGATCTTCATGAGTTTTAGCAGACACCCACTACCCTTCTCACGAACAGTCAGAGTGCTATAGCTGTGGCAAGGCATCTAGTTATTCATGTGCATACCAAGCACATTGAGATTCACTATCTCTATGTCAGAAATGCAGGGGAGACCACATTGACCTGCTGCTCTACATAAAACAATGTTGTCGATCTGTTCACCAAGGCAGTATCTAGACAAAAGTTTGAAGCTGTCTGCAAAGCTTTAGGCTTATTTTCTTTTGGTGATTGATCAATTTCTCTATACATGTTCACACTGCAGCTGTTAGATTGTGAGTACTGTGATGTGAACACATGCTCGGGGCACTTTTTCCTTTAGTTAGGAAGGTTTCCCCCCTAGGGTTAGTGTTAGGATTAGTTTCCTTTGTAGAGGATATATTCCTCATTTCCGCTATTCTTTGTAACACAATTCTTGCATTCTCAATGCAACTTCGCGGTTTGGCGTTCTCTTCTCATCCCAAACTCAACATAAAGGACCTTGTGATCATTGTTGGTCTGGTACAGGATCAGGAGGTTTAGTAAGGTTGTCAGATGTTGTTTACTCAGCTCTCAGGTGAGAGAGCTAGTAAGAGTAGGCAGCTCCAATCTCAACCTTAGGTCCATTGAGACCCAAATTACACTGTGTTCTGGCCCTCAGCCAACACCCATACTAGGTTAGTCTTATCTTAACCCTGAGCATGGTCAATCGCGGGTTAGACTACCCTCCTCAGTCATCTGGCTTTGAGCCCAGATCTCTCAATCATGGTTAGTCTCTAATTAGTCCTGTTAGGGAGATATAATTCTTCCCTTGTTAATAGATGTCTCATAAATTAGGGTAGAAAGAATAAAACAAGAGATGTAATTTTTTAAATCTATTGAAATTATACTTCTCCACATGAACTGGATACTGAGTGGTATATGTAAAGTAGTATCCGTGAAAACCATGGGATCTGTTTAATTTTCCTCCAAGTTATTATGAGAAAGGTCAGACTGCAATCCTTCAGACAGATATTGAAATTGACTATAACTTAGCTTTGCCTTTATTGGATAGAGCCTGTGAGCTCCCAAATATAGGAGGACGTAAGGGAGGTGTACCAGCAGCAGGTGTTGAGAGAGAGAGAGAGATGCCATGTGGGCAGAGAGAGGCTGCCAGGGGGGTAGATCTCACATGGGTTGCAGGGCTGCCATGGGCAGCATGTGGGCTGTGGGCTGCCATGTGGGCAGCAATAACAGACTGCTGTTGGAGGGCAGCACAAGCCCTAGATGGTGGGCAGAAGGACCCACAGATGGGGCAGGTACCAGGCCTATGGCCAGCAGCAAAGGCTGCGTGAAAGCAGGCCTTGTAGGCCCTGCAGACATGACTGCAGACAACAGCAGAAGTCTGCACAGAAGACAGCAGGTCGGGGCAGATAGAGCAGAGGCTCAGAACAGGAGCAGATGTCTGTGCAGGGATAAGGATAGGGGGCTGGAGCTGATGCAGAATTGCAGGAGTTGCAGCAGATACCCGAAGCAGAAGGCCCTCGGGGCAGTACAGAAGTTTATGGGGGCTGAAGCCATTTATAGGCCTGGCCCCAGGTCGGCTGACTGGACCAACCAGTCGGCTATCTGCAAGAATACCACAGACTGTGTCGGCCTTGTGGGCTGATCATGCTTGGAGCAATCTATAATACATGATCTACTGCTCTATTCTAATGTTGATCTAAGTCTGTGTCTAGACTCTCTCTTTCTACATTCAATTGTGCACACATTAAGACAAGGAGTGAATTAGCACTGTGTGATTTCTGGGTGAACATGTTCACAATCTTTTGCTGCAGGAGTGTTGGCTGTAGCAAGCAACCTCCACCTCTGTCTTCTAACAAGAAGCCACCAGAAAGCTTCTGAAGAAGCTTCTCCCTCCTCACCTTCTCACCTCCACACCTCCTCGTGAGGGTTTGCTATATTTGGGCTTCATTGTGTATTTGCAGTTAGTTGCTGCACATTCCGTTGTATGTTTTTATTCTAGCCAGGTTGGCATTCCCATTGGTGCAATCCATGTGTGTGTGCATCTTCCTACCTGTGTGTGTAGGCACTGCAGTCTAACAGGCCTCCTGTGTTTTCTTTCAGTGTTACTCATGCAAGGGATGGAGAGAGAATTGGACTCTCAAATTCTAAAAGATGGAGCTGAAAGCAGTGTCCTTACATAAATGTAGTATGTGGTCATGCCATGAAGCCTCCAAGTGATGATTGACAGATTGTCCATTGCATTACTAGAAACTTGCAGAATGACTAACATGATTATGTCGAAATGAGAGCTCCAGTGATGATCGTGTGTAGCATCAAAAGCTGTAGGATATGTTTCATGCATTTACTCTTCAATTTCTCCACATAAGTGCCTGCCACAAATTTGGTAGGGTCCCTATTTGTTTCTTTATTTCTGAGTACATAGGGATGAGATGTGACCCAAGAATGTATCACTTTTGATGGTCGTTTAAGCTTGATTCTCAACACGGTGGAGATGTAAACTTGCACGCTTGTGAGTTTTTTCTAATCACGTATGAATGCAATCAGTTGTGACTCAAGTTTCAAATGCAAGGCTGCAATTATAAAAGTTATTATGAAAGTTACTGAGTATGTGAGAATGTAAATCCTTTTTGTGAACTTAAAAAATTATCGCCATGCAGCTTATGACCAAGTATGTGAGAACTATTATAAAGACCTGAAGTTTGTATCTGCATGGATGTTTCATTAGATTCTAAGGGCTCTCTAATGCAGCTCTAACTTTGGCTTATAATAGCTGGCTATATGTTTTGCGGTAAGAATAGGTCTCTTACGATTTTGTATGTAGTGATGATGGATTCTGAGAAGGTATGGGGGTTTGGTGCTTTGAAAAATCCTAAAGAAGGTGGTAGCCTTAAACTGCTCTCTCTTTTTAAATAAAAAGGCTACTTCAGTATTCATTCTAAGTTGAAATTTCTTGACTTTTGCAGCTTGGAACAGTACACCTCTGCAGGAGTGTAATTAGAAGCATTGAAACAGCTCGCGTTTTTGATTTTGAAGAGTTTCCAATCAGAGACAAGGTTTAGCTGCCTCTTTTGTACTTTTACATCGTAAAATTACAAAGGGCCATTCCTGTCTTAAGCTTGTTTTGTGTTTCCATTTGTAAGAGACAGTCGTAGACTCATCAATAAGCTATTTAACATGACAGGTGACATATAATTATTATACTGGCCGACTGGAAGTTTTCAATGACAACTTTCTGGCTGTAAGTACTTTGGTCAAACAGATTTTTGCTATTGGGGTAATTTAAAGATGCAAAAGAAAGAATGTATAAGTCTTCTTACTCCTGCTGTTTGCCATTTTATTACGAAGTTTGGCTGACCTGACCTGAGATGCACTGATGTGATTTATTTGGTGGACATCTTTCTCTCGTAGGCCTATGTTCATAAAATCAATCTCTCAACATGTCATTGTCCCAAAGAAAACATATGCACTTGCTAGCTTTGCTGTTCACTTTATTTTATTGATGGAAAATGTAATATGTTATACTTTCTTGCTCATACAGATAGATGATAATGTGTGTGGTGCCTAATGCATACGAGTGGACCCTGATTTGTTTGGGTTACGAAGTTTAGAATTGATGATATCCCTATGGGATAATGTAATTATCTACACTTTAGTCTCTTGCAGGAGCCAAGCATGACACAGATCAACAACAACTTACTCCATGAATGCTGATTTCTTCCTGTCCCGAGGGACGATAAGATCATTAGTTGTGCTGGCGGACCTTTGTGATAGGCTAACTGTAAATCTTTCAAAGACCCTTTGTCCTCGCATCCTGTAGGCTAGGCATGGCCTCCCTCTTTATGGGGCTGATACTTCAATTGTCATGCATTGATTCACTGATAGTGATTGGGCTGGTTTTTCGGACACTCGTGTGTCACATAGTGGCAACTGTTTCATGCTTGGTACTTCATGTGTTTCTTGGTTCAGCAAGAAACAGAGTATAGTTGCTACTTCTAGCTGTGAAGCTGAGTACAGAGCAGCTTTTACAGCTACAGTGGAGTATGTTTGGCTTCGGAAGTTACTTGTTGCATATCTCTATGTCAGACTGCTCCTATCGTCATCTTCACTGTTAGTCAGAGTGCTTTGGTTGTTGCACGGAATCCTATTTTCCATGCTCACACAAAGCATATTGAGGTTCACTATCACTATGTCAGAGCGAGATTATCAGTAGGTAAAATTCAGTTGTCTTATGTTTCCACTGAAGACAACTTGACAGATCTTTTTATGAAGGCTCTATCTCGACCTAAGTTTGAGGCTTTTCGGCAAGCTTTAAACTTAGTACCCTTTGTGACTTGATCTGTCGTACTCTGTACAATCATAGGTTGCTATATCCCTATAGGACGAACATGTGCAACTATGACATTAGATATTTAGGTATCCTGAGCCATGTCCAGGATACTTCAGCCCATACCATGGAGGGGGGTTTGTAGGCCATTCTATGGGCTATCTATAGGTGCCACTTAATCCTTGGTATGTGCCGTGTAGGCCTAGTTACAGTCAATCAGGACTGTTGGTACAATTAGTTCATGTACTGTCGAGTTCAGTTAGGACACTTAGTCGAGTTAGGGCATTTAGCCCTAGGGTTTTGTCATTTTGGCTCTCTCTTGAGCCTCCTTTTGTTGTTGCAGCATTTTCAATACAGCAGCTCATTTTTGGCTTCCTTTTGTTGTTGCAGCATTTTCAATACAGCAGCTCATTTTTGGCTTTCTCCCATTCATTTCTGAGCTTCCATTGCTTGCCATAGCCAACAACATTGTTCACCTGGGGTCTTTGAGATAAGGCATTTTCCACTCTGTTCTGAGCTCTCGGAGTATGGACAATCTGCATTGACAGCATTTTTACCCATTTCATGTGCTTCTTGGAGAGCTTTGTATGAGTCAAGAAATATCTCAGACTCAAGTGATCTGTCTTAACTGTAAAGTCTGCACCTAAAAGATAATGCTTCTGTGTCTAGATGGCAACCATCAACCCTTTCTCATAGATTCCCAGATATCTCTCTGCACCCCGGAGTCTCCTGCTCTCATAGGCCACTACATGACCATTCTGATGCGATGCAACACCAACACACTCCCCACAGGCATCACAATCCATATCAAATGGTCGATACAAATATGGAACTATCAAAATTGGCTCTGTGGTCAGCTTCTCTTTGAGTGTGGTGAATGCTTTCTTATGTGGAATTCCCCATTTGAAAGTTGCATTTTTCTTGGTAAGTTTGTGAAGTGGAGCGGCTATATCCGCAAAATGCCTGATAAATCTCTTGTAGTAAGAACACATGCCTATGAAACTACGGACTTCATGCATAGTCTTCAGCTCTGGCCATTCCTGAATGGCTTGGATCTTTGCCGGATCCATCCATATCCCATCTTTGGATATTATATGCCCCAAATAATGAATCTCTTCCTTGCTGTTTGCATAGAGCTGGTGATTTCGCAGCTCTTGGAAAACTGTAGCAAGATGTTCCTTATGCTCTTCTTCAAACTCTTCCCCTCGGCTTCTGAGGCTGAAATTCCCTCTTCTGAGCCTTGGGAAACTCCTTTTTCTCTAACTGAGGTGTGGCTGTCTTTTTCTTGTCTGTCCCAGCATAAAGAGAAGTCAATGTGGTGGGATCTTGCATATTCATTAAACTCGCCATAGTGGCTGTGTGCATGATATCCTGTATGCCATTAAGTTACTGGGTACTAACCACACCTTGTATCTTTGGCGTAAGACCAAACCTGTATTTTCTTACCTGGTTCTTCTTTGAGACCTTCTTGAAGGGAGTGATTTGCAAAAATGCATCCCAAAATTTCTGGTTGTAGGTCTCTACTGTATCTCCTGCATCCATATGCAAGCTGTCCCAGGCGGCAAGGACATGGTCGTTGAATTGCTTGGGCATAAACTGCTTGTAGAAGGCTTTCTTGAAGCCCTTCCACTTTCTTGGAGCAATGCCAACTGTAGTTTGTGCGCTCCACCATGCACTAGCCGTTGCTGTTAGGTGTAAACTAACCATGTGCAGCTTCGAAGACTCTGAAAATTTCTCTGTGCCAAAAGCTGCATCAAACTGTCTAATGAACTGCATGGCTTTTTTTGTTTGGCCATACTGGCCATTAAAGGTTGCAAGCTTGACAGATTTCCCACCTTCTTTGAACTCTTTGGTCTCTTCTCCTTCTTCTTATGCTTTGGCTTTGATGATCCAGAAGAAGAAGACGATGATGAGGATGAAAAGGTAGAGCTAGAAGAAGAAGAGGAACTTGAAGAACTATGATGATGCTTAGCCTTCTTCTTCTTGGAAAATGTACTTCCTTCTTGACTACCTACTTTCCTCTTTTTGCTGTCCACTTTTCAAGGTTTCTTGCTCTTCCTAGAAACATCATCTACAGGAAGAACAGGAACTCCGTCCAGGGATCTCTTTTTGGTTGTCACCCTCTGGGTTGGCCCAAAAGAAACTCTCAGTTGCCGTTCCTCTACATGAGGGTTTACAAGCCTACGAAACAATGGATCCCTTCTAGCTTCCATGATCTGTGCCAGTAAATGTCTGTAACTTGCCTTAGTCTTTTGATTCTTCTCTTGCATAGCTTTATCATTCTTGGCACTTTCCTCATGGGAGGGTATGGCATCCTGCTGTGAAGCCATCACTGCAACTTATCTAAGAATTTGCAAACTTTCACACACAATGTATGCAACTTCTCATGCACTTACACATGCTTTCTCCGTATACCTCAAGATCTCGGAATCCCTCGTTCTCACTCTGGTGATCTTTGCAAAGGAAACGGCGCTCAGGCTTGTGTCGCCATGCTCCCTTTTGCGGGATGTCCTCGAGAGATGACGAAATTGCCCGTCCGTTTATAGTTCGCCGTTTGCGACCCTTTCAGTTGGCAGTGCACGCTTTGGTCCTTTCGTTGGTTCCCAGCTAACTAGTTGGATTATGACGGAATTGCAATGGCTATGTACTCAAGTCCTCATGGTGCCCTGCTCAAGTTCAAGGCCTTAGCCTATCATCAAAACTTCGGCTTGAACCATTACGCACCAAGGTTGTGTCACAGCAGTAAAATTCCATCGCCTCTTTTATTCTTCGTTTGTGCTACAAGCAATACTATCTAGTTGCTATTAGCGACAAATCGATTGCAAGTATCAGCAGGTTCGTGCCTTCTCTGCGTGAATTCTTTGCACATGACGTGAACACATTGAATAACATCCCAGGCTGCGTAGACTCCTTCATAGCCTTTGATCGTCACTTCTTTAGAAAGAAGATGAGCCAGGCTATGTAAAACAAGTAAAACCTCTCTCTCTCTAAAACAACGTCGATGTCCTTCTGGCAAGCTGGCAGTTGTGAAAGTCTTTGCTCTCGAGTCACACCCTCTCTCTCTCTCTCTTTCTCTCTCACACACACACACACACACACACACACACACACACTTTTTTTGTGAAACCAGTAACTATATTATTAACTTGAGATCAATGTACATGATATTAGACTCCAAAAGAGAGCCTAATGGAAGAACTCAAAAAGAGTCAGAAAACACTTCAAGGCTAGTCGCATCCAAGTCCCTCGCAGCATAGCTATCATGTAAAGATTGCTTGAGGAACATTCTGAAGAAAACATACGCCTGAGGAAACCGTTGTCCCATCCTAGAGTGCAATCTCTGTGTCCAAATAGTCCAGAGTACCCAAAAGCGAGTCCAGTGAAAGAAGAGGAGGAGTGGAGACATCTGGGATGAGAAGCATCCAAACATCCAGAATAGTTTCCCAAATCTGACAGAGGGAAACCGAAGCCGCAGCAAATGAGAAACATGAGTGATCAATATCCGAGAGTGCGGACAAGACCATAACAAATGGGGAACTATCTCACGGTGATAAGAACAACGGGGGCAGGAAGAGGAAGCAATGCGATGTGCTGCCAATTTCACCCCTATGGAAAAAGCTCCCACTATACATCTCCAAAAGAAAAGCCTCTGTTTTAATGGCAATTTGGCTTTCCAAAATTTCTTGAGTCGTGATTGCCACCAAGATAGAGGCTTATCCAAATTCCAAAGATTGTTGGCATGCTTATCAATCCATGGCGGTGGAAGAAGAAATCTGTAAACCGTCGAGGAGGCCAGATTATGCATTGAAAGCGAACAGGTTGCAGGGGATAAGGAAGTCAGATTCCAGTCCAACAATCTGTCCTGTACAAACAGTGGAGGCACAGGAACAAATGGCTGCAACATAGTTGTAAGTATTCTCCAAATGGGCCGATGATGCAGACCCAAGGGGAATGTCCTGCAAGCTTGTGGGAATGAAAGCACATAACCATGTTGATCCACAACATCTCCGATAAATCTTATGCCCAGTTTCATAAGGTTATATGCTTTGATCGGCGCCTGTAAAGCAAGAGGCGATTCAAACACCTTGCTCCAATGGATACTTTCCAAGCGAAAAGAGTTGCCATGATTGGAAGAAGCACCTGTCCATTTAGCATAAGGGAGAATTCTCTTCCAATCATGAATAAAAGCAGTAGAGACAGGACAGCCATGAATTTTCCCCTGAAATGTGCTCATGACTGCTTCCCAGTGATTTGTAATCCAATGCCGATATGCATGGGACGTCATGTTTCCACACATAGCTGCTAACATAATAGCCCATGGCTGTTTTTGCTGAAAAAAATCAGCAATCATAGTGCTCTTTCTTGCCAGCATATGAAACTGAAGATTGAGAATATTCGGGCCCCCATGAGTCTTAGGAGAGCAAACAGCCTGCATAGGAAGAAGTCGCAATGCCTTTTTGTGAGATTTGCTTTTCCAAAATATCTCCATAGCCTGGGACATATAGGAAGCCAAATGCTTAAAAGACCAGGGAAGAAGAGGCAAATAAAATTGCACGTATGTCATAATGATAGACGGGACTATCCGAAGTCGAACATGTAGAGGCCAAGTGGACAAATGCCAGTATTGTAGCTTCTTGTTGATCTTTTGAAGCACCCATTTGAGCTGTTGTTGAGGGGTAATATTCCAGCCAATGGGATATCCTAGATGCCTCACAAGAGTGTGGGGAGGGAGAATGTGGCCAGGCCAGAGAAGTGCATGCCAATCAGCTTCTTTCAATGCTAAAAGATTGGATTTCTGAAAATTAATGTGCAGTCCAGCAGCTATGCCAAAATCATTCAGAGTATGCATCAAGTGAGAGAGGTCAGTTTGAGAGTTCCTGGGCATGAAATATGAATCATCAGCATATGCCTGTGCCAGAAACGGCTGTGCCCCTGGAATTTGCAAGCCATGAAGATGCCCTGTAGTTATAAGATGGTCCATATGCAACAATAATGGATGAGTAGCAATGGCATATAGTAGCGAACTAAGAGGGCAACCTTGTCTCACTGAGCGGGTCATAGTCCATGCTCTTGACAACCCACCACCAAGCAAACACTGCGCAGTGGCATGAGAATAGAGCCAGTAAATAATGTGGACTAGCCGAGGGCCAAATCCCAATTTGTGCATAGTCTGAGAAATAAAATCCCAATGGACAGTATCAAATGCTTTGGCAATGTCAACTTGCAGAATGAGAACATCTTGTTTAGAATATTTGGCATACTCAATTGCAAGCAAAGCATTGGAGATATTATCAGTAATCTGTCTTCTGGGAACAAACCCATACTGCCTAGGATGAAGTCCTGCTTGCAAGATAAATCGAACCCTGAGAACAATCATCTTGGCAATGAGTTTGTAGATGACTGGCATGAGAGATATGGGTCGCCAATCAGCCATTGTCTCACACAACCTTTTTTTGGGGATCAATTTGACCAGGCCATGTTTCCAAGAAGGAGGGAGAGATTGTTCTGCCCAAGCATGATTGATCATAAGAAGCAGAGTGTTCTTGAGATCACCCCAAAATGCACGGAAGAATTCTACAGTCAATCCATCCCAACCAGGAGAGCTGCCTTTACGTAAGTGACTGAGAGCATCATCCAGTTCATTAAGCATAAAGGGCTGCTCCAGTGCACGAGCCCGTTCCGGGGACAATATGGGCTGAACATGCATCAGAAATTGAGACCTAGCTGCATTCACTTGCATTGAATAATCAGCCTCAGGAGAGAAGAGATGTTGGAAATGACGAGAGCATTTCGATTCCAATTCTGATTTGGATGTGGTCCAGGTGCCATCATCTTTCTTGATTCTGCAAATATCCTCCTTACGCCTATCCGCATGCAGGCTTTTAAAGAAAGCTTTGGAACACACACGCACACGAAGTCAATACTTTGACCAAATAAATATAACTCTTTGAACATAATTAAATAAATGAGGCACCTATTTCTGTGGAGCCAAGCATCTGTGACAAAAAGCTGGAGCAATATGTCTGCATGCCAAGAGCTGACCAGACGGAACCAACATCACCCGCCATGCAAAAATCAACACACACCCCCCCCGCCCCCCCCCACACCCACCCAATACACCCTAATGCACCCCGATTGAATTGGTTTGGGAGGTCATGGCTAGTCTAACTACATGGCCGAGAACTAGAAGGCAAAAGTTTGAGTCCCATGCAGGCACCCGTTCGTGATCTGGCAGGATATTATACAAAGCCTCATTGCCAATTTGAGTAAGTCTAGGTTTCCTTACATGTGTTTTGGTCCTACTTAGTAGAAGTTCATTTTCTTGCAAAAAGAAGGCGGCAGTTAGGGGCTTTACATTAAGGATGTCTTTCGATGATGGAGATGAAATAGAAGCCCCATTTGGGTAGACCTTTGGAACTAGTTTTGCAATATCATGATATTCCATCCCATCCCATCCCATTGTCTGTAGCCTTTCAAGTATTGGCCCAGCAAACGACAGCAACCTCACCTGAGTTCCACAGATTGTCATTGTGGAGAGGATGCCATTGTCCTTATTTTTATATTAAACCTTCTTACATTTATATAAGGCTTCATTAACTCATCATTACTTTAGTTTGTTTTTGCCTTTGTGATAATCTCAATTATTGCAGTCTGCATCATAGATGATCCAGTGTTCCCAGTTGTGTTCTTTGAATATTGAAAACACACCTTTGTTGAAAGGAAGTGAAAAATTTGTAGAACTGGCTTCTAAAAGGTCAGCAAATAGGTGTCTGTGCATGTGTTAGGATGGGCTTGTATATGCGATCTTGTCCTTTCTACTTTATATGGAAGGTTTAATTATAGACTGACTTTATGGCAGGCAGACCAGAAGCTTATGTATGCTCTCATACATTGTGACTCATTGAAGCTGAATAATATAAGGTGATGCTGCTGTACACCCTCTGCCTCTCTTGGCTTTTCTGGAGCCTCATTGCCGTGGTTTTAAGTTGACTAATTGTAGGTTTCCTGAAGTATTTAAATAGATTGTCAAAGGTGAATTTTGCTTCTCACTTTAAATCCATCCTCCCCTCTAGCTTCCATTGTGCTATTTGCCATCCCCTTGGTTTGTATATCCCTTGTTGTCCTTTTGCAGTTGAAGTCACTAGCAAATGCTTGCTCGTATCCACTTCTCATCTCCATCTCCCAAGGGACGAAATTTTGGTAATAAAAAATCCTGAAGAATTGAAAATCAACACCAAAAACTCATGGATGTGTGGGCTCCAGTTTCTGAGCTGAGCATGGTTTCCCATTTTCCATGTGCTTTGTCATTGGTGTAAAGAGGAGGTCCACACACCATTGCACAACGACTCCTCTGTTAACCCGTCACTGCTTCTACTCCCATTTTTGCAGTCGTACTATTTGTCTCATTGGTTCAGACCATCAGATTCGTCATGTCTCTCCTACATTCCTTGACAAAGCCATGACACCATGCTCACGCGCGCACACACACACACACACACTTACTATTCTCCTTTTTCTTTTGCATCCACTTAATTTCTTAATTTGTTATTTTCGTCTTTTTTCTAATTCCTTTCCCTTCTACACAAACACTTCCTAATGATTCCTCCTAATTTGTTTTTAATTTCTTTCTTAAAGCTCTAAATTTTTCTCTTTGCCTCTCTCTTCCCTCTCCCCCCCCTCGCATCTTTAACCAATTTTCTACCCTATTTCCTTTTCCTTCCCCATAATTTTTCCTAATTTCACTTGGTTTTCCCCTAATTATTTTTATTAAAATTTTAAAACTAACATTGAAAATTCTTTTTTCTTTTTTTCAAATTTTCTCTAGGCTCCTTTTTTTACACCCTTAAAGTCTACATCGAGTTGCTTAAGTCTGTGTTTAAGCCACTATTTTATTGTGACCCTGATAGCAAGGGAGGGGTGTTTATGGCACCTGTCCTCCCAATTAAAGTTAAGCTGGTTCTTATCATGTTTTCTTGTTGGATGGTGGCAGGTATGCAGACTCTCATTTTCAATAAAAGAGATGCTTATCAAGAATTCACCTTGCTCCAATTCTTTTTGCAAAAATGTTTTTGCAAAAACATTATTGTCATTTCTTATCAAAGCTCTTATATACTTTTTATGCAATTTTGTAGGTGCTTTACCTACATACTCAAACTCTTCCTTAATTCTATAATGTTCTCTTTCTATCCTTTACCCTGACTCTTTTGTCTTTTCACTATGTAAAAGGGGTTGTTGTCTTGTCTTCCCCACACACACACACACACACATTTTTTTGGGTGTAATCCATGTATGTTTATGTTACAAGAAGCAATTCCTAAAGAAGGGACATGCCATTATAATTTCAAACGATCTCATTGTAGGACAACTAAGCAGAGTAATTTATCTGGCAAACACACACACACACACACACACACACTCACTCACTCTTAAAAAAAAAAGAAAGTGAAATCCATGTGTGTTTATATTACAAAAAGACTGTCTCCAAAATGGAGAACAACAATTACAAGATCGGGAAAATTCATTATAGGACAAGTAGACAGTATACTCTAAGTGATGCACAGATAGGCAATCACAAAAGGATTGCCTAAGCGACATCCAAAAAAGCAGATTATAGAAGGAGACTCTCGAAAGATTGCATGGTTCCTGTCCTTCCATATAGTTCAGAGTGCCCAATAATGAACCCACATGAAAAATAGATCATACTGTGGGTGCCGTGGGTGAAGGCGATCTATAAAAGCTTGCCAAAGGAAGCATATGAAAAGCGAGCTTGGAGGCGCTACTGAAGAAATAACAGGAAGTCACGAATGACAGGACAAAACAAAAAAAGATGGATCAAGGATTCCCTAGGAGCCAAACATCTCTGTCATAAAGCAGGCTATGGCCAAGAGAAGGCCGAAGGGAACACACACACACTTTTTTTTGTGTGAAAATTTTGCTGCTTTATATTACAGAATCACTATCCCAAGACGGGATGTGGAAAAATACATCACGAGAAGATCTCAATATAAGACAGATACACATCATGGGAACACACACACATGTTTTTTTTTGGGTGAAAATTTTGTTGCTTTATATTACAGAATCACTATCCCAAAACAGGATGTGGAAAAATACATCACGAGAAGATCTCAATATAAGACAGATACACATTAGGATCTATGTACTTGGTTTGCAAGCAATCATAGAAAGATTGCTGCAAAGAGTGCCTGAAGAAAGACAAAAGTGAAAAAGTAGGATCGCCAAAGACTCTATGATTTCTATCCTTCCATAGATTCCAGAGTGCCCATTCACGTGCACACACACACACACACACACTTTTTTTTAAAAGTGAAAACTTTGAATGCTTTATATTACAAGATAGCTATCCCAAAAAACTGGTAAGCTGAAAGATTACATCAAGAGAAAATCTCCGTGTAGGACAAATATACATCATGATCTATGCAGTGAGTTTGCAGACAATCGAAGAGCGATTGCTGCAAAGAACAACATAAGAAAACAAAAGTAGAAAAAACTAGATCACCAAAGACTCTGTGGTTCTATCTTTCCAGAGAGTCGAGAGTGCCAAGTAGCGAACCTAGGTAAAGAACAGTTAGGGCAGTTAGCCCTAGGGTTTTATTATGTTGGGTCTCCACTCGCAGTTTTTGCAGTAATCTATTACAACATCTCGTTTTTTCCCTTCTTGCTTTCATGTTTGAGCTTCCATTGCTTGCCGTAGCCAACAGAGTTCGGAGGAGGAGCCTCAAGGGCCGCAGGGGCCATTGCCGCAGCAACCTTTACTTTCGACAGTGGTAGATCCTACACAGCCTCCCCCCCGAACCCGCCTCCCCTCTTTCTGCAGTCTCCCTCCGTGCCTCTCCCCTTGCCTCCTCCACCTGTTCCTCCCACTGTGATCACCCTAACCACCCATCCTCCCTTCACCCCCAGCTCCTTCTCACGCAGTGGTAGCTTCGCCTGGGGCATCTTCCTCGTGCACCCCTATCGGACCGACGACGGATTCCTCGCCCGAGAGCAAGGGCAAGGCAAAGGCCACCTCGCCAACCTCTCCTCATCAGCAAGTCGGCTCTTCGGGCAGGCAGGATTGAGCTTCCTCTTCTCATATCTCTGGGGAAAGGGATGCAGATGCCTAGTCCTCAGGCCACCACATGCGAGTTGGTTCCCCGCGGTTGGCAGAAGTGAAGGGTTATGCATATTAGCATCCTAGGTGGCGGTCTTAGAGGTATTTGCGGAGGGTGAGCTCATACCAGGTCGTGTAGTATGGATGGGTCTTTAGGTAGGAGAGGCCTGGATTGGTATCATGAATGTGAATGCACCCACGTGTTGGAAGCATCGGCCAGCTTTCCGGAGGCGGCTTACAGATTGCCCCCCAGAGGTGGACTCATGTATTGCTAGAGGTGACTTTAACAACCTAGAGTTCATGGAGGGTAAGTAGGGAGGAGCCTCTTTTGTAGAGATTCTCCCTGGGGAGAGTACTTGGGAGTAGTTTATTTTTACGATCAGTGGTAGGGATCCATGGTGTGAGGCTGAGTTTACCAATCTTCTGGGCAACTTGTTGTTCTCCTTTTTACACAGTGGCGTCATGACGGGCTATTGGAGCACCTAAACGGATTCTACATAGGGGATTGGGCTCTACTCCGTGGTAGCTCCATCGGCATTTGAGCAAGTACCACAATGTCGGACTACTCTCCGATGGTCCTTTACTTGGATCAGCGCCGTTGTGTCCGTATACCAGATGAGCTTCTACAGAAGGTGGAAGTACAATAGGCGATAATGGAGTGCTCTGGAGACAGCCGAGGACCGACCCCTAGAGGGGTAGGTGGTTTGGGTGGTGGCTGAGAAGATTCAGCGGAGCAGTCAGGATTGGGGCTACATGATTTAGAGGTCCGTAGAGCAGAGTTCTTCTGTGACTTAGGGACTCACAAAAACATATACACACTGACCTTTAGGAAATCCTTGAGATGACCACTATCTTCTGCTGTCAGCTCTTTCAGATGGAGGAGGCTTCGCCCACCACTCTTCTGGCTAGAGAGGCAGTATGGGAGCAGGTCCCTCCAGTTGTTACACAAAGTCTTAGCAGACGTTTGGAGGCGCCCTTTACTGATGAGGAGCTTTGGGAGCCTTGCAAGCACTCCTGGTCCAGAAGTGCCCCGGAGAGGACGGCATGACTTCGAGCTTCTTTCGGTGCTTGTGGGAGTATATTTCCACCCTACTCAGGGTAGCCTGCCAAGAGATCTTTGACACCGGATCCCTCCCACATTCCTTGAGCAGAGGATGTATATGCCTGATTCCGAGGGGGGGAGATAGGTCAGACATCCCCAGTAGAGTGTGATCACCCTGCTTGACACGGCTTACAAGATCTTAGCCAAGGTCTTGAGCTTGCGTCTGAGACCCCACTTACTAGACATCATTCATGAGATGCAGACCGCCTTTGTCCAGGAGCATAGCATCGTAGATAACATCTTCACTTTCTGGGAGGCAGTGGATTGGTCCAAGGAGGAGTCGTAGCCTCTCGCCATTCTTCTTTTGAATTTCAAGAAGGCATATGACAAAGTGGAGTGGTCTTTTTTGGAGGGTACCATGCAGAGACTTGACTTCTTAGAGAGATGGATTAGAGGGGTGTCAGTTCTTTATTCAGGTAGTTCCAGTCAGGTGATTATTGGGGGACACACAGGAGAGGCCTTTCTACTTTCCTGCTCAGTGAAACATGCCTGTCCTTTCACCCGTATCTAGTCCTTTTTGTAGCAGAGGCCCTCGGTTACTTTCTACATTCTTGAGCACTTGGCCTTAACGGGGATTAGGCTTTCGATCCGGGAGGAGGAGGAGCTCCTAGATTCCGAGTTTGCAGATGATGTAGCTCTCTATGTGGACGGCTCATCAGCATCCAGTCTAGAGAGGGTCAGAGGTGCTCTATCCATTTACTACGAGGTCTCAGGTGCTTGCATAAATTGGACCAAATCTGTTGGTTTTTTCATAGGCCTGGAGGAGATCTAGGAGGTTTAAGATTGGGGAGCTGATTTTGGCTTTCGGTGGATCCCGAGAGGAGAGACAACGGGTACATGGGCTACCAGGTTGGCATTGACATCTTAGCAGAGCAGCGGCTCAGCTTGATCCTAGAGAGTGTTTGGTGTAAGCTATTGTACTGGAGCTCCGCAAAACTCTCGCTTGCAGGTCGGGCATTGGTGATTAACTAGGTTCGTCTTGCCATAGCTCGGTACATTGCCTCTTGCTGGTGTTTCCATCGGGGCTGCATGGGACAGCCACGACGCTTGGTGTGGAACTTCCTTTGGTCAGGATCGAATGGAACACGCAACACCAGAGCCAGAGTGGCTTGGCAGACAGTGATATTGCCCCAGGTGTAGGGTGGATTGGGCATTATTGATATGGAGATGCAGAGCAAAGCCCTCTTGGGTAAGTTGGTAGTGAGAGGTCTCACCCCAGGAGCTGAACCTTGGAAGTTCCTTCTCTAGCGGGAGCTTCTTGGGAATACTCCTCGATAGGAGGTGAGTGACAACAATCCTATAGATGGATCTCTTTCGAGGTGCCCTTGACAGAGAAGGGTTCTCCGCTGATGAGGAGTCTCTACAGAGTGTGGCAGAGATTGGTAGGAGGACTCATTCGGGCTAGGCCGTCACGTAGATAGGAGTTTGAGAGACAATCACTCATCTGGCACGTGGAGGTCAGATATTCAGAGGGGCACATGTTAGGTCAACGGACCCACATTGGTTGGACATAGTGGGATAGTGGAGCAGCTAGATCCTCTGGGGCTTGGCGGCAACTTCCCAGAGAGATGGAGGCCCTCAGACATGTCATTTCTTACATGCGAGGGGCAGGCACCGAGATGATGGAGATCGAGGCGATGATCTGGAATTCGTGATGGGAAAGATGGCGGAGCCCTTCGCCCCCCCACTGCTAGTCAAGACAGTTCTCACGGATAGGAGTACTACTTAAAATATGCTTCTTTCGTGAGTCTCTTGGATCATGTCAGTCCCGGTTCTATAGGGTGGGACCTGGAGGCTCGCTGTAGGCAGAGACAGAGTTCGAGGATGAGTCAGAGGTGAACCTGGAGGATCTAGAGTGGCAAAGGGTCAGGATAGTGGGCCGCCTGGCTACGACTTGGTACATTGATCCCACCATAGTCTTATCGACTCCAAAGGGAGCGGTATGGCCTGTGGATTTGGAAGGGCAAACCCTTATGCGACATTCTGTGGGACCCAAGAGAGTGGTTCTAGCCAGCCCGCTCTCCTTCTTTTCCGACACGACTCGTATCGGGTGCCACTTACAACTTGAGGCAGCAACATAATCCCCCTTGCGGGAATGCCTTTGACTGGGGCAAGACGTCTCGAGAGGTTATTTCCCGCTTCTGGCCTCGCCTATGGACGAGCTTGCACCCACGCAAGATTTCCTATTTCTTCTGGTTGTTGGCTCAGGGGGATCTGCCCATTGGCCCTGGATGGAGTAGATGCGGGTAGATGCCAGATGCACTAGCTGCACAGAAGGGGTTTTGGAGATGATCCCCCGCTGCTTGTGGGATTGCCAGGTTGCACAATGGATATGGTTGGCGTACCTCAGGATTGTGGCTAGCACACATAGGATGAGCAGGGACTTCACTTGGGGAATGGTGGCCTGGCTCACGGAGCGAGGACACACCTTTGCGATTGGTCATGTCTCACCATTGACCAACATACAGGATACATGGACAGCAGGTCTCCTGTATAGTCAACCCTCCTGTTCTCGCCCACCCCCTCTACCGGAGGACAAGGTGTGGGAGACAGTATCTAGCATTACTGCTCGGAACATCTGGGTCGCTCAGTGCAGTCGGGTGATTGGAGGCCAGCCAGTTTTCAACGGCTACCCTTGTAGCCATCTAGCAAGATATCATCTTCACTTTGCACGCCATTTGGGAGCGCAGTACTCCAGGTTCGAGAGTGAGGCGGAAGCGCTTCTGCTAGGCATGGCTGGTAGGAATCTTCTACACCCTTTCCACGAGGAGTATTTCGCTGGATGTATAGACCACCATCTTGGTTGCTAGCTCCTGTTTCAGCCGTTTCAGAATCTCTCTAGGCCATGAGCCATGAGATCCGAAAGTAGGTGGCTTTCCTATAGCTGGCAACCTGTTTTCCTTTCATCGACAGCTCCTTTTGGAAGCTGTTTGTATGGTTTTTTTTAAAGCATTAATAGAATTCATCTTTTTCAAAAAAAAAAAGATTGTGACAGCTTTGGAGCTGTTCTTGCTCCTGCTGTTTGTTACAGATGTTCAGCTCCTAGGGAATCCTTGATCCATCTCTTTTTGCACTACCTTGTCACTTGTGACTTTCAGTTTCTATTACAATAGCGTCTGTGAGCCACATTCCCTACTGAGTCGTTTGGCAAGCTCTTTTGGATATTTGGCATTTATACACCAAGGCCTGAGTTTCATCTTTTCTTCACTTGGGTTTGATATTGGGGTCTCTGGACTCAATATGGAAGGACAAAAATCATAGAGTCTTTGGGGATTCCACTTTTTTCAAGTTTCACTATTTCGGGACGTCACTCAGGCAATCTTTTATGATTGTCTCAGTGCTCGTTAGATAGATTCCTTGGTCTCCTTGTTTTATATTGAAATCTTCTAATGTTGGTAACAACTGATTTCTGTCTTTGGGAACTGCTTCTTGTAATATAAACAAATATAAATTTCACAAAATAAAAAGTGTGTGTGTGCGCGCTTGCATGCATGCATGTTTGTATGTCTACACCCACTATTGGGCCTTGATGACGTCGGTAGGGATGTCATAGTAGCTAGTCCCCCTTATGCTTGATAGATGGTTTTGAAACTTGTAATTTTCATGAGATTGAAACTACACACACACACGTACGCGCGTGCGTGCACACACACATGTACATATACATATAATACATATGTATAGATACACACACACACACACACACACACACACATACATATATTACATATGTATAGATATACACACACACACATACATACATACATATATGTGTGTGTGAGTGTGTGTGTGTGTGTGTGCGTGTGCGATAGTATGTGTATGCCTATCTCTTGAGTGAAATCAATACAAGTAATTTATAGACCATAACACAAGCTTAATGATTCCTATGGATTGTCAGCCATTCTCTTGTTATCCTCATGACGGAAATTATGTTACCTTGATTCTTTTTCAATATGAAAATAAAAATAACTAGCCATGACAAGGTGGTCAAGCATAGTATTGCTAGACCTTTGAAATAAATGCTGGTGAAATGAATATTGTAGCTTGTGCACTTGATGGAGTAGAATATATCACCAAGCCGTACGGCCTTCTCTCCCTCTCCCCTCTACGCTCTCCTCTCCCTCCTGTAGCTCCTCTCAGCCTCTCCGCCCTCTCCTCTCAGCCTCTCCGCCCTCAACCTCTCTACCCCGCTCCCTCTTCCCCGCTCCCTTGCTGCCCTCCTTGCCGTACGGCCTCCTACGCGCCTGCCCTCTCTTCTCCGCCCTCACTCCCCTAGCCTCTCCACCCTACCCTCTACTCCCTAGCCCTCTCTTCCTCTCCGCCTACCCTCTCCTCCCCCTTCCCTAGCCTCTCCTCCTACACTCTCATCCCTAGTCTCCGCCCACCCTCTCGTCCCCCTTCCCTCCTTTCACTCTCTCCTCTCCCTACCTGCTGCCCCCCTTCTTCCCTTGCCCTCACTCTCTCCCTCCTGCTGCCCCCTTCACCCTTTCCCTCTCCCCTCCTGCTGCCCCTTCTCCCCTTAGCCCTCACTCTCTCCCTCTCCCTCTCCCTCCCTGCTATCCTCTTCTTTCTTAGCCCTTCCTAGCAGCACTGTTGGTCGGACGGAGCCTTTTTTTGTGTTCGAGTCGGCCTTCACGCCTTGATCGACGATGGCCTAGCCTTCAGCCAATCCTCGCCCGCTTCCACCGGCCGCGAAAACCATCTATTTCTCAAAAGACAAGTTGCAGCAGCTCAAAAAAGATATTGAGTAGGAGAGCTTGACATCGCTCTTTGCTCGCATCCATGGGTCCCACCCTTCCAGGTTATAGGCCAGGGACTGGATGCTCGCCACTTT